>NC_059471.1:92649341-93275770 GCF_018139145.2 Gymnogyps californianus
TGGAAACACTCATGAAAATTTTAGTTTAATAATGAAAAAGAAAACCTTAATCAAGAGGAAAACTTACTCTCTGATTTGTAGATATGGAAAAATCTTAAATATCTCGAATCTTAAGGAATATTCGGTACGTAACATGCAGTCCTCATAAGACCTGTCAGATAATGAATTTAGACCCTAGGTAATGGTTCAATCCACCTGCTTTTTGCCATTGCCTGGAAGGATAAATGCCAAAATACAGTATGTCTTAATGGTCCTTGGATAGCCATCCATATCAAGTATCACCTGTTTTGATACAGGAAATGATTTCTGGGCTAGAAATGCACTATAATCCAGACATAGATCAACATAAAGTACTTCCAAATCTTCACAGAAGCTTGAAAAGTTAGTCATGCTGGGGAAAGATACTACTTGTTTTGTGTGCATGTGTGTAATAATCTAGTGATATGAACAAGCAATCAAGTGAAAGAGTTGATTTATAGGCCCTTTTCACCCTGAGTAGTTTTGAAGCAAAGGTTCCCGTACCTCAGGAAGAGGTACTAAACACAGCCTGTAGGTAGATGCCACCTGGCCGTGCTGTTCAAACTACACGGTCTGCATACGTCAGTAATGAGTCATGAGATGAAAAGTGGAGTATGCAGTATGTATATAGAATATGTGGCTGGGACTGCTGTAGGATTTTCATATTTTAAAATGTAAAATCAGTGATACTGTATGCCACCTTTCTCAGAGTTTTTTGACTGCTGCTGCCACCAAAGTAGATGTTTTAGTGGAAATTTTTGGCAATTTTATGCCTTTAATTCCCACTCCCATTTCCAACCTTTCCTTATCACAGCCTACTTATAGCCAGTTCCCAGGAAGTAGATCAAAGCTGCCAGTGTAAACTGCAAGGAGAGGAGCTAGGGAGGAAAGGGATTTCCTGCATTTCATTCTCAAATGACAAGTAAACATTAAGAACATAAGAAATACAAGAAAAAGAAATCACCAAATTCTTTTAATACAGGGCATGGCACTTGATGCTGAGAGGTGGGAAATCTATTTTATAGTGCATCTAGCAATCTTCAGTCAGCTAGTTCCTCCTTCCAGAATAGTTTGAGTTGTTTATCCAGTATCAGAAGCTTTCACATTCCGGGTCATACAATTTGAAATTCCAGCTCTCCAGTGAGATTCGGGCTTCTTCCTACTTGTTTGCCTTCTGGCCCATGAAGCCTGTCATAAAAGTGACTGCCTGAATTTCTCTGTAAAAGGTGTCCTCTTGTCTCCTTCAAGGAGCTTCAGTCAATTTGTATGGGTGTTTAAGTCTCAGGTGAGGAGTAGGGTAGGAGGTACTTCTAGAATAGGAGACTGCTCTTACAAACCTTTGAAAAAGGACTGCCCCATATCCTTTAGTTGCTTTTACTTGGAAGAGAGATAAGCAGGCTTATGTTTCCTAATGTTAGCATGCAGGCTGACAAGGTTAGCATGTACTACTGACCATTGCCTCTTGCCCCAGGGAATTGAACTTATTCTGCCTCTGATGCCAAATACAGCATTTACAGAGGTGGACTTGGGGAAGGAAAATGGGTGGAGGAATGGAAACTGGTAGAGGAAAGGACACAGTAGCTTGGACTAGTCTTTCCACATTCTCTCCTGTAGTAGGGCTGCTGTTCACAGCTGAGGTGGTGAAATAACATCTTTTGGCTTTCCTTCTCAAGGGTGAAGGGGAAAAAAAAAAAAAAAAGGAAGCTGCTAGGGCTGGTTCATCTGTCCTATCTTTTTTTATTCATTCATTCCTCACTCTCCCTTCCCACCCCCCCCTAAGAAGGATGAGAGTAAGAAACAACTGGGACCATGCATTGACTTCCATCCTGTGTTTTGGCATGGCAGAACCACCCCCTTGCTCTCAAACTAGGTTTTGGATTTTATGAGTGCCTTTGGCAATCACTAGCTCCATCCCTGAAGCCCAGAGCAAAATCTGCAATGACTTTCAACTTTGGCTCATGCCAAGCTTTAAGGTGCCCTCAGCTGTTCATCCTACATTCTTTCACAATACTGGGGGCATGTGGTAATACTGTGGAAGGAAGAAGGAGGGAAGATCCAAAACAAGTTCAACCCAACTCAGGGGAGAGAAACAAATTTCTAACTTAAGTGTACTGAATCTCTCTGAGCTACTGAGAGCTTTGTATTTGGCTCTACTGACAGTCTATAATGCTTACTTTAGAAAGATTGGATTATTTCCCATGTTTCCTAACAGTCTGATGCCTAACATATACATTATCTCACTTAAGATAAGTATACTGGATCCCACTCATTTTGTTAATAACTGTTATGAATGCCATGGATCTTATTCATGTTTACATCATGGCAATGAATTGAAACAAATTATGACAACAACAGTGACTGCAGGTAAACTAGCTTGTGTGCTCCAGATGACTGAGTGCAGTAGGTGACTGGAGGCTTTGGAGGTGACTTAAATTTCTCTCTTAATACTGTGAAAAAAGAAACCTCTGTTTTCTGCCAACTGATATGACACTGGTTGGTTGGCTGCCTGACCAAATGTATTACCATCTAGATTCTTTATAGTATCTTGTGTGTTTCTTGGTTTTCTTCTTCCTTTCTTCCTCTCTGTAAAGTTTGTAAAGAAGAAACTGGAAAGAGAAGCATGATTTTTTTAAACAATTCTGAATATTATTTTACCTATTCTTACATTTCTTGTTTTTACTGTATAGAAGATAATGCATATATATGCATACTTTTCTGAGTATCTGCTTCTCTTAGCAATCTCTTAATTGCTGATTAGTCCACTCTATTTTCAATCCTGTGAACTGAAGGTGAATGTCTGGAAGAGACAGCATATGCTTTTTCTTTTTCTTGGTGTGGAGACCAGCCGCAGAGCTGCTTCATAATAATACACGGAGTCCTCTAAATCATCTACAGTAACCCAGCAAGTATTAAAAGCAGCAAACTTTCCACTGATCTAACATTATGCTGTTTCCAGAAATTCTTTATACTGGAAAGCAGAGACCAGATGGAATCTAATGGCAGAACCGGCTACTGTAGAGCAGGGAAGCACTGAATTCCCAGCTCTGCGCTGGGTGAACTTGATTACCTGTAGTCTGTTCATGCCAGCCACAGCTGACACAAGACAATGCTATAGGAAGATATGAGCTGGGGGAAGGGAATCACTGCCCTGAAGTTGTAGGTATCCTAATGAGCAGCTGTGATGACTTAAAGGTAAGTCTGTCTGATAGGCAGGTAAGTATCAAAGGCAACATTATCCTAACATAGTCTTCATTATTTTCTGAGAGGCTCTTGCTTTCAACTTAGTAATGTGTCTGCTTCGATCTGAATTTCAGTGAGGGGACTTGAATTTCTCTTGGGTAATCATGGGGAAGATATTATAGATACAGTGATAATATGTGTACACTTCAGTGGGTTAAGTACTGCTGAATTACTATTTAAACATTAGCTAGGCTCTTTCTCCATTTTTCAACCCAAACTACAGAACAGAGTCTAGGAACTGAATGGAAGGAGCACTTTAGTGAAAAAGAGAGAGAGAGAGAGATTAGGTTGATTATGATTGTGGAAATGAACCTGAATAGTACGATCCTCAAGTAGCACATATTGAAAATGTTGTCAATGGCAATGAAACTAAGAGCAGAAATGTCAGCAATGAAAATGAGCAAAAAAGAAAGAGGTAAGAAGGGAGACAGGCTGAAAGAGCATCTATAAAAAGTGTTTCAAATCCATTAGTTGGTAAATTCACTATCTATTGGGGATGGGTGGGTATGGAAATTACTAATGAAATTGCTGAGGTTTTTTTTTCTTTTTTTTTTTTTACATACTGAGTTGAATTACAATCACAAAGCCATTATTACCTTACTTAATGTGGATAAACCATATTCCTTTCCTGTTAACTCCACAGAAATCAGCAGGCATCCAAATCAAATAATTAAAAAAAGGGATTAAGGGTCTTCACTTAGAGTGTTGCTCACATGTCAGTGCTGTGGGGTTTTTTGCTGAACAGTTACCCCAGGAAATAGAACCTTTTCTAGATGTCACAGTTTTTCTTGTGTTCATACTAATTGGACTACAATCCACACTGGAGAAACTTGTTGGCAAACCTTATCCAATATATGCACTTTTCAGTAGGTAAGACTTAGGTAAGCTCTGTCTTAGAAAATCAGACAGTTATGCAGAGGACCTGAAAGATTTATGCAGAAATATTCTGCACATTGGAATTTTTTTTACTAGAAACTGCTGAGGGGATATAGCCCAGGGAAGTGGACTATAAACTAGAAGAAAAGACTGCCAGAAAAAGTCAAGCCAATAACACAAGAGAGGAAAAGAAAGCATATCTAATTTCTTGCAGTCCTGAATTAGTCATAATAAAGTTACTGTTATGTGAAATCACTCTAATGGAACCTGTCTATACATTCCCTTAGTTTGTCTCATTTCCCTCTCTAACTGAGAACAATTTGGGAGAGGACACTTAAAGAAATAATCAGGTTGCATTTAAAAAGTACAAGACTAATTTCTTTTAGACCTGACTTTTCAGAAGACCGTCATCCTTAGAGCAGAACAGTAGAGAAGAAGATCAGGTTAGACTAGATTATATGAGCACCTCCCTCCTTTTGTCATTCTAGAAACTTCTAAGTGCAAAAAAACCTCAACCAAAACAGTGCTCAAACAACACAGCTGAAACATCTCTCACATAAACATGGCACATGTAAACATATACAAATTATTGCTAGAGCAGTATCTCTACCATTTTATGCAATCAAGTTTGTGAAACAGCTTTCAAGGAGTCTTAAGTGTGCTTTACTAAATAGAAACTAGTGAACATGTGGGCAGGGGTCCCTTAATTAACTAAACTTGGAATAGCTAAACTTATTTAAACAGTGCGACTTGATGCCCGAGACCTCACTTGTAAACTGTGTAGAAAGATTACAATCCAGTAACTGCAAAATAGGTTATTTTATAAATGAAAAGCACTGTGAAACCCAATCTCTGAGACTGTTAAAAGTACTATCTATTTAGAGACGATGAAGCTATAATCAGGTGACACTATCTGAGGAATTAGGGTCTCCAGATTTTTAGAGTACAAATCCAGACAGAATCAGCCCTAAGTTGTTTCAGGGACTAAGACAAAATCCATTTTTCAAGTAAAAGCTGTTGTTTGTTTTCTGTGTGTCAGTCTTTTGATCTTCTTGTTAGTAGATAAATCCTTTGGTCAGTAGCATTGGCCCATGCATCACAGAACCACAGCAACTGTAAATAGTACCTTCCAGCTCTTCAGTCTGGGCACTAGTGAAGACGGAGATATACAGTACGTAAAGGCAGACACAAAAAATTAAAGAAAGAGAGATGGCCAATCCTTCTTATGACTGATGTTTTATAGCTCCTGTGTCATTTCTATGCTTGACCTGTGATCTCTCTTTTAGAGTTTCTATCTCTAGACCAATAATTTCTGTCTCTAAACCGTAATTCATAAATTGTATGAAAGACAGTATCTGAACTGTAGTTACCTAAAAGCCCACTTACATGTCTCAGATCAGTTAAAATGGATTTTTAATTTCTGTTTAATTTACTAAAGTCCTATACCATTTTTTAACCTGTTTAAATGTCTCACCAGATTCATATACACTATGTATTTACATTATGCAAATGATCCAGTGGCAGCTTCTTATAAAGACTGACTTTTGTTGGTTCTCAACAAGTGTTGCTATTGTGATTTTGATTTTATCCACCATGATGCCTGATCCTAATTACTCATAAACTCCAAAACTGATCATGCAGTTTCACTTTTTTTTCTTGGTAACGTTGATGATACCTGTTTTCACGTCCTTTCTCTACTTTCTTCTGAAGGCCAGAAAGCCAGCCAGACTTCACAACATGCTGTCAAAACTGGCAGCAAAATAAGAGATTCCAGATCAAAGACTAACACGCTCAAGGCTAAATATAATCCCTAGTAAAGCAGAAGGCAGTAAGTTCCAGCATGTCTGCTGATATGGTCACTGTGGTGGAACTGCCCTTCCAAATCGTAAGATTTCAAAAGACTCGTGTTTGATTTTCAAATATATTTCAGAGTTTTAATTACTGCAGATATTCCTGGCATCTTCCAACATTATCATTAGGGCATGAATATTTTTCTTTCGTGCTCTAATCTAGCATAACTCTGTGTTAGACTGAGCTATGAGCAACAAATTTCACTTACTCTCCAGGTTTTGTTTTAACCATGCAGGCTTGAGCAGAGCAGACTATCAAAACATTAACTATTTCTTCCCTCCTTTTATATGTGAATAAGCAAGATTCAGAAGTACTTCTGCTTTTTCTTACTTGCAGCCCCTTCTTTTGCCTCTTTCTGTGGAGTAATTCCTTCAGTGAAGAGGTCTAAAGGCAGTTCCGTGAGCAGCACATTTTTATGTGCCTGGTTTCCCAAGGCACTCTCTGTTTAAAGTGTGCTTAGTAACCCATACTGCTGGTTTTCCATGTGTCAGTGACACTAATATGTACTTTCTCCTCTACCTGGTCACATATTCTCACAAAACTTCTGGAACTTAATGTATCTGAGACTTACATTGCCAGATTTGGTAGGAACTGGCTGATGCCTTCAACTACTAAGACAAAGCTAACAGAGCGATTGTGTAAGTTTCTTTCCTTGGGAATTACATTGGCAAATACAAATGTATGTTGGCCTCAAGACTAGATGACTCTCACTTTTCACATACCAAAGGTAAAAATAGCCAAAATGTACACATATGTGCACACACATACACAAAAGAAATTCTGTGTACTGCCTTCCCTTACCTAGCAGACCTGGAGTTGTGCAGCCCAATCCTGTTCCATTTTGTACCCCATCACCTGTACCCTCCAGAGCTTACCACCAGTCAAAGGACCTCCATCAGTAAGGAGCAGGGGTTCACAGCTCAGATACTGTGCCCACCTCAGGTTAACAGCCAACTAGTCTGCTTCATTGCTAAGAAATTGATTATTCTTTTTATTCTTTGAGAAGACAGTGGGTAACCTTAGATTCGAGCCATTATATTATTTTTAGCATGGTTTTCTAAGAAAATAGAGACCACAGTGCCTTTCCATTCCCTGATAGTGGCCCGCATAGTCCATCTCCAGAGTGGTAGTGGTGTAGGGACCTGGCTCTTTCAGTAGATTGTATTAGTCAACCACTATGAGCATAAAGCTGGATTTAACTCCCATGCTTATAAGTTTTCCTCCCACTGTGCTCTGATTGCTTCAGCTTTTTGGCATAACTCAGCATGACCTGCCAGATAGCTTGCTCACAAAGGGAATTTCCTCTGTATCTTCAGACTGAGATTTTTCCAATGACAACCCTCTTTTAGTTCTGGATATTTCTGGGCCCTTCCAGTTCACTTCCTATATATGCAAAAAACACTGCTAACATGCACATCTCTTCCTCATTCCTCCTCCCCCCAAACAAAACAAAATGCAATATTTTACAGCATCCAGGTTATATGAGCAAATTGCACAGTAGTCTCTTTTACAGACAGCCAATATGGGTTTCTTTTTTAAAGAATTACCTACCCCCTCAAAAAAATAAAAAACAAACCCCAACCGAAAAAAATCACAGGTAATTTGCACCAAACTCTAGTTACCTACATTAGTAATTAAGGACTGAGAAAACTTTGCTTACCTCTCAACCTGTTTCTTTGGAGAGAATTAAACCATTTTTTCTACCAAACTTTAAGAAATGCTTTGACTTCTGCCAGAGTGTCTCCCTGCATTTCCTTAGAACACACCTCCCTTTAAAGACTCTTCCTCATTTACTTCTCTTTGAAAAGCCCACTGTCCTTTAGGTTTTGTAGATGTTCTTTGATGATTGGAAGGGGATGTCTGTAGTTTCTTGTGAGTAGTCTTCTGGGCCACAGGGAATACTAACTTTGTACCCTGGCATGTATTTGGAAAGCACTTCCCTTACAGTTGCTGTGCAGTTTTGGGTTCAGTCTCAAAATACGGATTTTGAGGGTTTTAATTTTTTTCTTCTTTCATGTATAATTATTTAAGATAGTTTATGCATGCTGATATCAATCACAATCTTATTGTTTACTTGAAAAAGCCTTTTTTTCTGAACATTCAGTTTTCAAACATTCACACAAGATGAACGTGCAAGTGGGAACAAGGTATTAAGAAAACAACTGAAAGACAAAGAGGCAAGAGAGAATCCCCTTGGGCATCCTAAAATTTTAATGTTTTCACAGTTTAGTTCCCTAGTATTCCCAAGCTTTCCTATTCCTTGGATTTCCATTCAAAGTTGCACTCCTTTTTTTTTTTTTTTTTTTGGTAGAAACTAAATCAGGCTGCTCAGAAACCTTGGGAAGAGCTGAAACCAGTTTCTTCTGCTGGCTCTTCTGGCCCACCAGATGAAGAAAAAAGAAGTTTCCTTTCCTGCTGGAAGATAGAGAATACTAGATTATCATTTTTGATTGTGGGAATAAGTCATCTGAATGTGGTAGTCTGATGTTGTGACCACATTGAGCAACATCACAACTAGTAAGGATATTATGAGGGAAGAGCACCTCAAAAAATCTCTAAAAGATAGATTTGGAGTCCACTTCTTCTTTGATATGCCTGTAAATTTGCTGGAGCCCAATGAGCTCTTCTAAAATTTCAAATTTGTCAATGGATATCTTCCAAGCATATCATTATTTGCTTTCAAATTGCTCCTTTGCAATAGATCTCATTGATCTTTCAGAAAATTCACATTTGATTTTGTTAGGCACTTACTCGTTCTAGGAGAGATACATCATTAAATGATTGGGGGATGGGAGGGATTGAAAACATAATTAATACTTAGATTAAAGTTCTGCAGCTCAACAGCACTGTCTGAATTATCTCCATTTTAGGCAGTAATAATAATAATTACTCTCTAACCACAAATCTAGCAAGCAAAAATTGAAGTGGAAATTACTCTTTTAAGAAAAGTAGTAATAATAATGTTTGCCAGTCATAAACGAGGCTCAAAGTCACAAAAGTCAGAGTGAGTTCTTAATCTTTAACTGTTAAGAGGCTACCATATGATTTCCTATAACATTTATTCACATATATTCATTTTTTTTCATTATCAAACCATCATTCTACCTAAAGGAACTTACCTTTCCAAAATGAATACTTAATGAGGGAAAATGAATACCAATTCCCAAACTAAAATTACACCTCAAGGATTACAAATGACATGTTTGGGTATTTCATCTGAAAATGGTTGCTGCTTTGTCACCATTTTCCTTGGCCCCCAAGGACCCAAACAGAAGTTGTGGCAAAGACTTTTAAATACAGACTGGTTTTATCTGCATGCTTCACAGTCTATTGTATCCCTGCTCCAACTGTTGAGCTCCCATCCGTTGGGCCTCTTGTTCCAAAAACATGCCCAGAGCACTCTGTGGAAGGCACAGGTAAATAGTATGAGGCTTCCCTTGCTTCAGGGAGTCCATTGGGAACATAAACCTTTTGCTCAAGGAACCATGAATGGTTTCAGTGGGGTAAAGGATAATCTTTTCTCTTTCCTCTCATGCAGGTACAGAACTACTTCTTGGCCTTAACAAGGCCTGATGCATCCCTGGAATAACATCTAGGCTTTATTGCAATTTGCAGGCTGTATATCAGCCTTCAATACGAAAAATGATAAATTTTTGATTTAATGGTCTAGGCAACCATAAGACAGTAAAAACTTAGCATAATTCTGTCCACTCAATTCAGAATGTTTTTTTTTGCTCTAGACTCTTCAATTTAGAAACCCATTTTTTCAGAATAAATTAAAAAGGCTGAGAGCAGTAAATATACCCAGAAGAAACACAATTAGGAAAATGTTAGAAAGACAGAGTGATAGAAGTAGTCATAGTTCTTTGTACCTGAAATGTGCATCGTGGAGATGTGCTCCCTTGCCCATACATACAACTGTTCTTAACATAGGTACAGGTCATGTACACAAATACCCAAATACATATGCACAGAAAATTCATTTACAATATTGGCATTAAAGAAAAAAATTTCATTCTTCCTGTCCAGTTTTGAAAATTCTATGTTTCATCTGTACAACATTGTGCCTTTAAACAAAGCAAGAAGGGTAAATAAATAAGATTTGGGGTAGAAGTGTAACGTTTGAACTAAAAAAGAGCACACAAAAATAATTATGTCTCCATAAGCTTGGCAAACACATTTGCTTTTTCTGTTCTAAAGAAACTCCACACATTAAAATGTGATCCATCACAGAAGCACAGAAATAAATTATACATATGGCTGCTCTGTCTGTGAATATCCATATTTACATGCACAAAAGAACAGTCATCTGCTAACAAGAGTGCTTGTCATTTGTCATTAATCTGTCTGAAAAGCTTGTATATTCCTATCATGAGGAGTGAAGCTTATCTTGTGGGTTTGGGGACCAACAATATGCGAGCAAGTTCGGCTCAGAATCAGACATGAGCCTGTCCTACCTGAGCTCCAAGCCAAGCAGAAGCTGGGTAGCCAGTTTGCTGCAGCCCCAACATTGAAACAATATGTTCTGCTTCTCAAACTTTACAAGCTACAAATGTTAATCTTGACTCCAGGCTTGTTTGAAGGATATGCAAGCTGACCTCCTGTCCTGCAAAAGACTCAGGAAATGCTGTCGGGTTGCCCAGTCTAGGCATGATGCTAACAGCTCTCCTTTGGACCTGTCTCACTGAATCTGATTTAACACAAGAGACCTTTTTTGAGTTTAGTATGCCAAATAAAGTACATGAAGCAATAGCATCAGATTTGCCATACGTCTTTGGTAAGTACCTAAGATTATGGTTGTTCTTCTAATGGCAGCATGACAGCTTTCAATAGGCACGCTGGGCTAATTAATCAAATGTGTCCTCCAGTTATGTCATAACTAACTAGCAAGCTTATAGAAGAATTTCTGGTCATTAGTAATTCAGTGCATGACCATGAGTTTAGCTAGAACACTATTCCTTTTCTATTACTCTGTTGTGCAAGGTATTCCAGATTATCTCATTTAATTTTCTAGCCCTCCTCTGCATTGCCATTGCTTTCTCATTTTGCATCGCTAGAATGTTTTATTAGTAAACAATATTTTTTTGCCTTTATCAATCAAAAGATTAAGTATCATCAGACCAATAACTGCTGCTTAAAGAATTTCATTAGTGACCATCTTCCAGACTAATAGTTCTTTTTAGCACAACCTTCAGTTTTCCACTCTAGGTGTCATTAATGCTGTATCAAACGCATTTTTCCCCAAATAGTATTCATAACCTTTCCTTGTAACTAAAGAGAAGCATTTCCTCCATGACTTGGAAATGGTTATAAACACTGCTGTATCTGGATAACACTGTCCCAAGTTTAGTAAGTATGTTTACATGCCCAGTTCTGGGGGGAGGGTGGTGGTGATGGCGGTGTTAGTTAATGTTTGGATTATACATAAACAACACCTGTAAAAAATAAAATAAAATCTTCCACTCCATCTAAAAGTGTAAAGACTAGAGCCCATACCAAAGAGCATTCTAAAAATGGTACTATTCCAATTTTATTTTTGCAGTACCTCATAAGTTTGAATCATGATGATCAATTTGTTACCTGCACAGTCACAAGGCAACAAGACAAGATAAAAAAAGGCTTTTTGGAAAAAAAAAAAAAAAAAAATCAGTATTTTCCTATATTCTTTATTAAAATATGACATATCATAACCTGACTCCTTGCAAAAATTCACAAATCATTATTATTGCTCTTACAGTAATCAATCCCAAGAAAGTGGCACTGAAAAAATGAGAGGCTTAGTTATAGCAGGAACAAGGGCTAATAAAGTTTCCCCTCGTAGATCTGTTATTGTACTTTACCTTTAATCATGTCTCATATTATTCCTCTTCCTGGCTTCTCACAAGTTCAGGGAGACAAACTACCACAGACCCATGTTTGAGGCCCTCTAACAGACTTGTCTTGTGCTTTAATGAAAATGTGGAGTTCGGTCTTTAAAGAAAAAGTAATATGTTAATCTATTTTGCCAGCAAGCCTTACTACAAACCTAAACTTGTGTCCCTGTTGAGTATGTTACTCAGAATCCACATAGCTGATCTATGAACATAATATGTTACCAGTTCAGGAGAGAAACAAGCCAACTGACCCCCCCCAGCCACTGATCTATGTAGCATGTAAATCCAAGTATTTTCTTCTGATGGAGTCCTCCATCTTATGCCAGCTCTTAGTTTTCCTGTGTTTTCATAAATGTAAGCTCATTTCTCTTACTACTTAATCCTTTCTTCGACTCACTTCATTGACCTTTTCTATAAATTGATCATCTTTCACAGTACTGCAGCATTAATTATTATGTCTTTCTGCCCACTATGTCCAGAAAACAAAATACTATAGAAGAACTAGCTATAGCTTTCTAATTAAGACTGAATCAGGGGTTTAGCCTCACTGTTATGTATGAAAAAGACAGCACGTGTGTTGCTGAGTGCAGAATGAAATTCCTGATCATTTGTATGTAAATCCGTTAATTAGTTTATGAGTAAAAATAATTAAAAATATTGCCTTTAAGAAATTCAACACCTGCTGTACTTTTCCCTTTATATCAGCATCACAGGAAAGATTCTTCAGCACTTAACTTCTTATTAAGACCCACCAAAATCATACAGGAATTCTTTTTAAGGAAGTTTCCCTTTCTCTTTCTCTTTCCCTTTCCCTTCTTTCCCTTTCCCTTCCCTTCCCTTCCCTTCCCTTTCCCTTCCCTTCCCTTCCTTCCCTTCCCTTCCCTTCCCTTCCCTTCCCTTCCTTCCCTTCCCTTCCCTTCCCTTCCCTTCCCTTCCCTTCCCTTCCCTCTCCTCTCTCCTCTCTCCTCTCTCCTCTCTCCTCTCTCCTCTCCTCTCAATCCCCTTTGACTATTTTAATCCCTTTGAATACTAGTTTGCTTCAAGGAGAACCTAAGGAACATTTCAGTAAAGAGTTTTATGAGCAGAACTGCCCCTTTCCAAGGGGCCGCCATCTCCTACTTTTTCGGGTTGGACAGAAGGGTACAGTTTTTTGGAAATCAAATTTGGGAAACGGCCTTTTTGGGAGAGGTCAGCACTGCCCGAGTTTCCCCCATGGAGGATTCTTTATCCCATTGCAAACACAGGACACTGCTTACAACAACTAACAAATAGCAAAACCTGACTGCCAATCTTAACCGTTTAGTTTCAGAAACTTCTTGGGACAGTTGAGCTGCCCAATGCAGAGGACAGAGCAGAGAGTAAGAACTTGAGGTGTCCTTCAGGGAGTGCGAAGAGAAGGAGGCGGCAAGAGAAAAGTAATGCAATGTACATGTCTGGGGGCAGGTGGGGAAGGGGTGCAAGAGGAACTGGAAATGGACGTAAAATGCGAAACAAGTGTGTACAGCTCTGAGCTGCACAGAAAGAGCCGGGCAGCCAGAGGCTCCCACTGGTGGGACTGAGCTCCCGGGTGTCGCGTCAGTCTCGGCCCACGTGACACAGACAGCGCCTGACGGTGCCTCTCCATGGGAGGTTATAGATTTTAAACTACCCATATTTTAATGTGAGACCAAAGTCAGCTGTGTGTCCTTCTGCCTGAGCGACGAGGCATGGAAGTATCGTGCTACCATCTCTTTTCAGTGATCAGATAGTAGCTTAAAGCACCACTGACCAGACCGCCATGAGGGCTGGCAGCGGGGCAGGGACCTCCCCAAGCAGCCTCATCCTGCTGTGCCCGGAGGTGGTGAGTAGAGCCGGGCTGAGGCTGGTGACGGAGGCCTGCCACAGACCCGGCACCACTGGGCACAGCCACGGGGATGGGCTGGCTCTGAGTCTGGCACAGGTGTCCCACTGCCAGGGCCAGGGCTGGGCAAGCCCTGGGGCCTCCCTGGGCACTGCTCCCAGCCCGGGGCACAGGCTTCCTGATGCTCTTCCTCCCCGCCCCGCGGCTTTCCTCACTGCCGGGCCCCAGCCCATGGCACCCCTGTCTCAGAGCTGGCCCCGGGCAGGGGCTGCTGAGCCCCGGGGCACCCCGGCCCTGGCATGATTTCCCGCCTTTTCAAAAGAGTACGCAGGTTTCGTTAGCACACGGGTGATTTTGATCACTGTGTACTTCAGCTGGCCTGATCGCCTCTACAGATGGGTGAGAGCTACACGAAAGCAGCTAATCAATAGTTAGCTGGATGAGGAAAAAGCAATAACTAAGTAAAGTTTTGAAAAAAAAGACTCTCAAGGTATTTACTGCTACACAATATTGACAAAGACCCACTGAGAAGCTAAATCTGCCAATCAAACTAATTGGATTTAGCAGCAAATGATGGATTGAAGATGTATGAAAATAACCATCAGTGTGACTGAAAAATGAAATGCCAAGTAAATTTACAATAGCAGTCGTATCTAGTATATCAGCCTCCTGTCTGCCTAACCTGTGGCAGAGAGCACAAATCATAAATTTTGGGCTCTCCTGCCAAGATAGAAACATCAACTACATATAGTCTGCAGGTCCTGCTTTGAATAAATGTAAGTTCTAACATAATTTTTGCTAAAAACAGCAAAATTGTGTATGCCAGAATTAGGTTTGTAGCCAATACTTGTTCTTGTCATAGAAAGCATATCACATAAAATTATGTTAAAGTGCTCTGTCAATCAAATAACCTGTTTAGTAATATCTCAGAATTTTTTGAGTTTCTGTTGCTCCTTCACCATGCTGTTGCATATTTTAATGTGTTCAGAGCAAAGGAATATCTTAGTATCATTATGAAGCTAATTTTATTAAAAAAATGGTAATTATCAATTTTAATGTGGCAACCATTACACATCTTTATGTTGAGTTTCTTGTAGAGATTCATTAGAGCAGCCTTAATTATTACACTCTTTGTTCATTTTCATTAGAAAACTGAAATGAGAGATATAATTGTTTCTTTAAAAGAAAAACTGTAGTTCAACAGTTGTTGAAGAGTTAGTCTAAAACAACCCTTTTGGTTCATTCTCTTTGTATACAAGCCAGTAGCCCCTGATTCCTTAGTAACAGTTTTGGATCAGTATAGGTATCACAACTAATTTTTCCTGAGTTTCCAGCCCAATGTTATTTTCAACGTGCCTTCAGTATTAAGACTAATCTAGCTTTTAGTTCCTATTTTTTCCATCAGTATTCTTTGATTTTTTACAATGCAAGAAGACTCTCAGACTTTGACTTAATTAACCCAGTACAAGTAAATAGTTCAAGCAAGAATTACAGGTATATATTTGCTAGCTCTGAAAGTCCCAGTTTCCATTAAGTTAATATTTCTTTTACTTTGTTTTTCAAGATCTTCTGTATTCCATTGCAAAAGAAACTTCCCAAATGGCTGGCAGAACACCGAGCTGTTCACTGAACTGTCATACCACAAAATGTTTCTGAATAAAAATGCTCTTTCTTACCAGAGAAGTCTTAAAATTTACTTTCATAGTTCTGCTGAGAACCCAACATGTTCATTTTCACTAAAGTAAATAATTTTTTAAAATGGTTACATACTCATTAGCAACTCAAGGTTGCAGAATGTTTTTATTACTTTTTTTTTTATATTACCCTTGATACTATATTCAAGTAGATATTGTTAAGTATATATTGCATATAAATTGTGTTTTCTCACAGAAAAACAACCAAGAATCGTCTGTACTATCATGTAGTCAAAGTTAGTGCTATATGGATGCTATACAGCAGATATATACTTTATATAGTATATGTATAGGTGCATACTATATGTATTATACTACATATAGCAGGCATCTATAGTATAGTATACATACTACAGTATACATATAGTATGTATCTATACATATAGTATATACTGTATATACAGTGTGTATATATTACATATATAGTATATATACACTATTGTGTTATTTAGTACATACACGTTATTTAGTATGTACACAATATATATACTGTATGCATTTATACACATTCTACTTGAATAACCATTTGTGTTTCCTTCTTTTCCTGAGACTAGGAAGAGATAGAAGCAACCAAATGGAATCAAACCAAACCGACAGCAAAAATGCCAGCAGTAAATCCATACCTAATGCCAAGAGCTACCGAGTAACTCCAGTTTGGAATTTTGTGCGCGGCTTTGCACTTACAAAGCAACAGCACAGTAAATGATGACATTGTGAAGATGGTCATACATTTAGTGAAACACAGTGATTATAATGTGTACATAGTATCTGAACGTTGCAATTTATATAGTAATTACTGACCATATCACCAATCGACAGCAAATTAAATGCTAGGAGGAAGAGAAAAACATTCAAGACACTGCTCTTGAATTTAGTTCTTTATGGTGCTGTATCAAATCTAATGGCACTCTGACGGCACCAGAACGGTGAGCTATGATTGCCTGTGTCAGACCTACAGTTCTCTTAATGGATATGAAAGCGGCAATGACAGTAATGAATGCTTCAAGAAAATAATTCTAGCCCATAGTCTAGGTTGTCACCAGAATTACTGCCAGGTCAGCTGCTGCTGTGTAAGGTGTCGGGATAGTCCAACATCAGAGGCAGCCAAACAGGATCAGCTATTCTTGCACTTGTCTCTGCTCTTCTACTTCTCCACATGCTCTGAAAGAATTTAAGAAAAACAACTTCTACTCGTCTTGGAATGAGTTCATCTAAATTTTTCGTGTCATGCATCAGACAATTTTTCCTGTACTTGAATGGTCAGATTTTGGAACCGCAATGAGATCAGAAAGAGAGACAGTAAACCACAGGCAAATGTGCTTTATATTTAGTGAAACAGATGGTCTCAATTATCATATCTTGAGCCCTATATTCTCCACTTACCCTGTTAGACACTTCATATATTTCTAATGAGAAAATTGGGTAGATTCTAAATATTATTTTGAGGATTTTTTTCTAAAAGCTTTGTTTTAATAGATGGCTTTAAATGATTTTTATAGGAAGAAAGCCAATATGAAACAAAGGCATTTTCCCAGACAAGAAGTGGAAAATATGTCTGTGAAACAATCCAGTATGCTACTGTTACTGAAGAAAGTTTAAACTTGAGTTAAAACTGATTCTTCTTATTCTATAGTCAAACAGCTTGAGATTTTGACTAACACCTGAATGTAGCAGGGTCAGATCATGGTAAGAAAATTAATTTTCCCTCTAGATACTTTAAAGTTCTGTAGCGATTGAGAAGCTCTAATTGATTACAGAACAATAGCTTCACTAATGGCTTCAGAAAAGGTATTTCCAAGCTTCACTTGTGTGTTTGTGTCTGTATTTTGTACAGCACTGGTTTTGCCAAAGCATTTGGACTGAGTCTAGCCCACAAAGAATTACATTAGCGTTGCATTTATTAGCATTAGATTGTATGCCATTAATATAAAAGCTCAAAATAATAGTACCAGTGCCTGGATATGATGCTGCTCTACTCCAGTGCAAATTGAAGCCAGTTGCAATTTGCAAGTGCATATGTGGTATCACGGTTCTTCCAGTTCTAAATCATTTAACATTGCTTCATTTAGAAAAACAAAGCATTTTGTATATTCATTTGTATATAGAGTTATTACTATAGAATTATAATTTTCAAATAACAGGAAGAAATGTAATAGTACCTTCATGAGGCGATGTAGTTATGGAAGTCTATTATCAGAAAATGTTATGAAAAAGTTATTAAAGACCTGTTTAAAACAAATTCATAGATCAACTTGCAAAAGAAACGTATTTCTGACTGTGACTTCGGTTTTGGCCTCATTTATTTTATTAGCTGAAAACTAATGTAATTTCTTGGCTACTACAATTTCTTTCAATTGAATACAATGAATGTAAAATACCATAAAACCTGGGGAGTTTTTTGTGGTAATTTTTTACGGCTTATCACTCCTTTTTCTTCTTGTGTTTTTGTATTCGGTCATGAACAATGATGCACCTAACTTCATCAAAGGGAACAGAAAGTAAGATATTTCTACTTGTTAATTTTACAACAGAAAAAACATACTAGTGGCATGAAAGTGATCTCTTACTGATTAAGTAAGAGTTCCAGAAATCTTTAATGACAGAAACCCACACCAAATGTTCATAAAAATATTTGCAAGGTTCTATCGTTAATAATCACATTTTTTTTTTTTTTTTTAAGTCTCTTCTGAAATCCCCTACCTCTTTTCTTATTTATATCATTAGGGGTTGAACGCTGCTGTATTTCCCAGTGTGCCAGATGGTTGGAGAAATGAAGATACAATCACTTCTCCTGAAATTTACATAAAAATGAATGTACAAACTGAGATCAAATTAAAATCAAAGGAAAAAACCTCACAATGACCTTGAAGAACATGGAAAAAGGAGAGAGACAGTGAAAAGAAACAGCAAGTGATGTAAGGGGAACTGTAAAAAGTCTCCTACTGTTTAAATTATGACAATTCAAGAATTCTTCTATTTTTATTTGTGGTGGTGTGAAATTTGCTGTTGCTTGGGGAGGTATAGAACAGAGCCTGAGATGCAACTATGGGCTTATTCGTGAGATACAGTCCTTCAGTTAAAAAATTAAGGAAACAGGTATTCTATTTCTTTTGCTTCCATTTGTTATTAAGCTATGGTTCTGACCTTCCCCAAATTTATTGTAGTACATGTTTCATGAACTTGTCTTCATTTTGAATTAATTGCATAGAATAATTTGGAAGGACATAAGGCACCTAACTGGAGCTCTGCTCTATTATAGTTTAGCAGTATTCAATATTTAGTAGCTTCTGCTTTTCAGTTTTCTTCAGAGGATGAAGATGAGAGCTCAGGGAATCAAATAGAATATAGAAGCTCCCAGCTTCAAGCCACACAGTCAGAAAAATCCACTAACTATAATTATTAGTAGTCATTATTGCTGAGCATTTGAGGACTCTTCATGAGATGATCAAAATAATAACTAAACGCCAAATCTGAATGAATACTTATAATTACTGCTGTTATTACATAATTAAACACAGAAAGTATAGCTGGTTGTGTACAACTCAAAGACAATATTTGGGTCTAGAAAACATACTTTGAAGCCAAGTAACTTTTTCAACTCTTTGCATTTTATTAATGATCAAACATAGTACAGCTATTCATATCTCAAGGTTGGTTGTCTCAATTGAGAGAACCAGGACTCCTTATGGATCTGATTGATAGGTATTTTCTTGTGGCATCTAAAATCTGAATCTAAAGCAGATCTCAGCTTAACCAATTTTTTCTTAAAGAAAAATCCCTTCTGCCTTTCAGCTCACTATTAGAGGAGGTTCTTAAGAGGCTGCAGAGATATATGGTGAAGGTAGTTTACTAAAGGTTACGTTGCTTCTGCTGCGCTGTATTTTGCACATAGATAAAATGAGAAGGCTGCAGCTTCCAGCCAATCAATGTTTGATGTAATAGCAACACTTTAAAAAGTTCAGTTTAACAGTTGCAAACTTTCAGTTGAAATATGGCATTTTTGTGCCACCTTGCAGAAAGTTCATAGCAACTGTTGAAGACAGTAAGAAAATTACCAGTATGTAATTTTAAAGCCTCAGCTTCATTTGACAGCTCCATACTTCAGGATTCAAGTTCCCCCCCATCCGCCGCCCCCCCCCCCCCCCCCCCCCCCCCCCCCCCGTAGACAGCACACTGTCTGTGAATTCACTAGTTCTAGACCTGACACTTATTCATTGCATTGCTCTTCAATTATGTATTTGGCAATTGCTCACGCTTAGCCTTGAAAATGGGAGACATTGTGTGAAAGCAAATAAATGTAAGCTAGGAAATGAAGGTTATCTTTTATGGCTTTTAAAATACATATAATGGAATCTTTATCTTCCCACTGGACAGCCAACATCTCATTCGGAGCAAAAAACTCCCCAAAATGCTACATTCCCATTTGAAGCATCATCAAAGGGAAGCAGAAATGGGACATAACAGTTACCTCATCAGTGGCTCATCAGGTCTAAATTTGACTCTCAGAGAGGCCACTATATATATTTCAGAAGAATGCCAAATAGCAAGAGTGGCAAAGGGAACTATTATTAATGTATTCGTAGTTCTTCTTTACCCTTTTCTGAGGCTTGTTTGTGCCCACAAGCATGATGTGTATTTTTTTTCAAATTTAAGGTTGTTGGCTAATAAAAGGGATTATTTGCTAGTAAAATAAATGTCCAATATATGTTTTTCATATGGACTAACCACATTGTAAGAATTAATAGACATAATATACTAGAGAATTAGTTTTTATTATTTCTTTTAGTATTGTCTTCAGTCTCATTATATCTTCCTTTTTTCCTTACAAAGCAAAAAGTAAGTACAAACATTAAGAAGCTTCAATTGCTAACGACCGTAATATATTCTAATCAGCATCTCCAGGAACACATCTGTCCAACTTTGAGTTGCTGAAGAAAGTCAGTTCTCCGAGGGACTCCCTAAGTTGAAAGGGAAAACATAACGGAATTTGAGGAGAAGTCTGTCATGAGGATTACCAACCTGGTAACTGTTATGAAGGGTACACCTAACTGAAAAATAAACAATATACGTGCAAAATAAGAAAGGAAAATTTCCAAAGGATAATCACATATAGTCTTCACTCTACCTTTCTACCCTGCTTACCTGTTAGAATTACCTCATGGTTTTCTTGTCAGCGATCTCTGTGTCAGTTGCTAAAACATGAAGGAGCTGTAACTTATTCAACAACTCAGATGATTTGTGTTTTTAACCAAAACTGTTTTCTCACCTCCCTGGTACCTGTTTCAAAAGTCAGCTTGGGGCCTAGCTACTATTATGCACTGGGGCTTCTCCCAGGAGCCAGGGCAAGTGAGATGATAAACACACCTTACCAGGCTGCTCAGGAGGTGGGAAGCTTCCATGCATGGAAAAGAGGACAGAGAGCTGGGAAAGGTAAAATCTTCCCAACAAGAGTCCCTGGAGGATATGTGTTAGATACCCAAGCAGTAACAGCTGCATGGGTCAGAGCAGTAAGCGCTGATAAGAAAGTTTTTTTCCCGTCTAAAGCAGCATCAGCTTTCTTTCATCATTAGTAACTTGGGAACAGAAGTGTAGGGCTGGATTTGTAGATGTGGCTTGAAAGCATCTTGTGCAGCCATACCAAGTCAAAGAAATGTTTTTAACTCTTTTGTTTTGGATTTTCTTGGCATATCAAACTAGACCTCTGGTTCAGTGGTATTAACAACCACGAAAGGTGATTTAATCAATGGGTATCTATTAGGGATGAATGAATCCTGGATATATTGCTGGCATCACACCTGGAGATCCTCTCGTGAGCTATCAGGGAAGAGTTAGAACCATAGTACATCTGATATCATTCTGGGAGGAAAACTGGGACTTGTAGGTACTCAAACTACAACTTAGGCTGCCATGCTGTTTTTTTCAGACAAGAGTATTTGAGTATTTTCGTCTGCTTATTCAGTTTTTCAACAAATTTTTTTTTTACTTTTTCAGATTTTTTTAAGGTGAATTTTTCTCAAGACCTAGTTTAGATGGAAATTTGTTTTGCTAGTTTTAGTTAATAAAAAATTAATAAAAGGACATTTTTCCCAGGACTGTCACAGTTCCTTTCCCTATGATTTTCCTTACAGGTTAGAATTACCTTACTAGTCTGTTGATATCTTTCTAGCTAAGCTGCTTGAATACAATTTTATTGATTTATTGAAGGTCATTTTCATTATTGCTCAATTTATCTTTAAAACAAATATTATTTTTGAGAGTACTTGAATTCTTTAATTGATCTTGTGTTCTTGACTTCTTTTCTTGCCCAATGTCTTTACCATGTGAAACTTTTTCTTCTGGGAGTTATTTCACAATGTGTAAGAAGACAAAAGTTAGCAATCGAATGTCTATTTGACATGTGAGCCCAAATGCTAAATCCTCTGCTATCAGTGGTAAGCAGTTAGGCTCACAAGTGAGTTAGGAGCATAGTTAAATGGGATTCCAGCCAGACAAATGGAATTACTTATTGAAGTAGTTACTCAGATAGAGGAACAGGGATCAGGCGCTGGGCCATAATGAAGAGTATCAGGATAAACTTCTGACTGGATAATAAGTTTTCAGAAGCGATTTATGCTTTCTCAATGGACTTTTATACATTTTCCTGCCTGGACTGATGTGTATGAGACATCTTTCATAAAAATAAAAGTGGAAGGATATGATGTCAGTTACTTTTGATCATTCCTTAAAGGGTACTGAAATGAGCACATATGAGGCAGTTCATTACTCTTGAAACTATACAATGCCTATCTGTGTGCTTAAAAAAATAAAGAAGAATTTGTATTACAGTTGTTGGTAGAATCAAGAACAGTGTGAAAACCATGTTGAGAAACATCAACTTTCATCCATCATTGAGGTTCCCTGTATCTAGCACTGACAAAACCCAGGATGGCAACACGTAAAAAGAAAATCCAGATTAACAGCTGGAACATCCTTCTTCAGTTTTTCTATTACCTTTTTAAATTCAGATGTACATTTATTTTGAGACATTCCCAATCAAATAGTCCTTTTACTCCTTGAGGTGGACCTACGATCCTACCTGCTCCTATCTTTTCCCTTCTCTGGTTCAAACTATTGCCCTGTTTTTATTCTGCTTTAAAATTTTCCCTAATAATTTGGCTTCTCTTCCTCTGCCTCTTAATCATAGAATCAAAGAATCATAGAATGGTTTGGGTTGGAAGGGACTTTAAACATCATCTAGTCTGACCCCCTGCCATGGCTAGGGTCACCTTCTACTAGACCAGGTTGCTCAAAGCCCCATCCAGCCTGGCCCTGAACACTTCCAGGGATGGGGCATCCACAGCTTCTCTGGGCAACCTGTTCCAGTGCCTCACCACCCTCACAGTGAAGAATTTCTTCCTTACATCCAATCTAAATCTACCCTCCTTCAGTTTAAAGCCATTACCCCTTGTCCTATCTCTACATGCCCTTGTAAAAAGTCCCTCTCCAGCTTTCTTGTAGGCCCCCTTTAGGTTCTAAAGGTACCATTGTTAAGTACCGCTGTTAGGTACCCCTGTTTTCTTGTTCAAAAAAATTATTATGCAATTACCCTGCTTCTCCTTGCTCTTCATCCCCTTTTCCATCATGAAATATATTGAACACATTGCCAGTTTACTTTCCTGAACTTGCTGTTCTGGATGCTTTGCAAGTCTGCTTTTCACAAACTTTGCCTCCCTGCCCCCAGTAACATTACTCTCATAATGGCCATTAATTCCCTCTTCTATGTTTGCTGTCCTTGATTATTCTTCTACCTTGTCCAAATCCTCTCTCTAACTGTTTTGTCGACATGGAATATATGATCCTACACTAATTTGCTGTTCTTTGGTAGCTGCAATTGTAATTTAATTTTATCATTTGTTAGCAGTTCTTCAGAGTTTCTCTTCTCCCTGGTATGTCACAATCCTATCTCTGGTAACACAAATTTGATCTCCTGTCTTCAATGCAAAGAAATTATCTACAAGACACTGGTTATTTGGGGGAAAAACAGCATCTACTTTATTTTGTTTTTGCTGAAAAACTTACCTTCATCAAAGACTTATACATTTATAAAGACTTCTCTGAATTTTGAAGAAAAAAATCCACCTTTAGACAGAGGCTGATTAACAGAGCATTTCAGGTAATATTACTTTATTGGGTCTGGTTGGCATGGAGTTAATTTTCTTCATAGCAGCCTGTATGTTGCTCTGTTTTAGATTTGTGACCAAAACAGTGTTGATAACACAGGGATGTTTTAGCTATTGGTGAACAGCGCTTGCATAGTGTCAAGGTCTTTTCTATTTCTCGTGCTCCCCCACAAGAGAGTAGGCTGGGTGTGCATGAGGATTTGGGAGGGGACACAGCTGGGAAAGCTGACCCAAAGTGACCAAAGGGATATCCCATACCATATAGTGTCATGCTCAGAAATAAAACTCGGTGGAGTGAAGTGTAGTTTTTCCAAGGTAGCTCTTGCTTGGAGACTGGCACTGGTCTGCAGGTGGGAGATGGTGAGCGATTGCCTTTGCATCACTTGGGGTTTTTTTTGTTTTTTTCTGCCTCCCTTGACTTATTAAACTGTCTTTGTATTGATCCACGTGTTTTTCTTCTTTTTGCCCTTCTGATTCTCTCCCCCATCCTGCTGTGATGGTGTGAACAAATGACTGGGTGGGGGCTTAGCTGCTGGCTGGGGTCAACCCACCACAGTCCTTTTTGGCACCCACGTTGGGACATGAGGGGTTTATGATAACAATAGATTTGATCAGAGTGTGCTAGACTGAATTTAAAGTTGTTATACCTGTTTAGCTGTTACTTGGCAAGTTGTTACTTGCTGTTGCTGGTTGCAATGTTGACTTGTTAGTTTTTGATGCTGGTTTGTTTGTTCCCTCACCTGCTCTGTGGTGTGTTCCCTTTCTTACTGTACCTCAAACTTCAGGGCTTGTTAATGGCTTCTGCAGCTTGCTATGCTGTTTATCACTTTGTTTTGTTTTGCCTGGGAGAGCTATGATAAAAGCACTGGCCTTGAGGCTAATCTGGTATTTGGACCCTGCATTGCTGCTGTCCCAGTACTCCGAGAACCATCTCATGGAGACAATTAACAATTACACCTTTCTCCTCTTTTCCTCCGGGAGCCGCTTCATGGGGAAATGAGGAATGGCACCTCCCCCTTCTCTTCTGGTGTAGGAGTTTTCTGCCATGTTACAATGGCTATTCAGTTTCTTGAACATCCCAGAATGCTCATAGTGGTGTGTGTCGTGAATCTGATTTTGGCTTTTTGTAAGGTTAACCAATTGGTTGGGAATGCCACACAGGGATGTGCCCTGAGTCAGTTGAGTCATGGGTGGCAAGGTGCTTGGGAGAATTTGGGCAGGTACTTAGAACAATTTTCACCTCCAACAGTCTGGGACTTCACACCTGAACAGACGTGCAATCCTGTTGAAGTGACACAGCACTTGACAAAAGAATGCCTTGCCTGTGCCAAAGAGACACAACTTCTTGCACTGTGCTGGGTCCTGGCCTATGCTTACTCTGTTCAGCACCCTCAAGGTGGCTGGTGAAGGGACTTCTGGTTTGTAATTATGGGAGTCAGGTAATGAATGCTCTCACAGGAACAGAGGGGTCCTGCCTCCAGCCAAGTGGAGGAAAGGGACAACCAGGTTTATTGGACTGTATGGATTTGACGGCACATCAGACCCACATGATTATAAGGCTCTGGTGGACACCAGCGCACAGTGTATCCTAACGCCATCAGGTTAAAAGGGGGCAGAACACATCTGGATTTTTAGTCTGACAAGGGGATCCCAACAGTTCACTGTGTTGGAAGCTGAGTTGAGCCTAACAGGGAATGAGTGGCAAAAGCATACTATTGTGACTGGCCCAGAGACTCTGTGTATCCTTGGCGTAGACTACCTCAGGAGAAGGTACTCCAAGGAACCAAAAGGGTACTCGTGGTCTTTTGGTATAGGTGCTGTAGGTGTAGATTAAACAGTGGTCTATCTTGCCTGGCGTCTCAGAGGATCGTTCTGCTGTGGGGTTGCTATGTGTCAAAGATCAGCAGGTGCTGATTGCTACCATGATGGTGCACCAGCAGCAATATCACAACAACTAAGACTCCCTGGTACCAGATGGCTGGGACTGTCTGGGAAAGACTGTGGGTTACTCCTTCCTCAGGAAAAAGGCAAACTAATGGGATTGCTTTTACTCAGGAACCTGAGTGCACTTGGTGGGTAATGCAGAAGGTTGGGGAAATCTGAAGTGTACCTCAAGGAGATTTATCCTTGGGTGAAAATAACCCATGATTTGAGTTGCATGTTTCTGTAGTTGTATGATGCCATAGTTGTATGTCAAAAGTACCACAGCAGGAGCTACCTGAACCAATGGAGGATGAACCTCATAAGGAACCAGGCAAGTGCAGCAGTGATCCAACCTGAGCTGGTTTTGAAACCCAACAATCCAACATGACACACCACACCTCCTGTCCTGAATGATCATTGCAACAGATGAAGCCCAAGTTATGGACTAAATGAAATGAATGGACATTTGAATAGGGGTGGCCAGTAGACTGAGGGAAAGTTATCTGTGTATATGTCAAAGGACAGGGAAGAGGGTGGTGATGGTTGATGAGAATTCATTGAATATTGTAGGACATGAGCATGGTTCAAATGGTATGGAATAAGAAGGGGTGGAGATTGTACTGGGTCTGGTTGAGATGAAGTTTGTTTTCTTCATAGCAGTCCATATGGTGCTGTGTTTTAGATCTGTGACCAAAACAGTGTTGATAACACACCAATGCTTTAGCTATTGCTGAACAGTGCTTTTACAGCATCAAGGCCTTCTCTGGTAGGGGAAGTTTTTCCAAGGTAGCTGCTGCTCAGAGACTGGTTGGGCATCGGTCTGCTAGTGGGAGGTGGTGAGTGATTGCCTCTGCATCACTTGGGGTTTTTTTTGTTTTTGTTTTTCCCTTGACTTATTAAACTGTTTTCATCTCGACCCATGAGTTTTTTCTTGCTTTTACCCTTCCGATTCTCTCCCCCATCTCACTGAGAGGGGCCAGTGAATGAGTGACTGGGTGGGGCCTTAGCTGCTGTCTAGGGTCAACCCACCTCAATTGCAAACAGCTGAAAACCAAATCTTAGAAAGGAAGCTGTTGGCTAGTACCTTCTATAATAAGAGATGTGTCATTACACATTGTGATTAGCAGTGGTGTTACTCCATTTCCACATAGCTCATCCCATCTAGAGTGTGAAAACAATGGGATCAAAACCAAATTTTTTTGTGGATTACTATCATCTAGATCAATTTTGTCATGTATAAACTAATAAAAATAATTCCAGACAAAATTCATACTGCTACAGAGGATGGCATTATAAAAATAAGTTAAGGTATTAAAAAATTTAGATTATGAATGAACACTGAAAGGCATTTCAAAATAAATGCTCTACTTCAGGTCAAAGCAGCCTTTATCTTGCCTAATAGATCTTGTAATTCTGGATTTTCTATTTTCTTGTGGGTGCGCTCCCTGAAAGAATTTATTTCCAAGTAAACAGACTTGGTCACTTATCCGGGGGAGGTTTGGTGGGCTGTTACAATATTCAGCATATTATGCGGTACATATTTCCACAGAGATGCCAGTCCAAAAGACCCATATTGAAACTCACCAGAGGCAAAGTCCTAAGAAAGGAGATTAATGTATTTTTTAAAGCAATGCAAAATATATATTTCTTTTTTCCACATCGAATAAAGCAAAATATTTTAACTGAGATTCAATTAATGAGGTATAAAGTTTTACCTATTTTCCTGATACTGTTTCTTTTGATCAGTAACACTGAATTTTTCAACATATTTTTTAATTGTCAGAAATGGGATTTTCCATGAGAAGAGATTAGTAATGGAAAATTCTAAGCAAACCTTTATTCAGATCCCTGACTATGATGACATGGCAAACTTTAATTTTTCAGAGAATCAAACTGTTCATTTTTTAGATAAGAAAATAACAGCCTTACATTACAATTTAAAGTAAGTTATATTTTTATGATTTTCAATTAAACTTTACACTCCTATATAATTTTTCCTGTGTACATAATTTTTTTAGATTATAATTAAGTTCAGGAATAGTCATGTTCACTAATTAAAACCACTTCATGTTAGGTGACATTATTGCTTATATTACAGAATTCTATGTCAAATGGAAAATGTTAGCAAATGCTTCATTACAGAATTCACACCTCTGCTGTTGGGGTTAAACACAACAAAATTTTGCTGAGTTCAATTAGTTTTTATGGACAGAATGTAGCAGCTTTTGTGATGTTCTTGTATCCATTTCTGTAATTTCTCTATCTAAACTACACTAAAAGCTAACAATAAAATAGGAGTGTTTCTTTCTTGTTCTCATTTTGCCTCTAATCTGTATTTTAATTCATTGGGGTACTCTCTGATCAGTTGCTGTGCTTTTTACAATAGTAGCATCTGGGATTCTTTGATCTTGCCAGATTGTTTTTATTCTTTATAGTACTCTTAAAAGAAATAATTAAAGCAGACCTCACAACTTTTAAAAAGTTATCCTTGAACAACGATAGTAAGAATTGCTCATAACGTCCTCCCTGATATTCACTGATAGGGATTTATACAAGATTTCTTACCCCATCTTGTGAAGAAAGGAAGCTCTGCTTTCCTCATTTTATAAACAGTGTCGTAGCCATGTCCAAAGGGTCCATGGCTGTGTATTGGTTCTGGCTGAGATGGAGTTAATTTTCCCAATAGCAGCCCTCATAGTGCTGTGCTCTGTGTTGGTAGCCAGAAAGGTGTTGAAAACACGCCAGTGTGTTGGCTACTGCTGGACAGTGCTCGCACAGCATCAAGGCTGTCTCTCCAACATTCCCCCCTCACCAGTAGGCTGGGGGGTGGGTAAGATCTTGGGAGGGGACATAGCCAGGACAGCTGACCCAAACTGACCAAAGGGATATTCCATACCATATGACATCTCAGCTCAGCAATAAAACCTAAGAGAAAGGAGGAGGAGGGGGGGCATTCGTTATTATGATGTTTGTCTTCCGGAGCAACTCCTACGTGTACTGAAGCCCTACATCCTGGGAAGTGGCTGGACATCGCCTGCTGATGGGAAGTAGAGGATAAATCTTTTGTTTTCCTTTGCTTCCGTGCACGGCCTTTCCTTTTGCTTTATTCAACTACCTTTATCTTGACCCATGAGGGTTTTTTCCATATTATTTTCTTCCCCCTTGTCCTGCTGAGGAGGGGAGTGATAGAGAGGCTTGGTGGGCACCTGGCATCCAGCCAAGGTCAACCCACCACAGGTTGCTTTCAAGCTCACTTTTGGAGAAATTTTGTGTTTTGAAGAGGAATGTTCCCATTCTCACAAGCTAGGAGTCTCCATTCAGAATCATTCATCTCTATTTGGAAATCCTGTGAAGAGCCCTTTCTCCTTGGAAAAGGCCAGTCATAGAAAACAAGGCAGAAGTATCACACTGAAAACTTGTTAACAGCAGAGCAGTAGCCATAGTTAAGGTGCTGACTGGGTTGCTAGTGCCTCTTGAGCTGTAATGTCAGCAGATTTGTCACTTGTTAGTACTGTTCATTCTCTGAATTCCCAAGGCACATAGGAAAGCTCCTCCCATATTGATACTGGGGACATAACCTGTAGCCAAAGAGAACATTTTCAATTAGAGGCAACATCTCAAATTTTATAGGCAAGACAGTTATTTTAAAATTTGCTCCACATAGAGAATGTGTAGTTATTCATATAACTTACACCTTCAGAAGATTCAGAAATAGATTTTATACCATCATTCTCTGACAATTCCCTGTCCACTTGTTATACATGCATAACTACTATCCAACTTGTGTTTTCATTTGCTCTGGCTAAACACTGTCTGTTACGGTTTTCTTCCCCTCTTCAACAATGATGGACTTCACAGCTAAAAGGAAAATTAGCAGCAGCTACAAGATCATTTAGAAACTATGTGGAGGCCGTTTTTTTTCTTAACTTAGTAGCAGGAACAATTTTTTTCTCAATCCTCTCTCATTATTCTGATAGCAGTTTGAAATACTTGCTCTTCTTAAACAGTTTAATCTTGCCTTGCTCAGCATCCTAGCATGCAAAAAAAAAAAAAAAAGCTGCTCTTGACTATTTTTTCTAAGACTTACAATAAAAACAAAATGGAAAGCAGTCTAGAAGCTTATGTTATAGTCTACAGGCTTAAGTTATAGTGCAGTCTGAACTGAAAGAAACATTTAAAGCTCTTTAAAAAAAAAAGGATGATACTCATCAGTAGCCAAATTCTACTATTTTTTAAAAAAGGACAACTGTCAAAAAATGTTTCCTGAAGCACTAGTTGCTTCAAACTGAATACAGTACCGGAGCATGCCTGAGCAATTCCAGTAACTTATTTGGAAAAGAAATGTGAGAATTATCAAGAAAACTGTAGTTCCTGTTTATCATCAGCATTTAGGGGGGGTCTATGACACTAAGAATTGCCTGAGCAGCTAGGAGGCTGCAAAGGAAGAAAACAAGTTATGATTGCAGGGGGCAAAGGAAGCAGTGTCTGAAAGCTGTGAAGAAGCTTGCTGCTATAAAGCAGAATTTACTAGGCTCTGATGACGTTTAGTCTACCTCATTATTTCTAGAGGACCCCTTCTAAGTTAATTCTTTTATTGTGACAGGCTTTGTGCAAACAGAGAAACAGACAGAACAGCTTAAATACTTTCTTATTTAAATAGATAACAAAACCAACAAAGATTATAATTTGCCAAGTTCACAGAGCAGGCCAGAGCACTGAGCAGAGCCTCTCTTTAAGGCAGCTTTTACAGCTGCCTTATTCTTTCTAGGCATAACATACTATCATTTTGTTTAAGCATGGGTTTTTGGGAGGGAGTTTGTTTTTTTTTTTTTCTTTCTTGCTCATTTAGACACCTATGCCATCACCAACATTTTTGTTGGAAGAAACATTGTCATTTCCTAATCTGGTGAGTCATAGCACAAGTTGGCCTGTGAGAAGCAGTCTCAACTGCATTGACTTGTGCTGGTTTTGGCTGGGATAGAGTTAATTTTCTTCACAGTAGCTGGTATGGGGCTATGTTTTGGATTTGTGCTGAAAACAGTGTTGATAACACAGGGATGTTTTCCTTATTGCTGAGCAGTGCTTATACAGCGTCAAGGCCTTTTCTGCTTCTCACACCACCCCGCCAGCAAGTAGGCTGGGAGTGCACAAGAAGTTGGGAGGGGACACAGCCGGGACCGCTGACCCCAACTGACCAAAGTGATATTCCATACCATATGATATCATGCTCAGCATATAAAGCTGGGGGAAGAGGAAGGGGGGGACTTTCAGAGTGATGGTGTTTGTCTTCCCAAGTACCCGTTATGCGTGATGGAGCCCTGCTTGCCTGGAGATGGCTGAACACCTGCCTGCTGATGGGAAGTGGCGAATGAATTCCTTGTTTTGCTTTGCTTGCGTACGCGGCTTTTGCTTTGCCTATTAAACTGTCTTTATCTGAACCCACGAGTTTTCTCACTTTTTTTACTTTTCTGATTCTCTCCCTCATCCCACCGCAGGGGGAGTGAGTGAGCGGCTGTGTGGTGCTTGGTTGCTGGCTGGGGTTCTATCGGACATAGGGGGAACTTCTAGCAGCTCCTCACAGAAGCAACCCCTGTAGCCCCCCAGCTACAAAAACCTTGCCGCGCAAACCCAATAGAACTCTATTCTTCCTTGCTATAAAATGGATGAAATGAAGAAACATCAGAGGCCATGTTTAAATCCAGGACAACATCATAAAATGTCCTAGGCAATTCTCCATTAAGAAGAAAACAGCTTCTATTCTAGCACATCTCCAGCAAACATAAGCAGATCCATCTTCAGCCATAGGGTTAATCTAAGCCAGAGGTTTCCCAACCACGGTGTTTTGAACATTCATAGTACCCTTGAAGATAGGACAAATGGAGACCCGGTAGCAGTGGTAGCAACGTCACCCACATCTTGGGACTTCTATGTGTTGCCTTTTATATGTGTCCCATGGAGTAACTCCAGTCATGGAGTTACTGTCCTTCAGAAATACCTGCTTCTTATACTTGTGTGAAATAAAACTGTGTAGATGAATGCTACCAGCAGCAGGAGCTGCATTTCTAGCTAAAGATATAGGAGCTGAGCTAAAGGCTCAAATACCCTAAGACCATGGGGTTGTAAGGTAGATTGCCTTACGTGAGTGAGGTGAAGGAAGTCCACATAATTGTGCTGAGATGCTAGAGGAGTATAGTTTAGACATGGATGGGCAAAGAAAATGGGCCTGGATTAGGAATCCAAAAGTGGAAGACAAAGGAGAATACGCTGAGCTGGGCAAATGCAAGGCAGAAATCAGCAGTGACTAGGACGTGCATCCATCCTTGCCCAAAGCCAACCTCCACACCCTTCAATCTCATCTCTGCTGATAACAAATAACTGAGAAAACCAAAAGCACTGTTGCTTCTCCAGTTCTGTTCCACATAAGGAATGAAAAATTCTGAAAGCTATTATCTGGTTAGCTTGGATGGTATGGGCTTCACATTTGCAGATGACCTGTATGAATGACATGAAAATGTCATGATGGAGTTTTTGTTTGCTTCCTTTTACCAGACTTAGTAAATAATGCATGTACATACACAAACATACATACACACACTCAAGTGAGTCCAAAGGAAATTATTGTTATTGCAAGGGCATAAATTAAAAAATGAGGAAATGCTGGAATGAATGCTACTGTACAAATTTCATTCACACTCTTTACATGTAAACATTATGTACAGCAATAAATAGTGTGCAGTCATAAAACTAAAGGTTATATCATAATGTTGAAGTAATCATAAGGGAGCAGAATTAAAGTTTCATGGACAGTCTTCTTTCAAACACGTATACACAAAAAACACTTTGCCATTACAGGCCTCATAATTTACATTTTTGTTTGGTAATACAGCATGTATTAGTAAAGCAACTGCAGCATCAAGTTCTTTAGATAAAACTGCTTGTAAGATATGAATTATATTGGAAAAATACTTTGAATTTTTTATTTCCCAACTGCACAATTTTTCAAGTTCTTTTCAGTAGTTTTTTTTTTTTGTATTTTGGAGTTATCCAGATATTAAAGATTGGCTTTAACAGCATATCTTTTTGGACTAAGCCATGACAGCTGGAGAAAATTACAAACCACTTTCATGTTACAGCATATTTTGGATATGACAATGTCAATAATGCCAGCATACTCTGCTGATAATAATAAGCAAACATAATAAAGATAAATGTTGCTGTTTAGGCATACCCATTGACCAGACCCTTGTATCCACTCATTAGAAGCTCTACAACGTGTCTGAAATCAGTAATTCCTGAGCTGCCACGTGCTGAAAAGGTATTTTTTAAGTAAAGTAACAAACCTACCTGTCTTGCAGGATACACGCTGTACTTGAATTCAAGTCTACCTTCTCCTAATTTTCCTCATGCATCACTTCTTCTCCCCCTGCTGACAAAAAGATAGCATTTAGCTCTCCCCACACCTCTGTTGCTGCAGCCTAACCTTTTCCAAAATGCTTGAATGGCACCTAGAGCAGCCTGCTGTTTTCTTGTTCTTTGATAGCAGCAGCGACAAAAATGAAACTTACCTCAAGAGTGGCAAGAACTGAAAAGTAATTACTTGCACACAAAATTAAATTAAATTTTATTTCTCATTTTAGAAGTATAATTTCATGCTGTTTGCTGCCATTTTTCTCCACTGATGAATGATTATAGATTATTTTTTCAGTACTCAGTTAGCTACATTTAATTTTAGACGGATGTTGGTTGGTTAAAAGGAGAGTTAATGAAAATCTTCTTTAGAAAGGAATAAAAGTCTACAATTTCTTTATAGTCAATATAGCTCATCTGTCCAATCAGACTGTAGCAGTCCGTATTAATGCGGTTTGTCTTTCACAAGACCCAAACAATATATGATGGTAAAGCACATTCATTATCAATCAAGTGTGAAGAAATTAAGGCTGAGGCACAGGAAACTAGGTTTCAGAGTCATGTCAGCAAGACAATTTAATTAGGAATGGAGCATAAATTAAGACCGAGGCACCTAAAAGCTGAAAATTCAGCTCATGCTAAAAGCAGCAGACTGATGTTTCCTCCTATACTTAAGTACTCTATTCTCCCTTGGTGCCTGCTATCATTATTGGAGTACAGATGGTGAAAACACGTACTGCTCAAATTTACTATGTTCATTCACAAGGATGTTAGTTGTTAAGAAAATAGTGTTTGTCTAAACATTATAGCTCCATTTATTCTCTTTTTCATCTTTTTTTTTCATTTTTCAATACTAAAATAAATAAACCTGGATTTGCAGTTACCAAAATATTCCATATACTTTCTAATCATGGAAAGTACATGATGGTTGGTTTGCAGACATCGCAGTCTATTACAGTACAAGGTAATTAAAATTACAAACTTTAAAAACGCGTGTAATTTCCTCAATGATTCTTAATGCCCTCTCTAGAGTCATTACAGCCATTGTGTAAGTATGTTATTATAGAGTTATTAGACGTGATCTTTACTGGATCATCTCAAATTACTCTTCACTGACAAGTCAAGTTTGCTGTTGCAAGGTTCCCTCACTGAAAACATTTGGTGACTCACTGATTTCACAGATGCTAATAGCTACAAAAGAGACTTGTGGTCCAAGTTAACAATAGGAGTACAATATCTTTTTATTAATCATTTAGGAGATGGATAAGTGCTATATTAATAAATATTGCAGATTATATTAAATGGTAGACCTAAAAAGACAACCTGAAGTAATAAAATATATCTTACTTTTATGAAAGAAACTAGAAGAGCAGCTGGACACAAAGTAAAATAACATCCCATAATAACAATGACCAAAGGTCCTGAAACCAGGCTTTTCAGCTTGCACTTAGCATACCATGGACAGATTTTCTTAAGTGCTTAGTATCAACAGAAATCACTGTTTGTATTTAAATATAAACTGAAAATTAATTGAAGGCACATGTATTTGAAATCGTCATTATAATAATCTTTTCCCAAGTCTGTATTTTACTAGGTAAGAGGCAGCTTTTCAACCCATATTACATTATGCTGAACTTACTGCCTCATTCTCTCCCTGCTTTGTGTGTGTGCCTGTGTGCACATGCATGTATTTCCTAATCAGCTTTCTTCTTCTACCTATTCCTCAGTTTCATCTCCTGCAAACTGATAAGCTATTAATTGGAAAGCATTAACTTGGCTTTTAATTCAATTATAGTCTTTCTATTTCTACACTAAATACTGACAAATACTTTGACACCAATTCAACTTTTGTCTTCCCCTTCAGAATTTTCACCGCTTTTCCCCCTCAGACTGAATAAGGTGATTGTTGGGTTTTTTATCAGATCTTGCCTACTCTTCTCTTTTTATGTGTTCTTATCATATGCTGTCCAATTTACATATCTGCTATCTAATTTTTGCAGTCTTTTACAACTTACTTACAAAGACTCTGTGGAGGTTTTCTAATCAAAATGAGAAAAGTTCAAAAGACACAGGTAATAGGGCCTGGTTTCTCATTTAATCCTTGCTATCAATCATACCATCTACTTTCCCTTGAGTATATACTTTACCATACTGTAAAAACACTGAAATCCAGTCCTGGGCATAGGCTAACTGGCTGCAGAAACCTAATGGTGCACAACTCGTTTTGAGTTAGAATCAGTGTACCTATTCCATTCCTTCTCCAGTATTTCTATAATAATATTTATCTGTAAGACAGTCTCTAAACACAAGGATGGGTGGTCCATCTAGTCCAGTACCATGCCCCCAACAGTGGCTAGTAAGAGCAGCTGGTCTAGGAGGAGTACTGAACAGAGCAAACATACAGTCACACTTTTGTAGCGTACTCTCCCAGCTTGCAGCACATAGCTGAGCCAGCTGTGGTTCTTTGTGTTGATGAGCACCTCTCCTCTGAGAATTTTTTCAAAGGTGATCTTAGTATGCAAATCTTCCTGACATGCAAGACATCCTGGGCAAGTTGTTGCACAGTTTACTCATGCACAGCATGAAAAACTTCTTTTGTCTTTAGTGGATCTCCAACATAATTCAGGTTGCTTCTCCAGTTTCAGTATTATAAAACCAGTTTATATTAAATACACAGCAATTGTATGGCTGCTTTCTCCTAGTCACCCATGTTTTTATGAGTCTCCTTCATATCTCCCATAAACATAATTTCTCCAAATTGTAGCATTCTTAACCATTAAATTGTCCCTTCCTCCATCTCTTTAGCCCTTCTCTATCCATTTTCTGGCTCTATTGTCTGTATTTTCTTGTATACCAGATGAGGGCACATCCCAGATTTTTGCAGCAGCTTAATGATATTTTTATTTTGTTCCTCTGATCTTTCTTAATAATCTTAGATGTTTTTAGAATACTGCGAAATGAATGCAGGCCAAATTTAGATTTTCTGTAAACCAAACAGAGCTCTGAATTTGGCTTAGTGCATGTCTAAAATATAGCATAGTCTAATTTGTAATATATAACATAAAATACATACTTTAGGAAATGACATTTTGAATTTCAGGCAAAAATTGTACATCAGAGGTACTGACTACTTGTATGTTTCCCCTTTATTAATTGAAAATGTCCACATACTTAGCCACTTTCATCTTTCAGACTACTTTAGATATTCTGCAAAAAAAAATGGCAAACCCATGAGGCGCAAAGAAGTGCACCTGCAGTAACAGAGATGTTGATTAATCATGTGAAGCAGATCAATGAGGAGTTAGCACGCACTCATGGACATTTGTTACAGTGGAATTCAGATTTACCTGGGCTACATGGTAAACCAGCTCAGTGTTGGCAAATGTGTGTAAATAAATCTATTTCAGCAGAAGTGCTGACTCACAGACATTACACATCATATTATGTCAACAGTATCAGCATCACATTTTTCATTGTTTCCCGCATTCTTCTGTAATGGGCACCCTATTCACTTTGAAGCGCAAGGAAGATGAGCTGCCAAATTATATTTGCAACTCTTACCATAGTTTATCAAGAGGGAGACTCTGGGACCATGGAAAGCTCCACAAATTCTCCTTCAGATGCACCATGCTTTGTAGATAGACTACAGATTTATCATTCAAATAACCCTGAGGACTGGTCTTTTTGATAAACAGAAGCTTTGTTCTGTATTATCTATGGCTTGTGTCCTTCCTTTCTCAGTCTCATGAGCAGCAGCTGAGAGAAAAGAGGTCACTGAAGCCCCTTAATTACAGAGCCGGAACTGCACCACTTTCATACTCCCAAAATAGCAAAGCTTACACAAAAACATTAACAGCATGAAATTACAGAATATTGGAAACAGCTAGCATGACAAAGATTCAGTAAAGGTAAACAAAAACTGCATTTAGACAACTTTACATATAGGCAAAATGTTAGACTGCAGACAATTCTGTCATTAACAAGAGAAACAATCCCTCTCAATGGTAATGTTGCCCCAAAATCAAACCTTTTGGGAACAAGCTATCTTCTTTAAAACCATGGATTATTGTTACTTGCATTGTACTAGTGCTGCTCATTCTTATTGTACCAAAATAAAACATAGCTCCCATGGAAACCCAGAGCACCACAAGTCTGCTAAGTCAGACCTCAGCAATGGCAGACTTAAAAGAACCCAAGCAACAACAGCAACAACTACAAAACCTTAAGCAAAAGTACCCTCTTTTTATTTTACTGCTTAGTTCAAAGTGACCTAAACCTTTACATGTTTCAGATCAACCCTGTAGTATAAGATCACATCAAACCAATGGAAATCAGGAAGTTTCTTAATGTGATGTCACTGAACAAAAGTTGTAATCAGTACAAGTTGGGTATATTTTTTATAAAATGAATATGCACTAGATGAGTTTTGCTTCTAAGCTGTGATGAAAGAAACTAACAAAATTGAACTTTGCCATATTTGAAGAGTAGACCACAACAGAGGACTTCGGTGTAGAGGCACTTTACCTCCGTGATTAACTTTTGAGCATCTGCCTTGGCATAGTGCTAATAGGAACTGTTCTGCTGTAGTCATTACCATTGTAAAAGAACAAGTGGAGCTCCTGGATACTGTGGTAATTAGAAATTCTATGGCACTTATTAAAAGTGTAGGAGCATTAACATCAGAGCTGTATTCAAATTCCCATTTAGATGATCATCGTTAGCTCAGTTTTGACCTTTTGCTGTTTCAGCTGGCTGTCATATTTCTCATCTAACCTCCTAAAGACTAGCAGGGTCATTACTGTTGTGATCCAGTCACTGGTCAGGTGCTGCATGCAAAAAACTTGCAAAAACCATTGGTGCATCTTTTAGTAGGAAAGGTTGGGTCAGTATTTTCAGTCTTCACTTTTTGGAATTCCTGTTTCCAAGCTTCCTTGGGCATCCTCATCTGAAAAGGTAAGAATTTAACGTTGACAACCTGGCCGCTGTCTTACGGTCCCTAAACCCCGCACCAGTACTTCATGTCCCTACAGCACAGCAATGCAGCCACCTTCTGTCCCTGTGTGCAGCTGATGAGGAGGGAGGTAGCCTTCAGCCACTCCTCCGTGTCTAATGCAGTGGTTCCCTGTATCCTATGACTCAGTAGAGCTGCCATCTGATATCAGATACATGCATGGCATCTGACTTCGGCTGCACCCCTAACACGCTCGGTATGTGCTGTCTCCATATGGTTATATGGCATCTCCCTGCCAGCGAGCTGTATGTGCTGCACGCCTGCCACGGCTACAGCACTGAATCAACCAAGCACAGGGTGTGTTTAGCAGTATCAGTTACATTTTAAAGATACGAAGAAAACATCCCAGACATCCAAGCAAATAAGCCCCGCTCTGCTGCTGTGCATCAGCTGAACACAGATAAACCCTACCCTTTCCTGGGCGTTGAATGCAGCTGGCAGTTACTGGCACTGTCTCATCAGAGGATGCAGTCTGGTCCTGCACATTGACTTGCACAAGTAATCATGAACTTCTAAAGGTGAGAACAGCAACAGCAATTAAAAAGAAGTCACACCACAACAAAAGTTTGCTGTTGATGTTTTATTCACATACATACACCCAAAACATGTTCCTAAATCATCTCTAGGCTGTTATCGTCTTAAACACAAAAAGTGCACCTAGCTGCATTTTCAGGTTTTGGGTATTGCAGACTTCTGTCATCATCTCAAGAAAACAGTTTCTGTATTTTGTTGAAACAGAAGAACCTGAAGGCATTTTTCCTCGTATACCCAACTGCAATACTGAGTGTACTGCTTGGGGATAGCCTTCAAGTTGCTGCATCTCTACTTCAAGCTGAGGGAGCCAAACTACATGTGACTCATTGCACATGCTGGAGAAAAGAAAAACATTAGTGCTATGTCTCAGTTTCTTCAGAGATAGTCATCTGCTTTGGAGAATCAGTTGAAAATTGAGGTTTATACAATAGGAAAACAATTCCATCCTCCCCCCAAGGGAGCAAGAAGCTCATCTGTCTTTTCTCTCAAGATGCTGTTGTTTTTATCAAGGAATCTCCTTCCTTCTTCACCATCTGCTCTGTTCCTGGCTTTGAAAGAGCTTTCCTAGGTTTGCTGCTTTACACCAAGGTGGGGAGCTCTGTGTTGTAGGTCCAAACACATATGATACTCCATTTATAAGCATTAAATCAAGATCCACATTTCCCTAGAAGCTGCATCCTGATTTTCATTCTCATATTATTAAATATTATTCCAGACAGAACAAGCAAAATGTCAAAGGTGTGGAGGACACATTAGCCAACTAAAGAGCTAAAATAACATTAGCTTGATTCTGTCTGGGTTATCTTTGAGACCATCAGCCAGCATTGTCTTTCTAGAGGTTTGTGAAGGTTTTACTTAAAGGAATAATTCTAGGTCTCTTGATGTGTTTAGATTAATATATAATACCTTTTTTGGTAAGAAATGCTTTATCAAACATTAGTAATTAGGTTTAATGGAGAAGAAAGTGGATGAACTGTAATAGTATGTGCTACAGAGGAAACCAGTCCACATCATCTCATGTGCACTCTATGCCTCAACCAAACTGTGAGCAACCTCTGTTCAGGGATAATTCGTGTCAGCTTACCTGGAAGGTACAATTCCACTTCTGACCAGACCCAATACAAACAAGCACCCTGGCCACAGGCAGGGAACGATCCAAGCGTAATCCCATGGCAGAAATATGGTCCCACACAAGGAGCAACAGGCATGTGGGGCCTTCCTGAATGAGGACCAGTGAAGGAGACCATAGAACTGGTCCAGCACCGTCTGATCAGAGCCTGAGTCTGCATGATGCTTTAAAGGTACCAACAGAACATATGGGAGGGCTGCCTGAGTCAGGGCAGGATCCAGCTTGTGAGTATATCATAGAATCATAGAATCATAGAGTCATTTAGGTTGGAAAAGACCTTTAAGATCATCGAGTCCAACCGAAACCTAGCACTGCCAAGTCCACCACTAAACCATGTCCCTAAGCGCCACATCTACACATCTTTTAAATACCTCCAGGGATGGTGACTCAACCACTTCCTGGGGCAGCCTGTTCCAATGCTTGACAACCCTTTCAGTGAAGAAATTTTTCCTAATATCCAATCAAAACCTCCCCTGACACAACTTGAGGCCATTTCCTCTTGTCCTATTGCTTGTTACTTGTGAGAAGAGACCAACACCCACCTCTCTCCAACCTCCTTTCAGGTAGTTGTAGAGAGCGATAAGGTCTCCCCTCAGCCTCCTTTTCTCCAGGCTAAACAACCCCAGTTCCCTCAGCTGCTCCTCATAAGACTTGTTCTCTAGACCCTTCACCAGCTTCGTCACTCTCTTTGGACACGCTCCAGCACCTCAATGTCTGTCTTGTAGTGAGGGGCCCAAAACGGAACACAGTATTTGAGGAACGGCCTCACCAGTGCTGAGTACAGGGGGGACAATCACTTCCCTAGTCCTGCTGGCCACACTATTTCTGATACAAGCCAGGATGTTATTGGTCATCTTCTTGGCCACCTGGGCCCACTGCTGGCTCATATTCAGCAGGCTGTTGACCAATACCCCCAAACAGCCATACCATAGATGGTAGAGGATGTTGTTTTAACTCCTTTTGGATGCCTCAGAGAAAACGAGACCTGGATTCCTCCCATCATTTGGTGAGTATTTTAATTTCAGTATTACAGGATAAAGGGGATGGGAGTATTAGCAATTCCTTTGGAAGTGGCATGGCTTGAAGCTTGCATGACATAAACAGAAAATATTTTTTGATAAATGCCACATGACTCATAAACTTCAGTGAATGTTCTGTGTCATACAGTGCAATACACAGCCCACTATGGGGCAAACAGCACACCGCTGAGGGAAGGGTGAAGGAATTTATCCTTGGATACTCTGGATGTTATTTGATCTCAAGCAGTTACACTGTGCAGATCTCTGACTATACTCCATACCCCACAGCACTGGGTGATGAATATCAGGGACATGAGCTACATGCTATTTCTTAATTTCTTTAACTGAAAAATAATGTGAGCAACTTGTTTTGGGAACAACAATTTAGCTGAATTACATATATTTATAGAATTAGGTATTATATTTTTTAAACACATATACCTGTAGATGCATTAGTGAGCCAAGATTAAATGCATAAAGGAATAATCTTTGTTACAACACTGCACCTCTCTGCAGTATATTTTTGGATACTGCTTTGGCAATTAAAAACTTTATGAGCAGTTCATTGCAGAATAGTAAAAATGTGTTAAAATCCATTAGCACAGATTGAATATATTCATGAAATGCTTCTTTGGTACAATAATGAAATTCACTTCACTTTTTTCCCCCTCCTTTTAGTGAGAAATTATTCCATTGGAAAGACAGAATAGATTGAGTAAATTGTGAATAAAATGCAGTATAAATGAAAACAGTTATTTTAAACCGAGTCATGCAAGCTTTTTATTTATGCAGCAACTTTCATCTAATAAAAAGATCTGTGCCATTCTTAACTCTTAGGGAAAAATCCCAGCAACATAGCAGATGTGAGCTAGATAAACTCATGCTCCCACAGAAGTATCTGGGAAGCTGCTATTGTGAATCCTTGTGCTACTAAAAAGCTGTCATATTGAGAAATAAGGAATCTACACAATAGAATTCAATGACTTTTTTTTATGTCGTTCATTTCTTTCATTGCTGATTTCATGCGCATTTTATAAGTCAGCTTCTTTTTCTCTTGCTCACGAACAGGCCAGAACACACAGATAAGAAAGTGTTCCTCGGAGAGTGATTGCTAAAGGTAAAATATGGTGGTTCCTAACAGGAACACAGAAATACAGACCTAGAAAGGAGGGAAGGCTGCTGTAATGCAGAATTGTTATTTGCACTCTGAATGTTTGGAAATTTTCCTCAGATTTTAATAAGTAGCCATGGTCTTGTTTGAATCAGTGTCAATTGCTGTATACATCAGAACCAAAAATACATAAAATTAAGCTATGAAAGCCAATTACAAAATCCTAAATGTCAACCGCTTTGTTTTCCTCCGAACTCAGGAACATATGTACAGCAAACTTGAAATTATGCTGACAAATTCCTTTGGAAACCTTTCCCAGCAACCTGCAATGCCATATTTGTTTTTCATGATGTGTTACGTAGCCATTAAAATGAAAATTAGAAGCTCAAAGGGCAAACTAATTTATCATGGCAATTTGGTATAAGATATTTGAAACCAGATAAGCACAGACCAACACTACTATAAATATGTTATTATTAAGGTCAAGTATAACTGATATGAAATCCAGGTGAATAAAGGAATAGTTGCCTTTCCATCTACCGAGGGTGTAGATAGCTTTTCTTTTTAAAATAAAACTAATTAACTATGTAATTTTATTTTTCTTCCTAGACTCCTCTCTGTCTCCAAATTAGTTCTGAGGGACTCCACAGCTTTAACTTACATTAATTTGTAGCCTTCCTTCTCAGTGTTTCTGAAGGGTTTCTTCCTTCTCAGTCACAACATCTTTCCTAGTTGAAGCAGCACATCTCCATTTGGATACAGGTTGCGCTATCTGGCAGAGCTGGTGGATCAGTCACTCTGCATACAATACACACCAAGTTACACCTGGAAAGTGTAGGTACATCTGTGTGGAGATTTGCCGCCTCAGGTCTAGCTGTCCTGTATCTTTCTTTCTGTGATGCCAAACGTATAATTTATTGTCTGGAAGCTTTCAGTGTTCACAGCTTTTCTTTACTCATGGATCATACCTGATTCCTGGGCAGAGTATGCTATGTGCTTACTATAGGGGAAAAAAAATTAAAACAAGATTGGAAGTGGAAGACCAAGACGTAGTATTGTATCTAGAGGTGACCCCTCTCTTTGGGCACTGTTCTCCAATACCAGCTGCGGTGGAAGCCATGCTGGAAGGTGAGAGGCCACCTCCAGCTTTGGGAGCTCAGCCGGGGCTGCCCTGGGGAGGGAGGCTCACGGAGGGGTTCAGCCCACACCCCTCACAACACTGCCGTGTGTGCAGCCTCCTCTTTGCTTCAGGTGACAGAAACTGTCCCGCATTCCCTTATCCTGCCTCTTGCACTGACCATTAACAAGCAGGTACTTGTTTGACCATTAACAAACAGGTACTGACAAGATTAAGAGACAGGTACTTGTCCACATTCTACATACATAAGAGCATTTACCATCTACTTAGTCCAAAAGACAGACTGAAGCATCTTTTTCTTAAATCGATCTAAAGCTCCAGTGCATTATTACAGTCCCTGAAACAGTGCAGACATTAAACAGAAAGAAGATTTAAATCCAGGAGTTCCCAGTTGTTCACCACTGCTTTGGTGGATATCTGCAGATTAATGTGGATAAGAATTTTTAACAAGATGAAAACTTTGGAAAACTCCCCATAAGTGGAACTGCTATATTAATAGACATAAGGAAACTCTTATGCTTAGAAATATAGAATTAAATTTCATTTTAGGCTTCAGTACATAGTGTAGCTATGTACCACATAGCTATTTTTGTACATAGCTATTCTGTTTCTGGTTAGCTGCTTTGAGAATGCTATAGGAGGCAGAACATATACTGTTTTTTCAAATTTCGTCACGACTCAGAACACTTCCTTGTGTCAGCTTGGACAACGTATTCTCCACATAATAAGCTTGCCATGTATTATGTAAATCTGAATTAAAAATGTAAATGGAGAAAAAAAGAGAAAACCTCAATTCTTCCCTGTATTATATCTTCATTGAAGCCAACCAGTTGCACAGAAAAATAAATAGGGTTGAACACCGCCTGAACTGCTTACAGCCTCATTTTACTGCTGTGTCAAATGGATTTGTCTTTCCTCCCTCACATCAATATACTATGTGTATAGTTGCTAGATGGCAAAGATTTAATTAAATTACTTTGCTTTACTAAAAGAGATAAACAGTAGATCTAATATTGCCTAGTATAAATATATGAAGCCAAAAGTAAGTTGCCCTGGGATTTGTTTAAATTTTCTATAACTGTATAGAATGATTAATCTACACAATCAAATAACTTTGTTTCAAGAGACTCACAAAACTTCACTTGTTGCCCAAAATATAGTATGTCAATCACCTTTTACTTTGGATAAAATCATACCTATTGCCAATTTAAAAGGCAGAATTGGCCCACTGAATTCTGGAAGTCATGGCAGCAGGAATACTGAGATGTTTCAGAACAGATAGAATTAAATTTGCTGGAAGACAGATGTCAAAAGTGAACAGTGCTGTGCAGTATTTGACTTAGGAGTCTAAGCTTTTCATTATTAAAAATATGCATTATGTATCTCCCTTTTTTTGGATAGCGGATCATCCATGAATCAATATCTGTCACTCATGAGAATTTGCTAAATATAGAGGTATCCTGGTTTCAGCTGGGATAGAGTTAATTTTCTTCCTTGAGCTGGTATAGTGTTATGTTTTGGATATAGTATGAGAATAATGTTGATAGCACACTGATGTTTTCAGTTGTTGCTAAGTAGTGTTTATACTAAGTCAAGGACTTTTCAGCTTCTCATGCCCAGCCAGCAAGAAGGCTGGAGAAGCACAAGAAGTTGGGAGGGGACACCGCCAGGACAGCTGACCCAAACTGGCCAAAGGGATATCCCATACCATATGACATCATGCCCAGTATATAAACTGGGGGAAGTTGGCCGGGAGAGGCGGATCGCTGCTCAGGAACTGACTGGGCATCAGTCGGCGAGTGATGAGCAATTGCATTGTGCATCACTTGTTTTGTATATTCTAATTTTTAAATTATTATTATTATTATCATTTTATTCTTCTTATTATCATTATTTTCTTCCTTTCTGTGCTGTTAAACTGTCTTTATCTCAGCCCACGAGTTTTTTTTTCGATTCTCTCCGCCATCCCACTGGGTGGGGGGAGTGAGCGAGCAGCTGTGTGGTGCTTAGTTGCCCACTGGGGTTAAACCACGACAACAGGACAAACAATTCATTAGTTCTTTAAATTCAGTGTGTTTATTCTTTGCTGTTAGCATTGTTTGGTTGCCCACCTATGGCTTTTTTCTTTTTTTGTTGATGATATATTTGTCAAACATATAAGTCACACACTTCTAGTAGGAGCCTCTGGTGGCTAAACATCAGACTAAAATTGAATTTAGAAAGATTACCTGTTGGTTTTCAGCCTGCTGACAGAGAACATTGGGGTCTGTGGACTAATTTTAAAGGCTTTGAAAGGTAACTAAGGAGAAAAGCAAATCTATTTTTTTATAATTTTAAATTTACCATTAGAAACTAGTTAGGGATCCAAATATTTTATTTTATTTTTTAAGGGAAGAAAACCTATGGTCAGACATATGGCAACCTAATCTATAATTAGATCTTAATAAGATCTTAATACTTAATTCACAGAAATATTTGAAAAGCGGGTTATAGATTTCCTTCATTTTACTTGTTGAATTTCACCTCATTAATAGCTGCAATATATTTGAACTTGTTTTAACATTTTTGAGAAATTACTTCTTGCATACCTAATATGCTTAAAATACATTTTCAAAAGATTCTCATTTCTTGAAATAAAAAATTGCTTCTTTCAGAAGACCTTTCCTTTTGCATTCTGTCTGAACCTGATGCTTACAATCATTTCCCAGCATAAGTTGGTACTTTTATTTGTTCCTTTACAAAAGCAGTCAGTCATGTAGATAATGGCAATGAAAAGTACTGTAGTAAGTCACTTCCATTAAGGATTCTGAAAAATTTTCATTAACAATATGTTTATTGTGTTGTGTGAACAAAAGAAAAGCATACAAAGATCAGTAAAGTACTAAATATAGTTAATATACCAATGGAAAAGTATTATATGGAAAAGTGAATTCCATAGTGGTAACTTTACAGTTACCCCACACTTTCTTCCAAGGTTTCAGCAATAATAAATTTAATCAAATGTACCTAAAGAAAATAACTTTAACATTGGTAAGAATGCATTGAAATTTTACAGATTATCAGTCATTGGGTTTCTATACTTATACATTTGTGTTATTGATAGGATGATAGGAAGCTGACTTAGCCAAGTGTTGATTTAGTAACATTTTTCTGTAAAAGAAAAAATATCACTTCTTTTGAAATACCCCATAAGTTATAACTTTGAATAGCTAATCAAAGCAGGCAGCTGTATAGATGTAAACCACTGGTGAGTATGGTTTCCTGTCCCAAAACCCACAGATGAAGTTGTGCTCTAACCAAAGACGGAAGGAAAAAGACAAGATTAAGAGAAGAGAAGGTATGTTGCATTGCAGGAATACGTCCTGGCTCTGTAAGACATCTCTTAAAGGCAGAATTCAATTAAATAGGGCCTTCAAGAAATCTCTTACTGGCTTTGATAATCAAACTGCGCGGGACTAATATTTACAATTAAAATTTTAGGTATGGAAAGACAGTGTTGAATACACAGTGTTGATAAAACTGGTCTGCAGCTGAGACCAGAAGCCTGATTATGAATGGGAAAACTCCTGTATTCCTCCTGTACATGGCTTAATCTCCTGTACATGGCTTTAAAAGCCATGAAACTTCAGATGGTACAAATGGGGTTTTTTGTGTTTTTCTTCAACCTTCAGATCTGTTAACTCACAAGACTTACCTGCTGTTTGTGAAGACTTACATCTCTTGGTAGACTAAGGATTGCTTCCTGCTGTTAACTTCGGGAAAGGACTTCACTGTCTTCCCATCCAGGCAACCCGAGGCCCAGTCAAACATGACAAAGAAAAAATTTTCAAAGCTCACATTTACCGTCTTTTCAAGAAGTCTGAGACCACCATGTCTTACTTTTTTGTTTTCCTGAAATGGATTTTCAAGACTGCTGGACACATAAATACAGTAATATTTTTGAAACAGTTGCAAAGCCCAGGGCTATTTCCCAGCATACCACACAGAAACTTGGTGAGATGTATGAGAAAGTTCCTTTTTCTTCCTCCTGCTACCTTTTATGTTTCCAAAGCAAATCTTCCATGAGGTTACTGTGAATATTTAAGTGGATGGAGTTTCATAGTCACACCTCATACGAAATGAGAATAAGTATGGTCTTTAGTTATGTATTGGGTTTGCGTGGCAAGATTTTGGTAGTGGGGGGCTACAGGGGTGGCTTCTGTGAGAAGCTGCTAGAAGCTTCCCCTATGTCCAATAAAGTTAATGCCAGCGGGTTCCAAGATGGACCTGCTGCTGGCCAAGGCTGAGCCAGTCAGCAACAGTGGTAGCGCCTCTGGGATAACATATTTAAGAAAGGGAAAAGAAGTTACAGGGGGAGTTGCAGTTGCAGCCAGAGAGAGAGGAGTGAGAAGATGTGAGAGGAACAACTCTGCAGACACCAAGGTCAGTGAAGAAGGAGGGGGAGGAGGTGCTCCAGGCACCGGAGCAGAGATTCCCCTGCAGCCCGTGGTGAAGACCATGGTGAGGCAGGCTGTCCCCCTGCAGCCCATGGAGGTCCATGGTGGAGCAGATATCCACCTGCAGCCCGTGGAGGACCCCACGCCGGAGCAGGCGGATGCCCGAAGGAGGCTGTGACCCCGTGGGAAGCCCGTGCTGGAGCAGGCTCCTGGCAGGACCTGCGGAACCGTGGCCCCGTGGAAAGAGGAGCCCACACTGAAGCAGGTTTGCTGGCAGGACTTGTGATGCCGCGGGGGACCCACGCTGGAGCAGTCTGTTCCTGAAGGACTGCCCCCCGTGGATGGGACCCACGCTGGAGCAGTTCGTGAAGAACTGCAGCCCGTGGGAAGGACTCACATTGGAGAAGTTCGTGGAGGACTGTCTCCGGTGGGAGGGATCCCTCGCTGGAGCAGGGGAAGAGTGTGAGGAGTCCTCCCCATGAGGAGGAAGGAGCGGCAGAAACAAGGTGTGATGAACTGACCCAAACCCCCATTCCCCATCCCCCTGCGCCGCTCGGGGTGGGAGGAGGTAGAGAAAATAAGAAGTAAAGTTAAGCCTGGGAAGAAGGGAGGGGTGGGGGGAAGGTGTTTTAAGATTTGGTTTTATTTCTCATTATCCTGCTCTGATTTGACTAGTAATAAATTAAACTAGTTTTTCCCCAAGTCGAGTCTGTTTTGCCCGTGACGGTAATTAGTGAGTGATATCCCTGTCCTTATCTCGACCCACGAGCCTTTCGTTTTATTTTTTTCTCCCCTGTCCAGTTGAAGAGGGGGAGTGATAGAGCGGCTTTGGTGAGCACCTGGCATCTAGCCAGGGTCAACCCACTACAAGTTATTACACTGCCAAATCGGTTCTGCTATGCACAGCAGAAGGGGCAAGTGTGAACTCCATGTTCTGCAGTAAGAAGTACTGTAGCAAAATGAGCTTACCAACACAAAAATAACATGTGAGCATGTAGAACCAGCTGTTGTTTTAGGAACTATCAAAACAATGCAGACAGTAAAGGAAACTGGTCTATTAATGCCCAACTCTAATCTTAGAGGATACTTTAAAAATGTGTCTTTAGCACTTATTCCTCTCTTCAGTAGGCATGGCTGTTCTGCTGTATAACTCCCAAAGTCATGGCACTGCCTTCTAGTGAAATAGTTAATGTGTCACAGCAAAGGTAAGGAATGTTTCCTAGGAGTTAAAAGTGCATATTTTGCAAAAAGTGTCAGAGATTTCATTCTTAAACGCTGTTATCAAATGTATCATTGGGAGAAGGTACAAGTACAGTTGATTCTACATAATGGTCCAAACTTTCTCTGAAGTAACACAGGTTGTCACAGATGAGTTTTCCTTCTTGTTACAGAACGAACTTCTTTAATCCCAGGCTGGACTTCTTACAGCAGCCTTTTTCCCTAAAGGAAGTTCTGTGTAACTGAACTTGGTGTGGTTAAAAATGTGGCTGCTGCCAGCCAGGAAAAAGATAGTCACTGGGGTACACTTCAGCTGTGTTGCTCTTGTTGCTCTGAGCAACTCTGCCTCTGCCCAAGAAGTATTCAGGGCATGGCTGCTGATGTTCCTTGCGCTCACAGCTCCTTAATTAGAAAGGGATAAAAGAAAACCTGTACTTTTGCTGGGTTTTTGTGTCTTGATTATCTGATTGTTGCTGTTGTTTCATTTCAGCCCTCCAGCATCCTATACATCCATAAGACTTGTCCTTGCATTTTCTGTCCCTGTATTTTCTTCCAGACCATTGTAATTACTTCCAGAGATCCTGTGATTCCCCTGCCTTTTTAGCCATGGGAATTTGTATCTCCTTCCTTTTAGTGGGTTTATGTGCTGATTTGAAATGCATCATGTGTCATCTGTCCTCAGGATTTCTTGAAGTAGTGCCAGGACACCAATACCATAGTAGTAGTAGCAAGTAATTTGTCTTCATGGAAAGATGCTGAGAAATAGGGAGAAGTGCAATAAGACATAAAATGGAGAAATTATTGTTGAAAATTCAGGCTTAGAACTGAGAGGGAATGATTAATTAAGCTGAATGTTTGGAAATCTGCTTAAACTGTTCATAGCTGTATCAAATTATTCATGACCAATTTGGGAAAAAAGCTCATGATGCCGCTGACTGTATGCTATGTGTGAAAATTGTTTTAGGCATGAATCAAACCGCTGAAAATATCTGCACAAAACATCCCTGGACCATCAGCAAAGTTGTTCCACAAGGTTTCAATTTTTTTGACCGTTCAATAGTAACCTTTGAGTAAATAGAAATAATTAAAAACAACAAAACCAAGTCTTATTCTTGCAGCAAGTAAAATTCACTATGCCAGTTCTGTACAATGTGGTGAAACTTTATGCTTCCATCTTGCAGAAATTACTGCTGCTAGAACGCACTCTTTGATGAGAATGGAGGATCATTTGGGAAATAAAAAACCCTCTATCTCTCATAAATTTTGCTATTTGCTTTCAAAAAGAAAAAAAATCAAATTATTAAAATATAGACTTTGAAAACAAATGGCATATAAGTCACATTTGCGGGCTCATTGCCCACAATGAGCAAACATTGATTTACTCATTACAAGCAGTAAATGATGTAAAGCTGCCTACATATCACTGTACGTTACCTAAGATATAAATCCTTTCAATTTTACTGTACTATGACATAGTAGACTCAAGATAATGCTGACCAAGCCTATGCCACTCTAGTAATAGAAACTGAACAGTGGACATGAATATTCTTGCCATATGCAATATTCTTGAAATAAGGAATTGTCTTTTTTAGGATGCATTACTCCTTCCGCCAAGCATCCAGTTAAGCAGCTGCACACAAACCTCGAATCAATTTTTATAACAAAGGAGAGGACACAGAAAAAGGAATTTAAAGTAAGTAGTCAATAAAAGGCAAGAAGCAACCTTGAAGTAAAATAAAAAGCCAAAAGGATGTTAGAACTTCAAAACAAAATCAGGCCTCCTCTTCAGTGTAAGTGAAAAGGATATTTGATCCTTTCCACATCCTTGAAGTACCGTGGCTGAAAGTAATGCTTTGCACTGTAATGCTTCATTAGTTCAAAGCGTTGTGTAAACATCAGCTAATGAAATCTCATAGTATCTCTGCAAGGCAACCTCTATTTCTCTTACATGGCAGATAGGAAAACGGAGACGTGTTTTCTTGTCCAAGGACACACTCCAAGACATGTACGACACTGGAACCCTTATTTTCTAGCCTGCGATCATTTCCTTCACCCTACAGTGGTTTTTAGTCTACTTTAAGTACATACTAAGAATGCCTTAACTGTCAACAAATTACAGGTAGCAAAAATAAATGTTTGTTATTGAAAGTATTATATAAAATTTAGAACTATAATTGCAATAATTTAGGAGATTTTGACCCATTAAAAATGCATTATTTTCTTCACTCCAATACATGCAAAATCAGAAATGTAGGGTCATAAATCAAATGCATTGTTTTTATAATGTTATTGTTGTGCAAATATTCCACATGACTATACAGAACAATGTGCTTCACTTGATAGTTCATAGACAAACCAACTACAGGCAGGTAAGACGCTGAATATATTAGCCTAAGTTGAGCTGATCTTATAGAGTGTGAACTCAGGTGTTAAACTGGATGGACAAATGCTTCAAATCAAAGTTCCAAACTCTGCAAGAAAGCAGCTCAGGATACAGCCCAGTTCTGCAAAGTTTCTATGTATAGTTCAGTGAACTTGGTTTTTGTAGCAAAATTAAAGCCAGGGAAGTGGGCCTGAATAATAAGTTTGCTTTGCAGAATTTAGGTAGCTCAGTATGCTAAGGCATGGTTAATCCTGAGAAAGACTACAAAAATTATTTCTCTCTTTCTTAATCCCTATTATATGAATATTTCTGATGATCAAATATTACTATATTGAAAAGAACTGCTCCGTTTGCTGTATTTGTCGTATAGTCATATCTTGAGTTATGTGCGTATGGCCTCAGGCTTTATTAGGCAAATATATAGGTATTTCTGGGCTGTGAGAGTATAGGCTAATTCCTCATATGAAAGCATCGCAGCGTCAGCTTTGTCCCTTTCTCATCTGAGTTACTTTTACGGAGAAGGTTTTCTATAATGATAATTCACATGATCACCTGCGATGAATCACCAGCGGTAGCCACCACTCTTGTTGCCACTCGCTGGAGATGGAGCAAGGACTGAACAGATGTATCAGTAAAACCACCTTGCGCTCCTCGAGTAGGTTGAAAGTGCCAGGGTTAAGGCAGATGAGTGCATGAACACAGCTCCCGACAGCAGCTGGATGGGTACCGTGTGGTGCGCCTAGCGCTTGTCTTGAGCTAGAAACACATCTGCAGACTTACAAATCTTTATGTGTATCATGGTATGACATACAAATGTGATTTAAGCGTGACCAAAGTACAGGCCAGCCTCCTGCAGTATCTGGCAGCTCTGGAGAGGGCTGCGGAGTCCCAGGCCAGGTGGGGAATCAGACAGCCACTTCCCCCTTCATCATCCTCGGGCTCTGGCAGGGGGTGGAGGCTGACAAAAGGCCACTTCCCCACCCTAGAGGAACCCCCACACTGCCTTGTACCCTCACAGTGTCACGCCACTGACAGAAATAGCGTAAGCCCTAGCCGTGGGCGTGCATGTGTGCCTGTGTGTGAGGCTGTGCATACAAGTACATGAGAGAGAGAGAGAGAGAGAGAGAGAGAGAGACACACATCTATTTATAGACATATATACACATACACACACACTTAAAAAACCAATAATTCAATGCTAACAGATACTCCACAGTGAACATTGACTGAAGTACTCTGGAGCATGCTAGATTCAAAAATTCACCCTTTTAAAACTAGCAGAGATAGAGACTCCTGTGGGATTTTCTGAGAGAAACATCATGAAAGGCTAATAGGAAGTTGGAGCTGAAGACCTTAAAAAGAAAAGAAATTGGAATTTCAGCAGTAAGAATAGTCAAGAGAAGAGAAAGTAGAATGAAAAAAAAAAGAAATATAAAACATTCAGTCTTTTCTCAGGACTCATCTAAGCTACTGCATATAAAGCATGTGGAATGTAGGTCAGAATTCCTCAACATTCTTGAATTGTTATTTTCATCTTAGTACTTTTTTGTTATTTGCTTTGTTTAATTTTCCTTGCTGTTTCATCAGAATTTTTTTCCAATTGGGACTGTTAAGAGATGCCGTTGCACATATATATGGAAGTGACCAGTGACATTTCCTATGAAAGCAGACCTTTTATAAACAAATATATTTATAAATCTTGTAAATCTTTAAGACAGAGAGGAGGACATTTTTGGGAGGAAGAGAACAGGTATGCAATAATGAATGAAAACATTAAACTTTTTAACGCAGTTTTTATGCAGTAAAAATGAGGACCAAATCTGAAGTTGAAAAAAATCAGCATCTCTGCTTTCAGAGGAGTTTTACTTACTGATAGCATTTGAGGACCTGTGTCATGAACTGTATGTTACACCACCACAAACTTTCAGAGCTTTGCCCCTTACTGCAGGTTCAAACTATCCTTAAAATAAAAATGTTGTTTTGGCATGGTTTACATTTTAATAGGACTTCTATTAACTTCCTGAGGGTGACCTTTTAGAGTCCTTTCAAAACTGGCCATATTTACCGTCTCCTTTGGACCATCTAGCCCTCTGAACTGCTGCACGCATGCATCTCCCTGATGTTTCTGCAGAATGCGAATGACTTCTGCTAGTTACCATGGGGACATGAGCAAGGACCATGAGATGCATAGCAACAATGCTCCTATTTTTGCCATTTTTGCTTTCATGACAAGGAAAGAGGAACTGCAACACATACTAGAGGTTTTTCTTTCTGTTTATCTTTTTCTCACATGCACACATATGCAAAATATTTGCTCTCTTTTAGCTAACACATAATAGATATATGTTGGATCTTTAAAGTAAAGCATGAAATCAGATTACTATGTTTTCAGGTCCCTAAAGGAATAACAGGAAACTATTACAAGAACTATTACACTTTTGAAATACAAACTTTTTCAACAATCTTGAGGCAGTAAAAGATACCTGAATTATGCCATTTTTAACAAAAACAAGAAGAAAACAAACTTTGGATAAAATCAAATATACATACACACATGCATATTTTGAGAAAGAGATATCCAGTCTTTAAAAGAACAAGGACTGTTCTACACTAGAGTTGTATAAATTGGACAAACATCAATGGAATGGATCGAGGGTTGTGGTCTTGATTTGGGTTTCTTTTTAGAAAAGAAAAAGTGATCTGGTAATTTTAAAAATAGGCAGCTCTTAGCTTAATATTTTAAGAGAGGACTTACCAACTGTGCTCCTCAGATTCTGTTTCTCTCTCCTTCCCTCCCCCCTTTTTTAAACTTACTCTTGTCCCTCTCAGGTCCTTTCTATATCAGTACTAATGAATTTAAGCATTGTCAAAACTACAGTTTTCCAGGGAGATAAGTCATTCAGTAACAAGACAGAAATCAATGTTGCTTAGTCACATGCTATTTCTTCATTCTTTTATATAATTAGTATGAAACCCTCAATTTTATTAGATATCATTTTAATAGGTAGATCTAATTATGTTCTCAAAGCATAAAGACAATGAAGACTTAAACTCTGCTACTGGCACAATTCAAGCTGTCAGGCTGCCATAGCTTGCTATGCTCATGGTCCCTCCTCCACTGAATCCTTAGATGAACAAATGCTCTGTCATTACTTTATTTTGGTGCCACGATTCAGCTGGTATCATTTTATAAAAACATTTCATTCTCCAAGGACTAGATTGCTCTAAAAGTCTTTCAGACACAAAAGCAATAAATAAATAATTAGTCCAACAAGAAGACATGGCAACTTTTAACTGCCTACCTGACGACATTGATGTAGAAATACCCTGACTTGTGATTTCCAGGGCAGCAGGAGTTGGTTTAGCAAAAGAGACAAACTTCTCATTGTGCTTTGAGAAGTGCACAGAAGAAAGAGCAGGCACCTGAGACACAGACTAACAATCTCCTGTGGAGGAGTGTTGGGGACATAATCCCAGAAACCAGCCCTTTGAGCGTCTTCCTCTCTCATGTATGGATAGGGCAGGGCCCTGTCCCAGCAGACAAGTTACCACAAGGCAAGAGCTTGAGGTTGTTTGCAAAGATGTGGCATATATAAGAGGCAGCAGAGGACAGTGTGGATAATTCATGTCAGAGTGAATTTGAATTTTCTTTTCTAATAGTGTTTGATTAATACTCAGCAGCAGGAAGAGTATTATTATTCTCCAGTAGTAGTCCTGCTGGAGAATCTGTTTCTGAGTATTTATTAGGGCCCATCTAGAGCTACGAATGTTAGGTAGGTCCAGAAGTATTCACAGCTTTGTAGCTGTCTGTGCTGTATTTTAGGGTTAAAACAATCTTCCACCACAGAGTCTCACACCACCCATCCCTGTCCCTCCCTTCCCACCCTCAGCACCCATCCAAGAGGTCCCCTGCCAGCAAGTAGCTGATCGAAATTTTCAAAGCCAACCATAGAAGATAGTAGCTATGCAGCTCCCCGGAAAACTAACAGCTCTCAGCATTTCAAATACACTTTTCCATTTAAATTTCTTTCCTTCCCCATGCTCTTGGTCTTTATCTCAAAGTCCTTCTAAGTGGGAGATTAAACCCTGGCAATGAAATCCAGCTGAAAATCTGCAATTATCAAGGAAGGGTGTGGGGGTGTGTGTGTGTGTGAAACAGCGAATGAATGGAACAATGGAAATTAATCTGATATTATTGGACAATACAGTTTGACTGCAATTACATGAATGCCAGCAAACTATGCATATATGGCAGATTCTCCACCTATTTTTTTAAATAAGAGCTACATTTATGATATCCCATAGAGGATTATAAATATCCAAGGACCTAAATTTTCATTAGTACACTAGCAAGTAAATTTTCAAAGTGATGCACAGGGATTTAACTGCATGAGTCCCATTAATGCCACTACTTTGAAAATTTACTTCCTATGAACTTCTAGAGAGAGGATAGGAAAAAAATGAAAAAGACTCTGTCATAATTTTAAGAAGATGACAGGGAAAAGCTTGTCATCACTTTGGTACTTTAATCGGTAAAAGAATAATTTAAATCACATCTTCAAAAGTAAGCTCCATTTTAGGCACAGACACAGATGGTGACATTCCATCAAGAGTTTCTGCTGCACATTACTAGACAATGTACTAATAGACCTTTTCCTTTCCTGTAAATATTAACAGTAGGCCAATCCTGCTTGTCTTCTGGGAAGAGTTTAGTGGGAGCTCTTGGTCTTAAAATTAGAAATCAGACTCTGTATTTAGGGTCTGGAATTTAAAACTCTGGCAGTGGGATTTTTTTTTTTTTTTTTGAGAGCTCAGTTCCCCGTTGGCCAGCTATTAAGTTACATTAATGAGACTAGAAAATTCTGTCTTTCATGAAAAAAAAAAAAATTTATGGGTGGCAGAATTTTAATTCAATAAAGATTAACATTTTTTGTCATGCATAGTATTACCAGTATGCTTTCGCTTTCCCTGAAATATGTTTAAAACAAATTTTATATTCATGCCATATTTTTCTATTATGTCTATAGTATAACATATGAGAGCAATCACAGTTTAGTTAAATATGTATAGTTTTTCTCAAAGAATGCATTGGAGATGGTGGCAATTCATGCATCACTGCTAATTTTGTAGCTCAGCTGGGAGGAACAAGGAAAACCATGGGAGAAGCCCTTGCACTGAGGTGAAAAACTTACAAACCCAAGAGGTTAAGAAGGGACTATGCTAACCAATATATGCTTTGCATGGGCATCACTAGAGAAAAGACCCAAGGTGAATGGACATTATAGGCCTGATTTCAGTATATGGACATGTGTGAAACTGCAAATTCACAGTTGCTGGTTCAGTTGGACATAGGTCTTTGGAGATAAAAAGAGCAATTAAAGAAGATGCAGATAGTTCTAACAACACAGTTGTTTCTTTGCATTAGTCTCTGCTGTAGAGAATGAGTGGCATTTTCTGTGTCGGGCTTGCTTTGCCTGTCAATAATGATGAGGAGCTCTTAATGATTGAGTTATCATAAGAAAAGATGCTGAAAGAAACTGATAATTGAAAAGCTTCAAGTCAACAGGCCTAAATGATAGACACCATAGAATTCAGAAGAAGCTTAAGTTTGAGGGGACCGAGCAGCTAACAAAGTGCACAGGCTTTAATTAAAAATGCCTACTATATCAGTAACTTAGAGGGTGGCAAATTTTATGTCTCTAATTAAAAAGGCTTCAGAAGTGATCCAAGAAGTTACACATGAATAAACATTGCATCTGTATCAGGAAAGTAAAACAATAAACACCTGAAAGACCAGGATGTGATAAAACCTAGCCTGCAGAGTTTTCTGAAGAGTCTCACTGATGTGCTAAAATGCAGTGAGTGTCACCAAAGTAATAGATAGCAGGCAGTTTATTCAGTCCTCTGACAAGGTCCTGCACAGGAAATTAGTAAGGAAAGTAAATATTTGTGAACTAAAGCATTACCGGGGATCAAAATTGTCTAAGAGACAGAAGAGAAAGACTAGAATTAAACTGTCAGCTTCTGCTTTGGGAAAACACAGAGTCCTTCAAAATCCCATCCTGGGATCAATGTTTTCTGGCATAGTCGTGATCTGGAGTAGCAAAGTAAGCAGGTTGCAGAAGTTATGTAGGTTACAGAAGAGCAGAGAGGACTGTGAGGAACTTCAGGGAGACCAGATACTGAGCTCACAGAGGCCATCACAGTAGGTTCAATACTGCTGAAGCACAGAAAATATGAACCAGGGAAAAAAATTTAGATTCCTCATATACTTTAAACAATTTTAAATTAGCTTTCCTCTGGCTTCAGGGAGGAAGGATGCAAATGCAAGGAAAATGAGAGATGGCAGATTATAAATTGATAAGTGAAAATATCTGCTCAGAGTATTTTTCAATAGACTATGGAACTCATTGCTGCTGCAAGTCATCAAAGCTGAGAATTTATCAAGATTAAAGAGGCTCTGACTTGCATTTTACACAAACAAATTAAGAAAATAACCCTCAAACAGAATTATAGTGGCTAATTCTAAGAAAAAGGAAGCAAAGAGATGAAAGGGATTTAACCTTGTGTTGGCTTGTGCTTGTCTTTAAAGTAGTAAATCTGCCTGTAGTTGGGTTTTATATTCTTCACAGCAGTAACTAGTTGTGCAAACAGACCGGTGTTTCTTGATCCAGAAAATACTTTCTGTAATCTGATTTTTTTTTCAGCTTCTTTTCTGGTTCCTCAGATTCATATGTTCAAATTGTAGAGGAGGGAGTGGCAAAGTCAAAAGAGTTCAGAGAGTTAAGATAGACCTTAATTTTTTTGCCTTTTTCACTGTCTGACTGAAGGACAACCAACACTTGCCATCACAATTGCAATCACAACTGGGAAACTGAGCAAGTGCAGAGTGGAAGGAAGATTAATTTTAAATTTGATCTCTGAAGAAATAGGAGTATCACCAAAGAGATCTGGGTCTAGAGTTCAATGAATAATCATAAAATATTCTAAGGCAGGAACCAGTGCCCAGTGAAAGCAGGGATGTTTAGCCATGGGATTTGAGGGGCAATGAAAGAGCAAATTATGACAGGGAAGGACCCAAGACATGGCATAATGTATAATGAAAATGTTGCCAAGATAATGATAAGTAGATGTATAGATTGGGAGAAGAAGGTGAGTCTGGGGCTGGATAGAAATACAGCCATGAGAAAACAAGTCTTTTAAATAATAGTTCGTTCTTACTTGTGTCTTTGGAACCTTGATTTATTTCATTTTCATGTGCCTGCTTGCCACCTGAAGGCTCCTCTACCTCCCTGAGCCTTCTGTTCTGAGATTGTGACAAGTGTGGAAGGTACTTCAATTATAGAAAAAATGAGGTACAAATCCATGACTGTTTTTCTCCCTCCCATAGTGACTAGCACATTTTAGGAACCCAAACCTGGGGAAGATGGGAAAAATAAAAAGATGTTTTAAATGTATGCAGAGAGAATCAGAACTGCCCTAGACAAGCTAAGGAAAATTTCCTAACATTAATCTACACAGCAAAGATTATTTTGCCAGTTTAGTTTTAAGTGCAAAATCTTTCATACACCTCCAGAGAGGCTCTTTACTGGCAGAACAGTAATATAAAGACGCTAATGTGTCAAATCAAAATGTCACTCCCCTCCCCCTTATACAGATTCATTTCTCTCCCTCTCTTTGGCTGCCTCCCTCTGCATTCTCCAAGTTTAATCTGCAGTTTGACTTCAAATACAATAATTCACTAGCTCTAGACGTGTGCTTAAAGGGCGGTGTATAATTGTAATTCTGAAGAGATTAATACCTTATATTGATCCTCTATTTCTTCATCTATCTTGGCAGCATGTAGTATTTTTTAAGAAAAGGAAAAATGATTTGTTTCCAAAAGGGTCCTGGTTTATTGCCTATTGGTACAGCTGTTACAACTCATGTGTTCTCCTAAAAACACTGTGGTAGAGCATGTGGAGTAAATATATGTTTAGATTTATTGGTTACAGCTAACAGCATACGGAAAAAGCTATAGTCTAGAATGAAAGCCTGCAGAAGTGTTTATTGATTTGAAAAGACAGGCTTTATCTATTAAAAATAACCCTTGCTGTGCACATGCGCTTTGTGTCCCAGTTCAATGGCTACATCTTACGGGCAACATGGACGTCTCCTATACCCTAAACTGTACTGGTGTTTCTTAAATGAAGACTAATTTCTTGGAATATATAGCATGTCCTAACAGAAGTGAACTATGTTTTAATTTGGTAAACAGTTCTTATCACTGGGGCCATTTATCTGGTCATTAGATTAGCGTTTGTTTTTTTTTTTTTAAATAAGCACTTAAAATGGAAATGCAAAACTAATATGAAACAACAGGCTTCATGATATCCTTCACAGTGTACAGAAAGAGCTTAACTCACTCAAAAAATAAGGGACACCTGCAGATACTTACATGTGTTTTGCTTCAATATGCCAAAAAAATAGACACCATAGCGTGAAACTAGGAACTACATAAACCATTAAGGGAAGCACTTTCTAAAAGGGTTGCCTTGATTCTGTGAAAGGCTGAAGCCTGTAACTCCTGTTTATTTAAATGAGAACTGATGCGATGCAAGACCTTGCAGTGTATCTAAGTTTTTTTCACATAAAATAGAAAATGGCTCTTTAGTTACATAGCATATATCTGTGCTGTTTTTGTAAAAATATGTATCTCAGCCTTCAATGAAGGAAGACATGTTTAAAGGCACAAACATACATGACATATAGATTTAAAAGCTTGCTACTGATGATTCCAGACCTGGAGAATTTAGGAATCTATTAGTAGATGTAGGCATACAAATAAAAGTGGTCACCACTTAATATAGTCTGGTAAATCTTTTTAGAGATGTAAGAGAATATCCACTATTTGAACAAAAAAAAGTCAACACAATAATGAAAATATTTAGATTGCTATAATATCAAGAACCAAATAACTTTTATGGAAAATGACAATATGCAGTCTCACACTGCATTCAAAATTCTCTCTGCCACTCCATAAATAACTTGCTCTATGTGCATTTAAAGTCAGTTTCTGGAGCTCTGTTGCACTGAGTGTTAATACCAACCCCCTGACTATGCGTTATGTACTAAATGAATCCACCCTTCAGTTATGATATTGAGGCAATATGATTTTCATCTGTGAGTTATGCATAGAATATCTATGCATAATACTACTAGTTCAACATGTATTCAGAAAAGAACATAATTTGAAATATCTTTGGTTTTGTAAATTTAAACTAGAAGCTTGTGAACTTTTCCAGTTAACACGATACTTGCAGAAAGATAGGAAAAAAGTACACATATTGTTGGCTGGCACAGGCTGTGTCTGCATTAGCATTTTGGACCACTTTGCAGAGCAATTTTGGCACATGAGAACTGTATTTCTTTCAGATGAAGTTAAACAGGAATCCCTGATTCAGGTGCAGATCTAATGCACTACAAACCCCAATGGGCTTTAACCAGTGATATGGGCTCAGGGCAGTTTCAAATCACATACATGGTGAGACATTCAATTCTGCAGACCAGGCTAAATGTAGCCTAAAGTAAAATGTGCAAATTGCACATAATATTGGGACTCCAGCATCAACTGCTTTGATCTAATGCTATATTATGCTCCTACTGTGCTAACCTGCTTGCTAATGTAGGCATAGCTGTATATTTGCTTTCAGATCATCAGTGGCCTCCCTATTAAGGCCAGAAGCATAAATTAAATGAAAATAACAGAGATTCAGAATTAAACAAAAGCCTTCATAGTTTTAGCCACCTTTTTCTTTTCATTAAAACTTCACAGAAGCAAGACCAGGTATAATTAATGAAGAAATATTTTCTCAGCCAGGATTATTCTGAGGTATAAGCCTGATTAGTTTTCATCCATTCTTTGACTCATTTCTTGTCAGTTATGTAGAGTCAACATCAAAAAATTTACTGTTTTTCCTTTCCATTGAAAAACTGAACTACTGAGATGAGAAAGCATAGGTTATCCAGACCCAGAAATTTACATTCAATGAAGTGTTTTATTACCAAAAGAAGGGGGGAGGGTGGTTTTAGGAAAGTATTAATATGAATTTTGCTATTGTTCCCATATTGCAAGCTCAAATGAGAATGACAAAACTGAGCACAGAAACTTTTCAATGCAACAGTGAACCAAGAACCTTTTCTGTATAAACCAATCAGTAATACAAAATAAGAAAAAAATAGAGATGTCTTGAGGCAGTAAATTAGATTTTTCTGGGTGTTCCTTTTATGTACAGAACATTTCTAGTGTCAGTACATGAGGCTTTTAAACATTAAAGTACTGCAACCCCCATTAACAGCATTATTTTGTACGTTTTCAAAAGACAAATGCCTGAATGATAAAAGGCTATCTTCTTATTTCTAATTTCCTTTCACGTTTGACTTGGTGAGATGATATGAACTGGGGAACTAAATTTCATAGACGGTAAGAGTGACTAGCTCAGGTGTAAGAATATATTACTTGCTTCTGTTCACAAATAATTTATACAGGCTGTAATCTAGCATGACATCCCTGGTTAGTTGATAAGTATGCTATTAACCAAAGGCAAGAGTTGACAATTTTTCAATCTTTAATAAATAAAAGTTTTGCCATCCCATTGAAACCAGTGATTCAGCAGTGATGCTTTAAAACTTCAATTAAAGTATTCTGTAGATCTTGGTCACATAAATATAACCCGTATTTTTCCTTTGTTAGCCTCTACTCTCCATCAACATTTTTCACTCAGCTCCTTTTCCAGATCATGAAGTATAACACCACAGATACTTTTGCAGCTTGAGTTGTATTGATGCAGATTTTAATTCCTAGTCCTTTCCACCTTAGATATGTCCACCTTAGCTTCTGGCAACCATCTTCATCAAAGTTTCTAAGCTAGCCCTATGTTCTGTGGCTTAATCTGCCTTCCTGTAAACTTTATAGCTACACATTGCATTACTCCATTGATTTATATCACTCTGCTGTATTTCTGCAGAAGCCATCATGTCAAGACTCCTTTCCTTTTCCGGGCACTATACCACATCTGTCTTTCATTTCAGATGCTTCACACTGCTGAGAAAGCATTTATGGTTATTTTTGGCCAGCTGCCCGCTATGCTTTGTAGAGGACTTGTTTCTTTTAAAAAAAATTATCCTAAAGACCAAAGTCTTATAGAAATTACAGAAATTTCAGAAATACCATTGTATTATTGTGCAGAAAATAAAATGCAAAATGTGAGGCCTATGTTTTATATCTCAAAGTTTTAAGAATTTGGAAGCAATTTTGGGAATGGCTTACAAACTGCTGAAACCTACAAGGCACCTAAGTGAGGAGACTGCACAGGTATGTTGAGAGAAGTTTAGAGCCAAATTGAGGTGCATTGCAAAAAGGACAGATAAAGAAACTTCCTTGTCATGGGCATAATCAGATCTGGGTTAGCCGGATTAACGTCTGTGCTTCTTTTCAAGGCTTCTGTCTCAAAAAATAGAGAAAAGCTTTGTAAGTTTTCTCTAAATGTAATATGAGATGGTAGTTATTTTATCAGCTCTCAACATTCTGTACAACAAATGCAAAGGTGACAGGCTATCAAGAAGCAGTGGGATTTAATGTAAACAACATGACACTATGAGTCAGGAAACCTAAATTCTCCTCCTGATCTTGCTCAGTAGCTTTGGCAAAATAATTTCGTTGCCTCTCTTTTTTTTGAGCACTACGTAAGTGCCAGTTAATACTAGTAATAGGCAGGAACTGTAGCAACATTCCTGAATTACATTTGTACAGTGGGAGGGAAAAATGTTTTACTTTCCTTAGTACAGGGAGAGAAAATAATCTGATTCAGCTTCAAGGCTCTCCACTTCAGAGAAAGAGCTGGAAAAATATTCTTACAAACCCCTATGAAATATATCCTGTAAGAGTGTACTGTACCTACTTCAGAAGTATTTAAGAGTATTAGATGTATATTTTTAGATGGCCTTTTATATACAAAAGATTTTATCTATTTTTTAAATGACAGTAACCTAATCACATAATTATGTGGAAGGAAATGTGCCATAGTTATTGATTAGAAAACCATAGCTGAATAATAACCACTCCAGATTAAAGTCTCCCTTTTCACCAGATAGTTCCTTCTTGAAGTTCTGCCTTTCTTTCGCATCTTTGCCTATGCAGGCTGCAGGGGTAAGTAGTCAAAGCGTGATGCACCTCCCTGATTTAGAAATCACTCATTCAAACCTTGAGGGGGATGCACTGAAGCTTAATATATGTCACAGCAGCCAAACAAACATATCTTCAGATCTGCTGTCAGGATCACCTGCAAGCAAGATGATAGCTCATTTTCTAGATCAGTCTTCTAAGGTGAGCCTCAGGTTTTCTAGGGGTTTTTTTCAGGATTTTAAGAAACTCATTTTCTCTGCTCCTCTTAAGTGACGTGGTCAGATATTTCATACAACACACAGGCAAAAAGTTATGTGCCTGATTCTAATTTATACTTTACAAATTCTGATATTTTGACAGCTAGCATATCTGCCATTATGGTATCAGAGTGACTGTTGTAAACTGAATGTGAATACACACACTTTAGCAAAGAGCAATGAAGCAAAAGAGTAGTTGTAGTTGGGGATACTCAATGTCTCTTTAAAGGGTTGCAGGGGTGTCTGGACTTCTCTAAGTCCTGCACTTGAGGGACAATCACAGTCAAAGCAGATGGTCTGTACGAAAGCTGAAAGACCTGGAATATTTTATCTATCACTCAGTCAAATAGGAAAAAAAAAAGGGTTGTCTCTCACCTTGCTGGAACAGAACAGTTTCGCAAGTTCTGCATCCACCAGCAAACAAAAAATGAAAAAGCTTTCTGCATCTTCTAGCAATTCTCACTGTAATTAAGACATTCTACGTTACTTTTCTGTTAGGGCAGCCATTTTGTATTTATTCTTATATGTGAAAAAAGACCATATGGCATTGGAGCTGATAAACTGAATTTTTTAATCTTGAGACCAAGTGAAGCTACACATCAATTGAAAAGAAAACAGACCGACCAACAACAGGTAGCTGAGAAAGTGTCACTAAAGCAGGAGTCGTTAGGATGTGACCTCAGCAGCCAAGAATAAATCCATAGGAGGGTGAACATGAACCACTACGACCTGTAGGTCCAGAACATAAACCACAGCCATACTAGACCTTGCTTGAAACTAATGAGCTACGGTCAGTGGAGTCCAATTGTTTGCTTTGCTCTGTAAAGCTTAGTAATGGACCAAAACTGAAGAAGGTTGAAGTTATAAGAATTTGACTTTTTGAGATTAAATTTGTGAAGCTGTTTATTTATTTACAGGAGTTTATAGGAGTGGCTGATTTCTTTTCTCCTGTTTTAAATTGAACAACATGCATCTCCTGTCTCAAGGTAAGAAAAATAAGACCTTGCCAACTCACAGGCTTGTAAGAATGGCTTTGTTAGAAAAGCTTTCTCTGATTGTTAGAACGACCTTTCTTTTTCCTGCTTACTTCTGCCCATCAATGAAGCAAAAGTTACACACAAAAAATCCCTCTGAAAGGTTGGAAGCCACAAAGTTTTCACAGTTGCTTGGAAACAAGTGAGAACAGAGTAAAGCAGAGTAAAGACGTTTCCCCTATGTATCAGTCAGCAAAGAAAAGCCCATCAGTAGGGCTCCCAGGTTTCTGGTACTGTGGCAATTTTATAATTCCGGTGAGACAGCAAATATGACGACGTGATAAAAATGGCTTTGTTGAAATAGTCTCTGCATGAGATAGTTTCCCTCCCTGCGTTCAGGAGACTCGAGAGATGCTCTCAGCTGCGTGCAGTAAGTATGCCTGTAGGTTTCCTCAAGTTGCATCTCTAAATCATGGGCACTCCTGCTGCAGTTTTGCCAATCCTGGTGGCTCTGCAGGGCCTGCCTGCTGCCTTCAGGCACTCTGGCTCCCAGCTGAGATTTGCTGATGACATCTAAGAGCTGAAGGGAGATGCTGAAAGTGCTGGCAGAGCAATGCTTTTTTTGTGGCTACGCTTTCTCAAGACTGTGGGGAAAGGGCTGAACACATGGATGCCTTCATGGAGGTTTTCCATAGAGTCAAGCAGGAACAAAAGAGACAGTCCTGATTTCCATAGTATGAGGAAGGAAAATACAAAGCAGTTGAGATTCTTTCTTATGCATTTCTGAGCTTTTCTGTGGCTAGGATAGAGGAAAGGAAGGTCTTGGAGATCATCACTGGGCCACAGGATCATGGCATGACAAACCAATGGTACTGTGCAATGACTCCAATGTGCCATGTCCATTGCAAGGCTTGACACTGAATTACTGCAGACCGCGAAGCTGGCCAAGGCACATTGTCTGAATGTCAAGCCACGATCAGTGCTTTTTCACGCCTGTCAGCTGAGGGATTCTCCAGCCATCTGGTTTGACTATCTTAGTCTGTAGTGACTGTCTGTCCTACAGGCATTACAGAGATGACAACTTATTTATGCATATATGATTTTGCTTTAAACCATCTAGCGCAGGCACTGAGAGCAGAGAAGAAGTGACTGCAGTGTAGACATTTGCTAAATTAGATTTACTTTAACAGATACAATTTGCTGCCATATGTCTGTCAGACCCCCGGCTGAAGGCTCGTTGGACAGAGGCTCCTTACTGCCTACTCCCTTCAAAAAATGAGTCTTTGGAATTTTTATAAGTATTTTACCTTTTTGGAGAGCACCATAATATAACAGAAATAATAAATAAAAATACAGGTAGGAAATGTAATAAGGAAACATAAACATTACTTTAATCTAGTTGTTATTTAATCATTCTGCCATTACTACTACAGAAAAATAAGATTATATTCCCACCAGGTGAGTCACTGAAAGCTCACTTCCATGATAAATCACGTCGGCAGATGATGTCTGAAGAAAGCTTAGCATTCCCCAAATTCTGAAATGTATATGCCAGCTATCACTTAAATAGTATCTGGGATTTATTTTGAATAGAGGCAGCCAGAGACTTATATTGGCAAGAACAGCTGCAGAAACATTTTAGGCTTTGACCTTCAACACTGATGATGTTACAAAGCTGTTTTCTGTAGTATTTACTCTGAATGCTGTTTGTCTTTCTACTTAGCTGCTAGCTCCAGCCATTCCTTCTGTTTTCTCGTGTCAACCCTAACACATTTTCTCCATCAATCTCTTCATATTCTTTTCTCCTGTATCCCCTCTCTTTCCTTCTTTGTTTGGGTTTTTTATTTTGGTTTGGTTTTGGGGTTTTTTTTACAGCTAAATCACTGTTTTTTCCTTCTTCCCATCTCAATTTAAAAATACAGAATTCACACTGGCAGTTGCACAGTAACACCCTGCATGCATATTACAGTTCTTACTATCCTTAGAGCATCAGCTTTTGGGAACTTGAACTATCTCCTCTAGTTCTCTGTATTATACAGGGCTGGGATCAGGGCTTACGGTATCAAGGGTAATAATAGCATATGCTGTAGCTTTTCAGATGCCAATGAGATAAACCCAATTTTCACAAGTTCTAATTCAGTTAACTAGATATTACCTGTGCCTATGCACAACTAAGAAGTAGAGTAACGGAGACTATAAATGGCAGCTTTCAGTAAGGTCTTTGGATATTTATCTGTGGCAAAGGGACATTTTATCCTGTGTATTGCTATATGAAATCATTATGTGCTTTAAAATAATTTGCCATTCCATTAACATTCTTTCTTTATTCACCTTAACTAATCTGGCTTGCTGGCCTTCTACTTTCTAATGAAGCTGTCTTCAGTGTAGGTATGGGATATTCATAGTTCTTATTGCTTCACCATAGTTTGTTATAAGCCTCTAAATATTTAGTATTCTAAAAATTTATCTTTTCTGTGGGTCAAATCCTAGTTCTCATGAAGACAACAACATAACACACTGTTTTGTCACGGTGATCACTATGTCACAGATAGATACTTTTCAGACACTTTTGAAATGGTTTCTAGACCTCTGTTATGTTTCCTAACATCTCTGCTGGGGTTTGACATCATTAACCCAAGCAGCACCTTTGGAGCTTCATCTAACACAGGTGCTTGTTTGCACTCCATGATCTCCCCATGTCAGCAGCATCGGTGCTGTCTAACACGGACCACTAGTCCATCAGCTTAGGTCTCACTGCATGGGGGGCACGGATCAGCTGCAGCAGCAAGGAGGTGGAAGGCTTAAAGTGAGAACAGGAGTGCTGCTCAGGGGCTATACATGTACAGCTTTGTTAAACAGCCTCCCCAAGCCTTACTCCCTAATAGCAATTTATAAATGTATTATGTCATTACTATTACAGTTGTTCATCTTGCATACTTGCAGTGAGACCGCTCAGCATTGCTGGTGCCAGCCTGATAGAGCCACAGCTTGACTGTATGGCCACTAGTATAGAGCCGGGTGCCTCTTGGTCCTGCTCCCGCAGGGGCTGCAGCTGTGGACATTTTTAAAAGGCACATAAGATATGCCACAGTCAAGATGTGTTGGGGGTGGCAATGGTCTAGGCTGGCCCCACAGGCTGGCAGGGATAGCTGGAAGCAGAGCCCAGGGGTTGGAGGAGGTAGACCCATGCTGGCTGTGCACCCTGGCACCCAGTGCTCCAAGGCACAAGCTGGGCTTGCGGTCACGTCAGCCTGGCACCCCAGCTGTGACCTGCAGGCTTACCTGCAGCGATACACCAGGGACATCTGCCAAATCTGACCTCCAAAGAGTCATTGGAAGAATGTGCAGTGACAGATGATGAGACAAAGCCTTTGTTCTGTATAAACTAGAGAATCACCTGAGAACACAGTTTTGAGACACAATAGCAGAAAATGCATCCACTGAAAGAAAGGAATAGCATTGGGGCATTTTTATTGAAGCACAAAATACTTCACTGTAGATTTTTACAGTTTCTGAATAATTTAGGAATGCAAACTCTTTAGAACTTGCCTTAATATTCCAATATTTTGTCAAGGTTATCCACACTACACAGTGGTTTACCACATATAGAAAAGCTGTAGTTTTGATTGAAAAAGAATATTATAGCAGGCAGAAGCCCCCTGAATTATATGTGCCCATAAAAATTATTTGCAGTAGTTTTTACTGCATTTTTCTTGCATTTAAACTCTCTATTGGTTTTGGACATCTCAGAAGTCAGGTAATGCTTTAAGACGCACTAAGTATGGAAAGGAAAAAGTCGGCATTGTGCTAAGCTCTGGATATTTAAAATATTTAGTATAAAAAAAGTTAGTAAATTTGAAGAAAGGGTGATCTGGGAAATTAGTCTTAGCACGAGGAAATTGACAAAGATAAATTGAATACCAGTATGCGAACATGTAGGTCAGCTGCACAGAGCTTAAAGGCCTGGCATGCTACATAATTTTACAAACTGTTTCTCAGTTGGCCCTTCAGGGTACAATGAAATGCTCTTCAGTACAGTTCCCTGGAAACTGGTAGGAGATTGTGCCTTCTTTAATGCTTAAGAGGCTATTGAGTAACACATGATTCATACAGCCTTTTTTGGTGCTGACTCGTGGAGAGGGATATGTGGACTGATCGTGACCTTGCATATATTTTCCAGATGCAGAACTATCAGCTCATCCACATCTCCATCCACCTCAACAAACACTGTCATGAGCAGAACAGGCAGTCGCCCTCTGAGAGGTCTCCTTCTGGGAAGACAGAGTGGGCACAGAGCGCAGACTGGAAAAGAAAATAACACCAACTGTACACAAAAGAGACAAAAGAAAGTGATCTAGGGAAAGAGGAGAAAAAGAAGGAGAAACGAAGGAGCCATGAGGTGAATGTTCAAGGTGTATGGGGAGGGCAGGTGCATGGGTCAGAGGCTTACAAAATGCTGAGCTTTTTATTGCCAGTAATTCTTATTCATAAGAGACTTGAAGAAATCCAGCATTTCCTTGATTCAATTTGCTTGATTCACAGCATCAAGGAAAAGCACAAGTTTTTCCTGAGTTGTGACATTCCCATTTTATGAACAGAGAAGTCTACGTAGCCACAGTACAAGCTGCACGCATTTCAAGTCTCATGTTCATTTTTCTCGAAACAAAAAAGGCTTTTTAGGCTTTTCCAAATAACAGCTGATAAAACTATGCATGTGTGTATATGTATGTACACACAGACACAAAGCATTTTTCAAATTTGTTGCACAAGCAACAGGAATGTTACCTACAAGAATAGCCAGCTTGCATGAACTGGGATTACTAACTGAGGACAAAAAAAAAAAAAAAAAAGAAAAAAAGAAAAAAAGAGTCTGACTTACATTACTATAGAGCAATTACAGGAAAATGCTTGTACCTTTGCTACCAGCCTCCCCAAGCCTTACTCCCTAACAGCAATTTAGAAATTTATGATGTCATTATTATTACTGTTGTTCATCCTACATACTTCAGTAACCTACAGTGCATTATTATGAGTCTCCATAAATAAACATCTGCCTTTTATATATGCAACCTCCCCACATGCATTGCAAATTCCATTCCAAATTGTGCAAATTCATAGGTGCTTAAACTTCTGCAACACATAGGAGTTTAGCAGATTTACAGCGCAGTAAAAAAATAAAAGCCAAGAGCAAACCACCAATCTGTTAGAAACCAGACAGCCAAGAAAACATGTATACTTCCCAGGCCATCGCATATGCACAGCCCTTTTGCCTAGCCACTGTCTTCCTAGCTTCATATCTATCTTTCCTCTTCATGCTACCCAAAATCATATTTGAAAATGGTAATATAAATAATGCTGAAAATAGAACATCTTGCAAACGGTCATGGTTTGGGAACCTACATACTTTTCTTCCCAAACATCAACAGGGTGCAGTCCCACCTTTCTGAAGTGCAGACTCTTCCTCTTTTAAGATCAGCATTTGGGACTGTAGTCTTTTGGCAGTTTACCTACCTCCAACAAGCACAATCTTTGTTCAGCACTGAAGTTTTGCTCTTTTTTGAGGTCAGTAAGATGCCTGTGCTTCCTTGATTCAATGTCAAGGATGAGGGAAAAGCTATATCAAGCCTTTCGTGGGTGTCTGAGAATGAGTTTTCACTTGCTAATCACACAGCGTTATGTAAGGACAAGCCACAGCACCTCCCAAATTACATGTCTAATTCCCTGAAGTGAAAGTATTTTCTTTAGAGTAGGTACTCCTCCATCCACATCTGTTCCTTTACGCACAAACACAACGTTTGCTCAGTTCTTTGTTTAAGGGTGTCTAGACCTTATGCCTCACTCAGGGCCTTTTCTTTCAATTCCATTGTTTTTCTACCCTCTTGAATAAATTATTCCAGGGAATAGCCATAGATAAAGAAAATCCTCCATGGATGGAGGCTACCTCTGTTGGTTTATCTGATTAAATGCTAATCAAATTGCTAATCAATCAGCAGTGGGCAGAGGATCATTGACAGGTGGAGGAACCAGCGAAGACCAGTGAAGCGATCAGACCAGTGAAGAACAGAAAACACCAAGTTTTCGCACAGCAAGGAATGATTAGGCCATCATCCCTGGTGTGAAACCCACCAAAGAAACTCTCTGTCTGGCAGACTAAGGCAGTTCCTTTTAAAGGGGTATAAGATCAATGGTGGGATGCAGGGGAAAGAATTTTGGGATGGAGCAGATGAGACATTTAGGATCATACAATACCTATTGGATGTTTAGGTGAGGGAAGGCAGGATGATAAAGGGAGGGATCAAGGCAGATCGGGGAGGAACAAGCATAGGAAAAAGAAGAGGAGGGAGGATAAAAGGGTCCAGTCACATGTAAGCAGGCAGCCGATCACTTCATTTTTCAGAGCACTATGCTTGATGGCTATAGTCTGTTCTATTTTCTTATTAAATCCTACTTCAAACTCAGTGTTGGGTGAGCATGCCCCCTGTTCAGAGTCGGTGCAGGTGCAGACTGCCAGGGACCTTGAAGTGGGACAGGCCAGTGGTGGGACATGAGCAGCAGTGCCCCCACCTCAGGGAGAGCACGCTTGGGGTGGGGGCACAGGCCAGGGCCAGCTGTTGCAACCACCGACAGTACGTGCACGTGTGCAAAGAACTAGCGAACTTCCAGTCGGAGTAGCAGGTGAGTAGGAAAGAGAATAGCTATGAAAGTGGTTTTCCCTTCCCTGAGGATGGAGATCAGGCTCAGGAGTGGCTGGAGCTGGGATCTGGGATGAAACGAGTAACCTCGGCTCTGGCGCAGGAAGGGGGGGGTCTCTTGGATCCCACAGTCCACCAGGTTCAGCTACCTCAGACTCTACAGTAGTTAACCTGTTTAGTGATCTTCATTGGTCATCACTGGTGAGTCAGGGACACAGGGCTGTATCATATCTAACTGCTCAGCCATGCTGGCTGCAGTGGCTGGACGCCGTGACTTTGCTTCTACTTTTCTGTTGTAAAGCAACAACAGGCTTAGGAAGACTGTCCAGACTGCCATGCCAGCAGTGCTGTATATCTTGTCCCCCAATCCTGTGACAATTCTTTTGGTCCCACAGCACAGGTGTTGAAGAGAGAGGTGGAAGCACAGGACAGTCAAGAAACTACCTAATGACTGTGATGGAATTAGCCGAAGGGCATTACTGCAACGGTGAGAAAGAGCAGACTCACTGGCTTGAGAAGAAAGCAATCAAAACAGGAAGGAGAGTCTAACATTTTCTGTCTTTTATTAACTGACTTCAAGTTCTAATAAACCTCTTCAGTTTTTCTTCTATGAAAAATAACATTTTTCAAGTAGCAATATAATCTCAGCTTCAGAAGTACAGTTTATCCAGAGGAGATTTATTTTTCTTAATTCAAAGTGAGGTAAAGATACATCTAACCAAAGACTCCCAAGATGTAAAATCAAGGTATACATTTTTATAAAACCTACTGAGCAGAGGACAAAATACACTCCCCCCCATATGAACACACACACACATATACATAAATATACATATATTATATTAAATCTTCCCAGTACACTAATCATAAGATTTTCACTCCAATCAATTCACCACTTCCATTGCCATTAAAGAAGTTTGGGACAACAAATGAAATTTGCTGAGCAACCACAAGGCCAACTATTTTTGGCAGTGATAGTCCAAAGGGAAGGAAGCAAGTTTCAGAGATGATCTTCCATCCTTGAAAATAGTCTTTTCCAATTTGATTAGGAAGCCATTAGGGTGAGTGCCTCCGTCAATTTCAATCATTATGGTGTCCTGCAGAAAGACTGCTGAACCTGGAAGAATCCAGGATTTAAAGCAATTTATAATGCTCTGGACAACCATTGCACATCCTAGATAACACTATCCAACAATCGGATTCCTTTTAAGTATTAATGGGTCTGGTCAGTCATATCTAATAAAGGAAAATCTGACTATTGTCTTGCATTATATGATACTCCTACAGCACAATATAACAGAAGAGTTAGCATCCTAGCAACTTCTCTGCCTTCATTTAAATTCATATAAAATGGAGGCCAAGCTGAGAAAAGGATTTCTCTAACAGCGAGACTCTGACAGACTCATAAATGTGACTCACAGGTAGCACGGCTTCTGGGCCTGTCTGCAAGTGTAAATGGCTTGTTTGCATGCTCTATCCATCTCAGCGGAGGGACATCCAAGGCTAAGCACAAGACTGAAGGTGAGACTGGAAACCGTACTATTCAGAAACAGGAGAGGAAAGGCAGATTGTACAGTGGCAGGAGGAAGCAAAAAGGATTAACTAGATACTCCTAGAGTAACTCCCTATAGGACAAAGTGCTTCTCATGGTTGGTCCCTCACGCAATCTCTCCTTGTCACAAATACACGATTCATAGCCTGAAGAACTGTATCTCTGCCCGTTGCTGCTCCTCTATGTGAGGACAAGAGGGAAACTGAAGGCTTTTTGCAGAACGAGTAGCCATCCACAGCAGGTACCGTGTGCACAGCACACCTGGAGCCCTTTTTTTGTCCAAGGAGACAAAAGCAAGCACTACGGGACATAAGCCTACTCTCTGTATTCAGTGCTGAGCAGGTGCTAGCGGTGTTTTTACTCACCTGTGTTACTAAGTACCTAGCAGACCTTTTCATAGATCAGGACCTCATTGCACTAAACCACTGTACAGTCATAGAATAAAAAGTCTCTTTCCCCAAGAGATTGCAAAAGATAACAGATGGATAAAGGCAGAGTAAGTCTACAAGTCCCACTAGCAAAACAAGTTGGATAATATTAGTCAACATAAGAAACTGTGGTCTCAGCAATCTCATGGAGTTCTGATGACTCTGGACTGGAAACCACTTCTCCCTCTACAGCCTAACCGTCAAACTCCAAGATGGCCTATCAACAGTTTGAATACATGAGTGATCATCAGGGATTGACATAAACATTAAAATTCTTCATTATAATGAATTTCCTCTATGATTAAGAAAGATCAGCAAAGCAAAATTAGAGCAGTATTAAATGAATATATTCCTACAAGTTATTAGTCAATGTAATAAGTCTGCAACCTAATCTATTCCAAAAATAATCACAGCAAAATAAACATAATTAAAAACACCCAAGCTGACATATGTCAGGACAATGTATGTGTTAGTAGATAACTGCCACTGTTTGTGAATCATATAACAAGAACGGAAATGAAACTTTTTGTTAACTTTAAGAGGTGTCATGCCTACTTCTGATTCTAATCTAGATGATATTAAGCTTGCAGTTTAATGAACTCAGCCAACAGACAGACACACTAACAGGCAGAAGTTCACAGAAGCAATGCAATTTCATCATTTGTTTGCTTTCCATACTCTGCCGTACATCTGCGAAAGAAAGAAAAAGACAGAAAGAAAAAGTCAGTTCCATATGCCATGTGGCTACTTAAGCACTTCTTACTATGCCTTCCAGGAAGACCTGTATTTCTTTTCCACCCAAAGCCTGATCTTGCTGATTATTGTTTCTGAAAGAAGCCAAGAGGGATAACCTAGCACTAGGCTGAGAGATAAGTATCCAACAAACAAATTCTGTTTCTGTCTCCCTGCTAAAGGGGAATCCAAATCTCATTTGTTAAGGAGACAGTTTCCTTGAAACTAAATTAGCCCTCAATTTTTCAATTAATATAAAGCAAGAAAGCACAATTCCTTGTAATGTTTCCTTTTCTGCAGCAGTGGTCCCCAGCCAGTTGGCAGCTCACCACTTGCATGTCCCTTGGAAGCTGCTTGGTGATCTAGTGCCTTCCAAGAAAGGTAAAGTATCATGCTGTTGTACAAAGCGTACTCTGTTGTCACTCTCCTTGCTTGTGGGCCGGCACAGGTTTGGAGCTGCTGAAAGCTAGCATAAGAGTGGAAGGAGTCACACAGCCTATGTCTAAAACATATCTGATCCCCACATCCAGATGTCCCCATGCCAGCTTCTCTCTTCCTCCCACGTTCTGGGGATGCCCACACAACTGAAGCCTGGGGAGGTGTTGCAGGTCTTAGAGCCACAGCCTGCTCTGCATGGTGCCCTGTATAGAAACAGGCTTGCCAGATAAGACCAAAGGTCAAACTGCCATAGCCTCTGCAGCATCCTGATCTTTGGATGGTCACTGCAGACATCAGGGTGCAACTACAATGCAGTCTGTACTGTTCTTGGAAGACAGCTGTAATCCCAAGTGCCGGCTGGTTGAGCAGAAAACAGAGAGCATCATAACATCTCCTTTATGCTCACCAAGTCCTGCTGAACTTGCACTCTACCGTCCTCAGGAAGAAACATAGAGCAGGACCAGTTAGTACCAATAACTTAGCAGTACTCTGGCTCTGATAGCTTCTCCAAATTCTCATGTCAAACAGACCACTAAGCCTCACTTTGCACCCAGAGGCTCGTTTTTCAGCTCATTTGCCATGACTCTAAAAAGCTGCACAGTGAACTCATAATGAAATCATACCTTTTATATTGATATGGCTAAAACACAATTAGGACAGTACTGAGAACATTGTATATGGAAAACCCCATATTTGTTATTCTGCAGAGACTAGAATGTCAGAAGCTGTCAGCTATTTTAGGTGTCAGGAACGGAGTGAATATAGAGTTCATAACGATACTTGGTACACAAACACAATGCTTGATAGTACTGCTGATATTTAACAATGCTGTGAGAATTCATTTTAATATGGAGACTTAATAATTGTACATGCACCTTAATAAAGCAGAAGTTTGTAAAATAATAATTTACTACGTATACTACTTGTTTCATGCACCGTGTCTGCCTTCAGTGTGTTAAATAAAAATAATTTTAAAAATCTACTTGCATTTCTGAGTCAGCTGTGACTCTGAGTTGTCACTTTGACTGCTCAGGTTCTGGACCCAGTCGTTTGCTTTGCATCATCCCTGCTTCCAAAGATTGTGCAGTAGATGATAGAAGTCCCATTGTTGTCTTTTATTCTCAGTTATATAACAAAGAGTGGAGATAAATATTTAATAATTCTGATAGACCACTGAGACTTTATTGACAAAAACCAAATCCTAATTTGTCTTTCTATGTTGTTATCTCCCACTGCATTTATCATTTCCTATTCATCCCTACTAAAATTTAGAAAGTGTTTGCTTAGGTGTTCACATCAAGTACTTCTTCTTAACAACTAGAAATGCTAGTTTTGACAACCTTAATTCTATTATTAGGTCTGCCTTGCCCACAAAACCCTGCTATCCTGGAGAAGCTTTGCTTCCCATCTTCTACTTTAAGCCAGCCAAAAAAGAGAGAGAAACAATTTGCAAGTTGTGAAAGCACAATGTCAAGATCTTCTCTCCTTCCCAATTTATCATTAAAAATATATTAGGTGTTATGATTCATATAGTGAAATGCAATGTATTTAAGTTTAAATGAAAACTACAGCAGTGCCTAACTTCCAGCAGAGCAGAAATAATAGAGAATTTGAGTTTCTTCTTTCTGTAGTTCTTTCCTTGATCAAGTCTAACCACCATTTTTCTTGCACCTACAAATCTCTCAGGTAGACAGATGATACTTAATGGCCTGCCTTGAGACATGATTTTTAATCCTCAGAGGGAGAGACCAGAAAATCCTCAAATACAAAAAAATCCCAAACTTGATTTATAGATTACCCCTCTCTTCATAACCCTGATAGAGGAGGAAATACATTTTTTGGACTGTAAGGAATTTAAATGAGTGTAGCTTTATGATGGATTCTAAACTATGCATGAATGGGTGAGATGAAAATGCATTTAGCAAACTAGTGCATTCTTATTCTCACCCAGGCTGGCAGATCAGAGGAGGCAGCTTTCGTTATTCTAATTCAAGGCTACAGCATCTGTAAAAAGCTGTTGTGTAAATACAGACAATAAATTAAAAAAAAACCTGAAAGAATAATTAAATTATAATTCCTTCTTAGAAGGTCAAGTGATTAGCTTCAAATTCAAGTAATATGTGCTAAAAATCAGACATTTAACTTGATCTATTAAAAAATAAGTTAAGCAAATAGGGAAATGAAACCACCATGTAAATAGTTTAAAGGATAATTCAAGGCCAGTCATAACACACTTTCTCAATTTTATTTTTTTTTTATTAAGAAGAATGTTTAAAATCTTTGAAAATTATTTTCTCATCAAGATAGTTCAATAATCTAGAAACTAAAGAAAATATTTGTTTTGGGGTTGTGTAACCCTTTGAAGTTAACTGTTAAAAAGTAAACAGAATATGCTATTCAAAAACAACAGTAAAAAGTGTTTTATACAAAAGGCTGAAATAAAGCATTTTAGCATTCCTAAAATGAGCCATTAGTATTGATGCCCACCTTTGAACAGCCCAGCCAACTATCCTACCAACAGCTTCTTCCTGCTCCTTACCCACATGACTCTCCTTGGCTTTCAATACCAGATGAAGAAATAAAGAGAAAGCAGTATAGTAGAGAGTGAAACCTAGCTAGAAGGGTGAAACACACTCCCCCACACCCATGCTATGGTCCATACCAAACAGCAGGCACACATCTCACCCAGAGCCACTCATTAATAGCTCATCTGCCCTCCTGGAGCTCAGGTATCAAAACTTTCTGGCCATTTCAAAAGGAAAAGATTAAAGCACACAGCCTGGTCTTCTGGATTGGCAAAGAGACCCAGAAGCACTGCAAATTCACACAGAGAAAGTCACACCCACTAGTTCTTCACATACGCAGTAATACTTGCTCTGCTTACCCGAGTTACGTCAGTTCTAGCCAACAACAATATCCAGCTACAATTTTTAGGTAAAATAGTAGTGATGAACATATTCACAAGGCCAACTTTAAGTTCATCTGATTCTTCCAGGCTGAGAACCATTTGCATTCAGTCTAAGCTTTGGAAAGTAAAAGTAATGATGTAGATAATTTCCTCCTATTCATGAATAGCAGTGGATATTTTTTATACTGTTGGACATTTCTGCAGCATTTAGAAACACTATTTCAGGGTCACCTAGTGTTATCTGACATAGAGAAAAAAATCCAGGCACAATGTATCAGAATGTTTTTTCAGGAACATACAAAAGAAGCTGTCACAGCCAGCCGTACCTCCAGCGCTAGCCTTACTGTATGGGATATAAAAGTAGTTCCTCTGGAGAGGGGGAGAACTGATGCCACTGTGCGAGCCTAGTCAGAAAAAAGGGTTAAAGTAAACATCTGCTGGATATTATACAGTTCTGCCAATGCATCACCATATAAAATCATCCCACTGTTACCAAGAAGACCTGTTTCTTTATATGATGAGTTCATGAATGAAAACCAGGTTGCTGAGGCTGCACACAAGGAAAATGATTGATAGCTCAAGGGAAACATTTTAAAGAAGCCATAGTGCTTCTTGTTTGAAAATACTTGCCACATTTAGTCAATTTTTTCTGCAGTTAGAAAAATTGTATGAGATTTCTCACTAATACCAAATGCTGGTGTGGTTACAAAGCACCTTGTTATCCTAACAAATACAACTGGCTTTATTCATGCATTTCATTATCACTTTTCAATGATAAACTTGAACATGAGTGCATTAGGAAATTGCATGAACATGAATACACAAAACCTGTCCTAATTATCTTCTCATTAACTACCACTAGCCAGTCTTTAAATATATAAGGGTCTAGGATACACCTGAAGGTCCAAGTTGAATAATCCTTTTAATAATCTTATACTGGCACAGCTGAACTTTTTATTATTAAATAATATGCCACAGTTGATCTTGAGATGGGGAGTAGAGTCTGAGACTGCCAAATCGATTCCTGCAGGAACTGTAAAATCAAAGTAGTAGTGAATAAAGGTTTGTGATATTGCCCAACATATAGAGAGAGAGCATCAAGTACACTGAAAATTACCTACTGACCAAAACAAGGCTTTCTTTGCATACTCTGAGGGGACATGAGAAATAGGATGATGAAAATGTGAGCAGTCTGTGGGAAATGTGTAAACGCATTACTTAATGCACTACTGGCAAGCACAATGTATGATAAAGTATTGTGTAGATGAGCAGAATAAGGATTTACGTGATAAAATAGTCATATAGTTTATTGGCTTATCAGGGATTGTTGGAGAGGAGGTTAGGTAGCGTATCTGTAACAGGGCAGTAAAAAGTTGTGTTTTCATACAGATTTATTGCTAATACAACCAGCATTGTCATGTAGTGTTATTGCTAATAATGTTACTTTGAAAGAGATCTTAGGTTCCCTTTCATGTTATAATGTTATCAACCATAAAAGGAAGGTAACAACTAAATATTCCTTCAATTTAACTCTAAGTTTTTTTCCATAAAATGATGCTGGTAATATACATAAAAAAAGATCTTATTCTTTAGTAATTACTCCTATATATATATGAATGCATATATATACACATGCACCTATTGATAACATTGGATTGCCTAATAGATTGCAAATTACATAACTTGATTTCTGATATAAATGCAGATATACATGCAGGTATATTTTGTATTAAAATCTTTAGTGTGGTACCTTTAAAATTTGTTCAAATGAAGTCAGAAAAAAATTGTAAATGAAAAGGATAAGACAGCTTCACCTTAGTCAAAATAACAAATGAGTCTTGTGTAAGTCATAGGGATTTTATATCAAATGGTATGGGTTACAGTTTTATCCACAAAAATGTGGGAATGAAAATTGGAAAGATATTTGGTTTTTTCCACAAAATGCCATTCAACAAAATTATTTGTTATCTGTAGTAGAAAGCAGCGCAATATATAATAAGAAAAGTATCACTCCTAGATTAAAAAACTATGACTTTGACTAGTTAGAGGAATCTTATAATTCTGACAGATAACTGATAATATTAACTCAGATTATAGCTTACCATTATAGTGACATTAGATTGGCCCTTTCAAACTAAGCATCTTGTGACAGTTTAGGTGATTCTCCCAGCTCTGTCTCTTAGTCCATGTTGTGACCCCAAAGCCCCTTCTTTAGGCTTCTTTCAGGGCCACACACCAGTTTTCCTCCAGCTTTTCTCAGCCTCAGGCGTCTCACACTGCTTTGCCCAAAACAATACTATATAAAGACCCTCTGCCAAGATCATCCAATTTCCTGAGTAATCTTGCATTAGCATATGTTTTGAGAGAAAACATATGCTTTAATTGCTCGTACTTTGCTCCCTGGCTTCAGATACATCTGGAGGGGGGGAGTGGAAGCAGCTTTTAGTGTTACTCTCTAGGCAGGTCTAGGACAGGTTTGCAATCTGGAAGGAAATATGGTCTCAAAGGTAATCTTTGGGTTTCCCCAGAAGCTGCTGTAGGAAGATTTACAGTGTTTAACCCACCTATATCATTATACTCTGCAGGTATATTTTTAACTTTCTACTAAATAATTACTTCAGAATGCAACAGCATGGCATGGAACATACGTGTAGCAAAAAATAGTCTCCACAGAAAACATAAAAATAGCAAGAGAGCTGGATTCATCAGTCAAGTCATGCATTGCTTAACTAAGGCATCATAGCTTGGCTCAACTGCATTTCCCCTGAAAGCCCCTAAAGTACTTTCCACATCCAAAAACAGTCTTAGTAAAATTTGGTTTGCACTCGGTAAAAAAAATGCAGCAAGTGTTTACATTTCACTGCACTGCTGTGCAGCAACCAAAGATAAGAAGGCAAGAACACTGTACTCCAGTTACAACTTCAGGGCAAAACTATTTGGACAGAGTGTACTCATCACCTCCGCTGGACAAAAACATCAGCGACTCACAGCCTTTCTTTTTTAAGTGCCTTGGGATCCTTTCAAAGCAGTCAGATGAGAGATCAGATGTGAGCCTTGGGGTAGACAGACTGCAAAAGATACCACCCTGCCTGTGGCAGGGGAGCTGCCCCACCTGCCCTGCCTGTGGGGCCCTGGGAGCGGGCCTTCGCTCCCGCTCCCCTCCCCGGGGGGAGCAAGGAGTGACCAGAACCACCACCAACCCTGCCTAACCGAGCCTGTGCACGACCAAAAAGGTGACTGCTGCGGTCCTTCTCAGTGCGGGCATCTGCGTTGCCTTTTCTGGACCAGGAGAGGACTTCTAAAGTGCGTCATCCCCACCTACTGCAGGTCAGTTCTCAGTGTGCAGGGGTGTCAGAGCCCGCTGCCGGGGCTCCTTTTGGATGAAACTAAACCAGAAATTGTGTCCCGGAAGGTGTGCCTAATGTGGTCCAACTGGTAATACGGTTTCAGTCCGTGGGAGGACACCAGAGCAACTCTGAAGTAAACCCCTTACTCTGAAAGTAAACCCGCTAGGCCCTCAGCGCTGTTTGGCTCTATAAATCCAATTTTACTGGGTTGCAGTTTGCTGATGCAGATAGAGAAGTGTGGCAATACTAAGGCAAGATGGACCTTGGTCCCCAAGAAGGGACTGAAAATTAGTCTTTTTTTTTTTTTTTTAAATAGAAGAGGAAGTGATGCAAGTTGAATATGTGTTTTATTCTACTGCAGATAGCAGTGGATGACACCCTTTAAGAATCTGATATTTTATAGATCCTTGCATTCCCTTGGGATCCTGACTGTGTTTAATCGTCTACACCCTCTAAAAAATTTGACCTACTCCTAAAGATATTATTTCTTACTTGTGGCTAGCTGCAGACTAGCTCAATATAAACTTGGTTTTATACCTCCTGGGTAGCTCAGGAACATTGATCTCCAAAGCACAGTTATGGAGTGGGCTGATAACAACAGCGACGTACTAAATTGTGCCACTCTGGGAGTGTTCAAGGTGTTCCCTAGAAGTTTCTCTTCAAGTAATACAAATACCAGCTTCACTTACCTTATGAGGTCAGAAGGAGTCACGGCACAAAATGGCTCAGCTGATGATATGGTGAGTAACTGTCAGGTATTTGTCTGGCATGATTATCCTGGCTCTTCAGGCTCCTGAGAGAAAGTAAATGTCAAAGGCATCTTTAATCCAGCAGCTGAGCGTTATCAAGAACTGGTGTTCAATACATTAATGCCAAGCTAAAAAGGAAGGGTGACATGGGTAATCTGACTTCATCTGCTATGCCTAAGCACCATTTGGCAGTATAATGAAGAAGGGCATGTTAAAACCAGATTACATTCACCTGAAAAAAAAAAAAATCACTGAAGTTTAGACCAGGCATTCCAAGGCCAATCCTTTCCCTGTTGACTTCAGGCCAGAATGAGTTTATGAGCTGTCTTAATTTATCTCACTTCCACTTCTTGTAAGAAGGGAACTAGAAACCTGCGTAAACTGCGTAAATACTTTGTGATGTGCGGAGAGCTCTCCCCTCCTCTCTGCCCTCTCAAATATCTTTTGAAATAGAATTAACTTGGCTCCTAGGTTTCTATGCATCTCCCGAAAAAGATACTACATGCTGGCAGGGTCATCCTGCTGGAGGCAGCAGGGATTGCCAGGGAGCTGCAGGTTAGGGAGAAAAAGTAAAGAAGCTGGTACTGATGTGAGGAGGACTGGTAGTCCTCAGGGACCCGCACCCTGCACACCACTCCAGTGCCCCTCACTTCAGGAGTCACTCTCCTGAGAGGCGAGAACAGAGGGAAAACATGTCCTGCTTCCCTTGAAGGTCCTCCAGTGGTCTCCTTTGATTAACTGCCTGCAGGAGAAAGATTTAGCTCCACACTGACTTTCAGCTATGTCCCATGCAATCTATTAAGTCTTGCTGAACTAGTAGGGGTTTCACATGTAGGAAATTAGTTGTAAGCAGTACAAGCTGCTATGAGTTTGAAGGAAATTGTCAGGGTCAAGTAGCATTGGTAAGAGAATGAGCATTTGGCAAGTCCACGACACTTTTCTTATTTTTGAAAGCTGTACTTTTAAGTGTATCGTATCTAAATGGTATAACCTGATCTGCTGGGTTTGAAACATTTTTTGTACAATACATTCTCGGCATTCCCAGGGGCTCTTCGAGAGGTGCAGAGAGGCAGGCAACAGAAGGTGAAAATAATGAGGAAGGTTTGGAGGATACCTTTACTCCTCACAGAGTGCTTAGACGGATGTTCACTGACCTTCTTTTTCCAGAGACTCTTGGGAAAAGAGTTTTTGTCCCCTAATTATTAGGATTTTTACAAGACTTGATGCCCCACAAAAGGGAAATCTTCATTCTGAAGACTAAGGAAAGCTGACAGTAATTATATTCCCCTTACATGTTTCATGATTAAAATAACAGGTCTAAGTGTGGGGACTGACTAGGACAAATCTTCCAGAAACCAGAATTAGAACTGATTCGGCACCGTTACCTCTTCCATACTCCTTCATCCGAAGGGATTTCTAAAAACTGAACTCTTCTCCAGCTGGTTTCAGGGCAATCCAAACATACAAAAAAGGACTACATTTGCTTTGTTTTTTCTTCATGTATGTATAATAATACATAATTATATTATACGATCATACAATATTCTATACATTATAGATATGTTATTATATAATTATAATATATAACATTATTATACAATAATACAATATATAATTATTATATTATATAATATGTATTTTATATATGCTATAAAATTATGTAATAATACGTTGTTTTCATACATGTAAATACATTTGCTAAAACTATTGTTTTAGTTGTGTCCACACTGGTTTTTACTTTAAATCGAGTAGTTGTGGATTTTGAGTACACTCTCACCCACAGCGTATGATGCCTTTTGCGCTAAGTATCTCTTGGTTCCCAGATCTCAGCAATCATATTGAAGACTGAGGTCACATATTCCCCTCTTAAGTGTTTTTCTCCTTACCTTTCTCCTTCTTTCAAACACTTTCAACAGGTTGCCAAACGACTACAATCACCTGCTTCAGGCAGATGGACAGTAGTGTGGGACAGCATGTAGCCCATATGTTAGGTGAAGAAGGAAAGTCAGCTGCCATTATCATGGTCTCCTCATTGTTGAGCCACTTGATATGGGAACATGATATAGCTCTATTATTGGCAGTGCTTGACTATTCAGCCCGTGACTTCTACTGCTTTTCAAGCATGCCTGAAAATAACATATTTCATTTTACATTAAAAGTTTCATCACCAAAATAAGGGAATGAAAAAACGGTTTAGTCTGAAGACATTTTTTTTCCCCTCAGTGTTCTGATCTGGCTGATGAACTGGAAAACTAATCAATACTATCTATCTGCAGCCTTGGTTAGGTGTATACTGAGTACAACTGAGACTGCAGTGCTCCTGAAGAAGTCTGGATTTTAAAATAAAAGTTACAGAGCAAAGAAATCCAGTGTTCAAGGATGCATTTCACAAACAAGACATTAACTTCTAATCAAGAGAGACACCACAATCTTAAACCTATCCAAGTAGAGAAGACATACTATTTGGGGAAAGGAATATCGGAATTTCATTACGCAAATAGTCATCAAACTAAAACAGAGAGCTTGTAATGCAACATAAAACACAGGTTGTAAAGACATATTCCACAATGCGTTTCATTTCCATTTAATTTTCTAGATTCAAATCCAAAACCTAAATTTACTTACTGTTGTGTGAACTTAGCAAAGAGAAGCATTAAAAATCCTTTGTTGTTTCAAAAGACAAATTGAAAGACAAACTAGAGGAGTCAAAATTTAGAAAGTCCTTGTACATATGGGCACACTGTCACTCGCAGATGCACACATACATGCTCTCTCTCAAAATATACATTACAGTCTGTGCATATGTATGAAGGAAATAATATATACATACTTACACACAAATATATTCTCTAAATTGACAATTTTCAAAATTAAAAATTAGAAAACAATTTTCCAAATAATTCTTTCTTTCCTCTTAATTGTCTCTTGAAACACATAAACTAGAAGTGCAGAAATGTGTAATTATAAATTATTTTAAACCACAGAACTTTGCACCTACCAGTATGTGGCTATGTCATAGGACAAATAAGAAATGGATTCTAGTGAAATCACCTCCCTGTTCTACATTGCTGAAGAAAAAGGGCAAAAATGCATGACGAAAGGCTGCGTAACAAATTTAGAAGTCTAATTCATTAGAATGGACTATATCTCCCCTTTACTAAATTCTCATCGTTTTTCATGCATACAGATGATCATTTATTTTTCTGTAAAAATACAAGAAGTACAGTATTTTTGGCTGTAATCTGAGAATCATAGTATGCTGCACAAAAAATCTCTGAAATGTCCTGTGTCTAATCTTTATTTTAATTGAAACAGGCTGGTAAAGTAATACACATACAAGCTGCTAATGTGTGTGTAGTTTATCTTCATTTAATGAAATGTCAGGTTTAGGACCAGAGAAATGTAGAATTTCCTAAGCTATGAGGAATTTCAGTGCAATGAGATTGGGTTTCCAACACTGCCACAATCGTTTGAACTTTTTGAAGTAGTGAGAAGGGCTGTACATGAGGTGAAACACTTCACCTCCTTATAATTTGTTTCTCTTTAATTCTAAAAGGCAATTCTGAAAGATGTGCTGTCACTGATCAGCACGTACAATTTGCACTAAGGCCACTGGGGGCTGATACACAAATCAGCATCAGTGGATGTTCCTAAATACACCTTGCTCTCAAAATAATTGAAAAACATGTTTTTACTGTATAATTCTTGACTGCAAAAAGAAAAATATCCCATGCTCACTATAATTCTTTTCCTTTTTTTTCCATTAGAAAATGTCAAAAATGTCACTGCATGGCCTTGCATGTGGCAGAGCACGCTGCTGAATGACGAGCTTAAGAAACAGAGTTTGCTATGCAACTACCTAACTCGTACTTAAGAGGGAGATAAATTAAAAGACAAACAGGTGATAATTTCTGGATATATTGGGAAGAGGCTTCTCATTTTGGAGCTCTTTTTGCTATCATATTGACATGAAGGAGAGAGTTAATCCCAGAAAGACATCTTGGAGTCTTCTTCCTCTTTACTATTTCATCTGAACTGGTGAAAATTCAGCCTTTCCCTTAAGAGCTGCAGCAAATTCAGTCTGAACTGTGTGTTAATGGAAAAAATTGTCACTGAGCAGGAACAGAATAAGAATAGTGCCTGCATTCTTTTTCTTAGAATGACTCTAAAGCCCTTTTCTGAGCTTTCTTTGAAAATCCCATATCTGAAAGACAAGAAACGTGGCAGTAAAATTGTTGGCTGTGCATAATACTTGCTCACATATAAAAATTACATTTTTCACTCAAGGAACAAAATTTCTGATGGTTGTATGTGACCTAAAATGCAGGAAGTCTTAGTTTACAATTCTGCAGCAGATTTCAGAATATTTTAGTATAGTTTACTAATTTACAAAAAAAAAAAAGTTGTTTCCAAAAACTGGATTATTGACCAGCTAACAGCTATAAGCTAACTGCTTCACACTTTTATAAGGAGAATATTATACTTTATAGCACAGAAACGATCTTGAATAATTTTTTTAAATTATTATTTTTGTGTAACATTTTTGGTATTACATATATTTCTATTTTTACATTTTCTCAGATTTTCTGGGGAAAAAAAAAAACAACAGCCCAGCTCTTCTGTTGAATTGTAGGTCAAATTATTTCAGTCCTTTCTGTATGAATTATTCCTAAACAAGAATACATGGAGATGGTTGAATCATGACATGAATTGAAAAGTAGGCAAACATATAAAACAAAGACATGTTGTGTTATAGCAAGAGTTACCACTTTATTCAAGTGTGGCAGTCCGAAGGACTATCTTATAGATTGGTTCAAGAAAATGACATCTCCCCCCCAACCCCCATCTAGGCTGTTTTGCTGAAACTGCTGAAAAGCAGAGCATTCTTCATAGTGGATGAAATTTAAGTCCCCTGGGAGGCAATGGGACTCTTCCTGTTAACTACATGGTTGTTTGGGTTCCATTTTCTTAACTTCACTACTCAGAGGCATCAGTATATTTACTAATTTCTAGCAATATTATGAAAACATACATGGTAAACTGAAGCATTCAATATTGCTCCAGAATAAATTCTTTTTTTGCTTTCCCTTCCTAAGGCAGAGCACAGTTGCTGGTCTTTTGACCTCAGTATTGTGAAGTACTGTAAACATATCCACTTAAAGTGTTTTCTCATCTGTGAAAGGAGAAAAAAAAAAAGCAAAACTGCATTTGAAATAAGCTAGAGGCATGAAATAAAATGCTATAAATACAATATATCTTTTATATCACAAAGTTCATATGATTCAAAAGAAAAGCTGTGGGGGAAAGGCTTCCGAATTTCCTTGGGTGATGACAGAAATAAATCTCCTGCTCTAATTTACCAGCTAGAATGGGACCGGAGTCTCTCCTATCAGAAGACAATGAGATCCGTATCTGAAGTGCAGGAAAAAGAAAAGGAAAAAGAAACACTCCAGAAGTTCTAACCTTAACAGACTTGGAGAGACTCACAGACTTCAAACAGGCAAAAAGAGAAGTCAGTAGACACCAGAATAGAAGAATAGTGTTCTTTAGACAGAAAAAGCCTTTGACATATGCTGATAGATGCATACTCATCCTTTAAACCAAAAATTAAACCAGTATGTGATACTGTGCACTTATTCTAATAGCATATTTTAAAAGTGGAGGAAGATGTAGGACAGTGCTGTGGAGACATCAATGTTAAGGACTTGCCACATGGGGTTCTTAGACTCTTCCTCACCGTTTGGGATCTTTCCTTTTATGTCCCATTGACATGGCTGAGAAAAGTACTTTGGCTAAATATAGAAAGAACACCTCCTGAGATTTACAAACCAGAATTGCTCTGTTTGAGTCTTTCTTATAAAACCTGTCAGGAATCTAACGTGCAACCTGCTTGCTAACATTTGAAGCTAGGTAGGCCTATACAGCACTGTAGTATAAGTATATAAAAGCAGTTAGCCCCGCTGGGACACTCTGTGGACTCCAGTGGTGTTACAAAAAGCGGCAGCCTGAGCATCCAGAGATGTGTCACCCACACTTTTTCCCCGTAGGAAGGACCTATCAGCACATGGTGGGCCTTGTCCAGTGGTCAGCACCCAGAACGTGGCAAAGCAGGGTAACTGCTAAGTTATGAACTACTGATTAGCAGCTCACAATAATTAAATAATTGTTAATGATACCATTGTCCTGTAATTAATGTCATGAGTTTTATGTAATGTTTCCTACTCGTCTTAAATTCGTGTAATTGAGTTCCATGAAGCACTTTCAGACAACTTGTTAATTTCCTAATCAGAACACTGAAAACAGAATGTTAAATTTTCACTTTAATTCTACTTGTTTTTTCATGCATTAAACTTCTTGCAGGGATGTTAGTTTTGGCTTGAGCCACTCTTCAGTGCCACATGTTGCATGTCCCTTGAGCTCCTTGTGCACTTTTTAAAGATCTCAGTGTTCCAGATAATTGGACTGGGAACTGTTTCCTGTGCACTGGTTGCAGACTAAGGAAATTAAGGGAGCAACAGTTAGAAAGGTGCATTTCTGATTTAATTTGCTCTCTGGAATGACAGAGCTATTCAGTCAATTTCTGAGCATTACTATTATTCTGGAAGACTGCCAACCAGGGAAGTATAACTGACTTTTTAGCTGGATTTGAAACAAACAGAACAGAACAGGGAAGCAATTGGCATAGTTGTAATAGGAAAGAACTGAAGGTTTGCAAAACAAGCAGACTTCAATAGATGTTGACTTTTAATTAAAGAGGAAGTAATTGTTTTAAAAATCTTTTCTTTGCAAGGCATCTGAAGAGGTGGACAAAGATAGAAGAGGACATATCTCTTTTCTGGAAAACAGGACTATGAATGAAATCATGAAGAAAGCGAAAGAAGAATTTTTACAAGTGGAGAGTAGATAACTACGTATAAGGAAATACAAGTTTAAAAGATTGTTATTACAGCACAATTGGCAGATTAAATAGTAGTAGAGATGGTTGTTAATGAGGATGAAGCTACTTTCTTTGTTCCCTAACATCCATAAATCCATTCTGTACATCTTCTGGAAAGCAGTTTGAATGAATATGTATTAGACATCTGCTTGCTGTCATTGATTATCTTCCTCTCTCTCTTATACAGAAGAATAATAGTAATGAAACTGGAGAACCGTATTAGTGGGTCACTGATTGTCTCAAAAGCAGGAATGCTGCAGTATGCCCTGCTATTGCTCTCCTGCTTCGGATTAGGTTGAAGTTTGAACAACACACAGCCCGCCTGTTGGAATTTTATCTAACATCAGATAACATCAGCCATTGGCTGAAATAAAAAGCTGTCAGTTTTTCCCTAAATTCTCACTAAAAAAAAAAATCATTTTCTTTTAAATTCATAAATAGAGGCGATTCCAAAAATCACAGCACATATTTTAAGCTTTGATAGAGTCATTATGACTTGATTCAATTTAAATTAAAAAGGAAGATAAACAGTACTATGTTTGGCATTCTGAAAGGGTTAAATTTTATAAACTAAGAAAATTAATTGATACATTGCACTGTGCCAAAAAGTGCAGAGATTTGAATGACGGAAACCTGAAATCTCCATGAGTTGTAGACCTAAGACTATCAAGAATCTTCATGTCAAGGAAGGAGAAAAGGAGGAGGAAAGGACACCTGGCCTAATTACTCCAATAAAAATATCAGGAATAAGCTTCGGGTTTATGAACAGGAAAAGCACCAATTAGCAAGCTATATCTTAGCTATCAAGAAATGTAGGGCTAAAGCAAGAATTGCCAGAAGTCAAGCTGAGAGCTGAGACCTTACAAAGAAATAAAAGAAACAGTTAAAGAAACAAAAATAGACAATAAAAAGTAGGGCTCCTAAGCAAAGAACCAGCAGGGGTAATCTAAGCAAGTCTCCAAAATCAAATTAATACTCTCAGTTTTCATTATGAATTCTTTGAAGACATAAAGGCAAGATGCATAATGAGAACAGAGGTGTTGAAATGACCATGCTAGAAAGGAAAGAAAAACTCAAGGAACTCGACAGAAATCTGAGAGAGACAGCAAAACAAATGTTAAGTCTGGTAACAAAAATCTTGACTAACTCTGTCAAGTCTGGGATTAGTGAACATAAAAGGACAAAGTATTTACAGCAAGAAAAAAAGGACAAAGGTGACTGAAGAATTATCACACCTGGTAATCTGACGTCTAAAGTATGCAAATTTTTGAAACAAATTTTGAAGGAAACAATACGAACTCAGATGTAAAGGGGAAATGGGAATAAAATGTAACATAGTTTACCAAAAAGAAATTGGCTTAGCTGACTTGATATTTTAATAAGCTTTATAGACAATAGAAATGTAGCAATTCCTCCATCTCTAGGCTTTCAGCATAATTGATCTAGTGAAAATTTGTGAAATATTGGTCCAATTGAAGAAGATGCAAATGATGAATTAAAAAGCAGACAAGAAAGTGTTAAAGGAAAGGACGGTAACATGTAACTGTACTGGGACTGAAGGGGAAATATCAGACTTGAGCTATTAGTAAAGATTTGTTTCATGTTTTGTTTAATATTTTTGCATTTAGTCTACCAAAAAAAAAGAGAATGTGGGCCATGATCGCTCCATAAAAATACATCTCAGAAAAAATACCAAGACAGAAGAGCTATTTAAAACAAAGGAAAATATTTGCATATTTGAAAGAGATATAAAATGCTTATAAGTGTATTTTACAGAAATGATAAGGTTTCTAATTCTTAGAGCTTTGAACATTTGGGATGTAGAACAGCTTTCCAGTCCCCACCCCTGGAGACTTAAAAAAACCCAGACCGAACCCCTAATTATTTATAATACTGTCCTCTGTAAGGTTATGAAAGTCATTACATTGTGCAGTATCTGTGATGGCAGGTGATTAGTTTTGCTTACCTAAGAGGTCCTGTACAGTCCTAAGTAACTTAGTGAAATGACATAACACGTCTACAGCTCTAAAAGAAAAAATCTGCTGTAGATTGCTACCAACTCTGACCTGACCTCTGGTTTTCCAGCACTGGACTGCTAAGTCTAAAGGCATTTGCCTTGCATGTAACGTAGGACATCATAGCTTTCATCTGTAACTGAGCTGCCTTTCAACTCAAAGTGTTGGGACTACCATTTCATGTAACAGCACACACTCTCATATGGTTCACACACTACAATTAAAGAAGTAAAAGTTGTTTTTTTCAAAATTTTCCAGAAGATACAGTTTTTGTGAATATGAATGATGAAGATGAATAGCATTGACAAGTAAGTACAAAGTTCAATTGGACACCAGCACATATAAATTAGAAAACTAAGGTCTAAAGTGCAAATCAAAACCACGCGACTGATGCGGAAGAAACAGAAACGAACATAAAAATCTGCCAGAGGAGGAACACATGCAAGGTTTTCAGTTAAAATTCCCTAAGCACAAGCCAAGACCAGAAGTGATTAAAGTCATATGTTCTCCAAGTGATATTTTCCAAACTATTAGCATCTTAAATTTCATCTCCTGGGTAAAGTGAAAAATGAGCCAAGTCTTTTAAAACATATTGCTTTAATATATTTAGATATGGCACAAAAGAAATTAATTTCTTTCTTTATGTGATTGGCAGCACCAATAAAAGACACACTCCAATTTTTAAGAGAAATGTTTCTTTCAGTTGTAAAATTCCATTTTTCAGTGTCTGCATGCTTTTTTTAAAGAAGCCTCTAATCTTAACAACAGTTACATCAAGTAAAAGGTGTAACTGGATTAAACGAGCTCCTTCCAGGCTTATGAAAACTGATTGTTGAAAATGCTTTGCCCCAACTCTACAGCCTCTTTGTACAACTAGGCTTTTCTTTTCTGTCTTTCATCCAGGGTGTTTCTCAGAAAGCAAACCAGGCTTTGACCCTGAAGCCGGGTGTTCTACGAATCTGTGTGATGATGGTGCTTTCCAATGTCGATTCACTGATATCTAGTAAAGCATATGCTGGCATTTCTGCCTTTCCCTCACTGAGGGCACATAAGATGGTCTCTTCATTCTCTTTGGCCAACAATTTCATTAAGCTTGTCATAACTGAACACCTTTGAGACCTCATGCTTCAGTAAGATCTGGTAGAAATTATTCAGCAATGATGTTGTTTGCAGGAGGATGAGGACAGACAAATAGAAATGTAAGAAATAGAAATTTCACATCTTTAAGAAACAAGGCTATAAAGAACACACATAAATTAGTTCAAATGTGCAGTGAGCCTTAAAATCCGAATTACCCCACACTACAGTGTTTTCTCCATCTAAATGAAGAAGAAAGGGACCTACTTAATATTGTTCTTTTTATGGTGTAATGTGTAGTATGTTGTACAGATATTTTCAAAATTGCTAGATACATTTTGGGTCTGCTTGTGGTATGAGTGTGTATTCTTGCGAGATAAGAGTGGGAGATATTAAGGAAATGCAGCTTGAGAAAAAAAAAGTGTAAAAATGGAGAAAAAGCATTGCTGACAAATATTAACAAGTTGTGTAGAAGCTCAAGACTTTCTCCACATGAAATTCTACATACCTTAACACTGCTAGACACCACAATGGTTAAAAAGAATAGAAAGTAACAGTTATCTAAACACTACAAGTTGTCTTGAAGACCACATTCTGAAAAACAGAAAAGTCATAGTGCTATTTTCTTCCTTCTTTCAGAGCTTTGAGCCGATTTTCAATGGTGCTATTCAGATTACGAAAGCAAGGTGCTGCAGGGAAACAGGCAGGAGCAAGTCCTCTCCCCAAAACCTTAACTAATGCTTCTTCTAGTCTATGAAGTTCTAAGCACCCTATTCCCTTCCTAATGAAAACATTTTTGCTTGGAATCCAATGCAATACAAAACAGAGGCACAAGAAGGAAGGAAGGAAGGAAGGAAGGAAGGAAGGAAGGAAGGAAGGAAGGAAGGAAGGAAGGAAGGAAGGAAGGAAGGAAGGAAGGAAGGAAGGAAGGAAGGAAGGAAGGAAGGAAGGAAGGAAGGAAGGAAGGAAGGAAACACAGCAACCTGAATGCACTGAAATGAAGATAAGGCAACTCACATTTGGCATAGAGTGTGTGTGGTAAAAAAGTGTTCTCACTTTTGCAGGCATGAATTTAAAGACTGATGCACTGTCCTTTCATCCACTTCTAATCAGGAATATATTGATCAGTTCAAGAACTAAAAGGCCTAACTCTGAAGAACTGTTAAAAGAGACACTTGCTCAGAAGCGCTACATGGCAACATATGTAGTACAAGGGGGTTGCATGCTCTACTGCCAAAACAAGAAAAGCTGATTTTAATTTCTTCATCTTCTTGCATTCTTTTTTCTTATTTTTAAAGGCAAACAAGAACAAAATTCCAAATATTTTTCAGTGTTGCAACTGAACCAATAAAGCTGCAAAAGCTCCACTATCAGGAGCACTGAAAATCAGGGCTGCTTCAGAAATGGATCTGAAGGATATTTTCTTGGATTTAAAGTCTCTGACATACAAATTCCTTATTCCTTGTGTCTGCTTTGAAACCTCTTCTAATGAATGTGAAAAGCAGAGGGCAGAGTTATGCCACAGGGCTGTTCCCATGCAAGCAGCAACTGTGGTGTTCATCTCTGAGCTCAAGTTAACTCATTACCACAGTCTTGAAAATTCCTCTCAGGACTATGCACAAGGTAAGAGAATATGCTTAAGGAAACAAAATTAGAAATGAGGCCTATACCATTATCATTTCTCATGCCTTTTAAAAGATAATATAAACATTACTACACAAAGTAATTTGGATGCCTTCTTTACTACACCTGGCATTCTCAGAGGCTGTAAAATCTCTTTTTTCATGAGCAACTATTGACATAGATTTTACAGAAAACAGAGTTAAAAGAAAAAGATAGAAATCTCCTACTGTTTCAGATTACTAAAATCTTTTGGAGATATTTGGAAGTAATGGAGAGAACAGAACAGAACAGTCTTGAAAAGCCTGATACTTAGCCATCACTCTTAATAAAAAACCAAATACTACTTGATCTAGTAAATTTACATTGCAGCAATTATGGAACTGAGGTAGGCTTGTTTTCTTTCAATATATTAAAATATTTTCTCAGTCATATTTATTCACAGTCTTCATGCTTCTCTGCCTCTAGCTGTGAAAAGCAGAGGAAAGAGAGGTGTTAAAGAAAAAAAAACATTTGGCTCTGACTTGTCACAGAGACAAATTTTTGACCATTTATTCTCTACTTCAAATATTTAAGTCTAAAATTCCTTTCTGTCCATTCTTTGTTCTATTCAAACTTCTTATCATACAGGGACTCCTAGACTTTGCTCAAAGGCTTTATTGACAATGTGCCAGGTTCCCAAGTCTGCACCTAAATTAAATAAAATAAAGTAGATTTCATCTGCTCTAATACAGAAGGACTGCGCCTTGTATTTATAAGGAAAGCAGTTCCCTACTGAAACTATTCTAGAGGCTACATAAACATGTGCTTAAATTTCTCTCTGAAACAGAAAATCACTTAATCATGTAATTCCCTTTACCTTTAGTGGGATTTAATCACATGTTCGTTGCTTGTGATTAAGTACGTTCCTCCATCTTGCTGCTTTCTTCTATCAGTGCAATAAGACTTCATCCACAATCATCAGGTACGCAACCACTCTAGTGAATAACAGCACACGAGATCTGCAGAACACACTTATGCTATAGCTAAATTCACTCTGTAGCATGAATGTGTCCTACCCTTTGCATCCCTGTGGTGTGCAATACATTGCCTTAAATTGGAGGGCACTTAGTAGTGTGCATCAAAACTCCTGCTCTGCTGGCATGCCCTATTTTTTTCTTAAATAAAAGGTAAGTATGCAGAGAGATAGTAAAATCATCCCAAAATGGAGCCACAACAGAGACAAGGTGTACACATGTCAATCAGGATCACAGGACGCTCCCTGAACTATACCTGCAATGTGGTTGCATTTGCCTTCTCTCTGTGGTTGCCCATTTGTTCCTGGGGGTTTGGTTTTTTTTGTTCACTTTTCTTACCTCTACTTCATTTTCATCTTCCATCAACATTATTTTGTATCCATGTGGCCGCAACACTTTTGCAGACTGCACACACATTTAGAATCAATAGACAAAACTCTCTGAAATACTTCAGAACACAGAACTTTTGAAAACATTATATTGAATTCAATTAACTGGAAACAGAATCCTTGAATATCTATTCCAAAGAGATATTTTTTTGAAGACCAATACAAAGCCTACAAAAAATTGTTTCTCCAAAGGTCACTTTCATCTTATTTTCCCAGTAGTTACTGAAAACAGAACACTCTACATCTCTAAAAGAATTACAAAGGAAAATAAAATATTCCTAAGTTCTTGATGCTGGGCATACAGAGAGCAAAACTGTCTTTAGAGACAAACATCATTGTAATTCATGAAAGACCACTTAAATTAATGCTAGGTAATTCTTTGAAAGAGTTATCAACCTTCCTTTACTACTTCAAAACTTGATTTGACTGTTTTAAAGACCTGACTTCACTCAATTAGTTTGTCTGGTCAATTTCTAACTACGTTTTGAAACCTATTTCCACAATTGTTAGATGCATGTATCCTCATAATAGTTTTTTGTCTGCTTGCTTTTTGGTTTGCTTGTATCAAAGACTAGTGCTCTTTAAAATTATTTATTTGTGTTTATAACAAGTATTTCCAAAGTGTTCCATGTACTTTCACAAAATTTATGGTCTATAATGATGAATTAAATCACTGTCCTCGTCCCTGTGCATGCAGGGACACATTTGTAGGCCATATATGCAGAGAGAGATGCAGGATAAAAAGAGCTTTATGTATTTGGCTCTTCAGGCAGAGTTTATAAGAAAAACTGTAGTCAACAGTGTCTCCCTATGGGAGGCTCACTGGTCCTACGCAGAGGACCATCAGACGCTGGCATTCTGCAGGGAGCTGTGTGAGGTGTGTCCACCAACTGAGCTTATGTGCTTCCTGCAAAGTCTTGATGTTCCCTCAGGGAAGGCTGAAGAAAGCTTTCTAGAGATTCATAAAGGTCCAGGACAAGGTCTGTTTTTGAGTGTTGTGACCTCCTCTGAATTTCTGACAGCAAAAACTGGATGCTTCTAACAACCTCTCTCGTACCACCTTCAGGTAGTCCACTGGATAAAGAAACAAGTTGGTGAGCTAAGAGAGTTTGACATTGAGTCCCCAGTCTGCCAGAGTCCTTACATGACCTTGGACAAGTCACTTAAATATTTATTCAAAACTTTAGTTTCCTATTTGTACAATGGAGTAGTTCCTTGCCTCTCATATGGATATTAAAAATTTCAATGCACTCAGTCATAATGGAAGCCATTAAGTACCTAAATCAGCAACTCTGCATTGATCTATGGTCCATCTGTTAAAAAGAATATCTTATAATCAACAAAATATCTTTTGCCCCATTTGGGGAATACTTTTGTAACTATGAGGCTGAACCTGATAGAAGATAATGGTGTTTCCAAGGTAGGTTTGTCCTTAACTCTTTTCAGATATAGCCTAGTTTATTCCCAAAAATATAACTGTTTTTATCCCTTTCAAAACAAACTGCTATAAATACTAGTGTAATTGTTTGTATTATCCACAAAGGAATCCAGCCCATGTCATGATTCACATGGAACCTGTTCAGAGCATTCATATGCCTTCATATAGTCCCTTTTTGTTCACCCTATTATCCAAATTATCCAAGTTGTTTAAGTGTTGTGATGTGAGTTTTTTTCCTGCCTGGAATATTTGGTTGCTCCTTTCTGAAACTATTCCACTTGTTTGCTGAGCTCAATTGACCAGAGCTGGACACAATTGATGAATATATTATTATTTTTCCTTTCTGCAGGAACAAAAACGTCTTACTATATAACTTGCTTTCCGATGGATTCAGACCTATATAAGAACAAAGCCTAAACTCAGCTTTTGAGCCTGTTAAAACCATGCATACACAGGCAAAAAGTCACATTAAAAATTACATTCCTGAGCAGCCTTTTTAAACTTATCCTAATTTAAGGAAACCCAAATTGTTCCATGTAACACTCATCCCTAGAAACAGCTCCTCTAACAGCTGTAAGAATGAAATGTAAATAATTGTGTCTGACTACTTAACATGTCATTAACATATTTCACTGTGTTATAATACCCCCCCAACTATTCACAGTCCCTTCGAGATAGTTCCCTCCTATGTCTTTGTCACCATAAAGTAATTCTTGCACATGGTGTGCATTAAGCTTCTGAAAGCCCAAAGGACAAATGAACAAAACCATTTCTGTTTCTCCTTACTCCGCTTTTCTCCAAGGACAATGGCATAAATTAGTACAGCTACACAAGAGTCCACAGTCACCAAAGCAATACAAATTGTTTGATTGCCCTTCTCAGACCAGCTCACTGGAGCTGCAACCCAGCAGGTGCACTGTGACAGGATTTATAACAGGATAGTTACAGCAAGGATAGTAAGACAAGTTTAGTTAATTAACTGAGCATAGCACCAATTCCAGAGGGCACTGCCTCAAATTTGCCTGTCAGGGAAATCTTTAGATCCTGGAGTATCAGCTTTCTCTACTCACTACTAGGTTTTCTTTTCACAGTACATCAGAGTACTGCACACTACCTGCAACGCCACTGGAAAGCAATTTTTGAGTCCTAGTTTGCAGTGCAGAAGAGCAACACTACAAGGACCATCCCTTCTCAGCTTACTTCTTGTATTGCTTCCACACACTCACACTGAATCCTCTAATAATGGTGATTCCCACAAAGAGTCTTATCTCTATCTGAATGTAAGTTTTAGAAGTGTCAAGTATAAGTCTTGCTTATGCCTTTCAGAGACATCAATACTTCATAGAGCTACTTTTTTGTTTGTTTTTTTCTTTTTGGTTTTCAGGCTAAATTTCAGGTTTACTCAAGTTTTTACAGGAATTAATATAATAACAATTGAGGCAAAATTTCATGTTCCTGGCAGGAGATAAACTTTTACCTCATGGTTAGGGCCATTTTCCCCTGTGCAAGAAGACATGACATATTCTGAAAGTATGTATTCAACATTTTCATTGCAAAGACAGTTGTCCTCTTGCCTTCAACCTAACTTTGATTTTGAAGGAAACAATGTGAAGAACACTGAAATACACAGAGTGAAGCTCAGTTAGGAAAGCACATTTCCACCTAAATTATTTATATCTCTTACAAGCTTATGGAATTTTATTGAAGTTTGAATGCTACTTTCAACCACTTACTTAAGTTAGAAAACCATTACATGTCTAAACAGTCTGGCTTTACTCCAAAGTACTTGGAGGCAAAGAGACAGATGTCGATTGACTTTGATTGGTTTTCAGTCTGGCCTTTGCTATATTATCATGTGAAATTCATTCGCTTAAAATACTGAAGTCAAACAAGGTATACATAATTTGGATTCTTTAAAAAGGCCATAACAGCCTGGGATTTTTTTTTTTTTTAAGGAGCTCTTAAGCCTAGTTATTAGAGTTAGAAACTTAGAGTGTATATGTAATGTCAAATTTGTACATTGACAGTAGCTACCAGAGAGAAACAAGTTCTGAAACCAGCTAAGGACTTTTCCATGGCCACGGCCAAACCCTACAGAGTGTTCCCAATAGAAGAAAAAACAAATGTGATTTGGAATATAGTCACAAGATCTCTTGGGAAACCAAGATGCTTAGAGTTAGTTGGCTGTTTTTGCACTGAAGCAGGTTAGGAACATTCACATAAACTGCTGGGTTATTATTACAATAGAGATTATAATTTCTTAAACCATTAGTATGTTTCTGGAGCAACTTTGTGACCATGCTTCTTTTCTTAGAGGAAGAAATTAATCTCTTCAACATCAGCCAGAAGTTACCCAGAGTAAGTAAATATACCTGTACATGCACATACAAAGACCAAAATCAAGATGTTCTCCAAAATCCATAAGAATTTCAAATACTGTAGTGCAATAGAAAAGTGGAACAAATAGTCTGAGAGAAGCTCTGTAGGATCAACTCTTTCTTGTCTGTTTCTAAAACTAAAAATTTTTCAGCTTTATCATAACATATGAGAATGGAGCACTATTTGGTATGAATCAAGCTAATTTTTCATTGTCACAAGCAATGGGCCATGTTATTTACATTCACTGAACTAACAAGACCAGTCTGCAACAATATAATTCTCCAGTTAAGTCATTTTCTTTTTTAACAACTCTTATCATTAACAAAGCTGTACCCATAAAAACATTAGATATATCAGACATAAAATAAACTATATGGTAACAACCTCAGCAGGCATTGCCAAGTCCTGAAGTCAGCCAGGACGATGTGCTGCACAGTCTCAATGCAGAAAACAGCATTAGAGGGAGCAGGAAAGATCTCATCACTAACACTGTGAATATTTGCTTGAGTTCCTTTTGTAGAACCATACTCCAACTCTCTACATGTTCCTAAGCTCCTTGCGTGAGCCACAGGCTCTTCTGCAACACTTTCATTGCCATCGGCAGAGCTCCTCCAGTGCATCTACAACTCTGTCATACTACCATAAATGCATTTAATTGTATGTCATACGGGGTCAATAAATCTATGCATGATGGCTAACTGCAACAATTTCCATCCCCAAAGTCTTATGCAATGGTCTGCTTTCTAGGCTGTGCAAGGAAGGCAAGCTGCCCTGTAACACACCCCAGGCCAGCTCCCAGGAAAGCTGTTTCCCTTGGCAAAAGGAAATCCCAGCGTTTTCAGCAGGCTGCATTATCTCACAGGGGTTCCAGCAGGCACACTGCAGAACCACAGAGAAGAGGTATTACCCAAATATTAAAACAAACACACAAGCAAACACATAGTCAGCAAAAGGGAAGGTCACAAGCTCCCAGGCTGAGCTACAATGAGCCACAGATACTTTGTCATATAGACACATCCATAGAGTGAAGCACACTTGTCTCCTCTTGTTTCCTAGTTCCCAGGGACAATATCAGCCCTGATGAGGCTTCCCACTACTACATTCTTCTCTCAGACTGTCTTCGTAGTTTGGTTTTTGTACTGTCCCATGTGATGTTCAGAAAACCCTCAATGTCAAGCAGAAATTCACTTTATGCTGTGACTGAACTCCAGTTATGCCTCGACACAGAACAGCCACTGTCTCTTGCAAGAAACTGTTTCCCATACAAGGAAGCTCTATAAGAGATAATTATTTAAGTAAGTCCTTTACGCTAGTGGTTTCTCATTCTACTGAAATGAAATAACAACAAAACAAATAAATAAATAAATACGGTAGCAAGGGACTTCTTAAGAGAATGTGGAAATCGCAGGAGTTTATTCCACATACAATGGAAATGATAAACGAATTGAGGCTTTTTGGATTAGATTTGTGAACAAAATAGGGCAGATGATGGAATTGCCAGTAATTATATTTCTCTTGAGGACTGAAGATATGTGCACATATTTTTACATTTAGAAATGCTAAAAAAATTTTCAAAGAGAAAATACAATTTACAGCAGTTCTGACCCACAGCATCTAACTGGACAAAAGAAGAAAGAGAATGCGTTTTCCTTAATAAATCTTTAGTTTTTATTCTGTCTGTATTTCCAAGACAAAAGGAATCATTTCAGCTTCATGAGAGTAAAACATAGTCTTTTAGAGGAAGCTGAATGGTTAAGTGCCAATTACAGGAAATGAAAACTCTTTACAAAGTAATAGCTTTTTTTTTTTCAAAGTGTACGACAGCAATAATGGATGTAGGCATCTCATATTCAAAGAAGAGAAACTGGGAAAAATATAGAAACCTGCTTTTTAAAAAGTAAATTCTTGAATAAAAAACATTTGCTAGCCACCACCTTCCCCCTGCCCCAATCTGCCTTACTTATGTTGAAGAGTAAGTTTGTGTTGCAAAAGAACAAAACCAAAGAAGTTATCTTTAGGAATCCTACGTGTTCAATTAATTTCAATTGTATGGCTGACAGACCTGCACTAAGAGAGAAGAGCAGCTAACTAGTCTCTGCAAGCAAACTGAAACTCTAATTCTTTAGCAAGGTGAGTTAGCAGTGTTGATAACATCCAGTGGTATGGCTTTGTCTTAGTCGACCTGATTTAGCTGTGAGGTATTTTAGCTGGCTTTGTACTTTTGTGGCATATTTGTATTTCAATAAAGCCTTATTAACGGAGACTCAGCCAAGATTCTCCAGTCTCTTTTATGCATTCATGTGCTCATCAGCACTTTCTCTGCCAAACTATAAAACAGCAGAACAACAAAGTCACAATTTCCTGTTTTATTGCCATGTCGTCGTATTTATCATACTAAAGACCACTTTAAAGGGTGGACATTTTAATTCTTTTGAATTGGGTTTAAATTAAGTGATCAAAATGTTACATGTATTTCAGCTTCCCTTAAAAAACAACAGACGATGTTTTTCTCCACAGTCCCAGAGACTTTATTTATTCTCCTGCGTCACTACAGCAGCCCCTCCGTACACATATACACCGAATGAGGCAGACAACCCATAAAACAGCTGTTAATCACATTGAATAGCCCAATTGCCAGTTAGTTAGTTTAGGGCACACTATTCCAACTGCAGTTGTGTCTTCAGGACCTGGCCAGCATCGTGACACTGCCATATTTCTAAATTGCTTTCCCTTTTGCTTTATGGATGTCCATTCCTGAGATAACTCCTCAGAGCCTGACAAACTCCCGCCAAGGGCTTAAAGGTTAGTTTTAAATAAACTGAAAGCACACCTACTACCTTGGTCCAGATGTAGTTTATTTTACTTCTTACTACACAGAGCTCAGGTTACGTCCTGTGAGGAGTCTGTCAGTGCAAATGGGAGCTGCAGTAAGGCCAGACCTGGTATTTCCTGAAAACTACTGGGACATAAAATAATCCTGACCAGTCAAGCCAGAGATGTGTGTCATTAAAGACTGCTGGGAGTAAAAGCAACGTGCTCTTTCTTACAACTTCAAAAATCCCTTTCTTTCAGGTGTTCAGACCTGCTGTATTCTGGGTGGTGACTGAAGCAGAGAAATCTATGCACAGAGAGAGCAGGCACAGTTTGTGTTGAACCTCATTTCTTGGAAACAAAGAGTTCTTGATCTTTCTGTCTGGCTCGGGAGAGGGAGAAAGCAGTCATATCCTACATTATGGGCTTGATCTTTCTGTTCTACTTGGGCAATAACCTTCTAGCTAAGCTCCATGCAGTGAAGCAGTCAGGACAAGACTTTTAGCATGTTTCTATGTATATTGTACAGTCATGGAGCTTTGTCAGCAGTGTGATATGTTTTTTCCTGGTGGAAAAATGTATTTTTTGTATAGACATATCCTGCATTTGTTCATAGTGTTTTCTATGGAATGTAACCAATTTTGCCCATGTGGCTCAGATACAGTTTATTAAGAGTCAGCAGATGACCTCTGTTCTAAGATACTATAATGCTTATTTTATGTGTGTGTGCATGTATACAACCACATGCATGCATATTTATTTCAATTAATACTCAACCAAGGAAAGCTGTGGTAGAGAACAGGAATTCCCTTACCCATAACAATACATGCCTTTCACTATAAACTGAGTGTTTCAGAAACTAGGCTGTGTGTGAATTGACTGAGGAGTAATTTCTTATTCTACATCTACAGAAATAACTCCTTCTTCTCAGTTTCAAAATAGTTTTTTCAATACTGTGCTTTGACACCTTCCTCAGAATTTCTATTCGGTACAGTGACAGCTCAAATACTGTGTGCAATGAGAGGTGGAGATACACCATTCTCAGAGACTGACATACAGAAAGAAGGAGCAGTGATTATGTATGATTATATGATTTTTTTTTCCAGCTCACTCCACATGGTTTTCACACTGCCTATTGTATTCTTTAATGATCAACAAGCTATTGGGTCTTTCTTTTTTTGCCTTGGCACCACATTTAACAAATAAATGCCTACAACTGAATAATTACAACAAAATCTCCTCCTGGTCTAGAAGGTCTTGGGTCTCTCAAGGCTTCCTTTTCTTATGTGGGCTTGTTTCAAACAAGTAGGGTGTTTGTTTCTGGAGAAGGACATGGTGGTGTTCGTCCCCCAGAGGAGCAGAAAGTGTTTCCTTACAAGCAACCGGCTGCACGTGTGAGCAGACAACTCTGTAAGCCTTTGCTAGCCTGCACCCATGCAAGAAAGAGATGCCTCTTAGACAAAGCAATAGCATTCACCTGTCTTTTCCCTTCATAAAAATTCATCTGTTCTTGAAACTGGAGTCAGACTTGATGTGGCATTCTCTGTAAAGTTAGGGTCCACTGCTAAAGGAAGGACAAAAGGACCAAGCCAGGGAAATGTACATAGTCTGCTTCATCTCCTATACCTGCAAAAGGCCAGCCTAGCAGTTGAGATACTTCCATTAACTTTGGAGAACAAATAACACAGAGAAGTCATTAAGCAGTAAAGGAATTTAAGACTAAACAGAAGCTCCTGCTTTATAACTTCCAGTCTCCTTTTCCACTGCAGACAATCATATTATGTAATTGTTTTTATAAAAGAACTCTGACTCATTCTAAAATGAGTTTCTTCACTATTAGTATAAAGTAAAAGGTTCTTTACCCTCTGATGACAGGACACCTACCTATTTCCAGCCTGAGTTCGTTGACAGTTTATGGGCCCGTTGCTCTTTGTGCAGCATTGCCCTTCAGCTTAACTATGTCTTCTTACTTCTGGTGATTCTCAAGACCCCTCTTTGAATTGTTCTGCCTTGTAAAATGAAGTCAAATTATTTTGATCTCATCCCATGAGATGGGAATTCAGTTATTATGGTCATAGTTGTAGCCTTTCTCTGAACCTATTCCTGCTGAGATTTATATCACAATTAAACAAAAGCAATCAGAATTTTCAGAAGATTCTAGACCAGGTCTTATCATGCTTCCCTCTGCTTCCCTACCTATTATAAAAACATTCCTCCTTTAGTTGCATTTGTCATTTTCATTGCACAGCAAATCTTCATGTCCATCCTGTGATCTGGTAGCTCAATGTAGGCCTTTTCTTTGTTACTTCCAGAGGATGAGTTCCCAGACTACCAGAACAAATTTTGTTACTATTCTCCGTGTATTTGACCTTGCATTTTGTGCTTCTCACTCTGAAGCATTTCCATGAGATGATCAGGGATGGGATGAGTGCTGCTCATAGAGGAGCTCACAGAGCTTCACTGGTAGCAGGGAAGACAAGGTGGTTGTGTTTTTTATGGTGGCAAGTGCTCTATATTCAGAGACATAAACAGAGTCTCCGGATTAAATACACTGCTGCCTCTGTAAAGAAGGACAAATTGTTCTGCCTAATGGCAAAAGAATATCCTCAAGGTTTTACTCCCCTATGAAGTTCCTCTAAACCTGCCTTTCCATGAGAGGACTAGTGCTTTTTCCATGAGAGGACTAGTGCTCTTTCCATACATCTATTAACTATTCCAGTGCATGGCAGAAGTTACAATGGGCACAGAACTGAATAAGATCAGACATTTATTTCCAGCTTGATACTTGACTTTTCATTAGTCTAACTGCACTGGAAGGTGAATTGAAATTATATGAGGCCCAGAATAGAATCGGAAGATGTGTTTTGTCTTGTTGCAGATTTGCTATCAATAAAGATGCCACTGGCTAGACGTACTGCTTGAATTTAAGAGACAATAGCTACCTGCCTTTTAGCATGCTTCTGTACCAAACGGAATAATTGGTTCTTTGAAATAGAAATTAGTTCTTCATTCACTGATCCTGGAAGGAAGCTCAAATTGGAAAAGTTGTCCAAAATAGATGAGTTTGGAGATACGATTTTGTACAACAGAATCAACTCATTTAATTAAAAGCTTGGTTGTCAGTCACTATTTTCTTTCTAAGGTTACTCTGAGATTGAAGTGACACACATCACTAAAGATAGAGCAGTGCAAATAATGGGTTCTGTTTCAACTGCGAAATGAAGAAAGTTCTTTTGAAATGGATAGAAAGTTTTGCTTAATTGACTCACTTTTGCGGGGGGGGGGGGAGGTGTTTTTTACACTTTGAAATGAAAATCTGAAGAACTGTTCAAAACACATCAAAAGAAATTATTTCAGCTTGTCCAGGCAGAATGGGGTTCAGATCCTTGTGCTGTAGGGCACAACACAAGCTGAAAAGTCTACCAGAATTGCTTAAAAGTGTCTTTAGCATGTTACAAGTGCAGCTCAGAGCCATTGAATTCCCCAGAAGAGTTTAGAGGAGCACCAGAAGTACTAAATAGGTGAAGACCCTTGTCCATGTGTCACCACCTCCTCGCTCTGCTTGTGGCTTCCCTGCCTAAGTTTGTCATTACAGGCTCAATCTTCACATGAAACACAGACTTAGCTGACCTTTGGGGTCACAACGGAGCTCACATATCTCCCACACAGTCTGCTTTTCAGCTTCTATCATTCCTCTGCAGACTGCTTCAGACAGACCCCAGAGCTACAGTCTTACTCGGATTTTCTTCTCTTCCTGTCTCTTTCTTTTGAGTTTGGCCCAGGTTTTTTCCAGAACAGCTAGTGTCCAGCTTGTTGCAGATTTACATCTTCTTAGGCTTCTTTCCATGGGCAAGTGATAACCTTAAATTCTTCTGGAAAGTCATTAAATAGTGATGATTTTCTTCTTAGGTTCTGCAGCCTATCAGTCTGAACTCTGAAAACTGCACATAATCACAAACCCTTTGCTTTCAAGGTTTCAACCATCACCCTCAACTCTTTATCCTGTTCTGAGACTCTCTTCTGCTGATTTGTATAAGCAGACTTGTAAAAAAATCAAGCTTCATCTGAAAAATTAAAAGAATTAAATGAAAATATATTTTAAAATATATTTTGAAAGAAAAATATTAAATACTAAAAAATATTAAAGCTTACCTTTTACAGCTGGAGGACAAGAGTAGGGAATTCATTAGTGAAAGACTGATTTGTGCAATTAAATCTATAGTTCCTGGTATATACCACATAAAAACCCACACAACAGAAACCACTGTAATTTAATTTACTCTCTTTAACTTAATTATCTACTTCATTTCTTGTAGCTGTATAAAAATGCTAATGTGTATCTTTTTTTAAAGCGCCTTGTGAGTTTTTAAACCAAATTTATATGACTATTTATGTCACCATATGTGTCTCAGTTATGTCATGCCTGAATTCTGAAAACTAGACTATCCTCACAGAGGAATGAATATAAGGATTTGTTTTACTTAATTTTACAATGCTTTGTTAACTGCTTGAGTGCTGCCAAATGAAGCTGCTAAATCCTCACAGGAATCATTCAATCCTGTAATACCATCAATGTTCAAAAGACAGCTGACAAATACGACTTTCTCCACAGAACAGCAGTATGAGAGTAGGCAACGTAGACTTAAGCATGCAAGATAAAGTGGGTTTGGGGTTGGTTTTTTTGCCCTGCTTTCACTAGGGTGACTCTCTCACTACCATAGCTAGCACAACTAGCCTCAGTGTAGTATTTCTGTGACTTTTTGCCCCATTCTTCTTACTCAGCCTCGTGGTTATTGGACTGTCCTGGTTTCGGCTAGGACAGAGTTAATTTTCTTCCTAGTAGCTGGTATAGTGCTGTGTTTTGGATTTAGCAGGAAAAGAAAGTTGATAACACACTGATGTTTTTAGTTGTTGCTAAGTAGTGTTTATACTAAGTCAAGGATTTCTCAGCTTCTCGTGCCCAGCCAGCAAGAAGGCTGGAGGGGCACAAGAAGCTGGGAGGGGACACCATCAGGACAGCTGACCCAAACTGGCCAAAGAGCTATTCCATACCATATGACATCATGCCCAGTATATAAACTGGGGGGAGTTAACTGGGAGGGCGGATCGTGGCTCGGGAACTAACTGGGCATCGGTCAGCGGGTGGTGAGCAATTGCATTGTGCATTGTGCATCACTGGTGTTTTTTTTTTTCTTTTGTTGTTGTTTGTTTGTTTTTTTCCCTTCCTCTCCCTCCTTTTTGTTATATTCCTTTTCATTACTATTATTATTATTGTATTTCATTATTACTATTGTTAGTATTATATTTTACTTTAGTTATTAAACTGTTCTTATCTCAACCCACGAGTTTTACTTTTTTTTTTTCCCCCTTCCCCCTCCCAGTGGGGTGAGGAGGAGGAAAGAGGGGAAGGGGGAAGCGGCTGCGTGGTGCTTAGTTGCTGGCTGGGGTTAAACCACGACATGGACGTTTTCAGACACGCTTCTAGCTCTCGAGAGGTGGGTCTTTCGGTAAACAGATCCGAAGCACTGGAGTTCTATGGAGACAGCAACCAGCAGCCATTGTCACCAACACCTCAATCCATAGCTTTGGTTTTATACTGCCCAGCTGTCTCTTCCACTTGCGCCTGGTGGTTGCTGTCCTAGGGCTTACTGGCACTGCGGTGGGAGGCAGAAGGTCCTTGGCCCACCGGCTCGTGTGCCTGTGAGAGATGCTGCGCAGGCCGATGCGCACCACTGCAGCCTGCACAGCGCAAACGTGGACACCTTACTGTTTGCTCAGAAAAACTGGCACAACTTGGAGCCTAGTGTTGGGTCAGTTTCAGTAGTCAGGTGCTGTAGTCAGCAGCCGGGGTGGAGCCCAACAGATGTGTCAACCCCGCAGGACAGCTGTGCAATTCCAGTTTCCTGGTTTTTGACTTACTGAAGTATTGTTGCTTGTTCACGCTCAGCTCACTTCTTGAGCCAGTATCTTTTCGTAGCGCTTCTGTTCTTCCCATGCTTGTTTAGAAAAAGAATTTGCTGTATGATGCCATGAAGTAAAGGGGAAAGAGTGATAGTTCCCTGAACTGCAGAAAAGGGTTCTTCACCATCAGCAAAGCTTTCACCCAGGGAGTCAGCGTTGGCAAATTCTTGCTTCCTAGAAGGCTAGATGGAATTAAGCCCAAAGGTACTGCCTTTAGTGGTAAAAGAAACTGTTACGGGAAGGCAGATACCCTAGAATGATAAAAATATTGACTGCCTGAAGCTAAAATTGGGTGAAGTCAGTATCTGCTAAAGATTATATCCAGGATTTATGTAAAGACCTGAAGACCAAAATCCTGTTTCAGACTATAATCTAATAAAACCAAGGCATATGGCAATGGAAAACATTACTTGAATGCTTGGAAAATAATACTTGAATGAAGTATTTCTTATGTTAGCACTGCGTTTGAGAAACATTGTTCTCTGTGCTGGAGCAATAGGTTCTGACACAATCTTACTATAATATTACAGCTATTTTTTTCCATTATAGAAGGAACTAAAAGTATGACAAAACCCCCATGTATTCTTCTCACCCTCAAAATTAAAAATATACTTTGAACGTTCAGCAAGAGAAAATAGCTAACTGCGCAGAGATATTTACTCCCAGATTCTCAGGCTGTTTGTTGCTCACATATTTTATATTTTGTTCTTGTGGTACTTGATGCTCTGTTGTGACCAGCACTGAGGTGAAGAGCGGTTGGCTGATTAGAACATTACATTTATACTGTCTGTTACAGGTGGCCTTCTGATTACTCTTGGGATCAGGTCTGACTGCCTTCTTTATCCCTAGGCTGCAAGTATATATTTCAGAGTCACTAACAACATGCCCTCCAGAAACTCCACATGGTATGCTATTTGCTAGGCAATCATGTAAATGACAGACCAGATTTGGAGGCTTGCCTTCCAAAGTGGCATAGATTTGGTTTAATTGTTTCCTTTCAAATTAATGTAGTGTCTTATATCTTCAAAACAAAGATCCAATATTAGTAATCAAGCCTCAAAAAAAAAAAAAAAAAAGAAAAAAGAACAAAAGAAAATGTTGATTCCTTAGTACGGATGGAGAACTAAGGCACAATATTAAATAGTAAATAATTAAATAATGTCTATAGGCAGAAAGGTAGAAGATTTCTATATAAGCTGCAGTTGGACACTGGATAGTGAATATCAAAAGATGGACCAGTATGATATCCAAGGGGATGGATAGCCTGTGCAGCACATACGTTTCTAAGTAGCTTGTAGTTGGTATTCAGATATCTCAAAAGGACCCTGCAAATTGACAAGGACACACTTTCAAGAAGATAAAAGTCAATAAAAGAACTGGAATTCAGAAGTCCCTAATCCCAAGACACTTCTGATACTGCATGCATTCATAATTGTTTGTTCACATTAATGTACTGTATTTGCACAGCAAGAACAAAAATAATTAATCTTTGAAACACAAATTTCAGGCATATGTCAACATGTCATACTAAGACTGCTTTGGCAGTGCTGTCCTATTGAGACTTTGGTTTGACTTTAATGTCAGGAGGAGTAATTCAATTTGCAGTCAGAAAGACCTGGAACTTTATTCTGCTCCCTGGCCTGCGGCCAGGTCACACTGGGTTGTGATCTCATAAACTAAGAAGAGTCAGCACAGATCAGAATTTGAGAAAATAAGCATTCAATGATTTAGAAGCGATGCTCCTCATTTCAAATCAGCAATGCCTCAAGACGGCATTGAGGCCTCTGTTCCACAACGAAGCCATCATTCAAACTGAATATAAACCTGGTGCTTTGACAATTTGTATTTATTGAAGATCCAGGCTACTTTTCAGTGTCCTGGGCTTACACTCCTACTCAGTTCTCCAAGCTGACCTCCATGTGTTCCTGGTGTGCTGATGAACTTTGAAAATGTACTATTGCATCCCGTCCCTAATGTGTTTTTTGCACAACTTTTGCTGCTGTACAAAACGTGGCACTCAGCAGTAGGTGCAGCCACCTCCTTACTTCTTTACTGTTGGACACATGTTGAAGCACACAAAAGTTTTGAGTGTTGGTGCAGTCAGGAATAATCTTAGCACTTGTCACAAAAAAACCCTAAATATAAATAAAACATAACATTTTTTTCTAGGCAGAGGGAGTGGTCATCTCTACATAGTTTACAACACATAGTATTTATATTTCTCAGGACCTTTTAGAATTAGCGGTATAACTGGCACAAAACTGGGTATCTGGGAACCATTAACTATATCCACCAAGAAACTGAGAATTGTGATAAAGAAGAAGGAAAATAAGTAACCGACTGCTTTCTGACATCAACATGCTTTTGAGAAACAACAGAGGCACAGGACAGATGACAGAAAAAAAAGGGAGCAGGGAACATGGTGAAGGAATACGATTGGTGAAATGTCAAAAGAAGCTTGAGGTAAGAGATGGTATCTCTAAGCACTTAAGGATTTTTTCTTTATTGTCAGATTTTAAGTGAACAATGTCCTTTAAACAAAGAGTAGAATTTTTTAGCAAATTGCTTGGCACAGCATTTCAGGCCAGAAATCTACTTCAAAGAACTACTGGTTGGCAGAAACATTTATCTAATGAGGTCTTTGTATACTATCACTAGACAACCAGAGGACTGCTTTTGCAAAGTTATAGACGGGCACTTACTGAGATTTGCAAAACTCATAACTGAGTGTTGCACTGGCTTCAGTGGGGATGCTATGATAATTTAAGTTTGGTCTACAAAGGGAAGGGAAAGAATATGTCTCATAAATCTCCATCTGTGCCATCTACAATGAATACTAATCCTTTTAAAAGCTACAACAGAATGACTGCTTCACTTGGAGTAATTCTTTGCCTGTACAATCAGTTTATTTCATCAATTGCTAAACTTTAATGTCAGATTTACTTTTGATGTGCGGTTGCATATATCAGAACACAGGTAATCAGGTTTATGTTGCAACTGGCCTGAGATGGCAAGGGAGAAAGAGGGAGAGTGACAGATGCTTCAGATCAGTTTCCATGATGCTGGGTTCTCCAAGGGTAGCAGAACAAGTTGCAAGTGATCTGGCCCAGAAGGGTCAGCACAATCTAGGTGCAGCACCAAAGAATTTAGTCCTGTTCTGTTTGGCTTTTCTTACAGCTGAGCTGGATGCATTTCTCCCACTGAAAGATAAATGACCTAAATAGGGATGGTTGCTGTACCAATATCTCTACTAACTACTACTCCATGAGTAGTTCTGTGAAATAACTGAAGCAGAGCTTGAACTAAGTTAAAGAAATAGAATAAGGGTATCCTAATCTGTATATCCCTTAATATTTTGGTTTTCATTAGTTCAGATGATCTCAGAGTTTATATTGCATGTCTTCTGGTGCCTTGGACCCACATGATTAAGAAGGGGTATTTTTAACTCCTAAACCCAGCATTATAATTCAAGTCACATATTCTATCTTATGATTTGATGAAACAGAATTATTGCTTGCAGATGTTAATTCCCAAAGAGAACATGGTTCTCTTTGCTGTGGTGGTGGTGTTGTTCAGAACAGGTTATTACAGATAGTTGTGTAGCTAAGCTATACTCACTATCACTCAGGAAGGAAAAAAGCCTCAAACCAATGGGAAATATGACAAGGGAAAATGCTAGGAAAGCAGTTTAATTTTTAACATATTGTCATCTTCAGCTCTTAGAAAAAAAGCCACTTATCACAAGCTAAAATATGAAGAAAAAAACAAGCCTAATAACAAGCTACACTACAGAATAAAAATTTGCAGGAAATGGACCCACCGAGGATGCGTTAGAAGCCTGATAACTTTGGGGGCATTTAAGCTAGACAGGGAAAAAAAGCTAGCATTGTAATGTAAGTGTCAGACATATCCTAGAAAAAAGAAGCATAAGATGACAACATAAATCTTTTTCATTTGAAGGTGTTGTGCATAAATACAGCTCAGGCATTGATAAAAATAAATAAATAGATTCATATCACACACACTAAAAATTCCAGTGAAGTCAACAGGAATTTGAAAGAAATTGTATAGATACACTGTATACAAAGTACTGGGTCTAGCTGCAAAAACATTCTGGGAGATTACCGATCTTTTCTAGTTCATCTTTTCTTAAATGATCTATTTGTCTCATTCTTCTTCAGACAGAAATTCTCACTCATACGGAAAAAGCAAGGAGAGAAAAATTGTTCACCTGAGCGTTTCTTCCTGGGTCCGATCTTGTATTGTTTTCTTTAGAATATAAACTGGAGAGAAACAGAAGATGTATTTTCCACTTTTTTTTCCCAGCACAGCTATAATGGGTTCCTTTACAAATGGTGTAAGAATCCAGGCAAGCCTGATGTTTGCTCCCACTTTCCCCCATTTGCACACCTTGGTCTCTAAGTCCCCTCAGCCCATGACCCCTAGAGTGCAACCGCACCTCCTTCCCAATCAAGCACTGCTTTTTTTATAAAGGAATTGATCAAAAGCCACTCTCAGTCAGCAAACACCTTCCACACCCAAAGAATGGTCATCTGCTCAGGAATATTAAGAATTTGCTGTGAAAGCGGATTAAAGAAGCAACTACTTCTAATATGAATTACGGGAGTCATCATGACTGAAAACTGATCACTGAAATGACTTCACGGCTGAAAACAGTGCCTGGAAACTGATCTCAGCTTACAGCAGAGACAAGGAATACTTTCACTGATGAAAGATCAAACACATTTGGTGTTAACATACACCTTCATGTTACAGAGTAATGACATGCACACCATTCAGGTGCTGACTGAACATGCAGAATTGCACTAAAGGTACATGGTTCTCAATGAATGACTGGCAGGCAAAAACCGAATAAAAGAGCAAATGAGGCAAATCTTACCAGGGAATCCCTGAGAAAGATAAAGGTTGTGGGTTTTTTTTTTTTCATGAAGGTTATGGAAATATGTTGAGCTATTACTCCCTGTTGAGCTATTACTCCCTGTAGAATTGGCTTAAGGCAATTGCAATCCAACATGAAACCTAATCTGCATGTAGGCTCAATTCAACAATCCAAAATTATGTTCAACAACATTTGTTAGTGCATCCAGTCCCACTGAAAATCACTGGGAAATAACTGTACAACTTGCATTGTACATTTGTGTCATACAAATGTGCAAGAAAGCACTGTAAGTGCTTTCAATAAGCTATCTATCTGAAGTATTAAGAATTTTTTTTTTTAAGGGAGACTAGTGGGAAAAAATTGATTTAAAAAAAGATTTCCTCAGTGACTTTGTGGATCACCTTTACAGAAAAGACTCCACAAAATATTGGAGAAAACTATTTTCACCAATGGGAGACCATAAACTTTTATTTTCTTGCAGCTCCAGTGGTATTTACGATGTCATGGAGATTGTTGGTGTCTTTACTAAAAGGTTGAGGAGTAAGATTAATACACTTGGAAAGACCCTTAAATAGTGTGAAGCTTCAAGACAATCTCACTTTTTTATAGTTAGCATTTACTTTCTGTTCTTGGATTTAATGTGATTTTTGCTAATTGAGTTCTTTTCCCCAAAAATATTTTGAGGTTTTAGTTTTCATCATTAGTAAATTATATTAAAGCACTAGAAATCCCTTGGAGATAGAAAATGCTGTCATGAAAACTTAATGCCACACACAGCTTTAGTTTCAGTAGCCCTTCTGTAGCAATCTGTGTTCCAAAGTCCTGGTGATCAAAAGAATATCTGTACAGGTTCTGCTGTCTGTCTGAAACAACCCAAACTAAAGACCCTAGATCATTTAAGAAAAAAATGGATGCTTTAAACTTTCAGACTGCATACGTTATTGGAACAATTTATTTCTTGTGCTCTTATGCGGTCTAGGCGCTTTCCAAAGGAACTTCCATCCAAAACTGCTTAAAGTTTAAACAAAGCAATGGTGCAAAAGCCTCAAAGATCAGAGTGGGAGGAAAAAGGAGACAGTATGATTGATTACTCGAAGTTAGCAGTGTCCATATCCTGAACAAGACACATGCCTACTGCTCAGTGAAAGGGAAAGAAAGCCAATGGGAGGAAGGAGGCAGGGAGTTATTTTTGCTTTTTTTTTTTATATCACTCATTATTTTAAAGACATCTATCATGCTTCTTTTCATTCATCTCTTCTATAAACTACATGCCTTCAATGTCTTCAGTCTCCCTCCCTGTGAAAGTTCAACCACCTCTGCAATTATTTGCCCTCCATCCTAGTTTTTGATATATTCTTTTCTGGTAAGTTAACAAGAACAATTAAAAAGAACTATGTTAGATCACTAACATAGTGTTAGAGAAGCAATCATTATCATTATTTATAAATTATTTAATATGCATGTATACATGTGTAGGAATATATCACTAATAGAATATATTCTGGTTCGATTTCCATTGAATTCTCGGTACTGTCTTTTTATGTGAGAAGAGGCAGTCAGACCCAGTGATTCAGGAGCGGGGTTCCAGACCCCAGACTTTTATGCCAGCATGGAAAATAGGAGACAAAGGCAGCAATATAACTTCGTGCTTTGTGTTCATCTGCAGGAACTACGCAGGAGCCATTTTGACGTTGGAATAATTGGCTATGAAATATCCAGTATATCACTGATTGTCTTTGATTGTGCGACTACAGCATGAGATCTGTGTGCTTGCTCTTCCTTTGCCTCTTGCTGCCCACAGTGACCCCTCCAGGGTCACCCTTGCATCTTACATGAAACAAAATCTCGTGACCTCTTACAGGATCTGTATCTGTCACCCCCCTTCCTATAGCATATGCCTGAAATCTTGTGACTTCATTTGCTCCTCTTCAGTTTTTTAGGCACACTGACAGCTGGGAATCTTCAGTGGTGCATGTAAAAAGCTGCAATACTGATCCTTTACCCAAGCAATACCTCATTGCCTGTCAGCATTTTCTGACATGCAAAGAAATAAAACAAAAGGATTCCCTATTTGAATATTTCCTAAGGTGATATAGCTACTGAAAATGAAGAAATTCCCCACATCTGCTTCACACTTTGAAACATCAAAAATGGATTAGGAAATGGCATTTTTAAAGAAGTCAGCTGTAAAGAAACCATATTGGCCAGTCCTACTTTTGATTTCTCAGATTTTTCCCCTAGTGCAGGTCTTTGTGAGGTTATTTCACTGCCTCCGATTACCAATACTCCCAGGGAATGAACAGAGTGGGCGCATCACCTCAGACTGGGTGAATTAGAGAAATGGTAACGCTCAGAAGTAGAACAGCCACATTTCACAGCATCCTATAGCAATAAGGTTCCCAAAAATATCATAGTGGGACAGCTGTAGAAACCAGTAAGTCTGAAGTGCAAAGCTACGGCAAAACTGAGCAAACAGATCACGCTGGGACAGAGAACATGGCAAACGTCATTAGAGCAACTGTCAGAATGCCCATCTCTAAATATGAATAAACTACTACTAATAATATATAAGTTAATTACAAGAGCAATTATAAGCAGGTAGATTAAATAAGAGATGAGCTAGCAGGAAGATCTGTAAATCAGTTTCCTTGGGAGACAGCAAATGAACTGAGGCAGACAGTCATTTTATTGTCAAAGCACGCTGTGATAAAGACAATACGCATCAGCCTTTCATAAGATTCCTCATGAGAATCCCAAAGAATACAGCTTTTGAAAGAGTTTATACAGCCTCCCAGCACAGACACCATATCCCACGTGAAGAACAAAACCTAATTTTCCTTGGACTAATATTGATAAAAGTTACAGCTATTTGAAAGAATCTTACTGCTGAAAAGAGTTTGGACAAGGCAATTTTTGCTATTACGGGCAAAGTATGATTCTTTTTTGTTTGACTTTTGAAATCACTTTGCAAAGCTCAAAAATGATGTGTTTGTTGGATATGTATCTAAATGTTAATCCTGTGAAAGAGATCCACAAAGGAACTTCTATTTCTATACTTTTCCTTCAGGAGTAAATTGCTTTCTCACCCAGTATTTCTCATAATCCAAAGCTGTAAAGGGAGATTAAAGTCTCTCCTGCTGATTTGTGCACATACATAGCTATCAATAATTGCACCATTGACCCCTTTCATCTGTTTAAATTTACTTATACCTATCTGAATATATTCAAACAGTTTCCTTTAAAAACTGCTATGGTCCACTGCTGCATCATGCTTTTTTTTAGTCTAAGTATGCAAATATATTAATTTGACTTAGATTTCAGTCATAAGTATCCCAGGCGACACTCATAAGTATCCCAGGCAATTAACACCACTATTCAAAGCTAGGTCTTACTCATAGCAGGGTCAGTGAGAGCCATTTGCTAAGTGTTCAGTTGGGTTTTGAATATCTACAATGGTGGAGACTCCACAACCTCTCAGGGCATGCAGTGTTTGACCATCCTTTTAGGAAAAAAGTTTTTTTCTTATGTTCAGACAGAATTTCCTGAATTTCAGTTTGTACCCATTGCCCCTCGTCTTGTCACTGAGATCCACTGAGAAGAGTCTGGCTCTGTCATATTTACTACCCTCATCAGTCTACACATTGATAAGATCCCCCAAGCCTTCCCTTCTCCAAGCTGAGCAGTCCCAGCTCTCTCAGCCTCTCCTCATATAAGAGGTGCTCCAGTCCCTTAATCATCTTTGTGGCACTTTACTGGACTCACTCCAGTATGTCCCTGACTTTCTCGTACTGGGGAGCCCAGCACTCGACCTGGCACCCCAGATGTGTCCCAGCATGGCTGAGTAGAGAGGAAGGATCACCTCTCTTGACCTGCTGGTGCTGCTCTGCCTAATACAGCTCAAGGTGCTTTTCGCCTTCTTTGCTGCAAGGTCACATTGCTGGCTTATGTCCAACTAGGTGTCCACCAGGACTGTCAGGCCCTTTTCTGCAGAGTTGCTTCCCAGCCAGTCAGTCCTCCACCTGTACTGGTGCATGGGGTTGTTCCTTCCCAAGTGCAGGACTTGGCACTTCCCTTTGTTGGTCTTCATGAGGATCCTGTTGGCCCATTTCTCCAGCCTGCCAAGGTCCCTCTGAATGGCAGTACACTCGTGTGGTGCATCGACCACTCCTCCAGTTTTGCATCACCTGCAAACTTGCTGCGGGTGCACTCCGTCCCCTCTTTTAAGTCACTACTGCAGAGGTTATCTTATCTTGATCTTGGCCTATAAATTTAGGTGACCTGTTCAGTGCTACTGTTTATGAACCAGATCCACAAGATGCAAATCCCGGATGTAAATATAATCACAAACTATCCCCCTACCCCTGAGAAAATATTTCTGGCATGAAGTACAAAAACTTCCCCAACTACTCTGCGTTTGATCTGAATTTGAAACAAAAATTTGACAACTGTGTTTGCGCAGCATCTTTCCAAACGGTTCACTATTTTCCCACAAATGTACAGTCTGGATTGGGAAAAAAAAAGCAACGTTTTCAAATTTGAGGCCCTGATGATAGGTATTTAGCATCATATTAAAGTCTTTAATTAAGCTAATGGATTCTTAGTTGTGTTGAGCACCTCCTATCCCCTGTGAAGGCTGGAAAGATTAAGACCAGGCTACTTATTAAGATACAGAAATATGGAGATAAGTGTCAGTCTTAAGAATTTTTCATATTTCTAAATAGAGCTCTGATTAATATGAAAATGATGTGATGTTCCCATGTTTAGCCCAGTTTAGCTGAAGGCTGCCAAAAACAGCAGTGGGAAGGGGATGAACTTCCTACATTGTACATCTCAATGAGACATGAGCTTCAAAGACTGTGTAGGCAACTCAAAACCTAATGCAATTAAAATTAATCAGTTTCTGGTCCCTTTGACTGTGTACAAGAAAATGTAGATTTTTTTTCCTCCTTTATTAAGGCTACATTTAGAGTTCTATCTTTGAAATGCACAAAAGGGAAAAAAAAATGAGCATATAGAGCTCATCTATGTCACAAATATTGCATATTTTGCAAAACATATTTTTAATGTGACATTTTTTCAGTGCAATGAGAGAAAGATGCTTCTATGAGATACTTAATTTCTTATTTCCTGCCTGTCACATTTTTATCAGTAATATAGCTTGCTGAGTAGCTAACTAAATGGTAATGAAAAGCAAAATTTCTGATTTCTTTCATGATGTGTTTCTGGGCAAATGGTAGTGTGCTTTATCTTATCTGAGCATTTGCCTTCAGCCCTAAAAGGAGCCCCCACTTCATAGTGGTTTTTTGCATAGTTCCTGTATTCCTGGGATAGATAGTTTCTTAGAACCACTAGGCCACTAGTGTCCTTTTACCACTACTGAAATCATTAATCATTATTATTAACAACAATAGTTATTACTATTATTACTATTATTTACATGTAAAATGTACATTCAAATGTCTACTTTTTCGAATAGTGGCTACCAACAATATTAAGAGAAAAGTCTTCAAAGACAAGTAACAGCAATCTGGTAATTATTATTACTCTTCTCTCACGTACCACTCATTCTCATAAGGATTCATTTTTTATTAAAGAGAGTTTCCAAATTTAAACAAAAATAAGCTTCAGCTTCTGAACCAACCTCTGTTTCATGTTCTGCAGGTGAATATGTCCAGTTTTCTATACTTATAGAGGGAAAATCTGTCGTTAGCTTCATATATCATTAGAACCATGCATCATAAAAAAAATTAAGACTTGCCCTTTTGTTCAGTTCTGTTGGAAAAACAAAATACATCTACAAAATGGATGGAACAGCACGTTGAACACCAGATATGGTGGAAAAAAATTAGATCAATGCTTTCAAAGCTAGCGTGTTGGCTTGCAACTTCCAATATTTCTGTGAAGAAATTCAAGTTAGTCAGTGTGATGTCAACTCAAAAGATCATGTAACATGTTAGAAAAAGCGCATTTAAAAATTCATATTTCCTGCAATTTATATGGATCTCAAATCTAGATTCTTTTGGTCTTGAAAATTAATTTCCACATTAATAAGTGATTATAAAGATGAATAAGCTTGTAACCAATCACAGAAATGTCTTGCTAGTGATATTCAACTTTGAGGACCTATTCACACATTGCCAGTGTTTTCATTTATGCAAGCGTGATCACAGGAAATGATGAAAGAGCAGTTTTAATAATTTCTTGGTGACTGTCAAAACTTCAAATCCAAGTCCAAGTCTGGCAGAGTGAATGCAACTCTTCAGAAGCTAATGGAACTGAACTCAATTATGTCAGGCTGAATTTGGTCCAGAGACCAAATTGTTAACTCCATGTACAAGCAGCTTTTCCTTTCAGGTTAGGGAGAGCTATGCGTGACATTTATGTTCTTAGGGGAAAGTGACAATCATCTCTAGCAGATTTACTCCTAATTTTGTCCCCTTTTAACAATTTTCGTCAAGTACCATAATCATGCACATGTGAATTCATACTCACACACACCCCGAAGCTGAAGTCTTGAAATATTTTCAAAGCCATTGCAGCAAACACAGTGCTAGACAATTTATAGAATATTTCTTTCAAGGAGAACAACAATTTTTCTGTATGTGTTGTGTACTGTGCTATGTTCTCAGTTAGGAAATATTACCACCCTCTTTATAGCCTTGATTAACTTTCATGGAATTATTTTTGCATAATTTTTCCTACTGTTAATTTACTAAGACCAGAATCAGATACTAAAGACAAATTCATAAAATCCAGAATACACAAAGCACACTTTAATTTGCAGTATTGACATCATTGTAGATCACTTAGTTTCTGTTAATGATGAGTGATGATCCTTGAGAATATTTCAACAAAGATTAGCCGGAACTGGTTTTGTTCTCTGCTGCAAGAGCTTCAAAGTTGAGATTCTTTCAGACTGATGGAACAGAGAGAAAAGGAAACTACAAAGGATATGAAATCTCGTTATCAGCGGAAGAAGACATAAATTTTGTAGAAACTCATTTTACATTATTTTACGGCATTTCGTAGGGATCTTGGTTTTGGTGTGTTCTGTTGCTTTACTCATCTATTTGCAAGCACTCAATCCAATTAAGACCATAAATTCATGGATTAACATTCCTTAATATTCTAGCCCAGGCATATTAACATCTTAATCACTTGCTTAGAGCAGAACAACCCAGCTCATGCCCCCATTAAAGATGTGGATTAAGAAAACATTCCCGTCTGCAGTGAGAATAGTTTAGTTCAGGAACTTGTCATAAATAGCATCAGTTTCTTTCTAATGAAAATGGTGCTCACTTAGTTTCTCATATGTCCACATATTAAATGAACTTATCTTCTAGGATATTTGAATAAATAATGAAGATAATTTATTCTTAACAGCAATGCTGGCTGCCTTCCTCCTCCACCATACTGGAAAAACAAACAGTAAAACAAGAAAAAAAAGCAAAAGGAAATCAATAGAAAAAGTGAGTCTAGCTCTTTTTCTGTTAGCAATTTGTCCTGGGCTTCAGCTTTCCTGTTCACAGAACAACTGTGACTAACACGCTCTCCTCCCACAATGGGACCAAATGGTGGCAGCATGGCAACACTGACAATTAATACTAATTGGGATAATTGCATTTAAAGGAAATCAGTTGTGTGTCAGAGCAAGGACATGCTTTGGCACAGAGAACAGCAGAACCTAAAAGTACATATACACATACGCTGGAAATGAACTGCCCAGCTACATTTGTACCAGGATATTTCCTTGGTAACATCCTAGATCTGTTTAATCAACTAATTATTACCATTATTTCCTATTAGAAATATCAAATTTATCATATTTAGTTTCTAGATGAAGAAACCATAAAGATACAGTAAGCCCTTTTCTCACCTCTCCCAACCTGCTCTTGCCCCTCATACTTCTAGCCAGCTCATTTAATGCATTCCTAAACATGAACACAGACAGACCATGAAACTAGCTGAGTTTTTAAAATTACATATTCTCTCTACAAGGATGTCTCACTTCATTATTGACAAAGTGTTACACCTCAGAAGAAAGTGAGAGAAGCTATACCTTCACTTCACTGGGGCAAGCAGAGTCAGTATGTGCACTGAGTACATCAGACCTGCCTCAAGGCTTTGCAGCAGCTTGGGCTGCACTCAATTTTCCTAGGCCAGATACGAAGGTAGGAGCAGAGACTCGTGGTCCCATTCCAGAAAAGAGGAAGAAAAACAGATGAAAGGTGATGCTCGTTCCTCTGATTGATAGTGGGAGGGGTGGGGGATGCAACCACTGATTTTGGGGGATCCATCCCCATCTATCCCCGCTCCCAGTGATAGCAGCTGCTGGGCACCCTCGTGCCTTTCTGTGTGGCATTGAGAGCAGTAAAGCGGGCCTCTCAGGAATCTTGCAAGCACAGTGCAGAGAAGGCTCATTAATCACTTTGCTGCCCAAGATATTTTGCCTGCGTCTAGAGCAGCTCCACATTACTTGAAGGATGGTCATGGGATTAAGTGCTACTGGTCCTCACCCAAGTCAAAATGAATAATCTCATCATATAACAAACTAATTTGAAACATTAAAGGTTCCTCCATGCCTTCCTTTTAATCTCTGTATTTGAAAACATGTCATATCGTCAAAAAAACATTAAAGTCTGCCAAGACAAAGAAATGGCAGGGGCTTTAAGTCTTCCTCTACAAAAATCACAGAATAAAGTAATGTGTCCAACACATTCATTCACATTCACAGGCACACTTGAAAACACAGGAAAACCATTTCCCCAGTAAACTGTATCCAAACAACTATATCCATAACCAGTCTGACTGATGAGAGCAGCATTTGGGCCTGCATGTAAGCTCCTGTAAGTAATTTGCATTCTTTTTCTAATTAATAAAATATATATTTATTAGCTCACAGGATTTCAAGTTTCATATGTCTAATTATAAATTACTATTAAATGTTAATATAGAAAATTATATTAATATATTTTAATCAAGACTGAACAAAGCTATTAATTATGATTCGAGTGGTTTTAAGTGCCGTTGAATCATATGTGATTCAGTTATTTGCCCCACTGCTAAAGCAATGGGATTTTTAGCAAGGCACTAAGGATTTCTTACTGACAGCCCACAGCACTTTTCACCCACTCACCCTACACCCTTCTATCTTCTCCATCTGAGACTAAAAATTTCTCATGCATTAAATCTGAAGGTCACTGATTAGGTTTAATTCATTGTTCACTACATAATTTCATTTGCTAACTGTTTCTGTTATGGGAAAAATGGCTCGAAGCCTCTACAAGCCTGATGGTTAACTCTGACGTTTCACAATACTTCCTGATGTCTCTACAAATCTTAGACTCAGTTTGTCAAACTGCTAGATTATCAACTGAAATTTAAAACAGAGGAAATTTCTAGCTCTTCAGCTCAGATAAGCATGAGTATTCTCCATGCTCAGAAACTATGAGCCAAGTGGAAAAAAAACCCTATTGTTAAGTCATTATCATCATTTTTTGAAATTACTCTTTTTAGAAAAAAAAAAAAAATGCTGGAGGTTGGCCAGGCTGCTATTGGGTGTTTATAACTGTGTTATCAGGCCTCTCAAGCTAAATTGTCTCAATGAATGGACTTAGAAAGATCACCTCTCCTTTCTGCGCTGCTGTGGATAATAATGGTATTTATCTCTCCCTGAGAAGTATTTGAGTATCTACTTAAGTATCAATAATCTGACATCCAAAGGCTCTACAGAAGTGTAAAACATTGATATAAGTAAGCAATACTTACTACTTAACTATAGAAGGCATAGATTAACTTCTCAAGGGGTGAAATTTAGACACTATATGTTATGTGAATATCCTGTACGTTTGCCAGCACGACCAGAAACTGAACAAAATTGCAAAAGACTTGGGTGACTCACTGATACTGCTTCACATTAAATAAAGGCAACAGCAAGCATTATCAGTGCTGCATTTCCATGCTCATTGTGCTCTGAGAGAAAATGGCCACAACCTGAGAGGATGGAATTGTCATCCTGGCTAAGCAATTAGTTTCTCATTTAATATTACTATTGTTGTGAATGCCCAGCATGTGCTCGGATGGCCACAGCAGAGAGCAATAGCAGCATTTAAAATGTTCGGGTTTTTTTTTTCAGTTCACTCAATTTGATGTTTAAAAGACTAGTGATGCAGTGAAATGACCAGTTTTCTGATTTATCTAACCAGCAATAGAATCATTCTATTCTGTCAACAGGATGAATTTAGATGTTGTTGCATTTTCATTCTTTTTTTTTTTTATTTTTAATGAAATGCTCTCTCAGGGGAACTAAAAATCTAGACAAAAGCCTGGTTTGTCTAAACAATTCACCCTGCAGTTTTAGAAGTAAAGGTAAACTTCCGACAGATTAATGGAAAATAAAGCCATGCAATAACTGGTTTCAAAATACAGTATAAAGTTTAGCTTGCTTCTAGCCAATGCCCTGATCCACAAAAGGACTTGAGCTTCCACATGAGCTACTCAGCACCTAAATCCACAAGTTTTCTCCACAGAAATCCTCACGTAAACTTTGGGCCTCCTTGAGTGATGACAAATAAAAGCGGCAGCATCTCTGCTTATCCTCTGTGGAGGTAGCACCTTGGCTCTGCTGCCTTCCAGCAAGTGCCTGGCAGGGCTGGGGACCCAGGCAGTGATCTCGGCAGTGATTTGGTGCTGGTGTAGCAGCCAGGAGGTCTCACTGCTTCAGTAGCTGCAGCGAGAAAGCAGTGTGGAGGCTGTGGTTCAAATAGGTATCTTAGACTTAAGATGCTTCCCACTTGGTTTTCCAGAGTTGACACATTTCCAGGGCTATAATACCAAAATTGATGGTTTATCCATAAACAACCAAATACTGTTTCTGACAGTTTCTTCATTGTGTTTAATGGCTATTAGGAGGGGAGGGGGGAAGGAAGCAGAAGGAAGAAACATTTACAAAACACTTTGCGCTTGCTGTAATCGATGGCACACTCCCCTTGACTCAAGAAGGAGCAGGATGAGATTAACTGTAAGAAAGCTGAGGTGATGTGCAATCAGATACAGAAAGACAGGTGAAAATACAAGCCCAACCCCAGACACCAGTTTGATCTTTTTCCCCTGCATCACTTTTCTACTTGAATGTGTGGGGACATTGTATAAGATTAGCAGTTCCTGGCAGTTTCTCCAAAGTATTTGCCAAGGGCCAGATTTCTGACCTCTGTTGGGATGAACTGATGCTGCAAATCAGTGAATAGTATTTTAATATGCATTGAATAGTACTTTAATATGCATTTCAATATATATTGTTTCTTGTTACAAGACCCTTTCATTCTTTATGAAGGTAAGCCACCAAAGAGGGAGAGGGGCAAGGCAGCAAGGCTATATATATCTCAAAGACCAAAAGGAGGAAAAGAGAAATGGAGGTTAGAGGGAGACAGGAGAATAAAAGTAAAAATTAAATTAGTGCTGCCAGGAAGAGAATCAGCTACATGACTCTTTACAGAAATTCCTTTCTCATTAGCCAGTTAACTTTAATACCATGTGTCATGGTTTAACCCCAGTCAGCAACTAAGCACCACGCAGCTGCTTCCCCCTCCCAGTGGGGTGAGGAGGAGGAAAGGGAAAAAAAAAGTAAAACTCATGGTTGAGATAACAACAGTTTAATAACTAAAGTAAAATATAATACTAACAATAGTAATAATGAAATATAATAATAATAATAATAGTAATGAAAAGGAATATAACAAAAAAAGGAAGGGGGGAGAGAAAAAAAAGAGTGATGCACAATGCAATTGCTCACCACCCACTGACAGATGCCCAGTTAGTTCCCAAGCCACAGTCCATGCCTCCTGGCCAACTCCCCCCTGTTTATATACTGGGCATGACATTCCATGGTATGGAATACCCCTGTGGCTAGTTCAGGTCAGCTGCCCCGGCTCTGCTCCCTCCCAGCTTCTTGCACACCTGCTTGCTGGCAGAGCATGGGAAACTGAAAAGTCCTGGCTGAAGATAAGTGCTACTTAGCAACAACTAAAACATCAGAGTGTTATCAACATCATTCTCCCACTAAATCCAAAACACAGCACTGCACCAGCTACTAAGAAGAGAGTTAACTCTGTCCCAGCCGCAACCAGGACACCATGTTAAAGTTAGGGTCTGTCATAACTGTTGCATGTAGTAATTAGATGCATTTTTTAAATTTTGGGCAACATCTACACCTTCCTTCCTCCTTTGGTGAAATTTCATTGTTGGCAATATTTTAAGAGTTGGAACTCCTACAAGAATATCACTGCCCCATCTTACATCCAGGGTTTTCTAGCACTCAAAAATTAGGACACTCTTCAAACTGAAGTTTTTAGTTCAGCTCCTAACAGACATGAGGAATAAGAAGGCAGTTTGACAGAGACATGGAGATACCCGAAGATGGAGTCTCTCACCACACTACTTGGGCTGCGCACCAGGAAGGAGATGTTGAACACAGTGAAACAAGCAAAAGGAATATTGGAGCTAACAAAGAGAAAAAGGAGATTTAAAACCTCACAGCAGAAGGAAAACTAGGAAAGTCTTTCAAATCTTCAATAGCATTCTACCCATCCAATTTGACACGCCTGTTTCAAATTTAAAATATTTGGGACAAAAAATAAGGGGCTTGTCATTTCACTTCATTTGTTTTTTAAATATACACAGGAAATTCTAGGCCCATCTCTGCCATCAGCCAAATAACAGAGTCCCAGATAAGGCCAGCTGAACAAGAAACCTACTCAGAGCTGGAGCCTCTGCTCCAGCCTGTCTCTGCTAGAAGCAGCATTTTAAAAAAGTAAATGAAGATCGAGGAATTTGAAGCTGCCCAAGACAGTTAATTTTTTTTTTCTAAATGTACTACTTTTTGTCTCCACACATGAAAACAGAGCCATTAGTGATGATATCATGTAGTGACATCTCTCAAGGGTACTGTGCACAACAAACTGGTTTACTTTTGACCATATAAAGTCTACTTTAGTTAATTTAGTTCGTTTTAGTTATTTCACTTCATATTAGGACACCAGACTTGTGTAAAATATTATCATAGCAGGCATACGCTTTTCCTGAGCTAGATTTCAGTTGCTTTTATCTCTCCCCCTTTTTAAATAGTATTTATATAGCATTTAAATTAACTTCTGATCACTTCAGGTTTACCTCTGCTATTATGGATAATTCACTATGATAAAAAATGAGGTTTCCCTTCCAATTTTTGTAAAATAGTGGTGTTGTTTGCATTTGTACCTCAACTACCTTGTTGTTAGCCTAACAGGAAGCTTTCACCACAGAGGTGGCTGCAGTGATTACATTTCATCAGCCGTAAAAGGGATTTCCCAGAACAAGGAATGGAAATGCTTTTATAGCCTTTTAGGTAATGTCAGGATTTTTTTGTTTTGTTAATATGAGCTTTTGCCAATCACTAACAGCATGATCCAAATCCCATTTGAAGGCAATGGAAAGTCTCCCATTGAGTTTGATGGCCTTTGGATCAGTCCCTAAGTGCATTTAGACTTAATGAGATGTTAATGTGAATTTTATGCTGCTGTGTATACGAATAGATTTCCCAAACTTTTTTCCCACTAATGCAAAAAGAGTGATCTGCCTTTTTAAATTTTTAAATTTTATTTTCTTGCTAAAATTGGTATACACGCAGAAGGAGAATTTATGCAGCTCGTTCCGTTCCCTACCTTCTCCGCCCCCCCCCCATCTCGCAAACCTTTATCAGTGACAGACTGCAAACTGCAGAAAACATTACCCGCTCTCGCAGTAATCCAAATGAGAAGGAAATATCGTCCGCCCGATTTGCCTCATTATCGTGTTGAAACTTCGGTTTGAGGAAAGGCAACATTCAGGCCTGGCAAAAAAAGCAACCCGGGGAAATCGGGGAAGTGCGATTCTTTGTTTCTTGCTCCACCTGGCGGGAGATGCGCGCATGGCGGCGGGGCGCGCGGGGCAGCGCGTGGCGCGCGGGCAGCGCGCGCGCGCGCCCTGGGGCGCAGGGCAGGTCCCTCCCCGGGCCAAAAAGACACCCCGGGGCGCGGGAGTGTGGGGGTGGGGGTGGGGGTGGGGGTGTGTGTGCGCGGCCGCTTCCTTGTCAGACGGGGTTTTCGGGTGTTTTCCCAGAGCTGAGGAAGGGCGCCGGGGGCGCGAGGCGAGAGGGTTTCGCGTCAGGGGTGGCGTGGAGAGGGTTGGTGCGGTGGGGGGGTGGGGGCTGGGGCCCTGCACAGGTTTCCCCGTTGGGGTGAGGTGTCTTGTTCGGTGCAAAAAGGGAACGATGCTTGTTTTGCAGCTCTTCGCTCACTTATGCGAGTTTGACTTCCCCTGAGGATGCAGGGACATTGTGTGACTCACAGCGGCAAAAAGATTAACCCATTCGTTTCAATGGCCGAACGCACGACCTGATGGGTATGCACAAGCTTGTGTGCCTGTTGGACAAGTATTTCACGTATGAATACATGGAAATTATCAGAAGAGAAAAATACATCTTGTGGTAATGTCTCGGTCACTCTGAGAACAAAAAAAATCATTTGCTTCGGATCAGTGACATTGATGAGCCAGCCAGGAACTCTCACTGAGTATGGAAAAATGGAGAATCAGCACAGCATCTATGGTAAGAAGTGATTTTGACCAGTGTGAGCAATTCCAATACTTCTCAGAAGCTGTTATCATATCTTAAATCTAATGTTTTATAAATATTCGGAACACGGACAGAAGTTAATGGCAACATTTTCATGGCCTTAGGCAGAAAGCAAGCTTTCTCTGGAACACACTGCTCTGCATCTTTAAAAATCTCAGCAAGACACTAACCCCAATCTGAACTACAAGCGAAGCCATGGCTCCTGGTAGGCTGGAGGAGGAATGGCTGAGGTGATAACATCCTCCCTAGGACAGCTGTCCCAGCAAGAAGGTGGGAAGTAGGCTTCAGGCTATGATGTGAGTTATTCTGGTTGCTCACAGCCGAAAAGCCTGCTGGCTTTTTTGAGCTACCTTGGATGTGGCACTGTGGTGAGGCTCCAGGGTCTCAGACCCCTTGCCAGAGAGGAGGCAGCTTGTTTGACAGGGCTAACATGGTGATGGTGATGTGCACATGAAAGCCAAGGATTACGCTGTGAAGTGAAGCACAAGGAGAGAGAGATCTGCATCTGGCCATGTTAGAGGGGCATATCCAGCTATGTGATGGCATGAATGCGTGCAGCCAGGACTGCACAACAAAGACTCTGGGCATACATTTAGACACATGGAAAGAAGAGGGCTTTCTGTGGATTCATAGCCAAATCGCATGGCCTGCTTTGGCAGGAGAGGTGGCAAGCTGTGGTCTAGGTATTTGACACCGCTAGGGTGGAAGGAGCTGCAAAGTTTCACAGTTTATTAGTTTCCCCAAGGGCTCACGGAGAAAAAAAAGTGTTACCAGTAGAGATTACTTATAACAACGATTAGTTATTTTCTCTCCATTCCTTCAATATCTGCTTCTGTGGTAAAGGCCAATTTTTTGACAGGCTGCAGAGTATAGATTCCCATTGTGTTGATTGATAATTGAGGTATTTGTAAGTCAGTCTCAACTGTGTAAAACATTTGGCATGCCTGAATTTTAAATACAAACTTTCCTCAAACAAGCATCTTGGGAGGCCATTACAAACCCTCTTTTCCCAAAAAGCCTAAAGAGAGACACACTATCTCTATCTTCCTTTAAATATCTTCAAATTAAGTCCATTTATTACACATTTCAGATTCAGCATAACAGCTTCAGCACGGTGTTGTATTTTAGGAGAGTGGTGATCTCTTAGATTGCTTGAAAACACACTGTTCTTCAGGGAAAAGAAAGGTACACCCTGCGTTAAAACTCGAAACAGAAAAACTTGCATTTAACAGAGAACTACTGTATTATGCCCTTTGGCCAAGAATTTTCTAATTAGCTGAAGTCTGAGTAGCTTTCAACATGAACCACTTGCAGAGCATACTGGAGTATGGCCATGGGTAGCTGTAGTGAATTTTAGATCTGAAATGTCATCCTCAAATAGTTAATTCCTGCGATCGGCCAGTCGCGATAGCTCTGTCAACTCAAACATTCATCCCACCCAGATCGTACTGGTGTGTCCAACACCTGGTTCACCCATTAGCTCATGAATCCCGGCGGCAATGCAGGAACAGCAATAGTGCATCAGGCAAGCTGTAGCAGAAGACATCTTCTATCTACACTCGCAAGCTGATCCCCCTGGCTGTTAGGTACGGTTTGTTTACTCCGTGAATTCCCCCTTGTGCTTCCCCTCTTCACCCTCATCTGCGCTGAGCAAAATAAGTATATAAATGAAAAGGAACTCAGGCTGACAGACCACAAGTTCGCTGCCAAGGGAAGATTAGTTCCTAGACATGTAGAACAAGAAGACATTACATTTTTTGTCATAGCTGCGCTCAGTGAGCATAGATTATTTACAAGGTCCAGGGTTTAAGTGTGGCAGATGGATGCAGACTAGCAGTTCCCATGAACAAAGATGCTGTTTCAAAGAAAAGGTGTGTTCAGCTTCTGGAAAAGAAATTTACCTCTCAGCAGGGACTGGCAACTCTAATCTTATTTACATTTCTCACAGCAGTGGTATGCATCTCTCATTCTCAGCCCTAACTCTCCCTGCCAGCTGAAGCTGTGCTATACAGATAGGTAGAAAATAATGTACGATTGTGCAGATTGTCGTGAGGGCTTTTCCTTCTCTCTGTGCTGCAAACTCTTTTCAGAAGCAATGGTTAAGCTGTCAGCAGACCGGGATTACAAATCTGATACTCGGTACACTTTCGGACAGCTACAGCTTTCAGGCGTTTTCCATAAATAGACACCAATCATTTCACTGCCACACTGGTGAGGCGCTTTGTTGGGTTAGTCATTTTTTAAATGGGGATCAGAGAAACAAGCACAGGAAGGTGAAAACAGATATCATTTGGTAGATTCATGTGAGGTACAACAAAAGCTAAGGCTGTAAGACAACTGCATTTTACTCCTAGGCTTTGAATTAAGGTGTCTTCCAACCTTATGTAAGAAATGTGCATTGTCAAAGCAAAATTCCTGAACATAAACACTTATTGCTGTAAATATTTAAAATTCTGCTCTGTGAAAATACAGAAGAGACATATTAGCAAACATAGCTTCGTGTCTCATTATGACTTCTATACATAATGAAAATGTTAAAAGCAATACAGTTTCTTTTAAAATAATACTAGCACTTAGAGTATAATGGTGCACCCTTGAAGATGATGTTATTTTACGAATGTTCAGCATGCAGGCACTCATACTAATGCTTGTTGTAATAAAACTGAAACCTGTACTGCTATAAATTCTCACTGACGCAATTCTACTTAGAGGGCTGGAAAAAGTTGCCTTTGTATTATGTTGTTCATTTTAATGTCAGTGTCACTCTTCATTCCTCTATTCATATAGCTTAATTAATAAAAATATTTTTTGGAGATGAGGAAACGGCCCAGATTAAAAACCCATAAGGCTCTGGTGATCGCACCTACAGTCAGTGCCTCTGAGCAGATACCTCTGCTCGAGAGATTTCGGCTCACACCCTGAAGGCACTAATAAGGTCGGGAATCTCAAGCATAGTAGTAAGGGAGGAGTGCTCAGGTTTTGAAGAGCCTTATGGCTCTGTTATACCTGTCAACAACTGCTCCTGGGGGAAGGAGTTACAGCATTGCCGTGCAGTGGAAAATGACTAACCCTATTCCATAGGTCAGAGGCTGAAATTGCTGGGGCTCACATACATCGCAGGGCAATGCCGCTCCCTGCCACCAGCCTGACACAGTGTCACCACCCACACCGGACAAGTCAACATGGTCCTGTCCCACAGAGCTCCCTCGCGATGGTGTGGGGCTTTGAAGTAGAAACAACGAATGTCACGAGGCCCATGAGAAAAACCTGAACTCCGGCCACAAAGGGCCTGCTTTTGGTTTTGATTAACAGCACAAACAGCAGTGTAGCAAGATACTAGCATAGAAGGTGGAGCTCTGGCTTGTGCTAATAGAGTAATACCGTTGCTCCTTAGCCCTAGCTAAAAAGACTACAAAGATGGGGACAAGGAAGAGAAACGTCTCTAAAAAGAAAAACCAAACAAACAAAACCAAAAAGAGAAACCCTGAAAGCCTTGAAGTCAGAGATGATTAGAATTTGCGTGTTTTTTTCCCCCATCATAATGCAATCAGATCCACTTACCATCATCTCAGCTACCTTACATCTTGAATAGTTTAGTACGATATTTACAGAGAAACAAGAGGGGGAAAATGCCATGTCATCTTCCAACAAAATAATCTGTTTTGTGCTGGTTTTGCTGAACTAGAAAGTGTGCATTTGTTTTTTGTTAAGTATTGTCATTAAATGTGTTTTCTAAAATAATGCAGATTATTTCCTGGAAAGGGATCACAAATTCCATAGTTTCCATAGTGAAAAAACCCCGAACAAGTGCAGCCTGTCTCTCCACCATGTTTTTCAAAAGAAATGTTCCCCTAAGACTCTGTGCAGAAGATGATAGTGGAGAGAATGTATCTTCTAATGTCTGATTGGTTACCACAGAGAAAATTTGAATTGCAATGAAAGCGAATCAAAGAAGCAGTTTAAGGGCAACATGTTTCTTTGTCCTCACTGTCATATATGAAATTATAACGTCAAAGTGGAAACGTGGCATGTTGCAATAATTTTAACCAAAATTTTTGTCATCAACAGCAATCACGTTCTCTTTTGCCGATAAGCTACTTCTTGTTTTACTGCACCTTTTCTTCACACCCATGCACCATGGGTGAGTTCTCAAAACATTGCCTTACGCCTTTAATTATAGAAAGCTAAGTTTTTTAAATTACATGGGAAACATGTTTCCTCACCTGTCTCTGTGTATACATGTCTACAAATAGTGAATGGCATCTGTACTCAGCTTTCACTTGGGCAACTCCTACTAAGTAATGACACCATCATGATGCCCAGGCCATGATGGGATCACGTCCTCTCAGTCATTCCTTGAAGCTACCAACCACACCACACAATCAAAGCCATACAAAACCAATGCCTTTCTACTTATTTTGGTTTTGTAATATGTGGGAGTCATTCTAACTGCAGGTATTCCCCCAACATCTGTGGCAAAAATTAGTATGTATTCACATAACTCTGGATCTATCTTAGAAAGTACCTTAGTCATTGAGAAGCTTGAGCCTTGTCCATATTCAAGATTTTTTTTAAAAACATTATTGCTAGATTCTTCCCTTTTCATATTATGAACTTTTTAGTGCTATGAAATTAGTGCTGAGATTAATGAAAATGCTACAGTGTGGAGGACTTTTCACAGATGCACAGCTGGGGAAAAAAAGGAAACCTTTGAGCAAAGGAGCTACTGGCTGACAGCACGGAGCAGAAGTGTGAGAGAAGTCAGTGAATACCAAATAGCACAAGCATGGTCCAAATCCAGCAGTGTGGAAGTTTTCATTACCTCAGAGTTCTGGCTTTTTTTTTTTCTTACCATGTATTCTTGCATTTATCAATCACCTCATCATCTTCTGACTGACAGGAGAAGTCAATCTCTGTACCACTATTCTGGATTATTTTATTACGGAGAATTATTTAATAACAGCATATGTTTTATCTCTACCTATCTCTGTTTTAGGTGATCTCAGTGAGAAGCTAGCAAGACTCGAAGGAACTTGAAGAAAATGCGTAGGTAAGTGCAAAGGGAGAAGGAAGGTAAGCTGCTATTGCTCTTTTGAGGAATGTGAATGTATTAATAGTTTCCTTCTAAACACAAAACTGAGACATGACCATGATGTCAGGATTAATGGATGTACACAATGTTTCAGGAGACTGTGGGTGGTAGAAACAAGACTATTTTGATTTTCTATAATAGAAAGCAAAATTAGAAAATGTAAGACAAAGAATGGTGTTCTAGAATCTGTTCTCTATAGACTGATGAAAACTGCAAAAGAAAAATCCACACATTATTCATTATTAGGCTGAATTATATTTCTGTGACATGTTTGAAAGAATTTTGCAGTCAAGTTCTTGAATTCACTTTCGCTGCAAGCATATGTTTGCCAACATGTCAGTGCTGCCTCAGCTCTCTGTGTCAGCTACTTTTCTTCCGAGGGTTGTCTCTGATCCTCTTGCTTTCCATTACCATTTGTCACCTGGTAGATAAAACTCTTGATTTCTGAGCTTAATAAGCTGCAGGTTCAATACCAAATAGTCTGCTGGTCAATGTAGTGAACTTTGACAGGCTGAACAGCAACATTGTATTAGTTAAGGAGTGCTGGTTTGTTTTTCTCTAACCCAAAGGCAATCATTATAAATCTAAATGCAGATATTTCTGGCTTGTAAGAACCGTAACACTGCTTAATAGGGATTTTTTTGTTTGGTTTCTTTTTTCCCCCAGACTATTAACCAAAACTTGTCTTCTATCATATCCAACACATTTTTCATCTTAGTTGGAGATTACGAGTACAGTAACTCAATGCTTATATTTCTGTAACTTAAAAAGAATGTGTTCTATGCTTTCAAATGTAGAAAAGGCATTTGTTCTGCATATACATGCTAAATATGCTAGAGTTTTTATCTCAAATCACCTACAATTTTCTCTGCTCTCTGCTGCACACCCTTCCTCTGTCTAACCACCACGCTGGTACCAGGGCTGAGTGCATTCTTATGACATAATGGGTTTGAGGTTTTTTTAGTTTGCTGTCAGGAGAAATAAAACACAGAAGGAAAAAACGGATACTGGAATGACTTTGGTAGAATTGTAGTTACTTCTATGGGTTTGTTTGTTTTTATGTCAAGAATTTGTGAAAATAATAGTGAAAATGAGAAATTACCTAATATATCATGACTCTGTGAAGGGCCCTCATTCAGCTCCTCTGAGATTCATTCCTTATTCCTTGTGATCCTGCTGGGCAGTGTATGTATTTCCATTTGCAGCTCTCCAAGGAGCACATGCTGCAAAACAATTACACAGGTAGCAATGACATCACTCTTAGGTGAAAACAACCACCCATAATCTTACCTATTAATTTCATCAGACATTTCAGTCTTCTGATGTTTCGAAAGATTTAACTAGAAACAATTTGAAATGGTAAACAGAAAACATATTGAGTTTAGTCACTGCATTTTTTTTTAAGTCAAATAATACAAAGTTAAATTAAAAAGATGAAGCTTCAGCAGAAGAAAATTGTGCTTAGTGGAAAAATATGAGGAATTTCCTCTTGACCAAGTCTTCCGGCTGTATAGCTACTGTGTGCCTGTGTACACACTTCCTAAAAGGACGTTATTTCTTTGAGGCCTTGAATTTTTTTCTCCCAAGCAGCAGAACACTTGGGAAACTCCAGCTAATAGAGAATGCAACCGCACGTCTTCTCGGCAGCACCGCTACTGGGAGCACATTAAGCTCGTCCTTTGCTCTTTACAATTGCTTCCCATAGAATATCAAATCAAATTCAAGGTCTCGGCACTTATCTGCAGTGCTTAGATACCCAAGGCTATATCCAGAGCGGTGAGCACAAAGCGCGTGGGAGCTTCCGTGTCCTGATAAGATCCTGCCTCCACACCGGGGTAAGACCAGGGCATGCGGAAAGCCCCACTTACCACTCTATCTAGGTTTTCATAGGAAAGAACCCTGCATGTGTGGAGGAGTAGAAAGCAGTTGCTTCAGATGAGACACAAAGCAAGGCAAGGGGTGTAACTGTATGCAGACACAGGACTGAAATTCTTTCTGATAGATATCTTATTCTGGAGCTAAAGACCACAGAAATAACTCCCCCGTAAACTAAGGAGCATCACAAAGATTGCAGCCCAATACAAAGACAAAATTCCATGCCATCTTTAACACAACTGCTAACACAGATACATGCTTATCAAAGAAAAGAAAAAAAAGAAATATATAACAACAACAAAATAGTCCATTTACTGTTCTTTTGGAAAGACTAAATGATTAAACACTGCAGTTGAGGCCACCTTGCTCTGCAGTGTGCAGTGCTTATTATATTTCACACAGTTTCAAAATATTTTTTCATTATGGACTATATAACAGATTTCTTTTTATAACTGCAGACTAATTATTCCTGATATACTGAATACTATTATATTTTAATTAAAAATACTTAAAATTACTAGATAATAGAAAGTGACAAGGCCTTGTACTTTTGGGCTGTCACATTTTTAACACATTTTTAACTCCAAGAAGTAAAAAAAATACCACAGTTTAAAATGCATCTTAGAAAAATATTCCTTTCTAAAATGCAGTTTGGAAAATGTTTCAGATTCCTAACCTGCATTTTAAATGAACTGACATCATTGTGACCCATAATATTCAAGTCATGAGATTATTAATTCTATAAAGGAGTGCCACTAAAATCAGCGAAAGCTACTTGTGTGAATGAAAAAATATAGAGTTGGACTCTTAAGCTTGTTTGTAATTTTTCTTTTGGTAGAATTTGAAATAGCTCTGATTTTTAAGTGTGGGCATTTTGTCTGCTGAACTGAATATCAATGCTCAATATAGGCATCAAAACCGGACATACAGAAATGAAAATGCAAGCTGTGAGCTTTGAACAAAAAAATTGCAATCAGAACAAAGCTTTGGGTTTTGAAAAGTTGTGTTTAACTTTACAATATTAATTACTGAAGGTAATCATTCCTGGAACCAGAACTGGGAGTTCTTCAGTTGATTGCAAAATTGGGCTAGAAATGTCTTGGGTAGACTTAGGCAGGGAAGTAGGATAAGTACCAATACTTTGAGTTGAACATCTGATTCTTTAATTATCCCTTTGTAATAATTCTGGGGACCAATGGAGTTCTTGAGTCTTTTCTAGGCAGATAGAAGTTTCTTTACGTAGATGTTAATGTGCAGCATTAATTTTGCAAAAGATGACCCAGTGAGGTAACAAGAAAGCTGTGATTTGAACTGAATGATGAGATGCATACTTTTTCAATACCACTTTTCAGTTGATCAGATTTGAATTACGAAAAACCACGAAGGAAGAAAATTAGATAATTAGAATTAAGGACGAACTTTTTCTTTCTATTTCCAAATGAAAGGTTGCAAGAACAGGTACAGAGCCACAGCCACACAACACGCTATGCACTGTCATTTGGGGACCACTCAAAAACTGTATCACAACCCGAATACCTTTTGCAGATGCCTCCTTATTGTGACTTCCTTTAAAGTCATAGATCCGTTAGCAAACTTTCATCACTCTAATTATAATGCCACGAGAAGTAAAAGGTGTTTCCTTCCATTTTGGAGCTGACTGGAACTGGCAGATGTGTCCGGCACGGAGCAGCCCCTGGTCTCTTCTCACAGAGGCCACCCCTGCAGCCCCCCGCACTGCCTGCACCTTGCCACCTACGCCTACTACACTCCTGGTTTTTGTTTTGCAAAACAACAAAGTCTTTTAAAACGTAAGACATTTTCAGCTCTGGCATCACAGTGTTATGTGATCAGGCAATGCAAGTTGTAGGGAGATTACAAGATTCTGGGAAACTAACAATAAGTAATTCAACAACGTCATATAATCCTTTCCATGCTTATAGTATTCGTTTGGTTTGGTTTCATTTCTGTAAACTTACTGTCTGAAAAATTATATGTATAAAGCAGTTCAACCTTTTATGCTGAATGCCCCAAGCAAGAGGAGATGTCCATCGGCAGCCATCCCATGTCAAGGCTATTTGTACATATGAACAGGTTTTACGTTTCATTTCACCATAAGCTATTGAGCAAACACTTCTCTTCTCCATGCATTTTCTCTTGTTTTCTTTCAATAGTCTGTCTGCAAAGTTTCTGTCTTGTTTTGTCCATTGCTGCAGGCTCCAATACAGATTAAGTTCCTCCCTGAATCTGAACATGACAAAACCCACTCAAATTCTCTACACTATGTAGAGACAACTGCCACAATTTCTATTTTATCTTTATGTAGGTTCTTAAATTGGCCAAAAAAGCCTCTGAGAGCAGCTGCACAGAGGGTTGCATTCCCCTCTCTCTGGGGAAATGCAGTTCCTATTGAACGTGGCTGCTTAACCCAGTAGGGACTGCAGCAAAATCAAAGTGAGTGAGTCCCTCTTCTCTGGGATTAACTCCTGCCTTTAGAGATGGGTGATCTGAGAACTCCTTAATTAAATTCTGAGTGCCCATTACTTGGCTTGCAGAATACTCCTCAAGTAGCTAACTTGCCAAAACGCTTAAAAAAAAACCATACAGGAGAGGGACTATGGCAGAGAAAGAAGACAGGCAAGAGCATGTCTGCTGCCAGTCGCCTCTAGCAACAGTGTTCAGTGATAATACTGAAGTGCACAAAAGCTAGAAGTGAGCTAATGTAAAATTAACGTAACTTCTGACATCAGTAAAAATCATCAAGAGCCTGCAAGATTTGTAGTGTTTCACTCTCACCGATCTCCTTATCAATAAAAATGCAGGGAGGAGGTTTGTGACTGTATCATCTTCCCTACCAGCAGCTTTCAAAGTGATGTTTACAGCCCTCAGAATTTTTAAATCTTTACCTTCATTAATATGAAAAACACATTTTCCCCTTTTTGCAGACACACCTATTTTTAAAAAAGAAGTTCAAACATTCAGATCCTGTTAAAACCATTCTCTCTTTTTGCTAAGCCTGAGATCACTATGGTCAGGTAAGACAGCTAATGTTTAAACACAAGGGTCAAAAGTTAAAACAACAGAAGTCACATATAATACCAGAAGTCTGCCATTTTTTCAGGTGCAATTGAGATTAAAATATCAGTTCTCAGATCAGTACGTGTTTTTTCATGGCAAGATACCCTTACATTATTTCAGTTATAAATTCTGTTTATAGATAAGAATATAAAACCGCATTGAGGACAGAAATGCTGGTGATAGCAAACGATTGCTTTCCATAACAATTTACTCAGCAAAAAACATTTCCTAGGAAGCTATTGCATAATTAGATTGAATAACAAAAATAGGCAGATATTTTAGTGCATAAGCCATAAGGGAATGGATAATATTATACAGCAAAGGTTTGGTTATTATCTTGTCTTTGCTAGATTTTTATTTTGACATATTTTAACAAGCACTACAACCTAGAGCTTTTTCTATTAAAATATAGTTTTATCAAAAATATTAAGTGAAGCACTCCTTGTTTTCAGAAAATAGGATTGAAAATCTTAGGTTTTGTCATGAAATTAAAACAGTTGCAACAACTTTTGAGAACTTAATATATTACCAAAAAAAGTAAGCACTCTGTAAGGGTGCTGTAAACTGTTAAAGTATTTTCATTAATACAATATTTTAAATAAATAGTTACAACTAAAAATATGCAGAAATTCTAAAATTCCAGGGTAGGGAAGGTGAACAACATTTTTGTGAAAATGTATGTTGGTTAAGTAGAGGTGAGAAGGATCAGCTGAAGAAAAAATTCGAAACCATCTTCAGGAGGATTAACCACCTGCATCAAAAAGAAAAAACAAATCCATATGCCCAGTTAATCCCTGGATTCTCATCTATGAGCTATTTGTTTGTAAAATACATGAAATGATAATGACAGCATCAGAATATATCAGTGCTGAATATATCAGTGTTTATCCAGGCACAATGTACACAAGGCAGATGTTGGATTGACCCCTGCTCAATGAAATCTGTTTGATGGTTTGATTGTTCTTCTCTACTCATTTGAAATGGCCATGAGGGACAAAAATGTCAATGGTGCATCTTTGAACTTCGGGAAAAGAGCTACCCACACACCTCCTTGGGAGGACGCCAGACCCAATCTGAGACAACACCATGGCAACATTAGCTTAGAGCATGTCTCAGACTTCTGTGAATGGTGAAGATAAAAGAAAAAGAATCCGAGAAAAATGGGGTTGTAACATTGCTTTCCAAATGCTACGCTAGTGCGTGCTGTTTCAGGCACGATTCAGGAAAAGAATATGGGAGATCATGCTATCTTATGCATTTCCTTCTCAAACAGAAATCAGTGACGAGTAGATAAACAGGGTCAGTGAAGGGGGAGAGAAGAGGAAGGAAACAAAGGTAAAAAAATTCTCAAAATCTCTACTAAGGAAAAACCAACACATATTACCAAAGCACTCCTGCTCAGTGTAACTGCAGGTATTACTGGTAAGAAAACAATGTTGGAGAATAACAGACAGGCTAGGGGAAGGAATAAAGCATGTCAAGAAAACAATCAGTAGACTAAGAAAGCAGCAGAGAGTATTATAAAGGGCAAGGGAAGGAAAAGAGTGGATCAGATTGGCCTTTCGAGTTTGATGTACCTTTGAGTGAATAGCAGTGTGTGTGTTTGGAGTGGTGTACACAGCAGGCTTTGGGGCATTTCTAGGCTATCTATAGTTTGCCACAGCAATTTAATGTGGCATTCAAGAATAACCCTTTGAGGAAAAAGTATCACTATATGCCAGTTAAATTATCACAAGTCAGTGAGCAACAGACAACTGACTACCAGTTTTCTATTCTTAACATAAAGGAAACATTTAATTCTCTGACTACTTCTCCATTATTTGCCTTAGGTGTAAGAAACATATCTTGTAATTGTCATTTGTTAAATTTTACCTTTATAAGTATACACAACATCATCAAGGTCAATAAATATGAGCAGTATGCCATATACTTCTATTTTACCTGAGAAAGGACCTTTCTCCACAAGAGAGGGAAAGCATGCATCCAAAAAATGGCAAGTACAGTCTATCTACCGCTCTGATGATTTGTAACTCCTTGGAAAAAAAAAATAGCAGTTCTTTTTTTTTTTATTTAAGTGATAAGTAAGAGGTAGCAGAAGAATGATTGTGAGCTCTACTGAGCAGTCAATTGTTGCATGGAATTAATATGGAAATTATGTTAAGGGGAAGCCAAAAGCATCAGAGAAGCTGTTTGAAGACATGCACAACTCCAGAAGAGGGCTTTGTTTTCCAGATACAGTTTTATTTCCCTGCTTTATTTACGCTTTTAGCAGATGGTGTTTGCTTCTTGATGCTCCAGAGAGTCAAAGGTAAAAATAATGCCATACAGAAGTAGTGCTTCAAGAAAATTTTTAGAAGGTCGGTTTTTCCTTCACCGATATCTTTCCTCATTTGTCTGAACTCACTGTGAGCTTTCAGTTGTTACCGGTGCATTCCCGTAATTGTCCTAATGCTCATATGGAATTAGCTTTAGGAAAACAGACCTAGAAAGTATTAGGCCACTTCTGACAAGTGCAGTGGTAGGTCTGGAGTGGGTTTTCAGGATTTTGGGAAGAAATCTGACTTGAAACCTCAGAGAGTAATTTAATTTCTGCTGCCCTTTCCTTACCTTCCCACTGTCTTACTGCAAAGCAGCAGTTCCATTCCCATTCTTTCTTTTTATTTTGATGTAAAACTTGTTTGAAAAAATGTTCTATTGCCTACATTTCTTGTAAATAGTTAGATGAAGAGTGTGGCTTATACTGAGTTATGAGTATGGTTGATTGGTGGTAGTTGAAACAAATACAAAACAGAGAAAGGACAGAGGAACTAAACCAAATATGGTACAAGTACAGTTTTGTTACAGATCTTTTCTAATTTCTTTACAACAGAAGAACTTATGTCTTCCCCCACTCTTTTAGCACTGTCTATGTTAGCATATTGCTTGCACTATGAATTAATACACAATGCAATGATTATTCATTAAACATTAATTTCAAAAAATTCCATTGAATTATGTTTGTATTACTGCACCAGCAGTATCATAGCAAAGACTATCTGAGTTTCCAATAATGACAACTTACTGAATTTGGATAACAGATCTATAAGTAGAAAAACACTAGTCAGTGGAAGTCAGAGGAAAGGCTCACAGGTCAGCAACATATGAGTGTGAAGGGGTTTATTGAAGGCAATATTCTTAGCCAGAAGCATCCAAATAGCTGTCAGTCTCAGGTTTCTGCATCACTTTCTTCACTGTATTACTGAACTAGCACTGAAGAATTTAGTAGCATAAGAAAGAGCTCTTTTACAGTCACAGAAATGTGATCCTTGGTTGAACACAGCACTCTGTCCAATGAAGAAGTGGGAAACAACATTTTTTTCAGAGCTTGTTGTCTCATTTCCCACTGTTTCTTTTCCAAGGGAAGCACAGTTTTCTTAATGACAATATAGAATGTAAGAGACACCACCATAAGGAGCAGAGCTATGCAAAGTGGGGTTTTGTTAAGCCTCCAAAATGTTTGCTTTAAACACCAACTTGGCCCCTTCCTTCATGGTACGGCAGTTAAAATGGGGAGAACATACATGTCTTCTCTCTGTTGCAGGAGCTCTGGAGGCCTCTGAAATCTTTATGTGCTTGGGGCTGCCTGTTCAACAGCTAGGTTTATAAAAAATGTGATCATTACTTCAGTATAAGGGAATGTTATTTCTATGAATCTTACTGATTTGGCAGGCTTCTTCATTACATTTTTGTGTAGAGATTAATCTACATCACTTGAAGTCTGAGACAACTTGGAGCTGGAGGGAGGGGTCAGAAGAGCCCTGCAAAGCCAGAGCCCTTTTCTACCCCTTCTTTTCTTCTGATCCTGATGAGTCCCCTGAAAAAATCAAGTTGTATTTTCAACTCAGTAAGGTTCAGAACATGCTTTTGCAGGATGAGACAAGAAACAGTTGCTCTCATAAGCTCCAAGCTTCAACCATTTGGTGTTTAAGAGTGACAGAACATCAGCATTCTCCAGTGCTCTTTCCAAAGTTAAATCTCCAGGAGCCAAGTTTCAAATAGGACAACCCTTTGGGGATACAAGCAACCATTCTTTAACTTGGAGTTTCTGTTTATGATGGAAGGTAGTTCATTCTCTCTCTCTTTTTCATACGTACACAGAGATATGCATGGTTTTGGTAATAAAAACAGCAGCTAGATTTTGGGGAAATACACAAGTGATATTCATTGTAAAATTCATTATTGAACATGGGCTAAATTCTGTATCCATGCTTTGAGAGAGCAGTGCTGTGAGTGAGGGTGTTGGTTTCTGGGCAGACACCCAGGAGGTGTTACGGTAGATGGGGGCTGCTCTACCTTGTATCTATAATGGAGTGTTTATTCCTTTACAATAAGTGAGTCTATCAGAGCACAGCTTACCTTTCTAATGTCAAGGAGCAAGAATTATTTGAAGGTAATTATGCTAGAAATGATTTTGACTTTCACTGAATTTGCTGTTTTCATACCAAAAAAGAACTCTTCTTTCTCACACCTTTCTGCCTTAGACTATGCCATCATAGAATTGATGTAGTAATATTACAAAAGGCAGAAACAAGATATAGTAGACAAAAGTCTAACTCATGAACTAATAAACATCCTAACTCAGTAAAACTTAAGGCATATTCATTACTTCAAGCATGTTGAACAATTCAGTTACTTGTTTTTTAAAGGATACTGGATATTATGATCATTTTCATACCTTTCCACCTGCCCGATACTCTCCTTGAACAGTTAAGTCTTTCAGGCCTGAGGGAGCTCAGGATCCAAGCAGGGGAAAAAAAATCTCACATGTAATAATTCCAACCTTTTAAGTTCTACTCTCTGCTAAGGTCTTAAGAAGATTTATATAAAGCCTACAAGTTGTTCCCAGTTTAGGTCCTTGGCAGTGTACTTTAATTTTAAAGCTGCTCATTTTTTTGGTTTATCAGCTGGGCCGGGAGGGAGGAAATAGTGACTCACTTCTTAAACTCCTGCTTCCGTCCTTCACTGTCAGAATTATACCCAGCTCCGCAGTCTTCTTGAGAGTCATCTGCTTCATTTTTTGACAAAGCTTAGCCTTGCATTCTCTCCAGCTAATCCCCTGTCTTTCTTCTTTCACATATCCCTAATGCTCTTAGGAACCTTTCTTAACCTCACAAATCTCGCTAAGAGGCAGAAGTAGCCCATAGTGAGGACCCTGTTTTCATATTCATCCTTATCACCAAAGGTGCCAGACTCTCGAGCTAGCATTGCACTGACAGAGCTATTAAGAGTCTTTGAGTGGAATTTTCACTTGTAAAAAGTTTGTTTAAAAACAGATTTTAATAAAAATGTGATTGAGAACATTTTAAAACACAAACTAGGAGAAACAGCCATAAAAGGGTAATGTTTTGAGCCACTGCTTTTCATTTTTCAATGCCTCCAATGTAAGATTTCAGTAGTGTATTCCAAACAGATTTATATTGGGAAGATTATTGTTTATCACTCAAGTTTTGGGTTGGGTTTTTTTTTTACATATTTCCTTTCCTTCACTTGCACATCTTTTTTGTCCTCAACTTACAAAGTGCCAGCACATCAAACTTCCAACTGGACGTCGTATGCATCTAATGGGAGAATTAAGGTGACCTCACATGGAAACATGTGCTGCCACATAATGAGTCTTACTGTTGATACTACATGATATTCTAGGTTTTGGGCATTTACACCATCATCCCTGGATGCAAGAGACACTTTCTGGATTCAAAAAGCATTTCAACAGATTGATATTAAAGGAGTTACCAGAGGGTGCTTTTGCCTTAGTTTTACCGAGTGTAACTTTTCCATATTTCTTGGCATAAAAAATTCTGTGTTGCCACTGTTTCTCTGCTGGACTTTCATGCAAAGCACATTTAAAAAATCAGCAGCTGTTTTTTGTTTATTGCTATTTTAAACCTGGACCTTTTCTCTGACTCATTTTCCAGTATGGCCCAAGAGAGTGGCAGTGCCTCAGGCAGGGATGCAAGACTTTTCATATTGACTTGGCTGATAGAGAAAGTGCTCTTAATAAACTCCTATTGAATAAAGCTCCTAAACACTTTCACAAAGGCTAGAAACTGAACTGGTCTTGTAGCTAGGACAGATATGGAAAACTGTACAATAAAATACTGTTTTGCAATAGAAGTCATTAGCTGATAACGACTTCTATAGATATAGTCTATCATGCCAGAAGCCAAAGGCTTTTTGTTCTACTGGCCAGCTCCTCTACAGTGTGATGCTCTGGGTTTCAGCATTCAGTCTCAGAAGTCAGTAAATTCAGATGCAAAAATAATGCTTTCATTTTCAAGCTAATTACTGCCATAAAAAAATCTTTCAGAAGACTCAACAAAATCTGGTTTCCAGTCAAGACCCAAAATATACAATATTCTGGATTGGGTTGGGTGTCCTGAATGTTTGATGTGTTGCTTAAGCATCATGTTTACCTCTTGTATTTTAAAGGAGTTGTGCTCCAGAAATTTTCCTTTTTACCTCAGTATTTATTCTCCCGCAGTCTGTCAGACTCGGTTCACTTTACAGCCACTTTTTCACGCATTATCCTTAGGTTAAGTGCTGTTTTTTTCTTGCGGCATATCATGCAGTTCAGTAGTTTGTCAGTTCTTGAAAAATAATTGTTCAATTGTCTGTTAACTGAGAGGGATTTTCTATCTATCAACATATTAGACTTACTGGGATAGCGTGTTGACAATGTACTTTTGAAGTAATGCATGCTCTCAGTTTTTTGTGTTTGCCCCTTCTCAGCAGGCTGACTTTGTACTTGTTTGCATCTGATTCTCCCTAGAAACTCTTTCTAAAGAAAAGTGGCATCTGACAAAGCATTTCCATGTCTAAAGAGGTGATGAAACTGAGATAAGCGCAGATGTGACAGCCGCCATATTGCCAGATACTGGGAATAGAGCCAGGGTACTCGCAGGCTAAAAGCAACAATTTCTACAGCTTTTACTGAAGTGTAAAGTTGCATATGTAGGACTGTTGCAGAATTATGTCCCTTGTGAACTGGGCACAGAGGTGAGTACATAACGCTGTCATTTTAAGAGATGAAAAATCTCATCCCATGTGCTTGATCATCTATTGCTAGCTCGGGATACTGAATGAGGGTGCCATAAGATATCATACAGGGCTGCATGAGCAGACTTCAAGAAGCTCTAAACTTTTTCACCTCCAAGTGCTCAGCAATTTAGAAAAAATTTGTGTTTCTTTGTTTAATAAAATACATACGTATCTGGGCATGCATATGTATTTTCCCCTTTCCTCATAAAAAGTAAATTGGCCATTCTCTTTCAAGGGACCTTAGTATGCTTCTTTCTCCTGCTGCAAAAAGCTTGCTTCTCTCCTCCAGAATACTGCTTTCCTGGGGTTTTTTGATAAGCATTTTCTTAAAAGAGTCGTATGATTTTCCTGTACCATGCCATGTTCCTCGTCACTCTCCTTAAAGCCACCAGGTAGCACAACAGCATCCTTATTAAGATAAACAAGCGATATTAGAAAGAAATTTTCTCTGGTCATTTGAACACAAAAGTTAATGCCCAGCTATTGCTTGGTGTCTGAAAGCCATATAATAAAATCTATACCACTAAAAATAAAAAACTTGTTCTAAAGTACCAGCAGAATACTGTCAAAGCAGTATGCTTTTAGTAGCCTGGGAACCTCAAAAGAAAAAAAAGAAAAAATTATATTGATTTTGCAAGTTTATCAGACCAAAACCTCGTGTCAGCATATGTACAATACACATCAGTAGACAACTATCAAAGCCATAGGATGCTTTAATGATGCTCATAAGCCCAGCTGGGTAGTTGACTCTCTCATTTGCATTTAAGTTATCTCATTTATTCAGAAAAATGAAAGATACTGCATCAACTCCAAGCCTGACTGAGCAGAAATAGGTACCCTATACACATCGTGTGGGACGTAAGCAGCTATGTTGTAGATAGAGGAAAATGAAGTAAATTAGATGACGTGAGATGGTAGTGGTTTACAAGTTTCGCATACAAGATTCTTTTACATGCTACAAAGGAAATATACCATGCTTTGTTATACACTATGCCACTATTGTGTATCTGGGTATATCTATAACACTATAAATTATTTCGTGTGTTTAATACATAGTTAAAGGAACTTTCCGTTTGATTCCACTTTAAATATACCAACATGGAGCTCAGAAACCTAAGTATTCAAACTGTGACAGACTGGGGAACAGAGATCTACACATGTGATAGCAGCATGGGAGAGGTAAATTACAGAAACAGTGGCTGTTGCAATCTCTGAAGTTTCTGTTTGGTCAGCATCAACGTAGCAGATGATCCATAACAACCTGTCTTTTACCAATAGCAACATCCTTCACCTTTTTCTCCAGAAAAAGAACTATCTCTGCTTAGCATTACAAAATCCATGGAGAAAGAGTGCTAGTACCACTTTCTGGAAGTCTGATGTTGGATGCCCAGTCTGTCACATACCTGTCCATGTTAGATACCTTGGAGAAAGGACTGTGTCTTCCCTGATGTTTTGCACTGCAGCAAGGACATAATGGATGGAAAACTAAAACAGTAACAAACTTGGATGCAATGCCTTGAAGTATCTTCTGTGCTGTGGAAAGGATTTTGAGATCTGCCAGATCAGAAGGTATAAAAGAATTATTTTAATTTGGATAGGTACATCCTCACCAAATTGGAACTCCCAATAGGGATTGTTTTGGAAAAAAAAGAAGGAGGGAAAACACAAGCCTCCAGACATGGCTAGCAGGAAGTAACTTTCCAAACACCCAGGAAAGAATAGTAGGATTGTTCAGTAGGAAACCTAGCGTGCCAATAACTCCCCCAAACATAGCTGAGAAATAAGGATGGAGAAAAGTGCTGTCTCTCTCTCTGCAGTAGCAGTCAGAGCTAGCTTATCACTGACTCAGCTCAACTCAGGGAAGGATAGCACAGCATTACCCACCTTTCTCTGTATGGGGAAGTAGAAGCCTGTCATGGCAGGATGCCTCCTTAAACTTGTGGTATGGTGTGACTCCACTCATGCTCCTACTCTCTGTGTCTTACAAATAAAAGAATCTAGTCCTGATCAAAATTCATCCTCAGCTGCATTTTTTTCTGAATGTTTGCATGGTCTTTTTAGTGTTTGCAACGGTAGCCAGTCTTTGGTATCACTTTACAGACACGAGAGCTTTCCATCTTGCTTCAACAGCCTGGAGGGAATCAGTGTTGTATCACCAATGAGTTATATTTTAAGCTAGGTCTACTCTAAGCAAATTTCCTAGTGAGGCATTCCATCTAGCTGTATCTTGGTATAGTCAAATATGTATCCTATGCAATGCTTTCATCTAAGCATCTGTCTTTTCCTGGAGAGGACAGGGAATGTCTTTTTTGAACTGTGAGTGTTTCTTCAGCCTGTGAACACTTTGCCATTCTGTCTGCAGCCTGATGCAGTGCTAAGTAGTGAGCAATGGTGGTGAGTGCATTGCCCTTCATTATGTTCTGGGAGAGGAGCATCACCCAGGTGCACTCACTAAGGTCTCTCTGGAACTGATGACAAGCCCTGTGTGGTCAGACTTAATGAGTCAATTAGAGTATCTGAACAGGCAGCACAGTTCTGAGAAGCAGGGACTTGGCCCTGTCTTGTTACAATTTGGTTGAGAATAGCCTCTGTAATTAATTTTCAGATTCAAGTTGCTGCACTACCTGACAGCTTTGTCCTGTTTTCTTCTGAAATGGCTTTACTTAGAGGGACAAATGCCATTCGATAAAGTGGCAAACAGTTGTTTATAGGTAGTAGCTTCTACAGAAATGTTACCTCTTTCCTATGATTCTCTTTGCATGCTTTGGATAAAGAAGGGTGATCAAAGGTCTGGCACAGCAATAATTTGTCAAGAAGACAGACCTGATGATAACTCAGTACAAAAAAATGGTGGAGGCAATCAAGTTGTGGTTTGATAACAGAATTCTGAGAATATGAGATTAATCACTACAGCTTCATTGACAGCAAAGCAGGTTTTGGGCTTTCTCTGGTTTCTTCAGTGCTTGTACTCATCTCTAACATTAAATTCTAAAATTTAATAAATACTTAAATACTTTGGTTTTTAAGGAAAGACTTATTAATTGAAAAAAACCCCACATTCAAGTCAGAATCTATCAGTAGTGATTCACCTCTCTATCTAGCTTTCTTCATTTTAAGAAGGAATTCACTCTTTCATCTTTGGAGGCAAAAATGAAAGTTAATTTACTACCTGAATAAATTTAGGAGGTTTAATCTTTAATGACACCTCAAATCATGATGTATGCAAAGATTTCGTGGCAAGCTAAACTAGCCTTTTATCAAGAGAAAGCCCTGTCTACAGAGCTACACTTAAAGCATAGGATTGATATTACATGCTTTTTGTCAGGGAAGGAATACAGTCTTTTTTTACCAACTACCATGATAATGTTCTGCAGTTGACAGGCTAGTGGACAAAACCACAAACTTTACTACTTGGCTGAATTTGTTGGTCACTGTTTTCAGTTACTTCTACCTAAATGAAGGAACAGCTAAAAGCCCTCTTCGTTGTTGCTTTGATGATGGCTAGATCAACAGAAAGCCACCGTTTAATTGGACTTCTTGAAGCTGTTTTTTGTCTATGCAATTTAAGGGATTTCCCAGGAGCCTGTTAAAGACCACCAGGGCAGGCCTTTGACTTCATTGCTGCTAGGCATCAGCCAGACAGGGACAAAACCAGAAATAGCAGTGAGAAAGACATGAAGATGGCCAGAAAAGCACACTCAACCTGAGAAAGACTGTAAAAAAATATTTTATTAAAATGGAGAGTAGCTTGTACTGGGGAAAAAGAAACTTGTGGTTTTGCTTATTCTTCCTCCTTTCTTTCTAACTTCTACAGTGAGGTAGCAAAAAGTGATCATATCTATGTTCCCTGTAACAGATAAGAGGACTGTATCAAAGAGGCCCCTCATCAATTTATCTGCCTAATGGAAACTGCACAAGAACTGAATTTTGGCTAATGGTTTGGGTCAGAAGAGATAGAGCTAGATATATTCACAGCCTGCACGCTTGCTATAGCTCAGAGACAGATGGCCACAAGGTACCGTCTAGGGTAATGACATGCTGTTTCCCTCCTCCTAATTAATTGTGAGGAGAAAGGTATGCATTCAGCAACAAATTCCTTCCACAGCAGTTTTTTTTTGTGTGATTTGTTTTGGGACAAATCGTAGAAAGTTTGTAGCTCCTGTGAAAGGGAAAGTCCAAAGATCTGTGTTTAACAAACATAAAATGTATTTTTCAGCAACACTGAGCCAATAGTTCCACGTGTCAAGGTTTCTAGGGCTTTCATGTCTCCAGCTCTTTTTGAGCTTTAATGAATGGATACAGAGCAGGCGGCCTGAGAAATAACTAATTTGGGAGCCTCTGAGCTTCAGACCTGCGCCGAGGAGAAAAGGAAAGAGTTTCACAAACATCACTGTGGAAATTCAGAGCTCCTTAGCAACAGCTGAACTTGGGGGATGCTTGAGCACCACCATGGCCTCTCAGGCTGTGGTCATGGGTGGGACTGGGCTGCACTGGAGGGTACTTGCTCCATTTAAGAAGAACCAGCAGATGAAAACTGCCTGCAGGAAGCCATGTTAAGGCAGAGTCTCATGCTTGGTTCAGGGGGTCGTTGCCTTCCTTCGTCCCACTTCTGCTCAGATTTCAATTTGGAAATCCAAAGGCCAAATGAACATTAAGTCTATCTAACATTAAGATGCTAAGTGAAGTCTGCCCAGGGTGTCTTTTAACATTTGGCCACCAAATGTTCACTGAGCTATTTCAAAGCAAAGTACAATTTGTCCCTAGATCAAGTGATTTTTAAAACTGAACAAACACATATGGATTCCCCATGTTACGTTTCAGGCTCGGTTCCTGCATACAGCACCCACACATTGATTTAGGCTTCCAGCCCTAAGTAATTGCCAATACATGAAAATGCATTTCCTTTCATTGCCTTTGTTTATTTATTTATGAAATGGCATTTGAAAACTCTTTATTTCCTTTCTATTCCTTTCCTCAAGACACATTTATTTGATGGGAGACTAGTGGATGCAAAACCAGCCCCAACAAGTATGACTGGTAGCTGCAGCTGATGTACTTATTTCTTAATCAGTGCATGTTGGACCACTTATTCTTTAGCTCTTTAGTGTATTCTTCTCTTCACACTCTATGTGCAGCACCTTCCTTGTTGGAATACACTCTTTTTTTTTTTTTCTTTTTTCTCTTATTTTTTAAATAAGTTACACTCTTCAGAGAACAGGCTAAGTGCACTTTTTCTTAAAAATGATAACATACATTTTGCAAAACACAGCAAAATACACTCAGTGAGGTGATTATATTACCAGAACACTAAGGTTTATCAGGCAGCCCAGGTTACATACACACATATGTACAGAACTCTTCAAGCAAGGCAACATACAAGTCTGCTTGTAAACTATTTTGGAAGGCAAACCTGTTTCTGTACTCCTTTCTTGATAGTTTTTTTTTTTATTTGAAAATCAGACTGATTGCCAACTAAATCTTTGTTGAGTAATGTAGCCAATAGTTTCATACAGCTTTATTCAGTCTGTACATTTTTGTAGAAAAGGTCCGTTATTTTCCATTAACAAAGATTCTGTTGAAGTTCTGCTTTACCACTGGGTGGTGCTCTCAACATACAGTAGACAGCCAATCCCTGAAACATGTTAATCTGCTCCTCAGTTAATCATAAGCAAAAGTCATTTCACATGAATGCCATCTATGAGGTTATAAAGGAAACTAAATGAAAATTGCATTCCTCTCCCTATGGCAGAGAAGTGGGGTGGGGAGCGAAGGTTTCGTTGGATCAGCCTGACAGTCATTCCATGAAAAAGTGTATTTTGCTGATAAATATTCCCCCCCCCCCCTTCAAAAATGCATATATTTCTACTTAGAAGACGTGAGATGACCAAGAACATTGTCTTCATTTAAAGCCTTCCCAGGCATTTCAAAGGCAGCTGGCCACCACTGCTGCACCTTGCATTCCTCCCTGGTGACTTCAGCATATCAACTTGTATGCTTCTGCAGCCTGTAGAGCTGAGCAACCTTCTGCTCTGATACTTAGGGTATTTGTAATTTTTAGGGAATTGGGCTTTTTATTTTTTTGAGGGTGTGGGAGCATAAAAACTGGCAAAAGGAGCTTCCCTTTTAAAAATCACAGGGACTTGCCTTATATGAAAAGCAGAGTTAGGAGGGTAATAGAAGTTCTGCTATGCAAAGCGTTTTAAGTTTTTCACATTAGTTTTTATTCTAGTACCAAGAAAGCGCCCCAATTTTGAAGTTATCTGAAGAACCCACCCACAGCATTTAAAAAGCCAAAATAAAATCATTTTAGGTTGACTGAACCATTTCACTTCCAAGAAACCAAAATGTACCCTGAGTTTTAACTGATACTCTGTAAACCAAGTTGAAAGGAAAGGTCATTTTGACCAAAATACTTTTATTGTTATTGCCTTTAAGAGCAAGCCAAAACACAATGTTTCAACAGCATCGGGAAAAACATAGAAGTCATGGAAGAATGGATGCACTGTACTCTCATAATATTTTTGTCAGCTGAAGAAGTACCAAACATTATTAAGAAATAAAGTTTAGTATACTTTTTGGTCAAAAGTCTTTATTCTTTTAATGCATCATTTTATATTTATGCTGAGAAGAGTCTACTCTGAATTACTCTTTAGATGGTACCAGATATGTAACTGCAGCATAGACATCGTTCAGTGCCTGTTTTGAGAGGGATGGATTAGGCATGGTAAGCTCCAGCCTAGCTCTTCACTTCATTTGTCTTTCATTTATTGTCAAGTCTTGCTCATCTGTGACCATACAAGAGTACTATTGCAAAATCAGTCTTTCTTACAGCTTTATAATACCTTCTTCACTGGTGAACTTATATTTGCACTTCCAAGATAGTAACGCATGTTGTAGAATACTTCTGAGACCCAGGATATCTGTTTGCATGTGTAAAACGTCTGCCTTGAATCAATACGGTTAATGATAAATCTTTGTTGACATTCGGTAGCAAATTACATGTAACTGAAGCTTTTAGACAAGTTCATATGTACATTTAATGACAAGAATGTGACAACTTTCTTTTTGTCCGATGTCTTTATCACAGTTTCTAGTGATATAGCATCAACGTTTATTTTTAAAAGTTGCCATTTAATTTCAGCCTGACAACATAATGGCCTTCATAGAATATCTCTCAGGGCTGCTGAACCAGCAGAGGCAACGCTTGATATGATATGTATGCTTAAGCTTGAGGGTGCATAATAAACATGAGAGCTTCATGCCCTGAAAAATAATCACTGGGAACACAGCACATAAACTGCAAGCTAGAAACATGTTTTCTTTTGGGCTATTTTCCCAAAACAGACATCAAGCAATGACATGGAATGTAGTGTATTGAAGTGTTTATTACTTGAATTTTAGATTTACTTTTATGAATATAATATTTACTCTCAGTTTCACAGTCTTTTTTTTTTCTTTTCCTCTCCCCCTCCACGTGATTTAATATAGCAGACTTGATTACAGTGGAAAAAAATCCCCACTACATTTTCCTCTTTGACAAGAATATCATTCTCTTTCTAATGATGACTCTTTTCCTTATAGTACTTTCAGAGGAATTATGCACATGGGACACAAAATGCTCTAAAGTAGCAATGAAGTCCTTAAAAACGCAAGCAGAAAATCATACAAGGTTACAGCGGGACACAAGTGATTCACAGTCCTTGTCCTAGCCTTCACGATGGTGTGAGTTTCCTCCTTCACAATGCTGCAGAGAACCTGCATGTGCGTGCTGGAGGCCGCAGGCACGCAGCATGCACGTGTTCTGAGCCCTCTCTGGGGAGTGACAGCACTGCCCAAGTTACCTTCATGATCATGACTCAGAATGTGTCTGACAGAAATAAGTCATTTTAACTGTCACCAATTTCTCACATCGAGCCACTAACATCTGAACAGTGGCCATCTTCTCATTTCATTTCCTTACTCTCCTTATCAGTATCACCCCACCCAATCTTCTTATAGCTCCCATACCTGAAGATTTCCTCTCCAAGACTCAGTCTGCACACCTCTGCATCCCCTGTCTGATAACTTCCCATTCCCCTCTGATAAAAGTTACTTAATGCTTGCCTCTTCTTTGTTGCCCCTTGATTTTTAAGAGCTTGTGGTTGGGGGACCAGCACCCCTTAATAACCATTCAGTTACATCTACACAAAAAACTCTGGAGTCAACCAGTAGGAAACAAAGGCAACAAACAAGTATTAGAGGCATTGCTAGAGAGGAAGAAAGAGACCACAAACAATCTGAATAAGCTTCTATGTTATTTTTTTCATGTTCACTAGACCATACCGACAAATGCTGTTCAATGACTAAGGGTGAATTCATTTCCTGAGCAAACTATTGCCACTAGGATGGGCAGAAACATAGATTGCCTGACAACTGCAAGCACTCTCCTAACAGGTGCAGCACAGAGAGGACAAGCTCTTTTTTGCAAGTGAGTAAAAAAACTAAATAAATTGAATAGAAATTAGTAAGATAATTGTAGTGCTGTCCACATTTGCAACAACAAAACCCCCAGTGGAGTATAAAAGTGTACATTGGGCCTTGCTGACAATGCTAGTCATGTCCTTTGCAGCCCTATTTCACACAGCACACCAATTTCTTCCATAGTGCAGCCGTGCTAAGTCTAACACACATAGGGAAACACAAGATCCCATTCCATTTCTCAGTTTGCCCGATTCATTCTCTGCCACCTCCACATATGTATTCAGTGTGTTTTACATGAGGCTTTGGCATGTAGTGGGTATCTCTCATGCATCCCAAGGCACAAAGACTATTGACACCTCTGTTTTCAAAGCAGAAGCTTACACAGTTTAATCACTGTGCCTAGTCTTTTAAAATAAAAGAGGACAGTTCTGGACCATTTTCCTTGTAATCAACTCACTTTTACCTCAGTTTTAACTTCACAAACTGTTACTTCATTATTTGACTTACTGAATCCCCAAAACGTACTGTTTTATTTAAGTGTGAAGCTTTATGGACTGTCATAATTATTATGGCCTCAGTATAACTGCGTGTCCAATTAGTCACTGAAAATCTACCTACATAAATGTTTGAAGAGATATTTCCAGTGGGCTTGAAGGAAAAGGGCTAGCCAGCTTCCCTCAGTCTGAAGCTCCTTGAAGAAGCTAATTACCAATGTGTCTCACCTCAGTCAAAAGCCAGTAATGACCTCTCCCATTTATGTATTTGTACTGGGTTTTGTGAACTACAAGATTCAGGGTTTCACCCTCAATACCGAACCCTGAATCTGAAATGTTGAAACGAGCATTGAAAAATGTTCACCAAAGAGGGAGGAGGAGAGAGAGTTTTTCTCTCTCACTGTAACAGGGAGTCAAATACAGGAGAAACACAGGAGACAGACAGTCTAACAGGGAAATACTGATATTACCAAAGCAAAATGACACTTTTTTTAAAAATTAAGTATGATAACTTCATCTCCTCCATGGGAAAAATAAATGCATTTCAAGGTGAAAGATTAAATCCATCTATAAAAGCTCCACCATGGAGAGGCATTCTATAATAGGTGCCAAAAGATACAGTCCCTTGTGTGACTAACAAGTAAGTTACCTAAAAAGGAGAGGGACATTTCCAATTATTTTAATTCTCAATGAAAGTAGATTATGCAACATCACCTTTTATAAACATTTGTAACTGTTATCTGGTTTGGATGTTGGAAATAAATTATGCCACTTGCATTTTACCTTAGCCTGACTTGAGATAAGAGAAATTTCAATTTAAAACTCGGTAGCAACAAGATACCTGCTATCCGAGACATCGATAAACCAATCACTGGGAGCCTTAAGTATTCTGGTTCCTCAGCACATTCTCCAGAGTACTCAAGAGTCACAAAACTGATTCCTTTAGAAGCTGCACAGGGCAGGAGAAGAGATGATTTTACAAGGGTCAGGAGGAGAAGAAGGAGCAGGGAGGTCCTCCAGTTGCAGGTGGTAACCAAGAAGGCCCTCCAGCATGCAGCGAGATGCTGGGGAGCATGCTGGAAACAACCTGCCCCAGGGAGCATGGCCAGCACATCTCTCCAGTCTTTTCTGTTCATCATCATGCCAAGAACAGTACACAATGTGAAAAGGAGACCATGATGTCATTTGATGAGAACTTACAAAAAAAGAACATAAACAACGGCTGCCAAAACATGGAAAATTGCACGTGTGCAACACCAAAGAGTTTGTGAGATTCTTCTGGCAGAGAGGACAGGAAGAAATATAACAAAGAAACGAGCAAAAAATGCTGCTTGATTTTACCAGTGAAAATTGTTACTAGTTCTAACTGCTGCAAGACTAGAACTGTAGACTGAACTACTCTTTATACCTGTACTATATATACTGATATACCTAAGAGAAGCCTTGTAATCTTATTAGCAGATGGCAGCTCAAAAAAGAGCTATGCTGTCTTCAGATCACAGCCACTGACTGACTGGAAACAGAAGTTGGAAAGGCAGAATAGATGCAACCTGCAATGTTTGGGCAATTAAATGCTTTCACAGAGCTGACATAAAAACTGCTGAATTCTTGTACTTTTTTTTTTGACCTTTATGAAACAGCCACACTGTGGTGAAAGACAGCCTCGTATCTTCTCAGACAAACAATCAGATTAGCTTTATTTGCTCAAGAGAATATATTTACATGCCAATATAGAACATTTGACAACAGCTGAACTAACACATGCAGCAAAGTTTGGCAGCTGAAAGGGAAATAATTCATTAGCAAAAAGATGAATGGAAAAATTTTATTTTGTTGTTGTTGTTGTTGTTGCCAAATAATGCCAGCTGGTCATGACAATGCTATTTATGAAATTGGAGATTTTTCTTTACTAATTCAATTTTTTGTGTGTAATTCTTTTTAATGAGAAAGTTGGGGGCCACACAATCAAAACAACCTTTTGCTGTAAAAAGGAGAAAATTAAGTTCCAAAGGATTTCCAATGGCAGCTCACAAAAAGCTGATATTTTGGTTCTATAATGATATTAAAAAAATTTAAAAAAATACAAATAAACCAAAATTCATTTAAGTCTATGAAGTACAACCAGTAAAAATAGTTTTCTTCTGTGATTTTCTGCATTATTAAAAGTAAAAAGCATACTTAATCTAACAAAATCTAGAAGATGCATTGCATAAAGCTTTTTTAAATCTAGTCTTCAGATATTGACAAGGGCCATTTTGGTCTTGTCAAAGTGCAACTGGCCATGCATTTTGTGCAGCTTCAGAGAAATAAGGGAAAGCTTTACCAGCATTTAGAAGTATCAAACGGTTCCAAGTACCTCTTCTGCTGTAGCTAAGGCCCTGAAAAGTACCACAAGGAATACCAAAGGTGCAAGCCTTCTCTTGATGCATGTTGTGGAATTGATCTATCACATATTGACTTTCGAGCTGGATGTGATTTTATCTGTATGAACACTGTGAAGGAATTTGGAGAGACACTGACCCAAATCATAGCTTCAGTTGAGGTTTCTCCAGGCTTTGTCTATACTTGTATGCTAGGGCACCCTGTGGCATGCTGCTGAGTTTGAGTCCTTCAGCTGCCTGGACTGGGCACGTGTTGCAACGTGCCTGTATGCCATCACAGCTCCTCACCTGAGTTCCCATCTGTCCCAGCACATCATCACTGACGATGCCAGCAGAAACAGTGACAGAGTCAAAGCACATCTCTTCCTGAATGGAAGAGACCAGACACCAGGAAGGTACAGCCACAGTTATCAGCAGCCCATTTAATTATACAGCTTTCTCATCCCACAAAATTAACACTTTCTCTTATTGATTGGGGCTCCTTATTTTGCTATGGCCTAACTGCACTGTATCTATATTAAAAGCCCACACTGTCACAAATGCAGTACTCCCTTTAGATTTATGTAACTTACAGGACTTTCTTCCCCCTTGGAGCTGAAAAGTATATTTAAGTAAGTTGCCCATTTCCAACAGATCATATATGTCCACTACTCCAAGCACGTTTCTTGGGCCAACTCTTTTTGGCTCGTGCAGCTTTTTGGGGGTAATTTTCAGATAACAACTATACTTTTCAAAGGCTGGGTGCTATAACTTTGAAAGATGTAAGCACACACCCAAGGACCTGAAGCAGTCTGAACAGGCAGAGCATACACTGAACTTGAGCGTCCTGCATTTCACAAGAGCATCCTGGGTGCAGGTTTCACTCTTTTGCCTGCCATACCTTGCCCATCAAGGAGAGGTGCTATATGGCCCGTGTGTTTCCATGGTAAGACAAAAATGCTACCATACAGATATCTAAGGGTCTTTCAAAAATACTTCCATAAGGAGTTGAAACTTCTAGAAGGAGTGCAAAAGAGATGGCATTGGCAGAAATTTCCTTTCTCTCCTCTGTGAGAATACCACTCGTATCAGCCTTTACCATAGGCAGCACGTAAAGGGAAGGTGGCTGGTTTTTAAGGGCAGCATGGGCACAGCACCCAGACCAGCAGTTGTCTGGATCCTCCAGAGACTTCCCAGCAAAGAACACTGGAGCAGGCTTAAGGTGCAGACTCCTCTTGAGTATTAAGCGTACTTGTCTTCATTTTGAAAAAAATCAGTTCAGTGCAGAAACAAACCATATTGCCAGAGCTATAAGACCACTAGAATTTGCATCCTATTTATTGCAGTAGCTGCAAATACCCTCAATATGAAGTGTATCAGTTTTATTTCAAGATATTCAGAACACATTTGTTCCATTTTGAAAGTGCTAATATACTAAGTCCCTGGCCATGCAAGGAAAAGAAACCCTTACCTAGTTAAACTTCCCACATAAAAATCTCAAGTAGATTTGAATGGTATATTAGAGGCAATGTTACAACTAGCAGAGCTTGTTAAAACATAAAAGTTTTTGCTTGAAAGGGAGCTCTGATGAAATATCCTTTCATCTTCAAATCAAAAGTAAATAAATAAAAAAAGAGAAGTCATAGTTTTCCAAGAACAGAATCATTAAAACGAGTAGGGTTTTGGACAATTTAAGGTACCTATTAGAACAACAGCATTAAGAAATCTGAGTTCCCTAGGTAGATTTGATAATTAACTTTTGTGACAATAGTCTAAAAATAACCTTCTGTTCTCATGTACCATTTAGATTTTGTTGAACTGACATTTTCTAGTGAAATACCGTTCTTTCAGAGTTTTCAATTGGCGCTCTGTCAGACCCTGTACATGTTGGCTTAAAAAGCAAAGCATGCAGCGCTGAGCTATTGTTCAATTCTCTTTCCCATGAAGTGGCTGCTGAATTTTCCCTCTTATTAATACTACAGTCTGTGCAAGGGAAGTTGAAGGATTTGGTAGTGCTCCCTTTAGCACAACTCATACGCCATTCCTATTTTGGGGTGGGGGTGTACTTTTTTTAAAAGGCTGTAATATCTGTGTAAGACAAGTAGAGTCACTGTGGGAAGACATAATTGCACTCTTTTCACGAGGCCCTTCACAGCACTTCACTTTCGGTGCTGACTGCACCTGGGTGCCCCAGTTGCCAGCGACAGAGGAAGGGATCTTCCAGAGGGTGGCCCAGAGCCAGACCCTAATGCAAGCACTTACCCTCGCTTACTCTCCACTCACTGCAGTGGGAATCAAGGGAAACAAGACAGATTACATTATCTGGCTTGTTAGGTACCTAAATTTGGATAGTGTGAATGCTAGCACTGTAAAAACATAGTTAAGGGGCATTTAGTCTCTCCAAATGACCCTGGAGCTCCATACTAAGACTTTAGGACCACCTTGTGAAAGTCCAGGTTTTGTGACTGTCAAATTGTTCAGGATCATTTTTAGGATGGTAGGTAAGAGAGGCTAAACATGTTTTTGATATATTTCTTCTGCGATATAAACAAGCTTTCCCCTTCTCCCCTTTGATAGCAACAGAACAGTATTTTCATCCTTCCAAAAAGCCCCTCCACGTCTTCCTTCCCTGTCCTGATGGCTAACACTTGCTAGTAAGAAACTTTTCTCCCTTGTCTCATATAAGTGTCTGAACCACTCCTTACCACTAAGTAGAGCTTCATCCTTGAGATCTTTCGGGTCCAAGTTTGTGGTAGGATGCTTGGCACAGTGAAAGCGTACCAGCATACTTACATAGGAATAAGATGCCTGAATGGTTTTGGGGTAAACTGCAGAGCTTTCAAGACACTAGTCATACTGAAATAAATGAGTAAGACAAAACCAACTTGGAGCTCCCTCTTGGTCTCTTTTGACTTCACAGCAGTTTCTCTATTTTATTCAAACACCAGATTTTCAAGGGAAGTTGAATGAGGAGCATTTTCATACTGCCTGTACAATCGTCTCACAAGTCATGGCCTTGGATTTTGCCTTCCTTGAATGGAATTATAACTTGGGTGAAATTTGCTCTTATGCTCACTTTAATAAGGCTTCTATTGAGTGTTAATTCATCCAGAGGGATATCAATGCTCAAAACACTTTCAAGCAGAGGACCAGCTCACGTCTCAGATCCTGGTTTCCAGGCTGAGTTCTCTCAACACAACCAAATCAAACATGGTGCCAGAGATACCTTGTGAATGCTCTTCGCTGGTTGTTAGGCTCATCCCTTTGCACCCACCTGACAGTGAACCAGCTTTTCATTCAGTGGATGCTCCAGCAGCACTCCTTTATCCAGCAGCAAAGCCAGCTCACGTGTTCCTGCCTTCCCCATATCCCTCTGCTGCAGCTGCTCATTTCTACCTGTGCACCACTGTTTCTCTCTTCTGTGGCTGTACAACAGTGTTTTGCTGCTGGGAAGAATACAGTGAGCTACACGCTCAACGTAACTGCAAAAAGCACAGTGCCAGCTGCAGTATTTGGTCTGGCAGTATGCAAACAAATTATCTTCAATAAATATTCTTCTTCCAACTAGCTGTTAAAAGGGACAGATTTCTGAACTCTAGGTTAAACCTCACTGTGCATTAGGCAATATGTACAGTGAAAATTAGTTTTATGTAACATGCACAAGAAAAATAACCAAAGTTGGTCACTAACTCTGTTGAGAAGTTATTTCTACAGGCAAACAAATTTGGAGATGAAAAAAATCTGGAAGAGGGCACTCCAAAGCCTGTTTGCTGGAATCAGGGGAAGGTGTTCTCATTCCTAATCAACTCGCAATGCTTACTAGATGCTGTACTATTTGAGAATTTAATGATTGTAAAGAGTTAGGCTGATACAGTCAAAGCTATGTTTGAGATTCAAATGTTCAGTTCTCACCAGGATGAGAGATGGAAGTAGCAACCCTTTGCATGAGTACTGCAGTGTAAGCAAGCAAAGAGGCCTGTGAATAGGAAGAGCAAGGCAGTGGCAGGCAATGGAGTATGACTGACAATACAAGAGTGACAACAGTAATATTGGTATAATTTACCAGAGGTGCTGGAAGGTGTCAACATTTAATCCAACAAACACTGTAGAAACGAGGATTCCTTATGAAGGGGCTGCACAGCCATTGTTAATTGGGTTCATGACTGGCTTAATCATCAAGAGCAGAATTTGCTTAGTAATTATTTTAAATTTGGAATCCAGCTATGTGTCAGGTTGCTTTTAAACATTTATGATACACTTCTTTAGGTGGTAAGGCCTGAAATAGACTTGGATGGGGACTGAATTATTAAATACTGAAGTAAGTGTTCCTGTACAATAAATAAGTGTTTTCATAAAGTGATAGCTATTTTCGTCAGGCTTATCCATTAGAAATATTTATACATGTTTTCCAATTTATATACAGACCAGGCCGCAATGTAGGTCAAGCTTGATATGTAGCTCCTTTTTAAAAATTTTTTTTTAAGTAAACAAGAGTAGGTCCAAGTCTTTCCTCGTTGATTACTCGCTGCCTTTGGTGAGCTCCGATCTGGGATGAGAGCTGTAGCCCCGAGCTGCCTGGTGTGCCCTGCAGCTGTCTCTCAGCCTTGAGTTTTCTCAGTGAAAATGATCTGATGCTTTTGGTATGAAATACAGGTCTTCGGTGCAAAAGCGCTACTTTGCCACTGGATGGGGCTCTCAACACACGATTGACATTCCCCAAATTGTTCACGTCGGCGCTTCCCGGCGTACAGGCTGCGCAGCGCTTGGTGGTGTGCGTCTGATGATACAGCGGGGAGCGGAGGGGGCGGAATCCAGTTCTGCAAGCACGTAAAAGCAGTGCGGGAAGAGAGCTGCTCACCCTTCATCCTTCAAAACAGGGCTCATTTATTACTGTTTGTATTAGCCGCACAGAAATGCATCGGGTGATAACACTGAAAGCATGTATTGCATGTATACATGGCCCAAAGCAATACCTCATACCTACTAATATTTAGGAAGTTAACATGAGGTCTCAACAGGCAGAAGAACAACAAATAGCTCAGAAGTAAGGGATGTTGTAGTTCTGTTCCTTCACTTTTTTTTCTTTTTAAATATATATTTTATTTTAGGTATTTGTGTAGTTCATAAAACCATAATACCTGAGATCCTAATGGCTTTTATTTTATCCCTAATAGTAGGGAGATACACTTACTACCATTTTACAGTTGCTGAACAGACACACAAAGGGAGTTTTTTGGTAAAGGTCACAGAGGAAGTTCATAATAGAAAAGCAAACAGTGTGAGCCTGCCAGGCACTGGCCTCATGTTCGCACCATTGAAACACCCTCTTTCTTAATGGTCGTCTCGGTATTCATCTCCCGCAGTAAGAGAAGTCCTCTTTGCCCCTGCTGTTGAACACCACTCTTGTTCACTGTTTATTAAAAATAAATAAGTTGCAATTCCAGTTTGACCATGTAATACTGTCCGCGGAATAACTCAAAGCTGCAAATTCTGCAAATACGCTGTTCAATATACTGTGCAGGTTGAAGCTTGTGAGGGAGGAATAAACACACGAGGGAGCTGCATGGCCTGTGATGGCTTCTAACTTTAATAAGAGCAAATAGAAAGGCAGCAGAAACAATTCTGCTCTGATGCACATTTTACCTGTGGCACTTCTATTTCTCCTACTTTTGCTATGAACTAATACAGAGCAGTTTATTTTAGTTATTTTCTGATGAGGGTTAGGGATCTGTGGTTCCTCACACCCACCACCCCAATCATTTTTTTTTTTTTTCCCATATGATCATTCTTCAACCTCAGTCTCCACTCATTTTTCCTCATATAGCCGTGCTCTGATACAGCAGGTTTAACACTACTAGGTAGGATGCCACACACTCATTCTCTTTTATATTGCTAAAATTTCACTTCTATCTCTGTTGTCATCTCTGAATCTTCTTCCTTTCTCAAGCCTCTGCCTTAAACTGCTGCCATTTTGGAAAAAAAAAGAAAAGCAAAAGGAATCTCATTTCACTAAACCTAGAAATTAAAATTCATTCCTGAAAACCCATCTTATTAAAAACTGGAGTCAAATGGAAGACAGCTGGGTATAAGCTTTTTCCCAGCTCTCTCCATGGAGTTGATTTCACCTTGTGACTGCTCAGTAGACTTCTGTTTTCCCATTCTGCATCCTTAAAATGCGCTATCCCCTCACCACCAGTGTTGTCTTCCCTTCTAATCTGTCCTACCATAAAGAAACTTCCTGTGACAGACCTATGTACCATAGGAAATCAGTATACTTTGGGGCTGGAAAAGCAAAACCCCACAAATTACATATTCATAGCAATTATGAGCCTGAGGATAACCTGTCAGGACAGAAATATTTCCTGAGAGAAAAATTTGAAAGTCAGGGTAATGACTGCTGTTGGAGAGCCAAGAGACCCACTGGCAGACTGGAGAAGATAGCCAGTATTTCCTTTTCAAGGAATGAAAAGAGACTAGAAAAAGCTTCAGCTTCCAAAATTGTTTTAGGTTTACTTATACCTTCCAGTAATTCAGCTTCAACAACAAAAACACATTCACTTTGGGAAAATACCATCATTCCAGTTCATGGAAATGGACTGCCAAAGACCCGAGGGCAGCCTGGGCACCCACAGCCACACAGCAGCAGAGCTGCCAGTGCACCGTGTTGTTTGGGGGCAAACACAGGGACTGGGTCTTCTCAGCCAAGGAAAATGCTTGGTAGCTGAACTGCAGTTAGCCAACAGTGCTGATGAGCAGCACCTCTTTACCATGTGAACCCTCAAAATAATGGGCAGTCATCAATCACAGTTAGGCACTCTCCCTCCCAGTTCCCGAGTGTTGTGGAAATTCCTTTTGTGCTCGTAGACCCATTGCTTTAGGCAGTGGTTAATATAATCCCTTAAAATATAATCCCTTCCACAAACTTTCTTGGCTACTTCGTGAAGAAACCTAGATTTTTCTGGTCTGCTTAAATTCTTCTTAGAAGCCTCATACAGAAGCTTGCTGTGGCTTGAAACTTGTTTCTGATGTTCAAATTGAACTTATGAATGGCCACTGTATAGGCAGTGTCTTGTACCAATCTTGCCTCAGCATGGATACCTGTTAATAACTTACCATTAGTTAAACAGCTTCCCTTTAACCTAAACTTACTGCTTTCTTGCCTAGTACAAGTTCATTACTCACTTAATTTCTCTGCTAATCCCAGTAGGTCCAAGTTGGTTAAAATTTTCCACATTACTGAAGTCTTGGATACAGTGCAAAGACTGTTTGAAACAGTCACTGCTGGATCGTAAGTAATATGAAATTAGTTGCACAAAACCTACTTCTGGTCAATCCAATATTCTAATTAACCCATTTCCAAGGAGTTCTTTCTTTAGCTCTTTTTTTCCGCCAGAAGTGCTGCTTGCTATTGATACCAGAATAACAGTCTGGTATATGGCCAGACTTATTTCCCCTTTCTTAAAGGTAGCTACTACATTTGCTATTTTCCAGCAGTACAGTACCACTCTGACTCAGATTTGTTGAAAGCCCTCCTGCCAGCTTTGTGTGCCACCTCCTTCAGGTTTCTGTGGTAGAGGTTACACAATACGTCCCTACTAAATGCAGTGCATGAACCTCTGAATTTTGCTTCTTCCTCAGGCTGATCATGTCCGTTTCCACGCCCTCCTTTTAGCTAGCCGTCCTGCCTTATCAAAATATCCTCTTACTGAAAACCAAGCCAATATTTTTGCTTTTTTATAGGAAATAGTCACTGGGCTCAAGTTAGGGACTGTCCTCACTGCATGCAACATTTCCCCCCTTCGCTCTTTAAAAGTTACAGGGTTCCAGGCCCGTTATGACTTCTTTTCTTTTCATTGGTAATAGAAAGGTGAAAAGTTCCTTGTAAAAGGGAATATTGGATTTCTGAAGGTTTTGCGTAGTGTTGCCTAGCTATAAATATAAATAAATAAATGCTCACACACTCTTCACTGAAAAACAGTTAGATGAAATGGCTTATTCAGCCACGTCGAAAGTCTGCCGTGACTTGTGTCAGTGGATCACGTATGCTGCTCGGCAGAGCAGGATTTGACATCTGAAGGATGCATTTTTAGTGGCAGAGTGTTTGGAATAGTTCAATTACGAACAGTACTTTCCAAGGATACAGCCGCTCAGTGTAATGATTTCATCTGTTTCCTTGGGGGAATTATGTGATGAATCCACAGAGAGCATCTGATTGCATTTACCACCTGCAGGTGTTTTCAAAGTCCTTTCTTGGTTTTAGGATCTTTAAAGCTTCACATATCCAATGGGTCTGATTATGGGTTTTAGAAAGAGTAGTGAATTATTTCTCATGTATGGGTATTACTATACCAAAGTCTATTGGTATATCAATTGACATATCAATTTTGTACATAGTTTACTACAGAGCCTTACCAATAGAAAAATATATTTCTACTGTGGGTGTATTATTATAAGAGAATGCTCAGTTTCTAAATGAGCCCAAACCTACTTTTTAAATAGAGTCTGTGGAACTAGCCGTATGGTAATAAACCTCTCTGCAGAATATTTTGGGCTTTCTAAGGATTCCGTAACACATTTTGAAAGAGGTTTATTTGCACTTGTGCATCATGTCTGCTCACATTTAAGTGAAGGAAGATCTTTCCTTGGTACTACAAGATACATTTCCATCTGTTATCGCGCACTCAAACCATTATATATTACACAGTTGAGAAGTAGAGCCCCATTCCAACATTTTACACTTTTACATTAGGCTATGGTCTTTGAGCATAAGCGTTGCCTCAGTTTTAAGATCTGTGGCTTACTTAACTTGTTTACTTAGGAGACCTCTGCTTAGTTAAAGAACAAAGAATACGAGCACGACAAATTCTCATGGACTTGTTATTTTAATCGTCATTAGGATGTCTTGTGTGCCTACAAACTAAGACAAATACTTCAAAACTAAGCCACTGATTAAAGCCCTGCAGGTGCTCTAGTAGGAAACTTTTTTTTGCAGACTTCTGCACAGCCTGTAGAAGTAGCTGAACAGGTCTTCACAAGAAAAAACGAGTACACTTTTGAACACTAGCCTCCTTTTATTTTTACTCCTTTCAGACAGTATCCCTATGATTGGGCAGATTGTAAAAGCGCAACCACAAAGCAGCACAGAAACATCTAGACAGTCTGAACATTACAGAACCTTTCTAGAATATCAGTCTGGCAATATGTTTTAGAGCCCTCTTGGGAACTTCAAAAGTACTGTAATCCTCCAAAGGCGGAACAGGTCTCTCGTAAGGATGGCATCTATGTTAGAGCACTTTTCAAAGAAATGCTTATAAACTTGAGCATTATGAAATACAACAGGAAAAGAATTGTGGTGAGCAGTCTATATCCCCCTTAAGCTGTTCATTGTAAGAGAGGCACTAAAATAGCTGTGACTATGGTTTGCTCTGCTACTAAGCAATGAATGCAGTTCTTGATTTGCTAGATTCTGCAAATATGAATTCTCAAATTAGCAACTAAGCTTTATTCCATTTTTCTAAAAAGAGCAATTTTGATAGAATATTTCTACCCATCAGACTTTCAGTGTCACTCATGCAGGAATGTACTAGGTACTTCACAAAAATTACAATTATTAAAAGTCTCCTTTAATCATGCTTTTATAATGGATTACCTCATATAGTATATTTTCATTAGTTATTGCATTACATGTTGAAGATGTTTAGGTATTTCAATTCATCCTTTCTTGTCATTCGGGAGTCTGGCAAAGAGTGGAAGTGAGAAAAGTGGGCTTATGTGTCTCTCCCCTCTCCGTAACACAGACAGAGCTACAGGAAACCTGTACCTTGATATAGGCATCCGCCTGACTCATACAAACGTGTTCCAGCTTCTTAAGTGCAATCAGTCAGCCTGGATGCAGTAAATCCCTATGCAAGCGTGAGACAAGCCTGTTCTAACACCAGGGGAGAAACACCCACTCTGAAAGGTGCACGGGAATGAGAGTAGGTTCCTGCATATCCCACCAGGGATTCTCCACGTACTTTAAATCACCTTTTCCCTCTCATGTCTGTGTTTTTGCTTGGCTGTGTGTCACAGAGGAGCACCTATAGGGCCATTGGCTTCCTTTCTTGGATGGGAGTATAAAAAGAACAGGGAAATCGGTTCCAGCTCTCTCTCCAAGTTCCTCTCTAATTCTGGTTAATTGTATTAGTGTGCAAAATGGAGATGGTTTTGTTTTGCTGAAAACAAAGGTTAGCAGATTCTGCATGGAGATATGGTATCTGCTACATCAACAAGCAAACTGCTTTAACTACTTCATGGCTACATTCATATTTCATTTTCTTTATGTCATGATACATCTCAGAGGGACGAGCCGATCCAGTCAGAGGAACTGGACCTCAGCTTGGCTCCATCTCCTTTTTCTAATGGCCTGTGAGGCTATGGTGGTACCTCCAAGCCTTAAGGAGCAGGTCATGTGCCTGTGAAACACACAAAGTGTTTCAAGTCCCATGCCCTGTCGTGGTTTAACCCCAGTCAGCAACTAAGCACCACGCAGCCGCATCCCCCTTCCCCCTCCCAGTGGGGTGAGGAGGAGGAGGAAAGGAAAAAAAATTAAAACTCGTGGTTTGAGATAAGAACAGTTTAATAACTAAAGTAAAATATAACACTAACAATAGTAATAATGAAATATAATAATAATAATAGTAATGAAAAGGAATATAACAAAAAAAGGAAGGGGGGGGAGAAAAACCCAGTGATGCACAATGCAATTGCTCACCACCCGCTGACCGATGCCCAGTTAGTTCCCGAGCCGCGATCCACGCCTCCCGGCCAACTCCCCCCTGTTTATATACTGGGCATGACGTTCCATGGTATGGAATACCCCTTTGGCTAGTTCGGGTCAGCTGCCCCGGCTCTGCTCCCTCCCAGCTTCTTGCACCCCTGCTTGCTGGCAGAACATGGGAAACTGAAAAAGTCCTTGGCTTTTAAGATAAGTGCTACTTAGCAACAACTAAAACATCAGAGTGTTATCAACATCATTCTCCCACTAAATCCAAAACACAGCACTGTACCAGCTACTAAGAAGAGAGTTAACTCTGTCCCAGCCGAAACCAGGACATGCCCCCAGCCATGGGCACAGAAATGGCAACTTGTAGCTGTCAGTTCAAAAAAAACCAAACAAACAAAACAAAACAAACAAACAAAAAAAACCAAACAAAAAACCCACAGGCATGTTAGGGCAACATATGAAGCCTGGCAGGTTTTCACTGTCTTTTCCAAAGCAGAGTTTGGAGTCTGGTCTCGACAGACTGACACAGCTCTTGAGAGAGATTGAGGATGACAAAATACAGACATCTGCATCTGATTTTAACCACAAAAAGCAGTCTAGAATGACAATGGAGAGGAAGAGCACCTTTTAAGACATGATTTGTGTCATCCTAAAGACGTGGGAGTTGCTGACTAAAAAAGGAGCTGAGGATGACCTGTGTTCAGATGCACACAAAACACTAGTCTAAAGTTAGTGAAGACTAATTCCCCTTCATTTCTTATACTTTTATGAAAGCTGGGGGCTAAACAGAGGAGACGCACCCTAGCTGACTTTCCCACAGATGATAGAAAAGCAGCAGCATAAGGTCAACAGTCATCGACTGATGAGTTGAAAGCCTGGGTTATGGCCAGGGTTCACTACTGCTTCTGCTACATGGCTTGTTTGAGCGTACACTTACAATGAGTAGCCCCAGTGTCAGCAGTCAAACTTACTCTTTTTTTTTTTTTTCCAAGTCAAGTCAAATTGGGAATATAATACACTAATTACACTTCTCCCCTCAAATTATTTTCAGTAGCACTCAGACCTTTAATCACGATCTATAAGAACTACAGGACCATAAAATGCTTTCTACTTACTGAGCTGTGTCAAGCTATGTTTATTTTATTTTTATATTTCCCAAGAGGTGCTATAGTGGGTTATTATCTCCTTCTATAGCAGTAGTCAATTTGTCCACTGCTAATTCCAGTTTCTACAGTCCAATAGCTATGACCACATAAGCTAAGTAGTTTCCAAATAAAGTTAACTATTAAAATGCAGCTCATGCTATGTCATAAAGATGTTATAAAGATAATGGGGAAGAATCCAATCTTGGCTCTTTATTTCCACACAATATATTCCATATTTCTAAAATTCTTATTCTTGCCCTGACCTAGCTTGCTGCATGGAACCAATCTATATATGAACCATAAAACATATCAATGTGTCTATAAAATGAGCAAGATATTCTTCAACTTTTTTTCCTCCCTAAACAAGATAGTCTTGTGTATCTAAATAAATATCCTCCATGTAACAGAGGCTGAATTAGAAAGTTTAATAACACTACATTAGGACAACATGTTGCTATTAAATGTATTAGCCAAGTGATTCAAAGTTCTTACCACCCCACTCTGTATTCAAACTTCATCTTTCTTCATGAGGCTTCACATATTCTTAAGGAACAATTTTCAGTTCAAGTTTCCTCCAAAACTGAAATTCTCTTACTCACTGCTTAGATACACACCTGCTCACATACAGGTGTGTGTTCCTCTTAAGTGAATGCTAATAAACAGATTTGCTCAAATTGTAAGATGAAGTCTATGCAAGAGGTTCAACTGGTTCCTAGAATTTAGCACAGAATTATGCACACACCCATATAAGCAAAGTCAGCTCATGCACAATATCAAGGCCTTAAAATGTATACATTTCTGGAAAGAACAAGGGCATTATTTGTTTAAAAGGCTAATAAAAGTAACAGTTTAAACTCTCAGCCACAAAAAGTTTTACATTACACATGGTAACAGTATAAACAGGCAATAAAATATATACGAAGGGCAAAAGATAATGGGAAGTTGTGGTACTTTTTTGTTGTCTTCTTGTGCTGGCACTGGTCTGAGGCAGGAAGAAGAAACTCAGTGACACCAGCCTTCACAAAAAGGGTCCTTCCTGGAAAACACTTTCAAGCCCCTGTTACACTTTAACCTATTTCAAATAGAAAACCCTCCCAAAATGCACACAATGCTTTGTTTAATCTGTCCATCTCAGATGGCAGATGAGAGAAGCATCCCTACATCCCAGTCCACCTTTTTCAACAACCCAGCAAGGCTTAACCATAAAGGAAGAATAATGTATGTTCAACAAAACTTAAGGTCAAACATCTAGCTAAGGATTAGGAAAAAAAAGTTTACAAGCAAAGATACATATAAAAGCACTTTCACCTCAATTTAACAGTACATTTTGTGTACTCTCACCTGTAAGAAGTCATCAGAGAACGAAAGACTCGGGTTACATAGCTTGACGTCTTTCTGGATGATGTCCTCAGTTTTACAACTTTTTTCTTCACCCTGAACTATTTAAATATCTTTGTGATTAAAACCTAAATTACAAATGTAAATGCCCCTGCAGTTCTCCAAAATCAACTGTTTTACAGCTTAATCTGCAATTTCTGTCCTTCTTAGTATACTTAATCTGCTGGATGAATATAATATGCAGGCTATTGCAAACATTATTAATGACTTGGGTTTTTCCAGAGTTAAGTCCAAACTTTTCCCTCCCTGCCTATACTCTTCATTTTTGTTACCAACACATCCTCGAGAACAAGAAACATGATTCCAGCTACATGCATATTTTGTGAAGCTCAGCATCTTCAGTGCATTATCAGTTTTCTGCAATAGCTACACATGACAATACACAATGCACTTTGTGACATAGCATTTTCTCCAACCCCCTTTCCAAACAAGCACTGTAATTTTTAGGGATCTGTTGTCAGACACAGTGAAGGGAATTAGCTATTCTGAGCTATTTGTTACTTATACACCTAAGTTGTTTTTCCCCAGTTGTTTGGGTGAAGTCTTTTTCAGAGTCCTCCTGAATTGTTTGACTGACATGAAATTATTTTCCTCTAGATCATACAAAACAGATAGAATGTGTGATACAGTGCAACACCAGGGGAAATAAATTGAATTTCATTCCTTTCACCCCCTATTTCTCCTTGTAATCTCATCACAGCCAACCATAATAGTAAAATTTTATTTCATGGGGAATTAAACATGAGCTATTTTACACAAAGAACAATCTAAGCTGAAGAACTTGCAAGCGTTACCTGAAGTCTGGAGTGGCTGAGTTTCTTTGATGGTTCAAGTAATAGTATGGAACTATTATTGTAAGTAAGTGCCCAACTGATTAAAATGCTTGTTTCACCTACATCTAAAGCTTTGATAGTCAAATCAGCTCCTTCAAAGTGGTCCCAAAATATGTGGTACAATTTCAATTAGTAGGGATAAGCCTGACCAGTTAAGGAGTGACCTGAATGAAGCTTTCACAGAAATTTAAAAAATAAACCATGCCTTTTTTTTTTTTAAGTTAAAGAATATCTGAAATTATCTTCTCAGTATTCACCATTGTATTTCTTAATATCTAGGTATACACTACATGACAGTAGGTAATGGTATAGTACATCACAGCAAAGAAATTAATCACTAAGTAAAAGAGTACAAATAGACACAAGTGAAACACAAACAAGGCATTGTTGCAATTCATGTGTTTATAAGCTTGTGTAGCCTAAGAAATCAGTTCATATCTTTTATCATGAAAACTGACTTCTAATAGTGTTGGATAAGATGGATCATATATCATTGTGAATCAACACCTCAGAATGGAAACCAGTAACTACCACTTCTCCCTCAGATTCTTACTTCAGAGCTTGTAGGTCTCCCTAAAAGATTGCCATTTTAAACAACTAAAAAAGCTGAGGTAAATTTAACAGCACTACTTGTATATTTAAAATTTAGTAATCTCCTCAAGATCTTTGATGAAGTAAAAACAGGCTACAGCCTACTGAAAAGCATGAAGTATCAGATGTCCAGCAACCCAGCTTCCAACTGGTTAACATTTGGCTGATCAACTCCTGTCATTTTAACCAACTTCAAAAGGTGTTGCCTACAAAAATGTCAACCTGTAAGCTTTGAGCTGTAAAAAAATTATTATATGCCAATTTCAATAACATCACAGTTCCAACACATCTTAGTAGAATTTGATATGACAGATTTCCAAAGCTCAGTAGTACTAAAGGCAGGGCAGAGAGTTAGGCAAGGTATGAGCAGAAGAGTTCAGTAACTTGAGTGAGTTGTAGGCACATACACTACATAGCCATCTTCTAATTCAACATCTATTTCATCATCATTAGAGAACATTGACCTACGTGATTCACTGAATAAAAATAAAAATTCTCTGAGCCTGGCTACTTCCCTGCCTTATGGAGGTGAGCTTCCACTGGAGTCACTTCCTTAAAAAAGATGCTAATGAAGTCTCTCTTGTGCTCTCTCTCCTTTTTAGCTACACCCTCATAATATCTCTAAAAATGTAGCATCTTTGGAACCTGTACCATCAGGTGAAACACATGGCAAATTTGTCAATGGTTGCAAACTAGGGAAGAAAAGGAAGGAAAGAGGAGGACCAGAGACCAACAGTGTAAATGTCTAACTCTGGTTTCCTTTAGAAAATGGACTAAAAGTATCAGGAAAGAAGTTAAAAACAGAGGTAAAGATTAAACAATTTATCCAATACTGCTTAATATCAGTAAAAGGATTGATTCTATGATTGTGCTGAAAGATCCTCATCCATGCTGAACCTACTTTGGGCAAGGCTATACACCAAGTCCCCAGGAAGACCTTCTGGGTTTTTTTACCCTGACATGTATTAGTATCTTGAAAGAAAAGAAAAAGAAAATGAACTGGCAATTTTTATTTCTTCCTGTTCTCTAGAAAGTTCAGTTAACACTTAAAAAACCCCATAAAACAAAACCAAAAAACCCCACACCAAAGAAAACACATGACCTAAAACACAGTACAGCAAGCATCCATAGTAGGTGAGTTTTCCCATGCTCATAAATCTGACATACTGCAGCATTTCCCCTCCTGTATTTTTTGGCTGCATTTTAGCTTTTCTTTTTAAGACATATCTAGAGGAAAAGCTCCTTTGAAAATTCTCTCATGTGTATGCTTTGGCAACTGAAAGAAGTAGCTGAAGTCAAAGAATACAAGACAATCTCCAACTCAGTTTTCCAGAGAATGTTGTTAATAACATATCAAGTATTTCACTGAAAATAAAATAGATCCATGTAATAAATAGGAAGCCGGGGGTCAGATTTTGGAGGTCTTGGTTTAAATGAAGTCTTTGCATAGTCTTATTCTGGGTTATGGAAAAAAAGTATTTTTTTTTACCTTAAATGAGCTCATTAGAGGAACAAAACTTAAAATCACTACTAACCCAATAACACCCAAATTAAGTTCACAGCGCTATGTTGACTATTCAAAAGTTTCTACATGCCTAACTAAATCAGTGTAATCTGAATTTTAACCTGTGGTGCCATTACAATAAAAAGAAGGGCTGCAAGGCCAGCTCTGTAAGTACTACTATAGAATCATTTAGGTTGGAAAAGACCTTTAAGATCATCGAGTCCAACCGTTAACCTAGCACTGCCAAGTCCACCACTAAATCATGTTCCTAAGCACCACATCTACACATCTTTTAAATACCTCCAGGGATGGTGACTCAACCACTTCCTGGGGCAGCCTGTTCCAATGCTTGACAACCCTTTCGGTGAAGAAATTTTTCCTAATATCCAATCGAAACCTCCCCTGACACAACTTGAGGCCGTTCTCTCTTGTCCTATTGCTTGTTACTTGGGAGAAGAGATGGACACCCACCTCACTACAACCTCTTTTTGGGTAGTTGTAGAGAGTGATAAGGTCTCCCCTCAGCCTCTTTTTCTCCAGGCTAAACAACCCCAGTTCCCTCAGCTGCTCCTCATAGGACTTGCTCTCTAGACCCTTCACCAGCTTTGTCGCTCTTCTTTGGACACGCTCCAGCACCTCAATGTCTTTCTTGTAGTGAGGGTCCCAAAACGGAACACAATATTTGAGGTGCGGCCTCACCAGTGCTGAGTACAGGGGGACAATCACTTCCCTAGTCCTGCTGGCCACACTATATGCTCTAATTGAATGGTTACACATAAATTAGTACCCCAGTAAATATTTATGACAGGTAGTTATGGCCTATCTAACGGCAAAATTTAACTATTAGTTGTAAGTCAAAATTCCAGGAAAGAGAGAGAGAAAAAAAATTATATAGACAAGGGTAATTTTACAATAATTTTTAATGTGAAAAATATTTGGTATACATATCACAGAAAGGATATAAGAATTAATATATTGTGTTCATTCAGAAAAGGAATCAACAATCACCATTTTTTTCCTATACTTTCTTTTCTACATTCAAAAGGTTTTGCTATTGCATACATAGCAGGGGACCATTTCCGTGCCTCAGGAAACATGAAAATAGGTCCACAGGTTACATCTTTGAACTTGTTATTTAAGGTTCAAAATTCACACAAAACAAATCTTGAACTCGGACATATATTTAAGAGGATTTCTTTCCTAATAGAAGGCTGAGGGCTGACAGAGAAAGAGTTTTACTTTTTAAGAGGTTTAAAGAGAAAAGATGAAAGAGATTTACTGAGATATTCTAGAACTACACGAAATAATGAAAGGAGAGCCTGAACAATAGTACATGCCTGCAAAATCCGGATTATGGTATCAGCACTTGTAGCCATATTCAGAAGGTCTAAATTCCTCCCAAGTCTCTCTGGGAGACAGCGTTTCCAGTGTTTATTACTAGCTGACTGCAGGTCTCCACAGACTCCTAGCCAACAGCTGGTACCATGCCAAAAGAATTAGACAACCTGAAGATGCCACAGGGTGTCATGCAAGTTTGCATGCTGTAAAGGTGCTTTTAAAATAAATAAAAAAATAAATAAAAACATTGTGGTCTATGCTTTAATCAGTCTGTAGTCTTCTGTTCTTCAGGGACGTCAAGGAAAGCTTGACAGCATAATGAGACAACTCGCTGTTGTCTTCCAGAGTTTGCAGACAGTCTGAAGCAATAGCTCGGATAAGCTGTGACGCACCACAACTCACTTTGCTCTAAAATAATCTGCTTCCCTGAAAAGAATACTCTGTCAGGAGTTATAAACAAAATTTATTCAATTTAGAGTCTCAGGCTTAGGGAAAAAACTTGGTGTCATAGTTGTACCTGTAGTGATGGAAATGCAAGTAGACTCTACCTGAGCTAGTGAAGCTGGGGGAAAAAATAGAGGGCACGGAAAAGGTTGCAGATAGCTGTACTGTCACAAATGACAAGCTCAGTCTGCTTACATGAAAAGTAAAGTGCTACTCTAACAAGGATGGAAGAGGCAGGCTTATAATGAACTTCCCGAGTTACCTCAGAATAGGCCTTTTGAAGGAGCAGGGAATAGAGTTAATTACTTGCCCTTTTCTTTGTGGGTTTTTTCACCTATGCAAACTTCATATGCAAAATGCACCAATGAAATAACAAACCTCTTGTGAAGTAAAGTTGTAGCATATGTGCTTGCAATCCATCAGTATGCTTTTATTCTGCAAACCAATTCAAAACAGCTTTAGGCTTAAACAGGCTTCCTCTCAACTCAGAAGCAAATTAGAAATCCCTTCTCAGTCTCATTTTGCAGACTGCTAAATAAGGCGAGCAGAACCAAACTTTCACATCTCTCCTCTTTGTACTCAAGGGGCTACAAATTAATAGCCTACAGAGGGTGGAAGCAAGGACAGGTAGCCTGGGAGGAATACAGAGAAATTGTCTGAGCAGCCAGGGATCAGGTTAGGAAAGCTAAAGCCCTGATAGAATTAAATCTGACCAGGGGCATCAAGGGCAACAAGAAAAGCTTCTGTAGGTATGTCGGTGATAAAAGGAAGACTAGGGAAAATGTGGGCCCTCTCCAGAAGGAAACGGGAGACCTGGTTGCCTGGGACATGGAAAAGACTGAGGTAGTCAACGACTTTTTTGCCTCAGTCTTCACCGGCAAGTTCTCCAGCCACACTGCCTAAGTCACAGAAGGCAAAGGCAAGGACTGGGAGAATGAAGAACTGCCCACTGTAGTAGAAGATCAGGTTTGAGACCACCTAAGGAACCTGAAGGTGCACAAGTCCACGGGACCTGATGAGATGCATCCGCAGGTCCTGAGGGAACTGGCAGATGAAGTGGCTAAGCCACTATCCATCATATTTGAGAAGTCGTGGCAGTCCGGGGAAGTTCCCACTGACTGGAAAAGGGGAAACGTCACCCCCATTTTTAAAAAGGGAAAAAAGGAAGACCTGGGGAACTACAGGCCCATCAGTCTCACCTCTGTGCCTGGCAAGATCATGGAGGGGATCCTCCTGGAAACCGTGCTAAGGCACATGGAAAATAAGGAGGTGATTGGTGACAGCCAACATGGCTTCACTAAAGACTAATCGTGCCTGACAAGTTTGGTGGCCTTCTACAACGGGGTTTACAGCATTGGTGGATAAGGGAAGAGCAACAGACGTAATCTACCTGGACTTGTGCAAAGCATTTGACACTGTCCCGCACAACATTCTTGTCTCTAAATTGGAGAGACATGGATTTGACAGATGGACCACTCAGTGGATAAGGAATTGGCTGGATGGTCACACTCAAAGAGCTGCAGTCAACAGCTCAATGTCCGAGTGACGAGTGGCATTCCTCAGGGGTTGGTATTGGGACTGGCACTGTTTAACATCTCTGTCGGCGACGTGGACAGTGGGATTGACTGCACCCTCAGCAAGTTTGCCAACAACACCAAGCTGTGTGGTGCAATTGACATGCTGGAGAGAAGGGATGCCATCCAGAGGGACCTTGACAGGCTTGAGAGGTGGGCCTGTGTGAACCTCATGAAGTTCAACAAGGCCAAGTGCAAGGTCCTGCACCTGGGTCGGGGCAATCCCAAGCACAAATACAGGCTGGGCGATGAGTGGATTGAGAGCGGCCCCAGGGAGAAGGACTTGGGGGTATTGGTTGACGAGAAGCTCAATATGACCCAGCAATGTGTGTTTGCAGCCCAGAAAGCCAATCGCATCCTGGGCTGCGTCAAAAGAAGCGTGACCAGCAGGTCAAGGCAGGTGATTCTCCCCCTCTACTCGGCTCTTGTGAGACCCCACCTGGAGTACTGCGTTCAGCTCTGGGGCCTCCAACATAAGAAGGACATGGACCTGTTGGAGCGAGTCCAGAGGAGGGCCACGAAGATGATCAGAGGGCTGGAGCACCTCTCCTATGAGGACAGGCTGAGAGGGTTGGGGTTGTTCAGCCTGGAGAAGAGAAGGCTTAAGGGAGACCTTATAGCAGCCTTCCAGTACCTAAAGGGGGCCTACAAGAAAGCTGGAGAGGGACTTTTTACAAGGGCATGTAGTGATAGGACAAGGGGTAATGGCTTTAAAGTGAAAGAGGGTAGATTTAGATTAGATGTAAGGAAGAAGTTCTTCACTGTGAGGGTGGTGAGGCACTGGAACAGGTTGCCCAGAGAGGCTGTGGATACCCCATCCCTGGAAGAGTTCAAGGCCAGGCTGGATGGTCTAGTGGCAGGTGTCCCTGCCCGTGGCAGGGGGGTTGGAACTAGATGATCTTTAAGGTCCCTTCCAACCCAAACCATTCTATGATTCTATGATCTTGATATTACAATATGAGCCACAACAGTAAGACTCCTAAACACTGTAGGAAGAACTAAACACAGCTTTGGAGGGGAATAAGGGGGAGCAGAATAAAGTTGACCTTCAGAAAGCTCCATCTGGGCTGAGCTGCCTCCAGTACCCTCCTCACCACTGCAGAGATCCCCAGCCACGTGCAAGAGCAAGGCTGGCGAGCCCCAGTAAATATTTCTTTATATGGTCTTACAACACGCTTCTGTCTGAAGCAAGGGGACCTATTTTATTTCATTCTCTGGGCTTTTTTTAAGCAGAGACTGCTGCTTTTGCCAGACTGCTGAACTATATAACTATTCTGCAATATCCACAAACAGGGGTTGGAATGAGATCCTCCAGCTTATTTTCATTTGATGGGGTTTAAATAGTGAGCGCAGTATTTAGAAATCAAAGGCTAATACTAACTCTCTTTACTACCTCTTTCCCTGCCATATGTGGGATTCCTGTAGTGAAATTGCCTTTTCAGGATGAAAATAGGAATTTAAATGGGACAGATTTCAAAATTGGTGAAAATTGTGTTTGTAAAAAAACACTGGTAACACAATTAAATTGTCTGTTGAGATCCAAGTCTATTTTCCTGTTTTTTGTAGCACTGACGACAGAAGTGAATTGTGTAAAAATTTATTTTCTCTGTCTTGCAAAAGGAACGAATATTAACTGGCCATAAAGTAAGCTGTGTATATTACTTTCCAAATATATTTAATCTTGTTAAAATCTATGTGTTCTATATAAGACTGTACAAGGCTACTTATCCTTTCAAAGAAAGAACTATTTTAAAGGTACAAAGTGCTGTGCAAGCTGTTCCTTGTCTATGTTCTCCTTACTGTTTTTTCAATTTTCATATAATAAAAGATCACTAACTTAAAAAACAAACACCACCCCACCCCAGTCCAAAAAATCCTCCAAAAAAACCTATGGACAAGTTTTTACGTGCTACAGTTTTTCCATTTAGATAGAATGATAAAGCACTTTGCTGTTGAATAAACAAGATGCTACTGTTTTATAAGGTCTTAATTTTACTCTTAGGCTTACAAGTTTTCCAACTTAAACAATTAAACAAAAGAACGTGACCCAGAGCCCAGCAGCTGGTGTTGACAGAAGCAGTCATGAGATAGCACCCAAATATGCTGCCAAGGGTTCCTTACGAGTTTCACGAGGAGAGAAAAAGAGACACCTCACCCATATGTGCATGAGGCATTTTTGCTTTGTTTTGCTTTTTTAAACTGTTGTGGTTTCACAGGTCACCTTTAACTCCTATGAAAAACAAGACGAGTAACACTGCTTTGGTAGTTTGCCCAAGCATAAATCTGCTTCTTTGTTTTTCATGGAATTGGAAAGTCAGATATATTGCATTTAAAAAGTGAATGAATCAAGACTATTGGAGGAGGTGGAAAAGAAAAGGCTTGTTTAGCTCTAAAATGTATTGTGGAAAGGTCAGGCATGTATCAGCCTCCTGCTTCATTACTTTATTAGTTCACATTGACAATGACATCAATGGACCAGTCTCCTTCTTAATGTGAAGACAGGATAATTTTGGTAAAGCTGTCTCAAGGAATTTTGATTCCACTCAAAGGAAAGGCTGTACCAATGCATTAATCTATCTCATATTAGAAAAAAGTCTCATTGCCGAGGCTACTGTTGTGTATGAAAGGGGAAAAGGTGGAAGTGGGATCTGGAAGACAGGAATCTATCATTTTCTGACTTTTTGTTTTATGACACACTCAGAGACAGCTGTAGACTGTGGTGCCACATCTGTGCAGCTGAATTTCATATGAAATTCAGTTTGCACCTATAGCTGAAAAGACTGACAGATAGGAATTAATCTCATAGTTTGTCCAGATTCTGCTAGTTTGATTGTATTAATGGCCAGCCTACTTCCAGAAATTTTGTGTTGGGTTCTCTAGAAGAGCAAAGTTATCCTACCTATTTAATACACCAAACAGCACCACACAATATGCAGTACAGATACAAATATTCTCAGTACACTCAGTTCTACTGTTTACATAGTACTTGATTACTCCAATTCCATTTCTTTTGTAACTCTACTATATGGTTAGCTCCAGTTAAAGTTTAGTTCAGAGTTCAGCAGAGCTGGTCCTAGTAAGTGTCCCTAAAAGCACATCCAGCCGTCCCTCTTCTGGAGAGTCTTCCACTGAATCATGAAGGATACATACTTTAGGACTGTGAAAACATTGCCACATAAAAGGCAGATTTTTTTAAATTTTATTTTTATTTTTTGGGGGGTAAAGCTTTGCAAAAGCAGAATACATTTTCATTAGGAGCTTGCACTAGTGCATTTTCATTAGTATCAGTGCAAACATCAGCAAAATAATCAGATAGCTATGATCTGATTGTACAATCTTCATAAATCCTGACATTTTTCCTCCCTTTCCCCCACTCTTATCCTCCTTCCCGAAGAACGTTACCATAGGTCAGAATAACAGTTGTGTAACTCAGACATACATTGTACTTTGACTCAAATTTATTGCAACTGCAGTACGTGATTTGAAGATAATTAAAATAGTCTTGGCCTATGAACACACACAAAGTCAGTAATTCCATTTTACATCATATGTCTGAGAATAGGCTTTTAAAAAAAAAAAAATTAATATGGCAAGTACCATGCTCAAGAAGGGATTGCCATAGAGTGCAACTGCACAACAGTTTCAAGTAACTAGAAACTATTTGGCAGTAGTCTCACATGCATACAATAAACATATATGTTTTATGGGTAAATTCAGTGGAACAGTACAGCCTCAGCAGCAGCTGGAGAACTCCAGTAAAAAATACAGCTTGGAAATCCTTTGAGTTGCTTGGGTAAAGTTAAAGAGTTGCAGCGCAATGTTTTTGGCACCGTTCTGTATGAACTCACATATTTAGAGAGTGCTGTGTTAACAGGATCAGCATCACACGTAAGGGGTGCCTCAAAGAAGATGCAATGCCAGAGTCCTTATGCCTTTGGGTCTCCATCTTGTGCTCTTTCTCAAGTATCCCTGATGCCCTTTGCATTTAAGGCAAAACTGAGAGATTAAAGCCGTGGGAATCTTTCAGGAGGCGATGCACTTGCAGAGCCTTCACAGAGTAGCGAGAGCTGAGCAGGTAATACACCAACAAGAGCCCTTAGTGCGTGCATATCTGTATCTATAATACTTTTCATCAAGCCACCAAGTTATTATCATAACAGAATTGTAAACTGGTGTAAAAAAAAGGCGGTAGCTTGAGTTGCATGGAGCATATTCAGTCACAGTTATCCTATGTCTGTTTTACCAGTTTTGTTAATGAGTCTATTCATAACCTATATGAATAGCAAGATGCAATTGTTAATAATGTAGGTTAATTGGATCCTACTTTTATCCAAATAACCTTTGCAAAGGATTAAAGTTAACTCTCTCTATACAAAAAGTGTGAAGTGTCAGAATTATTCAGTTAGGTCAAAGAAATGAGTAGTCCAGATACTGAATTTCTTCAAAGGATCTAACATTTTTAGTAATTTAAATTAAGACTGATGAATAAACTTGCAAATGTTGAGAAAATTAATTTCTTGCTCAAAGAATAAATGACAGCAAGTCTGAATGATCTGCTGGATTTCTGCATAGATTTACATGAAAATATATTTAAATGAAAATTGTAATGAAATTTCTGTAAAAAATTAGATTAGTTTAAAAGTACATGCAATCTGACTACAAACAGATTGAAGGGGGAACTCAAAACAATTTACTTGCACTGGTAGTATCTCATAACATTTTGCATATTTTTTTTTCCACATTTGCCTACCTTCACCTTTCATGTCTTTTACTATGAACTTTGCCTAGTATAGCAGCTGTGTGCTCATAAATAATTACTAGGGAGAAAAGAGCAAAGTAATCTGAGTCTGCATGCAGTTCATCTATTTGTTCTTTAGGAGTTAGTTCAACATGGAGAAGTGGAAAAAAAAATCTGTTTAAAAAAATAATCAGTGTTATACACACCTAGATTTTTTTGAGGAAAGAGAAATGCAGCGTGCACCTGACTAGGCTCAAGATGAAAGGATGATACTAAACTACTGCAGTAGCCATGAGTGGGATGACATGAGGCATCAGTAAGAGCTGATCAGCCTGCAGAAAGACACTGAAATAGCCAGCACCAAAATAAAACTATAAATTGGTCCTTAAAACATAACTGTGCTCAGTGCTGTCCTCTCTACCTAGAAAAAATGTGTGCAAATGTGCTCATGGTACACAGTTGTGTGTTTGTGTGATCCAAGACAAATTCTTACTCACAGGATTTTATCCTAAAGTGTAGCCAACTGAAAGAGCTGCAGGATCCCCCAAAACACAGTCAAAATGATAATACTTACTGATGGACATCCATTTAAAAAAAAATTTAAAAATCTGTCCTTCCAATGCAATTGAAGATATGTCCAAGAATTTTGGCTAATTATTAAGACTGCCTTTGAAACAGGAATTGACTCAGAAGGGCATTGGAAATTCTAGCAAAACACCTGCATTTATTACCATAAACCTAAAATAACAGAGAGTGTGAACTGTAAATCCGAACTTCAAATTCTCTCCTCAGTCTGGTGGCTCCCACAAAACATACCATCAGAAGCAATCAAGTTTTTATCCACATACCTAGATGGAGACAAATTCAGTACCAAGATTATGACTCAGCAGCCTTCAAAGTCTTGCTGTTTGCTGAAATTTTAGAGGCATTATTTCCTCTTGTAATAAAGGGCAGGTAAAGATAATTTTATTTTTCTCTAATTTACATATATTTTGATTAGTGAAACAAAAGCACAGCAAAATAACCTATATCCACATGATTAGCTGAATAAGATTGTTCATTTGATGAGCACAAATCAATATAGGGGTCAGGAAGCAAATGTTAATTCTGCTTTATATGCTTGTCTGAACCTGCTACACATTGTTATAGAGTGTTAAAACGCTCTAAGAGATAAGGCTATACATTCCCCTAAAGGCAGTTTGAAGCTGACCCACTTCTGAGATAAGGAAATTCAGGTCTATTTTGTGTAATATTTTCTTAATCCATATCTACATCTTGAGACACAGTGCCCAGTGCTCCATCCCTGCCTTCATCTCAGGCTGCCTTTGGTGTTCAGACTAAATACCAGGGGGCAAAGCTGGGGCTCTCTCCTGGTTCTCTCTCTGGCAAAACCTATTCTTCTGGCTCCACAGAAGCATCCATTGAACATTTTTTTGATACATTATTTAGAGTTATTTATCAGAAATCCAGGATCCCACACCATCTTTATTCTCCATGGATTATGTTTTCAGTTCCTTTGCTGCAGTGCTCGTGTCCAGGGTAACAACCGCCCAGGCCAAGACTGGTAAGGGGCAACTACTGGGGAAAACAGAGTGTTAAAAATCAAAACAAAAGAAAAACGCCACCACCACACCCACACACAGAACACCAGCAGTAACAGGCTCTCTCAAAATGAACAAGAGCAATTATCTGTCCTGACTAATTAGTAAATTTGTTGTGTAATGCTCAGGAAAAGAGGAATGCATTTATTTCCCAGAAGGAGGATCTATCTGAAACCCTATTCCTTGACCCTTTTAGTAGCACATGAAGGAGAGAATCAGAGTTGCTATATCTTGCAATTTAATTAGGTGCATATTTAAGAAAAACTAATTATTTGGTAGACCCTTGATCTGCAGTCCTCTCCCATATGAATGCATAACTGCAAGATGGATTCCTAATTACATCTTATCAACTGTTCAATCTATTTCATGTCCAAAAGAGAGGGGTGTATATGTAGTTCATTCAATGCTGTTGTCCTCTATTCTTCTTTGTATTTCTTCTGTAAGCTTTCTAGAGTAGAAATGCTAAATAAAGCAGTTCAGCATAGCAGGCCAGAGTAGAATATTGTGCTTTCCTGTTTTAAATTTTTTGTTCTTTTCCAGTCACCTTCAGTGACACTGTATCCACTTTTGACATCGGTTCTTGTTATTTTGCTCAAATAGCCAAGGAGGGATACTGCTCTGCTGAGCAAAAAAAGTATTAATAAGTCTACCTCCATAACATTTGTACTGTCGGTCACTGGAAAACTTGGCAGAGTAATTGGAGCTGGGAGTGACAGGAAAAAGATAGATTTTTACAGTGAAAGAAGTCAAATACTACAAACACTAAGTAATCTTTTTCCAGGCTTTAGTTTTGCACTGAGAGAAATATGCAAGATAATTTCTTCTAATTATAGTATTTTAAGGCCTTCCAGAAATGAATCATAATATCTGTAATGTGCATGCGCATACTGTAATTTAACTGGTCTTTAGTACAATGAATCTCTAGTGTGAAATTTTCTTTGTTAATGATCAGCATAAGCTATGGTTCTTAATGCAATTATGAATCCAAGGCTTACAGTCTATAGGCAACAGAGTAACAAGATGATATCATTAAACTTCTCATTTCATTCACTCATACCTATAGGGAAAAAGCAACCATTATTATAAGCATCTTACTTTTTCTATCAGCAAAAGGGACCCCGGCATACATTGAATTACATATTATAGGCTCTTCATTCCCCTGGGTAAGTAAATAAACTGTTCCAGCATCGGCAGTTTCTCTTTTAAATGGGCTTTTATTTTGAATAACATTAAAGGAAAATAAGGCAGTCTAGATAAGGAAAGAACCCTTCCTGATGCCAGAAGCAAGCAAGTCCTTCAGCCTCTTTGGAGAGGCTCTTCTCTTTGAAGGAAGAGCCAGCCTACCACCCCCATCAGTTATGTGAGGGCTTCATGAACAGGATCCTTCCCCTACCCTGGGCTGCATTCAGCAAGGCCTGGGAGCTGAGAAAACTTCCAGAGTTTTCCAGGAGAGCTTGGGTAGCTGCTTTCCACAGCCTCCAAAGGTCCCCATAGATGCTGTGGCATGACTTCCCCACCTGAGCTGAGTCAGTAACCTGATGGGAAAGGTGCTAAATCTTTCCCATCAGTAGGAAAGCTGCACTTGCTCTGGGTGGCCCTGGGCTGACAAAAGGCTGTAAAGGCCTAGAGCAGAAGCATCAGCTATTGATTGTCAGATAATGTCTTTTCAACAGCACATAGTCTGTCAGAAGGGTAAGTGGGCCTTCTCTAAAGGATTTCAGCAATTCACTTTCTAGGCAAGCAGCCCCTCTCAGTTGCACCACAGTATTTTTTCCCTGGGAGAAACTTATGGCTCAAAAAAGGTGGTGTGTTCCCAGTCCACACCCTCTTACAAAGGAGCCACTGCAAGTCCCAGACGAGAAGTTTCTGCACGCATCAGGCATCTCCAGGACAGCCAGGCTCATTAGAGCCGCCAGTTCAGCACATAAAGGGCAGAGTGCTGGCACATGCATGTGCTTTTGAAACCAAAGGGAACATCCTGGGTGAATAAGCACTGTTCTGTCTGGTAAACCTTCTTCTATATGACATGTCTTAAGACTATACCTTTAAAAAAAAGTATACACCCCAAATATTTTGCCCCTGCAGACTGGAGAATGTTTGTTAGTCCCTCTGCTTAAAAAAACCTGTGTGATAGAGGCCAGTTCTGTGATAGATCCCTATGACATTTCATCATACCAAACAGTACTTCTAGCCAAAAAAAAGGTTATTTCTTTCAGAGAAGGACAAAACATACACCTGAAGGAGGGACAATTCTCCTAAAGTTCTCTGTGAGCTTTGGGCATTCACAATAGTGTGTCTAAGCTACACAATATGCAGTATTGTGGCATGTACGTTACATTTCAGATTTTTAAAATTCACAGATAAAAATGAAATTATTCTCACCTTGCATAGAATAAGATAGGATTATTTTCTTCAGTGAAACTTTAGTTGAGGGCCTACAAAGAGGAGTCTCCTTCCACCTCCAAACCCTTTTAGGAACATTCCTGGTTTCCAGAGATTTTAGAGTTACAGTGTGTTTTATTAAACTTCATCATTTACACTCTAAAATATATAGCTTTTCTTTCTATAACAAATATTGAATTAGACCTAGGCAGTAGAATATCCTGAGGGTGAAAAAGTAACATAACGAGTTTTAGAACACAATAGATATAGGTATAGAGAGTAAGTAGCAGCTTTTCTTTCCTTATTTCTATCTGAATACCTTAATGCAATTCTAAACCATCACAAAAACAGCAAAATATTCTCACAATGTCAAAATTTAGGGAGAACAAAACATTGTGAGGATTGTGGGTGGGTTTTTTTACTATTACTATTATTTTTTAAATCTTCATAATCTTACCTTTGCATTTCCTAAAAGGACAAGTGACCTGCTCAGCAGCTAATACCTTACACTTAAAGGAGGTTCTCTACAGCCCCTTTAAAAAGATTCACCTGAAAGTGAGGGTAGCTTCCTCTAACAGAGGTGGGATTTTAAAAGTCTGCTTGAGAGACTGAGCAGGGGGAGCTTTGGATTAAGAGCTCTTTAACACATAACAGCTAAAACAAAAATGTTATTAAAAAGGAGCTAGTAGCTAGATGGATCTGTTCTCATCTATCAACATTCTTCTCCCAAAGTAAAAATTTCATGCATGAATGAATTTGGTCTTAATTAATCTTAAGGATTAATCCCAAAGATCTGTTTTTTTCTCTATCAGAACATTGGGATTGTCTTCATATTTTGCATCTCCTTTGACTAAATTCTCAAGACCAGCTGGACTGAGAAAGTCAGTCACTGCTCTCAATAGAGCAGTCCTTATTGCTCTACTGTTCAGATGGAAAATCTGTGTTGCCCATTTTTTTTTTTCAGTTATCACAGAGGACAAAATTTGAGGTGGAAGAGCACATTGCTCTTTCTGTGGTGTATGTTTTTCTAGACTGTCTCCCTGAAGCCAACATTTCCAAATCAGAAATTTTGAGTAAACCCAGAAAGATCTTCAGAAGATTTTTAGCCAACTAAATGTCAGATATTTCTGGTGGATAATTGTTTAATCTTTTCTGTAAAATCTCCAGTGATGTAGACTCCATCACCTTCTCAGGCAATGAATTTCGTTTATCCTCAGCCTTATAGTCAGCACATTTTTTTCTCTACCATCTAATCTAGTTCTTCTTTGCTGCAAATTAGATTTGTTACTTCCTGTCTTATCCTTTGGAAAAAGTCTATTGCCTTTGAACTTGTAGCAACCAGGGGTTTATATAATTGAAGACTGTTATTACAACTTTTCTTTGTGCATTGTCCTCTAAATTAAACAACTCCAAGTCTTTCTATCTTTCTTCATACTTCTTTTTTTCTAGACTTCTGATCCACTCTTGTTGTTGGCTCAGGATTCTTTAAAAGGTCACAAGTAACCTGAACACAATAATTCGACTGCAGCCTTATTAAAATGGAAATACTCTGAGCTTTACACACTCTTTAGACAGCTAAGATTTGGTTTTTTTGGAAGCAACATGACACTGTTGATTACTACTCAGTCTGTGATCCACCTTATTCGTTCTAACTCTTCTTTTTATTTAGACACCTTGCCCTTTGTACATGTTCTTAATTAATTGTGTTTTATTGTTTTCAGACAGTGTATCCAGTTCATGAATGGACCTCATGTACGGGAAAATTGCCTGAAAAGTGAATATGTAAGCTGACTATCACGTGGCTGAGGAGAGGAGTGCTTGCAAAGTGGCCTGTTAGAAACCTCACATAGTCAAGCTGCCCAAAATAGAATATTTAATTAAATAGAATATTGTCATCTCTTGCTGACTTCTACATACAGTCAAGTTTGAAAAACAGAAGGTAACAGCGGTGCTTTAAAGGAGCAGCGATCAAATTTCGTACAGTACTGTGTTCAACCAAGGGGAGAATGCTGTAACCATTAACTGTCAACATATGAGTTTTCATATTCAAAACATTCATCTGGCCTCCCATGTATCAATTTACTACAGAAAAAAAGGGATTTTACCCCAGTACCATGAGGATAAAGCTGTCATGGAAGACTGCTGATTCTGATCCTATTGCAGTGAGGGACAAGAAGGAGGCAGGAAAGGTACCTTCCACAAAGAGAGGTGTGGATGGCAGTAAATATTTTAGTGCCACAGGCTACATAGTTTTGCTCATCAAAGTCCTTAAAAAGGTTTCCTTCTTAAACTGAAGCTTTTAGATCTCATCTAATCTTGAAAGTGTCCCTAAGAGAGCCATGCAACTCTTTTTGTGCAACACCACTCTTTCCTTTTCCACCGCTCCTCAGCAGCTGTATTTATCTTTGGAGGGGAGGAGCAGAGACCCGCTTCTAGCACACTGCAATCCTCTTTTAGCCACTGTTGTTTCCTAATGAGAGATTGGGATGCACTCTTTTTTCCTAACACCCTGACAGCCAGTGCGGATGGCCTCCTACTGTCCTCTTGCAGGACAGATGCTGGCAAAGTGACAATGTGGCCAGACAGCTAGCAGTGGCTTCTTGTGCCAGGGGCACAACTGCCTCCTGACTTAGCCCTGATACGTTTGCTTCTTTCTAATTGAAATGTGCCCTGGAGTTTACTCCCTGGGTTCAGTGATGCTATATGGAAACTCCTGTATATGTGAATGACCCCCAAGAGAATAAACAGAGTGAGTGTACCATAATAATTTCTGGATTTACACGATCAAAGAATAAGCCCTTTCATGTTTATAGCACTGAATGATTCATGCTCCCAAAATCTGTTTTAATATTCTCCTTGAAACATCTTTCCTTTATTTAATTCTTTGGTTTATTTTATTTCAGCAGCTAGGTGCATATAATCTGCTGCCTTTCACTGGTATTTGATAAAATAAATGTAGATCTATTAAAATACGGTTCATTTAAAATAAATTGCACGCTTCCATAAAGAATGCTTTGGCACTATGCTTTTACATAAAATAAGATGAGGTGACTAAAAGCCAGTATCACAGTCAGAAGCAAGCAGCATTCAGCCTGTGATATGTTAAATAAAAATATCCTAATACCTCTGTCTACTGACTCAGACATACTGAATTCCTGCAGATGAAGTTTCATGCTATAGTGAAGCACTGAAAATTTGCAAGATGGTGTTGGGATTGAAACACATTTGAAAGCAAAGGGCACAGTCAATGTTAGATAGCTCATACAATAAGGACAGTGTGTATACCCTAGACTTGAGCCTCTGGGGTTTTGGTACGTGCTATGATGAATTGAGTAGTTTCAGTGAACATTTCCGTTGGTAGGAACTGAGGATGCAAAATATCCAACAGAATTAGAATCATGCCATCACAAGGGTTATTGTCCTAGAGCTGAGAAATTGTCCTAGGAACATTTTTATTGAAACTGATAAAATTTCTCAAAAGAAAGAAGATAAATTAAGCAATGTTTTTTATTTTAAAATGTTTTCTCAAAGAAAATTCAACCAATGCCTTATTCTTTTTGCTATTTTTTATTCTAGGAAAAAATGTGAAGTCCTGCACTAAAACCATTTCTGATAGTTTAGCAAAAGCTGCTGATTTTACTAAAAACTAGATAGGAAAGTCTTGTATAAAGTAACTAATGAGAAATCAAGTCATATAGCCTGTGGCACTATGCATATTATTAATGAGTCTTTGCTGGTGACTCATTTTTCATGTTAGAAGTCATCATTTAGCAACACTACCACTGTGTAAGCCATAGTGAAACTGTTAATAATCTTCCTACCTAAACACTAAACACTACACCCCATTAATACATTATAAGGAAAGAAAAGACTACAAGACATCTTGAGGAATAGCTCTTAAATGGCTAATAAGTCCATTGGGTACTGAAGTGACCTCCTAAAGCCAGCATTTTTGTAAGACAACCAGGAATAAACAACTGTAGATGGATTTTGTCAATTGGAAGGACTATAATAAACGTTTAGAGTCGAAATAAGCCATTTGGGTTTTTTTGTTTGAACTGATTTAGGAGGAAGCCGGAGAATCCCTGAAACAGAAAATAATTAATGTAAATAATGCATGGGAAGCTTTTACAGTGATGCTTTCAATTGAAGAAATGTGATTAACATTTCACTCCTTAATTGGCAGTTTTAGGTCACTGGCCTAGTCTAGCATGAATAAAATCAGCGAATGAAAAATGGCAATCATGAAGCAAAAATTAAAGAAAGGCGATTTGGAAAGGGAACTTTTGCTACATCAAGTAAAGAAGATTAAATTTAATACCTCATTTAATGTCACCATTAATCTGTCATTGCACTGGGTCAATATGTGCACAGGCAAATGGAGACAAAGAGGACGCTAAGGGTAATGGGGCTTACGTGCATTTTCTTCACTTTGAAAGTTTGACTCGGTAAAGATTAAACAGACAGAAAATGATTACTCCTGCCCTTTGCAGTGCCCTTGAGCTCTGGGGTCCTCCCTAAATAACTGTGTAATCACAGATTATGACATTAGGCTCAGAAGCACAACCCTTGGAAAAGCAATGCCCTAGTACAGGTAAACCTTCTTGCCAATGGTTTTCAGGTTCTGGTAGAGCTGAGGATGTGGAGCAGCCCTCCAGGTGATAGATTAAGCCCTGCAAAGAAACTGAAATAGTTTTTCAACATCAATGATGTGATGTGCTCCCAGTTCGTACTCTGACTTACCTGCCTGAAAGTCAATGTTTTTCATCTATAGATAGACACAGATATGCACATACACATGCGTGTGTGTGTGTATCTGTGCATATGTACACACACAAACATACCCATTTATGAGTAAATTAAACAAAGCACTTCTATACGCTCAGCTTCAGGAGTATGTTTAGATTGCAATGACTTAAGTGTGTCTATAAAAGCAATTTCTAGAACTGAGTCCTGCTACCTTAGGCTGTAGATGTTGCTGAGTAGTTTCCAGTGTTATTTATAGTATTTATAGTAATTATTTATAGTAAAACTAATCTGTTCCTACATCTTTAAAATAGTGTACTCTAAGACCATTCGTTCCTAAAAATGCAAGCAAGTATGGATCTTATTTTCCATTATTTTTCACACGGAATAGCTATTTAAACTTTTCATTTGGTGTTTGATCACAGTTATGAATGACTACCTTAAGAACACAAGAAAGTCAGCCTATATCCGCAATTAAATGGCTTTTTTTAGCATATGATGGTAATAATCAGAATTCCCTTTTTACATATAACTGTGTATACAGAAAGAAAAAGATTTTCTGTAAGTCACTGCAAGCAAATGGGAGGTAATTGTGGGGAAATAATGATAGTAAGCAGTTTGTGACAGGGAAACATCAGTAATTTTTAATGGCTTATCACTTGAATTTTTGAGCATTTGCAAATATTGTTAGCATGAACGTGGCCTTGGAGATCCTGAACAACTCTTGGACTTTGTGGAGTCAGGACTAAGTTCTCCAATGAAACAAAAATTGCTATTTCTAAAAGAAGACTACATATATCATTCTCACCAGAAAGACAAATTTCATTTACCACTAAGGGTCATTACACTATTCTTCTAGTATGAAAGGGATTAGATAAACAATAAGACCTGCACTCTACAGATAAAAAATTTGAATACAATGGGAAACTCCTTTTTTTTCTTACGTTGGAGAGGTAATAGTGATACGGAAACACACATACCCAATACAGGAATCTAAAAGAGTTTGTTTAGATTCCAGTCCCTCAGTTAAACTATGTACTTGAATCAAATTAGAAAGATATCTTAACATAGTGTTAGAGACTCTCTGTCAAATCTCATTAGTATCATCTACTGATTTTCTAAAAACTGGCTGGAAAATTTTTAGACGCAAAGTCTCCTGCCTTTGTTTATTACACAATTAGAAAATTGTATTGGAGAATCTGAAGGCAAAAGAGGAGTTAGGAACAGATACTTTTGTTTTATTTTTCAGAACAGAATACTTTCCTGAGCATGAGAACAGGCAATAGGAAATACCACGAGCAAAGCAGACAGAAGATACTAATGGCCAGTGGTCACATACAAGATTATTAGACTTGAATAGGGGAAAAAAAGTTGTTTTTCAGTAGGAAATGTGATTTCACTGATGTGTGTGTGTAGTACAGCAGAGAGGAAGACTAGATGTACATGACTTACCAGATAACAATACTGAGTCTGCACCTGTGGTCTCTGTGGGCACTTGATGAATAGATTCCCCCAAGAATTTGGGGGGGGCTTTCTACACCTTCTGTGGAAAGGCATAGACAGTCTTACACCGTGACTTTACTTGAAGAATGCTTTTAAAGTCTTTATGGGTGTTGTTTTAGCTAATACAGCCAAAGCACTGAGAGGCATAGATGTTTAGATACTGCATCTCCCTTGTGACTAGTACAAGTTTGTGTGCGGTTGCAAATTAACAAATATACAGTGATAATGATACAAAACATTCATTCTAGGCTGAATGAAACCATTCTACTCATCAAACTTTCATCTGTTGTGCCAAAACCGTCAAGGCCTGCTTCTTGTCAAAAGGCTGCTTTATTTTTTATTTCTTAAGAACAGGAAAATATTTCAGCTATTAGATTAAGAAATTATTCTCTGTTGTTGTTGTTGTTGCTTTGTTTTGGTTTGGTTTTAATGCTACCTATTTTACCCTAGGCAGTGCCGAATGAGGTAGGAGGTGGAGGTGAAAATTTAGGGCCTGACTGGCCTGTGCTGGTGCAGCAACAAGAGAGAACGGCATTTTGCTCAGCCACAGCAAGGGAGAATTGTCAGTGAGGGTCAGGAAAGATGGACTGTCTCCAACACTGGCAGTGCCTTGACTTCAGCTAGTCAACTGTGTCAGTGTGCAGGAGAGCATTGGGTTCACTGGTAACAGAGTTGGGACAGTCTACTCCTTTTCAATACTCCTAAGCCAATTTTAGATGAGAATAACAATATATTGCTCTTTTGGGACAGAAAAAGTTACTTTCTCAGGGAAATAGTATTGGGATTGGATCTTGTTATTTCTGAAAATTTGAGTGGTTAGAGGATCAGATAGAGTCTTGAATTTTAAAAGGAATCCTTAAGAAGTGAGAAGTTTAGCAAAAACTATATTAAAAAGAACCTTGTGATTTTATCGTTAAAATAAGTAGGAAATGGTAACATTCATATATTCTTAATTCAACTTTTTTGTGCAAATGCATATCATTTACCAGATCCTATTTTCTTGTGCAGTATTGAAGCCATGAGGTACGAAGAACTAATGTGTTGCAGTGCTTTTACCAATGCGCTCGGGGATCAGGCCTCCACGAGGCACAGTGTCCACAATCCATCAGGCCCTGCTAAGTCTGTCTCAGGCTGTGAACTAATGAAAGCTGCACCTGTAATAAAATTTTGAGACCCTGCTGAAATACATAACTTGGCTCAACTAATTCGTCCTGTGCTTAGCTGTACCACAGCGACTGGCTTCAGGCTCCCAGAAGGAGCCACGCAATCTTCCTCATAGATGTTTCATCATTTTGGCCCCCAGTAGCTGAAGTTAATAATACAAGTATTAAGGGTTTCTCAATTCAAGTGCTTTAACTAAAAATTTGAACAAATGCATGTTAACTGTCTGTGTCCGGGGGGGCTGAAAACTATAATCCAGTGTTATCCAAACAGCTCAGATACAGTCCTAGGGACTGCAGCCATGACCACAAATAGCAGAGAGAATATATCCAGATTTGTTTTTGAATGTGACAACGAGAAAACAATACTAGAAGCTACCTGTGGATATAACAGTATCTTAGTTCAAAGCCAACATCTTCCCTGAAACTGAAACAAAGGTGAAATAAATTAAAGACAGGATAATTTGCAGGATAATCAACTAAATGTCTGTAGGCAACAGGTGTTTCACAAGCACTGTGTGACTCCCAAATAGCTGATTCTTTGTTCCAAAAATGAGCGGGAGAGGATGAATAATCCCAGGTAAATCTGTTAAGAAGCCCAAAGAATCCTCTGGGAAAAAAAGAAATGTAGCAACAAATTAGAAACAAAGATCAAAGAAGGGAACAGTCAGAGATGCTCAGCTGCCATGAGCTGGAGTTTCTCATCCATCACCTGTGGGTCACAAAATATGGGGAATTCTTGATATGTGATGAAAACTGTCAAACTCAAATGCTGGAAGTTAAGGTCCTAAGTGCATTTAAGATACCTACACAATATGTGAGGCTACCAAAGCTTGTAAAGTCTTAATTTTAGGCCTGTTTAAACCATGTAAATCTCCAACTTGCATTTGTTACGCTTTTCTATTATTGTCAAAAAAGCAGATGTATTTCCAATTTAATTGCCACTATTGCAAGCACTCAGTTCTATAATTTAAAGATGAAAAGTGAAGAAAAATTAAACATAGCAAATGTATTATGTTAGATCTGGTGGAGGACTGAGATTCAAAAAGGCTTCTAGGAGCTTAAGTCTCACTGAATCCCTTGAGATCTGGGCTCCAAAATGTCTTGTGACTTTGTGTGTCAGCATATCCAATCTTCTACAAAAGGTGCTGCCAAAATATGTAAGAAAAACAAGATATTTTTAACAGTTCAGGTTAAAAAATCCTTTATTTCCAGTCCCTTAATTCTCCTGGACATAAACTTTAAAATGTGATTTGCTATTGGAAATAGTAATATATTTCAAAGTTTCTCAAGAAACAGTCCACCTTTCCCCAAATTAAGGACCATGCTGTAAAAGAAAGGTTCTCTCTGAATTCTTCCATTTTAAAGACTTGAGCAGAATAAGAGGTTATGAAGGAATATTCATTTGGTCTTGTCTATGCTTTACAAAGTCCTCTTTGGCCCATGTTGCTTTCTCTGTACTGCAAATCATGAGTATTTTTCAACTACTGCCTCATTTAAAATAAAGACTACAGAATATTAAAGCATCTCTGTGAAGTTCGTAGTTGGATTTACGCATTTATAATAAGAGGCTCTGGGTCTGTCTGCACAGGCCTTTGCAGACCCCCTTGCATTTGTTTTACTCCCAGCTGTCCAGAGGGAAGCCAGCTTGAACCCAAGAGCGTTGTGCATAGCCCAGTGCAGTAAATCCTATGAGACCATGGCACACACATATTGTACTGCGTGGGGAGGAACTTCATTATGCATATGAGAAATGGTTGCAGTCTTGCCTCAGAGAACAGATTTGAGGAAAGCTCAAGTAAACATAGTAAGGTACTTCTTTTAATAACATTGTTCATTGTCTTGGTAAATTTTGGAGCATTACAGTGAGAATATACCCTTGTTGTTAAGACTCCAAACAACTACATTCTTCAAAATTTCCATTTTCAAGAATCAACAGTCTCATGTTTGACAAGATGCTGTCAAACTTATATCTCTTTATAGTCGTGAGAAAAATAAATTTTTGTGGTTTTGTACCTGGTTCAAAAGGAAAGCAGATATAAGATTTATAATGAAAGTCTATTCATCTCAGCTGCAGCTGTATTGAACGGCACTGAGAAGGGACCTGAATGAGAGGATGAAAGGATTAGTTCATGCATATGACCTCCTGTGTCCCAGCTATATCTTGTCTGCGTGACTGCAAAAACTAACAATGCTCTATCTTTTAAAACTAATAAAGGAATTCCACAATTAAAAACCTTGCTATCAAGTTTTCAATTTTTTTTTTTACTTGATATTTTCCCTTCACTTGTCCATAGAAGTTCTCTCTGCTTCAAATTTAGTCAGAGCAATTTTTCCAATCATTAATATCTGCATTGCTGTTTTATTAACCAGCACAGAAACAAAGTAACTTAGCTAAACTCCTTTGGTGAATTCCGTAGGGCTACCATGGTGTAAAAATGCAAGGAAATCACAATTCATGTGTCTTCTGGCTTTTACCCAACATCAGAATTACACAGTTGATCAAATAAAATAGTCTATTCAGCAAAATTAGTATCAAAAGGGACAGAAGCAACTTCACCTGTACTGTTGACCAGATAAAGCAGATACATTTCAGTGTCAGTTTTAAACTGTCTTCTCCATGTCTGCCTGTCGGCTTGTCTCCAACATCGTATGAAGAAAAGCTCTAATTTGTTCTAAATCATACTCAATAAACATCAGAGTTACTGAGGTACACTGCCTAAATGCATGAAGTTCCTTAGCATCACTCAATGAGTTTCTCTTGCTCCAGCCATGGTCTCTCCATGGACAAAATAAGTCATGGTTCAGGCACTACAAGATTTATGGCAGACCATTTTTCCAGTAGGGACCAATATTGCCCGTTTATCTATATCTGTGAATACTCTTTTCAGAACAAGAGTTATCTCCTCTTTTAGAGTCTTAAGGCACTGTCATAAAGCCATCCGGCCTTGGACCAGCTCTTGAGCTCTGAACAGCCTTTTCTATTTCAGTGCATATGAGCAATTCCTCTAGGGTCTTAGCCTCACTCATGACATATTTTGGGAATGTTAAGTCTGTCAAGTAATTTTGTAGTAATGTCTTTCAATCACTTTATTGAGATAAATAAAAGTTAGAACAGAATTCTTGGGGTGTTTTTAATATCTCTTGCGTCCCTATCTGCTGTTCCTACTGATCTTCATGTTGGCAGATGGCCTGCTTCTCAGTTCCTTTTCAAAGCTGGTATGTCAATATTATAGTAGCTTTATACCCTTTCCTCTCCCTTCTCCCCAAAATTTCTTTTCAGGAGCTTGATCTCTAACATGTTTTCCTCTGTGAAGCCTAAATAATTTTAATTTCTGCATTAGTTAATCTTTATACATATGTAATATTCCCTGTGTATTCATGGATACTGTTTATCCTAATGATTTTTTACTCTAAATATGTCTGAATAGATGCATTAATCATCCTGACCTGCAAATACCATCCACATTACATAGCCCGTGGAGTTTGCTTTTACTAAGAAAGAAAAGAACATCAAAATCGGTTCATAATCTCTCTTTAGTCTTGGCTGTTTCTGGCATTCCTTCTTTGCTCTTCAGCCCATCCTCCTGGTTCTTCATAACAAGTTTTCAACTTCCTTTTGCCTGCAAGAATCAGCAAAATCCACCTAAATTTTTTAACCTTCTGCCTTATCAAGGAAATGGAAATTTAATCCCATGTTTTTCCATTCATGTCACAGGTCCTTTGAACCTGATGCTTCTTTCTTTAGTCAAAGGCCACACTTTCCGCTTCTGCTGGAATCCTTGTTGAATTCAAATTGCAACAACTTACTACTTACTTACGCAAAACTTATTGACATAGCAATAGTTTCAATTATTTTCTTCATCTTACACTTGCCTTTTTTAATGTACTTGTGCACTGCGTTTGCAGTGCACTTGCGAAATACACTTGCATTTTCTATGAAAATGGTAATAGATTGTAGTGTAAAAGCCCGTATTTTAAATCCCTTTTTAATGTGATTCCTGGTAATATTTTTATTTCAAGGCACATATTGGAAAGCTTTGAGTCATGGTTCTCTGATCTCTCCCTGCATCAGCATGAAGTAGATAAACTGAAAACAACAGAATTACCCTGTTACAAAATAAATTTAGCAGAAGTAATAATTAGTCTTTGACTGATAGTGAGAGATAAATAGATACCATTCAAGTGTTTTCATTCGATATTCATGAAGTAACAAACAAAATTAAGATTATTAGGCACAAAAACTAGCACTTTACCTTGCAAACACATTTTGCCCTGCTCTGTGCTACCTTCCATGTCTCTGTCCACCCCTGCTCTGTGTTGTCTGGTCCAGCAATACCTCTGCATCTGCACCTTTCCCTGCTCCCAACTCCACTTCCATGGAGATGTTGAGGGGACATATCTATTTTGTGCTTTAAATCCCACAAGAGATCAGACTGTCTGAATCATGAAGGAAGAAAGCCACATGCTGAAAAAAACAAGAAATGCTTAGGAAAACAAACATCATATATCAATATTAAAACCAGACATATTTTATAAACTGGGAGTGTGGGATACATTTGTGGTTTATTTCTAGAGCATTGGCTCCATTAACATAGATATTAGACTTTAAAAATGGATTTTGAAAACAATCTGCAGCAATACTACCGCAAAATCGGGTAGTACAGTTACATGCGTACGCAGAGATAACAGTTAGAAAAAGCAAAGCCTTAATAATTTGTTCTGATGGAAGAGGTTGTTGTTTCATTTTTTTCAAAATTGACACCTACATGAGAGGCATAATTTTAAATGCTTTTATCAGGCCTTCTGAATTAATAGAAATGTGTACTACCTAACATAATTAGTACTTTTTCACTTATTTACCTTGCTATTTATTCTTGGTTTTGGTGGCAAACTAAGGATTTTACTAGTTGCGCTGAAATTTTGGAGCATCATTAAATCATAATATATGTCACATAAGTTGTTTGCAACATCCAGTACAAAAAAAAGAAGTAAAAAAAATCAGGTTTCCTGAGTCTTGAAAAAGATGGCTGTGGCATGTAAATTAGAGTTTTGCTCCCTTTGAAGGAATCTGGTAAATATTCCTGCAAGCATATTATTAAAATGCTAGAACTAAGTGGTAGCATGTGTCAAAGAACCGTACACTACACACTTCCCACTTCTCCTCCTCATCCTGTCCAAGTGCTTCTTTTCCTCCCCTATATGTTTCTTTATGATTTTCTCAACTCCAAGATTCACTTCCAAACCAACAAAAAGCCACATTTACAGTAAAATAGTTTTCCTATGGAAGCAAAATCCAAATCAATCCCTCCCTTTTCAGTCCATAGGAGTAATTGGCTAGAAGCACCTTATGTTAGCAAGAGTACTTTTGACACTCTCCTCTATTAATTTCCTATCTCCCTGATGTAGTTCAATTGTATCGTTACTGCATTTTAGTCCACATTAACGGAAAACAGTCCTTACTCACGTTTCACGTTTGCTGGTTTGGTTTTTGCTAATCATTGCTTCTCCCTCAGGTGGGCAAAACCCGTTTTGTCTATTTTTATATTGGTTTTTAGTTAAGGACTATGTAAGAAATGGATAGAGCATAGGTTCTGGACATGGCCTTGGTTCAGGATTTAATGAGCCCAAATGAAATGGAGAAAGCGTATTGATACTGGACAAAAAATACAATACAAAGCACAAATTTTGCAGTAGGCTAATATTATTACTGATGACATTAAGTTCCCCTTAGGGAAAAAAAATGTTCAGGGTGATGTCATGTCTCTGCAACTCTCCGTTTAGGCCAACAGAAATGAAATACTGCCGGACTTGTGTTGGAGGACAAAGGGTATAATCCATATTTTCAGAGGATAGATAATTTTCATTGAGTTATAGGGAATGAAGCTTCTGTTCCAGAATGTATTGTAGGAAAACAAAATATAGGAAACCCCATACAATTAGTTTGCATACAGATGATAGAGACATCATCATGTTGATACTAATGATGAAAAAAAGCAACAGAAGTCCAAAAAATAGCCAGCAATTTCTGTAGGGATAATAAAAACTAAAGAACTTACAGAAAGTGATAGGTGTGATCTCTGAAAAAAATGTGGTCTGTTTATGGAAATTAAGAAATAAATTATAAATTGCCAAAATTTACAGCGTGGAAACTTTATCCTGAAATTCTACTAAAGGAAAATTGGAAGAGGAATTGCCGCTGAACCCTTAAAAAAGGGGAGAAAAGAGAAAGACAGAGAAAGACAGTCAGAGAGAGAGGGAGTGTGAAAGAAGGAGGGAAAGAGATACAAAGAAACTTAAGAAATATAAAATGAAAAGAAGTGGTTTTAACCTTTCTGGACATTTTAGAAAGGATGAGACTGCATAGCTTTTGAATGTGAAAGTCTGATTCATTTTGCAGATCTCCAAGGAAACTATTCTGATAGTATGATTCTCCTGTGTTCAAAGGACAACTATTATTGTCAAGTTCTTTACATTTAGTATGAGTAGATGTATACTGTGTAGATCTGAGAAGGTAATTTTGTACAAAACCAGCATCTGATTCTACTGCGGGAGCAATAGGGCTTTCTATGGAATTGCACAATTAACAGAATAACCCTTTTTCTATTAGAGTAGTGCCCATTTTCTTTTGTCTTCTAGCTAGCCAACAAACTTTCTCAGCTGTCTAATCATCTATTTGGAGTCCCATAGATTCCCTATAGGCAGTGACTAAGGTCCCACCATTGTCAATTTGTCTCTTTTTTGTTGCTTAGTAGATCAATTTTCTTCCCAGATGTTTCAATTGTCTTAACTACTGGTGGTCTGGTTGGGAGCTGTATGGCACTTTTTTAAGAGCTGCTGCTGTTACTCAGGACTGACTTTATGCTCATTTTAGTAATATTGTTTCTGTTTTACTTTTCAGCTTAGCAAACATCCCTATTCAACTAAAGACTGTAATGTCCTAGTCTTAGGAATTACTATTTATACAGACAGAAATAGGGTAGACAGAGAAAGTGTTACAGAGCAGTGAGCTGTTGTGCTGAGATGCTGAGCCCTCAGCCCAGCCAGCTGCACAACTCCAGGCACTTGGCTTCCAGGAACTAAACTGGCTACTCAGCAGCACTGCCTCTTTATGCTATTGAACTAGTAAATGGTGAGTAAAAGTACTGGATGAGCAAAAGTTGTGAAAGTGAAATAAGAACAGCCTTTACAGCGGTCACATTATTCCAAGGTGAGAAGTGATTCTTTTATTGTGGCCCAGCAGTACTATCGAGCCACCTGGAAGTCAGTTATCTCCCCCACAGAATTCCTGCAGAGACTGAAGTTGAAAAATAGGGAAACCAAAGATTAGCAACAAACATTTTGCAACTAACACTATAAGGCAGTGTAAGAGATGTTTCTATGGCTTATGCAATGAAATGGTTGACGAGAAGTTGCTATCGTAGCCAGTCATAAGCCAAGGCAAGACTCTTCTTGGAAGCTCACATCTACCCTTCCTAGAAGTAAGAATGAAACAAATGAACCCAAACTGGGATTCTGATAGATATGCACATTTCTTTCCCTACATATACTTTCCAAATAGGACCAAGAATACTATGAAACAGTGTTCTCAAAAGCATTTTTCCTAAGACCAGAGCTAGTAGTGCTAGAAATCTCATGTGAAAAATCTGTTTCTGAAAGCTTTCCAGCTCATTCCTCCAGATTCATATGACTTGGATGGTCTTCACACAGTCATCTAAGCTTTCAGTTGTTTATCCAAAGCAAACAGAAATTATGGAAATTCTGAAGTTGCCCATCGCTACTTGCATGATGCAAGCACATGTGGTTAATCCTGGCCCCATTTAGCATCACTCTGGTCAATTCCCACAAGAAATTTTATTCTTGCCATGGTTTAGGAGCATTTAATCTGATTTGACAATGTTTAGTCCATTTCCCAAGTCCTTGAATGATTTATTCTGATTTACTATAGTAGTGTGTCCACTGCCTTTTGATTAAGACATCAGTATTGTATGTGACCTACATACTTCCTATTCCTTTCACATTTCAAGATCTAGTTTTCCATAGACCATTTAAGAGTACCATCTATCTTAAGCAGATCAAATCCTATAATAGTTGTCCCCGGCTGTTGCTGTTAGAAGAAACATTTGGGTTTTAGTGCACTGTAATAGCTGTTTGTTTCAAATTATTCCAGTGATTTATACACCAAAAGATTAGACGTAATTTAGCACACTAAGAATTTTTCAATAATACTTTCATTTAGATTTTAGCAGGGTAAAGAGTGTTAAGCAAAAGTAGCTGTCGTATTCAAAATGTTAATTCTGATGGTCAAGACCTATGAACTAAGGATTGTTTTCATAATCAATTTTCTGCTTTGAAAACTTTAAAGCTCATCATATCCAATTTATGGAAAGCCTAAACCAGACACTTGGTTCCACCCATGTTCAGCTAAATTACTGATCCTGCAATACAAGCATTCCTTTCTGATGCTAATCTCTATAGACATAAATCCTTAATGCCAAAAGCCCAGCTGGTGTGATATGATGTATATCCTTTAACCTTTGCAGTAAAGACGTAACTGAAGCATTACAGTCTTGCAATATGTTTGTAATACAGCAGAGTTCATAATTTATATCTATTAGTGCATGACTACATAATTTAATATTTTTTAAACAATGTAGCTACCTGAGAGCTCATGTTCTCACTGAGAGCTGCTGTTCCATGCATGGGCAAACAACAGCATAGCACACCAGGAATAAACATGTTGTTGTCCAACTTAATTAGAATTAAATCTGGTCAAGAGCTCTGCTGGCAAACTGTCATGGTTTAGGCCCAGACGGCAACTAAGCGCTACGTGGCCGCTCACTCACTCCCCCGGCCCCTGGTGGGATGGGGAGGAGAATCAAAAGAAAAAGGTAAAACCTCGCGGGTTGAGATAAGAACAGTTTAATAGAACAACACAAGGAGAGAAGAAATAATAATAACAATAATACTAACAAAAGAGTATATAAAGCGAGTGTTGCGCAATGCAATTTCTCACCACACGGAACACTATGCTTACCTCGTTCCAAGCCGCGATAGCGCTCCACCTGGCCAGCTCCCCCAGTTATATACTGAGCATGACATCAGTATGGTATTGAATATCCCCTTGGCTAGTTCGGGTCAGCCATTCCAGCTGTGCTCCCTCCCAGCTTCTTGTGAAAATTAACCCTATCCCAGCCAAGCCCAGGACACAAATAAAGAATAAAAATGAATATTATTGAACCTTCCAAGCCCTTTGTGGCCTTCTGTGCACTCGGTATTTTAAATATGCACACCTGCATAATTTTTTTTGCCCTGGTGGGTGTGGTGCTGATTAAAAGAGGTAAATGCAAAAGCCAAATCCATTGAGCTTGGCTTTAACTTTCTAACATGCTGCAGAAGGCCATAGATCACTTCTACTGAATAAGATTAAAGAGATTAATTTGTGCCAGCAGTCAATGACAGGCTTGTTAGGAGAAAAATCCAATGATGCTAACCCTTCAAAAAGCTGGTTATTAACCGCATTGATGACTGACTCCTCATTAAAGATTACTATTACTGTCTTCCATAGTGTTCCCCCTTTGACCTGAGTGGTTAGCGAGTTCTTAGGACTTCCACAGTTTTTGCTATAAAGAGAAGAAAGTGATGACAGATATTTCTTCCATTGAATACCATATATTTTCAAAGAATGCAAATAATCTCCTGCTTCTCTCAACACAAAAGGAATAAAAAAGTCAGGAGGCAGTTCATTAGTTCACCATCTTTTTAGAGAAGTCACTGCCTTTTAAGCTTGCTCTTCCTCCCACTATAAGTCACCTCCAATCAAATACATCAACATTTTTTTAAAAGCACTCTTATGATAATACACCAGACTGGAAATGCTTGTATGGGTCCACACCGCAAATACTTAATTCTCCTTGGGAGTACCTTAGTTTGATGTATGGGACACACTCAGCCTTGACATTCATCCCACCAGTGGCATTTGCGTGGGAAGGCTTCACAGGTACCCACTTCTGAGTCAAATACACCCATTTTCCCGCGAAGTCATAGAGAAAGTTCCCTTTCCCTTACTTAGCGGCATTTTTAAGGGTGATGAGTGGGAAGAAAGGAATATGGGCCAGAGCGGGGAAGTCTTCATCAGCGGGGAACAGTTTTCATCAGATTGTTTGTCGTGTTGGACTGCATTACAGTAAGTAGGCACCTGGCCCAGGAGGCAGGCATGCTACATGTCTGTGCAGAAGAGGACATGCCCCCACCCTTCCTAGGACCTTGGTGTAAGGACACCATCATCTCCCTGGGATGTGCCCTAGAGCCCAGACTCGGCAGAACTGACCAGCACTCAAGGATACAGCCAGAAGCAAAGAGAGCAGAGCTTTCAGATTGGTGTGGTCATGGGGAAAAGGGACTGAATTTGGGAGAAAAGCCATTCCCCAGGCACGAAGTCAGGGAACAGGACACGTTAAAAACTTCCGTGTACTACTTGCCCATCAGATGTCAGCAACCTTTATTTTGGTCCATTACTAAACATCTTTGTTTTCCTTTCTCAGAGAAAAATGCTCCCTTCTCCAGGGCCTCAGGGCTTTGCACTGACATTTCAGCCACCCAAGCCACCCAAATGAGGCTCTGCCTCATTTTAAAGTCTTCTGAAACCAGTTCAGGAGGAACCAGGCCTTGGCTGGCCAGGCCCTGAGCCAAAGGCTCCTTGAGAGGCAGGCAACATCTGAGATGTTTTCCAGCTGGAGACCTGTAGAGAAGTCCTCCAAATTAACAGCATTGGCAGAGCAATATACTTGGCTCTAAAAAAATCAAAGAAGTCCCGCAAAATAATTGTTTGCCTGTTGGGACTGGCAACTCAAAAGGAAAAAAATGGCACCTAAACCAACCTTAACCAAACTTCCCAGAAAGCGAATACTCCCACATCAGTTATGACCCCCTCACTGACCAACAGCCTTTAGTGATAGCTACTACTTGTCTCTGCCAGCTTCTCTTTCGCACTGACTGGATCTCTTAGGCCAGCTCCTCTGGTGAGGGCTGCACTGGAGGTGCGGCAAAGCCTCCTTCTCACAGAAGTCTCTGCACGTACAGAGACACACATCCCTGTAACCTTCTGTGGCCAAGCTTACAACTCACACATTTTCCCAGTTTTCTTTCTCTGGAAGCATCCATTTCTGAGACACGAATGGAGAAAAACTAAAGGAAACATGGGAATTTATGGCAGGGGAGACAAGATCAGAATAAATGGTACTGCCTTTACAAGAGAGATTCAATACTTCTCTGAAATGATAGAAAGGGAGAACAACAGACTAGGAGAGAGCAATGGGTCCCTGCGGTGCTGAAGGCTGGTCAGGCTGGTCTGCTGCATAAATGCTTCACTGACAGCTCAGCCCAGGAAGGACAGAAAAGTGGCCGTGGATGCCCTTGTTTAACAGCACGTTTTGTCAGGACTGTTTTCTGAAGGCATCTGTGGGCCAATCTACCTGGAGTCTGACACGCAGTGGCATTAGGGGGTGGAAAGAAAAATGTTTTCAGCTGAGACCAGAGGCAAATCTATCCTCTTCCTCCACTGCTTTGAAAGACAGCTGCCAGCCCAAGTGCCCCTCTTGGAAGAAGTGCTCATTCCCCTATGCCTGGCTCCACAGGATGAGGGAATTTGACACAAGTGAAATATGCACCAAAAGCCAGGACAGGCCCATGCTGGAGGTCAGACCAGCAGCAGAATCCAGAATTTGTGGGGTGCTGCATGGTTTTGAAGAACATTCACAAAGAGGAAAATAAACCTGATTTACTAAATATAGTGCCAGCTTCAAAATATTTTCTCAGTCCTAAAATTTACTCCATCTGAAATAGTGCCTACAGACAACCAATTCACTTGAGTAGCACAAATGTGCTGGACACACCATGGGGCTGTGGAATATTTTTCAGTATTCATGTTGGTACAAATACAAAAGTGCATAGCCTTAGAAACAGTGGTTTGAATTGCATTGTCACTGCACTTTTTAGAGACCCTTTTTTCCCACTTTATTGCAATTTTGTGCTCATTGCTATGGTATCCAAGTGCCTGTGAGAGTAATTATAACACAGTTCCATTTAGCACAATGTTCAGAAGTATTTCACTGAGATTGTTAAATGGTATTTCACACCTCTAGCTTGCTCCACTCGCTCCTTACATCAGCAGAAATTGGTATCAATCTGTTATGTGCTGGCTTAACATTTTTTTCTTCCTGAGTAGTATTATTATTTGAGCTGTTCCATTTGCATTAATTAGGTTTCTGCATTCTTTTAGCTTAGCAGATTGTGAAGATGAGGCCAAAATGGAGGTTTTTCTCCACTGTTTTTTTTTTAATGTTTAGTACTTTATTTCTAAAATTACTTGATAGTCTGCACAGAAAAAAATATATTCTTTAATATCTGCTCTTTTAGCTGGATCCAAATACATTGCATCTTCAACATCTTCCATATACAACCCCAAACTGCTTAAGAGACAAATTCTTTCTTAAGGGCCCCAACCCATTTCTGTTGGGATAGTGAAGGCATCTAATCAAGTAATTGTAAGTCATATTGGGATTAATGGTGTAGCTCACTAAGCCACGTACTAAATTCCCTTCTGTCTGCTGTTTACTGATTTCACTAAACAAAGTCTCCATTTATTTGTCTTGAATTATATTTTTTCATTTCTAAAACAGAAACAGTGAAAGATTTTTCCAATTTTCCCTTGCTATTTTAGTTTTCATGAAGCATTACTTACAGGGATGGGATTGATCAATTCTCTGATAGCAGCTTTCTTTAGAGTGATTTCAATCCAACTGAAAGGATAACTTTGTTTCGCTTGTTCGATGACACTGAGCAACACTGCGCATTATTTTCACTAAGCCTTCACAACCTATTGTTTACAACTATGCCTCCTTCTGCCCTCTGGTTTTGAAAGTAAAATTCCCTGTTGGAAAGTAAATTTTTAATGCTTTATTTTTTTCTGGTTCTTTTTCTTCTTTAGAGGGAACTGTAAAAAGAGAAAAATTGAATCTGAGATTTCCGTAGCTTCTAAGATTATTGTTGATGCTACTTATTCAAGCACCATCACTGTCAGTAAGTTCAGGAAAAAGGTTAAGGTAGGTGTGAAAAAAACAGGCATGTCTCTCTGCTATAGGATGATTAAAAACCCCATGAAATAGATGAGATTACAAAAATAGAATGAAAGTACAACTTAAAGCACTGTGTCTGTATAGCTACTGAATGAACATGTATCAACAATATGTAGGTTCTTTAAAAGAGCATTTATGGAAGCCAATGCAATCACTGCTAGTTTTCTAAAACTGTCCATAGCATTTAGTTTACTCAGATATAGAAAGAGACAATGCTTTTATTCAGCATTGTTAGATTCCAACTCTCCAAGGCTCTGTACTGTTTTCAAATATGCCATAATGCATCTGCTCCATGTCTCTTGCAGAGAAGCAGTGGTCCATGACATGCAGTTTAAACAATGATTTTTGTTTAGCTGACATTTCACAGTCAACTGTATGGCCAAAGGGCAGTTCTGATCTTGTCTGACCTCTCAAACAGACAATAACCTGCCATTTTTTCTTCTCACCAGTAGTGTGTGGCATTCTTCCCTCTCAGACTGCTTAAGCTCTGCTCAGAGAATCCACAAACTACTCAGCTCTATGGCTGCTTTCCAGTTTTGGGGACATGTTCTGTAGTTCGCCCTACCTGTTCATGTGAGAGGTCTATCTTTGCCATGAATCACCCATGACAAGAAGGAAGACAATGAAACCTTCTAGTCAGTTACTCAGAGCTGGGAAGATTGAAGCAAACCTGTGTTAAGCCTGAAATTTGGTACAATACCTGAAGTTAGTCCAGTAGGTGAAATTTCAGGTTGAACTGAATAGCACCTCGTGAATATTCGTGGCCCTGGAAAGAATGAAAAAGAAAGTGAAATGTTAACATGAAGAGATCGCCTCTAAGAATAGGAACATACGGAAAGTCAGTTTCATGGTGATCCGTTTTTTTTAATTGCTTTCCCAGAGTCTAAATTCACTGTTATTTTCCCAGACTCTAAATTCTGTTATTTTCAGACCCTATAGCTATAACAGGTAGCTTTCCTTATAACTAAGAATGTCCACAGGAATCAGAAGACACGAAAGCAGAGCGCTCTTGTTCTGATCAAAAGGAAACTTATGGGGAAAATAAATTACTTGCATAACGGGAATTTGTATAGACTTGCTAAAAACCATCATATTGACCTTAAGCTACCTCTCTTTTCTCTGCAACCTATGATTGCCATCGTTATGTAATTATCAGAGATATTTTTAAGTTATGTTAGCACTTCTTAAAGCAATTGCATTGATAATAGCAACGATGTTCTTCTGCAAGCTTAGCAAATGAAGCACTGGATAATAGCATAAAGAACTTTTCACCACTAGGTCATCATTAACTTGATCTGGTCAAATACATAATGACAGGAAAATGTTGCCATCCAATTAACGGTGCACAGTAGCCTATATATAATGAACTGGTTTCAGTCCAGATCCTGTTCACAAGATAAGAAACAATCAATTTAATTGGGGATTAATTGGCACCTGGCTTGCCAGTCTTGATAATCTTTAGGACATAGTCTTTATTTCGATTGTAAGCACCTTAGGGGAGGCACTGTTTATTACTGTGTTTGAAAATCTGCACCATCGTCCTTGTGAGTTTAATATCTATCATAGATCTGAAAAAACTTACTGTGCTATACTTATAATTGGAGACAAACAGAAGAGCTGATTTTAACAACTATCAACCTACTGCCTTTGAAGAAGCATATGAAATGTAACTGTTATCCCTAAATTATTAAAAACTCACACTAAGTGCAGAGGTTCATCTTTTGGTTCGGACAGATTCTGAGTTTGTCCAAAACATTTTGCCTGTCTCCTGTAACCATGTAGGAAAATCTTTTGGAAGCAAACAAGTCTCTCTCTAACAGAGTATGAAGAAGGAAGTAGAAACACCATCTCTAAAGCCTTAGAGATCTACCGCCTTTTTGTACTTAAGGGAGATAATGCAAAACTTTGAGCAGGGTCATGTCTTAGTATTACAGGGAGCCACGTGAGTATATCTGTGGGGCAAAAGATCCCTGGTTCACAGCGACTAATGCCCATAAGCATTAGCCAAACAATATACAAGACCAAATGATTAATTCAAAATGACTAAAATAAATAAGTACCAGAAATCAGAGAAACTAAAAGAAATAACCTACTGCATGCATGGAAATTTTCTCAGATAACATTTGTCTTCATCTCCACAATAATATACCTTATTAACTACATCATCTGAGGTACACTTAGTTTTGCTGGGCACAAGAAGGTATGATAAGCCTAAATATGCTAAGCCTTGCTTGATCTATGCAAAAAGATTTTTCTCTCATCAGAAGATCTGATGAAATAAAACCACATCTGATAAATATCAGCACATGGCTTTGGTTTTACGGCTCTTACACTGAGCTAGAGAATGAGGGGACTAATCAGACCTTGGGGACTATATGAATTTGACAGCAGTGACTGAGGGAGAAATGGAGGGGAAAAAAGGAGGGGATTAAAAAAGGAGTGACTGCATGATAATGAGCGGGGGAAACGAATGACTGTTTCAACATCGATTTATCACTGCAGGAGTCTTTAATTTTGGAGGGTGAGTAACAATCAGCTGAAGGAGGAAAGTCAAAGCTGTGGTGAGACGAGGAGGGCAGGGCTACCTATTACAGACACAGAGTGTACAGGGTTGGAGGGAAGAGTGATTAGCTTTGCTGGCAGGCACAGTAGCCAGGACTGCAGGACACTCCAAACTCTTTTTGTTTTTGAAATCCATCTTTTGCTGATACTTCCAGTAATTAAGGTCACCACACTAGGGCATTTACTGTTTGCCCTGATGAAAACTGTTCTGAATTTGACAAATAGCATTTGTGTTTGTCTTAACTCCTCATCAAGCAAGACCTAGATTTTTTACTCAGCTGCAGGAACAATTTTTCTTGCTTCTCTGAAACTCAGTAAAGCAGATATTCTCACAAGATTTCCAACATTTGTATGCCTTCAGAAACATCAGCAGAGACTTTTTCCATAGACTCCATTTCAGTACCATAGATTTAACTTTAGAAATAAGAAAGGGTAAATATGAGATGGAGGATATGATTGCAAATAGACATGCTCTTTATAGGCTTACTATTTAAACACAGGACGACACTACCTGGTTTGGAACTGTCTTGTCACTGCCCAGCCTAAAATATGAGTACAGAAAACTCATATCTCTCTACAAAATACTTACTAGATATGCCTTTAGTGACATCTGTGTACACAATGCATTTTCTAATATAACTGCCTTTCTTTTTGCTACATTGCTGTTCTCCCTTAGAAGAGACAGGAGAGGAAGATGGCACCAGACAACAAATGGAGTTTTATTCATGGAAAGTAGCATACGACCATTTCAGTTTCTCTTAAGATAAGAGAAATCCCATTTTAGGATGGGAGACTCTTGAGCTCAGCAGGTGGAGCACCTTCAACTCGTTAAAGCCGCTGGCATTTTGTAAGGGCAATTCCCTTATCTCTTTCAAATCATCTTTTCTCCTGACACCTCCGTCAGAGCTTGTTCACAGCTCAGCATCCCCATGTAAAGCACAATTGGCTCCTCAGAAGACCATGGGGAATAGGGGTCAGCCTGGGCACTTCAGAGAGGAATATCTTTTGAAAAGAAAATTGCATCAAATGGTTTTACTGGCAGTATTCATGTTAAAAGCCAGTGGAACACGAATGGCTTTTAAATAAGAACAGGCCCTTGTTCCAGACTACATTTTCAACTAGATCCATATTCACAGCTTCTAGTTCAATCAGTGATTTTGCTAAGCACATGGAGAATCTCCAAAAGACATCTCTTAGCAGGACACACAGGCTACAATTTTAGAGTTGGTTCTACAAAGGAAAACACAGCTGCTGAGGAGGAACAGATTTTGCAACCACAAAAGTACTTTCTCTATCTTTAATGAAAAATAAGAGAAGAATGTAGGACAGTAGCTTTACATTAAATATAACTTTTAAAAATATTTCTTTCCATGAGCAGCAGAAGTAATTAAGCATTACTATGGCCTCACTTGCATTCACTGTTCATATATCCTACTTGTTCAATGCATTAGGAGCATTTTTTTTCTCACTGTCTGGATGACACAGAGCCTAATGGAGTTTTAGTCCATGACCTGGGCTCCTGGGTACTAGGTACTGATGACAGATATCAGCTAAGCTGGTATTTCTATACAGTAGAATATTTTAATAAACAAGATGTTTCAGTTTAAGAATATTGGTAGGAAAGCTGAAACTTATAGTTTGAAACCTTTCGTAAACAGGATTGTTGTGAAGATGAAGAAATGAAAAAAGTTGCTTATTAGTATTTGTTACTGAAGATGGATCTTCAGTAGATGTGTTTATTCACTAGATTTAAGTCGTGCTATGAGGACATGACGAAGAAGAAGGGGTAAAAGGATTTTTACTACAATGGTTAGAACCAGCTGAAGATGATGATATCTTTTGAACAGGATCAGAAGGAGCCCACAGATTCTTGGGCTGATGAAACAGTGCTCTCATCTCTACTGGTTATTTTTCTTATGCCATTTTTCCCTTTTGCAAATAAATCCATCCTAGTTCCCTCAGATCTGCTTTCTAACTCTGTAGGCTGTGGCTCTTTGCTTTGGGTAGAGCTCTGCTGAAGCCCTGACCCTGTCCTGCTCTGCACTGCACAGTGCTGGTTGTCACCCCATCCACTTAGCTGAAGACCCTCTGCTTTTTCCAATTCTGCTAGGAAATAAGGTGTAGAAACTTACTCAGCCCTCCTTCTTATCCTATGTTTTCTGTCACCTTCCTACCACCCATTCTTTCTTCCCTCCCTCCTCTCACTTTGTCATTTTCATCTGGGATTCTTTGATCACAAAGAAAAGTTTGGATATACCACAAAATACTGGATGTACTCACAGCAGCCAAAAGGTTGGAGAGTCAATATAACAAAATTTTGTCCAGCAGCACTCATTGCGGCAATTTTGCACTACCTGCACAGACCTTAATGCCTCATTAGAGTCTGTGGGAGGTATTTGACAAGCATGGATGCTCAGACAGCTATTCCCGCCTCTCTTTCCTGTTCCTCTGAAAGTGGCTTAAATAGATTTCTCAGCACAGCACTGGTCTCAGGCACCCACTCACCATTTATCTTCCCAAGCCATTAATCACAATCATGTGCAATTTAGAGCAGTTCCTGGTGTTTTTCCCTGAAATGAAAGAGTCGCTCTTGTCATGAATATTATTGCTCATGAATCACAGTGATTTCCAGCCATGCCATCAATTATAAACACAGCTAATTGGAGTGCCAATAGGGCTGCCTCTCGTCACAGAGAGGCTCCTGCCATGAATTTTACTGGCTATGAATCATTGTATCATCAAACAAGAGACTCCCCTTCACTCCCCTCCACTGACCTGAAGCCAAGGCACCAGTATTGGCTTCCTGCAGTTATCAGGCTATGCAATGTCATAAATCCACATCTAACCAGTTCACCAAGGAAGATACTGTCTCTCTCTGTGCCCATATTGCTTGCAAGTCTCTCTCATGGCTGTCAGATCTTTGCATTAGACTGGCATCATCAGGGAAATTGGCAGAGAGCTTCCTCTGTGTCCTTACAGGTCTCATGCCAAGTCAATATTCCCCACACTTTTTCCAGGGGAGAGACAGAGGTGCGGCTATCTAAAATATGATTCTCTTTTCTCTCCTCAGACACACAAAAAGTGCTGCCTCCAAGCTGTTTGTGAGGACTTCTGGGATGTATGCTGCTGCACAAATGATAAGTAGTAGCCAAAATCTATCACTTTTGTTTCTGAGCGATAGCATTCATGGGAAATGGATCTTGTGCTGGACTGTGAGCAAGGAAGAGGGAGACTGGGAATTTGAATTGTGCCTAGCAAAACAACAAGAAAATTGATTGTCTCTGCTGCCTCTAACTTTAAGCACAAAGCAGTGTGAGAGCACAGAATTCAGTAACTCTTCTGGATGTTGTGCAAGAGAAAACCCCAGAAAAAAATGAAGAGTCAATCTGTTTCCTCCTTAGATGGCAAAGTATCAATCTACAAGAGACAGAGGAAATGTACGCTAATGCGAATGAATTCATCAACTCTTACAACACCCACTTCTTACCCACAAAAACACATTACTTGCAACACAACAAATTCTACTTTCACAAATTGCATTGATATACAATCAGACTGTCACTGTCATAACCAAGACTACCAGATAACGCCACTTCTTATCCAATTCAGTGCCTCTGGTAGCTCCAGTCACCTCCATCACTTTCAGCTGTGACCTTCAGCCAAATTTGAACTATCCCTTCACCTGTTTCAGCTGCCATTGATTGTTCCAGCCACAAGAACCAGCTATCACCATCTCTATTAACCACCAAACCACAACTTTCAGTCATCACGTCTGGTTGTCACTGACCAAGAACTTTTCCTCATGGCCTCCTGATATTACCATTGATTCCTTCAACTACTCCAAGTATCTTCATCATTCCTTCAGCAGCCTGGAGATCTATACTTGGGCCTCAGTTATCTTGGGTATCTAGTCCTCACAGGTATCAACAGAACTGCAAGACACCTATGCTGTATCTTTCATGCTAGTGCCCATGGTCTGCATGGCAAGACACGGCATGACCCATGGTCTGGCAAGGCCAGGCGCTGTGGTGGCTGAGGGCTGCTTTGAGATCCACCTGCACTAGAGCCGTCTCACTAGGGACTCCCACTCAGGTAGACAACAGTTATTACAGACTTCCTCAGTGAAGCTGGAGTAGCTGGTCTGTACAGGGCTGCCTACTGCCTGCTGGGTTTGTCTTGTCTTTAGAGGCCTCCCTATGAATCCCTCCCTCCCCTGCAAACCTCATCCAAACACAGCTTACTTCTGGTGCTTAGTTTTCTACTGCCTAAACTTGGACTTGTCTGGTCCCTAATCTCCATACCAATCCAATCACTAATAAACTAAATATATTCTAACTGCTAATCCTACAAACTAACTGAGCAAGTAGTCTAAGCTGAGTTAACCACAACAGTTAGCAACTTACAAAATTCTAACTCTCTCTAATACAATAGACCCTCCAGACCACTGTGTGAGAGCACTGCACTCTATACTACCAGTACTTCATCCTTTTTAGTTGGCATGAGGATTTGACAGAAATATTTTTGGAGTCATTTGGTTGGGTGAATGGTAGTAACTAGCTTATGTGAACTCAAAAGATGATCAGGCAAGAATTGCAAGTCAACTGCACATGCATGTGAGAAGCACTCTGTTCAAACAGGAGCAAAAATGCCAGTATTTTCAGTAAGCCAAACATTTGTAAGCTTAGCAGAGTGAGTGAAGACTGACCATTCTGAACAAAAGAACTCTCTGGTCAGCTAAAACCTTTTCCAGTACCTAATTTAACCACTCTGTAAACCTTCCAAAGTGATTGTGACAGTAAAGTGTTCACTTTCCCCAGAGAAGATCATGTGAGGTACTACAACTAAATCAGAATATAGATTCAGAAATGTCAAGTTGACCATACCTCATGTGACCTTTTCCTCCATTTGCCTCGTGAATAAATAACCATCAGTTTAACAATAATTCAGACGATCACAGGCTGTTGTCTGTTTCCAATTCCCCTTAAGCTATAAGCTTACTGGAAAAAAAAATGTTCTGAACATTTTAATATAAGAGATATGAAAAAAAAAGTCATTATTAGTCTAGGGATAACCTAAGTCCCATGCCTGAAATATTTTGCATTCTGCAAAAGAAAGAATTCTTGACTCAGTCTCAACAAAGGGTGAATGACCTTATACTAATTTCAGATGGATAAGGTCTGTCAAGATTAGAATAAGATTATTGAATGCCTCCTTTCTTTTTCCTTGAATTGATATAGTACATACTGTGACACAAAATCAATGATGTCTAAAAAATGCAGAATGAAGAGTCCAAGAAAATAAGAGCGGGAGGAATTATGAATGCATCACACAAAACTCCCAGTACATGCAACTGAGTTGTAAAAGACCACGTGCTTTGGTGCAGAGGTCATCACCAGGTAGAACCCAGTGGATTACACTCCTCTGGTGAGGAAAGCTGCAAAATATTGGACTGTGACAACTTAATTGGGAGCCTGGGAAGGAGAAGCACAGTGACCTCTCCTCCCACTGATATTGTTGTTGCTATTGCATATAGTGCTTGTCCCTTAAGTCTCATATGCAACAATCCCAAAAGCTAACATAGTCTACCTCCCCGCTATCCACCTACTGGAAGGTTTTTACAAATGAAAATTAGTAATAAATGGGAGACAATGACCAGTCTTATCATTTAGGGGTAAAGAACACCTTGTCAAATTTGCTTGAGTCTACACAGATAATTATTAAGGACTATTTATAAGATATACATAATTATATAAATTATAACCATCCCCAGATAATCTCCTCTGTAGCAAGTGTAATCGAAGGATATGACTTGCTAAAATCTTATGTCCTGCACCTATTTTTGGTACTACCAAGTTAAAGATCTCCCACTCCTTTGTTCAGCAGATGTGCATGGTTCTTTCTAATGGATGCAGATAATTGCCATTGCTATGTTGGGGAACTACAAATTGAAATTGCTCCTCTGTTACTTTCCTCTTTCTTTTCTTCTTTATACACTTGTGTATTTTATTTACGTTGTTCACCGAATGATTTTAGAAAAAAGGTTATGCAGTCAGATGAAGGGTGGTTTTAAATCATTAAAAAAAAAAGAAAAAAAAAAAGGTCTGTGTAAAATTCAGTCTAAGCACTCCTCAGTAGGTGTGCCATAACAAAAAATCTACCCTCACAAAGAAATCCTGTATCTCCAGCTGGGCCCTGGGACCTTCTGGGTTTCTGATGATGCCAGAGCATGATTAAGTCTTGTTAGTATTTGTTTTTCACTTGTTATTACTTTCTCCTATTCCCTTTGGGTTACTTCATCTACCCAGCAAACCCTGAACCATCAAAGACATTTACTTGCCTCACGTTAACCAGGGTGGTCTCATTATACAGCTTTAAGCTTTTCCAGGATCAGAGCTTTTGATTGCGCGTTTGAATCAGGAGAAGTCCTTTTGTAGGTAAGATAGCCAGCACAATGGGGCTATGATCCTAGCCTACCGCTCCTTGGTAATACTATAAGGTAAATAAATAACAGTGGTGTGAGTCACAGCAGAGAGATAGCTTCTAATTGAAAAAACAAACCTAAACAAAGAAAAAATGCACAGAGGACTGCATTTGTTGCTGATGCTTCGAATGAATTAGCAGCTTGCTTCCCCTTACAGCGAGAAATGGCATATAACAGATAAGCAGCTGTACAAAACTAACAAACTTCACTTACTATACGCACCACTAGAGCTTGTTGCAGACGTGCATTTTTAGAAAATTGTGTCCTAAGCACTCCTATTTTTGCCCGTGTTTGTACAATGAGTATTGTGTTCTAATTTATTTTTAATGTGCAGCTTACCCCTTACTGCCAGCCATTCTTTCAATGAAATGTTGCTTCTCCATGAGTATTTCTGCATAAATATTTTATAACTGAACTAAATTAAAAAATCACCTTCTGACTACTTGAGGTTAAACTACTGAAAAAGTGCAAGCAATTCCATTTTGCTTTCACATTTATTCCTGGTATTTTGTAAGGAAATCTCATTGAAGCAAACTCTCAATTTTACTCCAGTTCACACTAAATGACAAGACAATAAGTTCATTTTCAACATGAATAGGAATGAAACACAAATGCGTTACTGATACAGGGCACCTTTGCTATAATTGAAATTATAGAGTAATGGCTGCAGATCTATTTAAACCTGGTATAAAAAATCACAGCTTTCTACACCATACAGATTCTGTAGTTCCTGAGTCCCTTTGAAATCAGGATGTACTATGACAACAAATAAATATAGAATGTTTTTATTTACAATGCGAGAGAAATTAACAGCATAGAAAAATTAAAAGGAATCCATGTTAGCTAATTATCTTCTTCTGAACAGTATTAGAAGTGACCTGAGCGAAATTAAGTCAACTTTTGTGATCAGACTGAATGCTGCATCAACACACTGTGAAAAAGAGTCAGTTTCATGTCAATAGTGTGTATCTGTAATTGATGCAAAATAGATTTTTGAAATGTTGGTCACTTACTATCTGCAATCTTGTTATATCAACATAGAGGAAGAAAAAGAGAAAGTGATGAAGTGCAATGACAGATGCACAGGTGTTTAGAGGATACACCTATGAGGACTGTATTCCTCATTTATTTATCTTTATGATTGAGAAAGTCCAAATAAAATGATTTCCAGAAAATTAATAAGAGAATAGGGACTTATAAAAAGGTTTCATTACAAGATGTAAACAAACCCTGGAAGCACAAGCACGCAAACTGTAATCAGTATAAAAGCACAAAAGAAAAAAGGCAATTGCTTCAAATTACAATTAACCCCATTCAGGACAGTTTATTGCCACTGCTGAATGTGATCCTTTTTCTTCGTTTATCATCAGAATCAAAATCCCACGACTAATGTATTTAATCAGTTTTGCCACAATGAGTGAATGCCTCAAGGGTCTATGTAGCAATCCTTTACATAGGAAAGATTTACCAGAAGTTTGATTAAATGAAACCGAAATGTATTTGTTTTTGCTGTAAACTGTGTAGGATGAGAGCATCGTCCTCTTCAGAAGCCGGGAGAGGAATTAGGCTGGGCCTCAGCCACCATAGGCAAGGTCAACTGCATTTCGTGATAAAGAACTACAACAAACTCAGAGTATTTTGGCAAATTTGCAAAAGCAAAGATGTGTTTAACGTAAGAAATCCACTTATGAAGAAAAGTCAGTAAAGATCATCATGAGCTCACTGTCTTGAAGAATACAAATATCTCTAATCAGAGTAGAAAGCCTAACTGGCATGATGAAGGCTTACGGTACAGTTTGGAGTGCTACTTAAGATTATGCAGACACACAAATACTGAAATGAAACAGCTTTACTTCACTATCTACCTCATAATGAGCATGTTGCTCCATCTTAAATCATAACTGGAGCCTCTGCCAGGTCTTGGCTGAATTGGGTCCGGCTTCAGTGTGTCTTCCCTGAAATGCTAAAGCATCTGTCCAGGAAAATGGAAAATAATGTCCCGTCTTTAGAAAGTGCCTGACTGTGTAGGTGGGCAACGAGTTATACTGCATCCCTTCTAGCTAATGAGTAACATAGGCTTAACCAGGCAGAAGAGGAGGTTTGCTCCTTAAAGAGAGAAAAATCCCCAACAGGAAAACTAGTGTCCTCCCCCAAACTGAACAGATAAGAATTAATCTCCTTTTTTGTTACAGGAAAGCATATTTGCTGTGCGTCAGCCCAAATATGTTTCATCCTGAAGCTGTACTGCCTATCTGCTAATACCAGCTTGGGCTTCTGGGCAGGGAGGCCTCACGGGACTTAAACTGGACTTGACCACACTTAAGCTGAAACTATCTATCTTCTCTACTTACTCTTTCTGATAGCTCCCTTCCATGCTAGCTGTCCTCATCCCAACTGCCGTCGCTAGTTCCTCGTTAGGCCCTTTCCACTAGTTATTTCTGCTGACTGCTTCTTTCCTCTATCTATTCCTGTTACCCACTTGCTGCTTATGCTACTGTGTGATGATACCAGCTTCTCAAGGCAAGTACAGCAATCCAGAGATGCCTTTGCCATGTAAACTTTCCTTCTTTGTCATCTTTACGAGAAGCTAGCAAGCATTGGATTAAGTAACTGCTCAGCCCAGCCCCTCCAGATGTAGTTGGGTTTATCCAGTGTTTTGCCACAGCAAGAGTAGTTCATCCAAATTTATAACTTCTTTTTAAAGCACAATAGTCCCACATGAAATGCAAATTTAATCTCTTTAGGTTAGCCCCTATGTTAATTTTCTTCAGATCCCTTTACTCCCAACCACATATCTATATCATCTGTACTGCCTCTTTGTGGGACTTTTCTAGGTCTCTTTTTAATCCTGACTTAAAAAAAAATATGTACAATTTCAACAATTAATTTTAAAATGCGGCTTTATATATAGCAGCATTGGCATAGCAAAACAGAGGGTAACCTGGGGCGTAGGAGTTGCAATGTGTGGCCAGTGGTGAAAACAATGGGACATTCATAGAACAGCTTTCCCAGAGAAAAAATTGCTTGAAACTACACTCTTACTCCATATTCTGTACCTGTGTGCTTCAGAAATAGCCCTGGACTGGTGGCAGAATACTGCTCTAGAAAACAGCTCTCTAGTGTCAGTCTCAGGCTAGGTATTTTCTGGCACCACATAGCAATTACAGCCATGAAAGTAGTTTCCAAACAACTTTCCAGGTACATATCAGACCTGAACATGCTTTGAATCCACCTCCAGACCTTCACACATACTTCGGAAACATTTTGGAGACGGGGTGTGCAGCAGTGGGTCTTTTCCATGGATAATCTCCTGGACTTTGTGGATATCCAGAACCTTAGCACTCACCAGATTACTCCCATGTGTAGCTGCAAAGAGTTAGGGGCAGACACTAAGAGAAGTACCACTGCCACAGGTGAAGTTATCTAGGCTGTAGAGTAGCTGGAAACCCCACAACCCACTGAGCAGAGTTCGCACAAATCTAGATGTCAACAGACTTGAAAGATAAGGCTCATTTGCTGCCCCTGCAGGCTCCCAGAGTTTATCCTTGGTGAGGAGGAGATTGTGAAATGAGGCTTGCACTTCTGAGGAAAAGGTTTCCATAGGCTTCTGCACTGAGGAAAGCAGAAATTAACACCTGTACTGCTGTTTAGAACTGGAGGTGCTGGAACAGCATTTAAGGCTATTGGCACTTAAAATAAATGGAGGTATTCACACCGCCTAGTTTCGAAGCACCTGCCCGGTTCTGTGTGTATGAGCTTCTGCTCTGAATTGCTGAGATGCCAATGTCCCTCCAGTCACTGCAGAGACTTCTCTGTGTACTGGTCTAGCTGCACTGTTATAGTGGGGAACTCTCAGCTTCAGGTCTAGGTCTTCATTCCTCATCAGCCACACTAGTCTGTGCTCTGGCTCCATTTAGGCATGTCAGTTGGCCCTCTGGGTGATAAAACCTGAATGCAGACGAACAGGACATGGCTATTGGAGTCCGACTCCAGTTGCAATATGGATGCACCTACATGGTGCCAGTGTCCAGCTGGCTGGCTGCCCCAAGGTACCTGAGCAGGTCGCTAAGATATCCACAGCCTTCATACCTAGCTTCAGAACCAAGATGTGCAGCTCTGTGCCACCCTTGCCATCCCACAACAGGCCATACCTGACAGGCTGCAAAGCAGCTCTTTCATTTCATATATTACTCACTATATCATATGTCTAGAGAAGAGTTAATGGAATATATATAAGATGAACACTCTGCTGTGTAGTGCACATATCTGAAAAACTCTGCAGACTGCTCTTTTGTATGGCCAGATTGCTTCCCAGCCCCACCAGTAACATGTTGCCTCTCACACAGCAGAAAACACCAGCTTCTCCACACTTTATTGAACAGACAAAATCTGTGAGCTGGTCACCTGGGTACATTTCAGAGCAATGCCATTTCTCTCAGACTCCTGAACAACCAGAAATAGCTGATGTGCCATCTGTTTCCAAACAATACTTCTAGAAATCATTTTGCAAAATACGGTTTCCATTGATTTTTTATTTTAGCCTAGTTAAGCCATGCTTTGAAACAAATCTAATAAAGATAATAAGGGCCACTGAGTTTGTTTCTTCTCTCTTTTTTCCCCTTATTTTTCAGAGGTCCTTAATGCTTCAGTTGTTCCTGGTCAATTGTTGTGCCCAACGGTATTTCTATAGAGAGAGGACTCTTTCATTCAGGCTTTGCAATAGAAAGGAGGTGTAGACATCACAAGGAAAATCACTAAATGGCATAAGGAAAGTTTTGGAGTATATTTCGTCAAAGAGATAGCTAACCCAGAGGACCAATAGAAGCCTTGTGGTAAGTGTTTCTGTTACCAAGATTTGAGAGGTCAGTTCTCTGGCTTGCAATTGACTCACATCTTGTGGAAGAAGTTGTAAGAAGGAAGAGGGAGGGAGTTAATCAGGGCACTGTGGGTAATCCCCTTCATCCTGGCTTTTTACAAGTGTTGTTGGCCATCTTGAACGTGATCTGTCTATCGGCTGCCTGTACTCCTTGTCAAAAATCTCTGCTCTCCTGACGGTGATGGTCATGAGCTCACTACCCTGAAACTACTGCCCAAATCAATCATAGAACCATAGAATCATTTAGGTTGGAAAAGACCTTTAAGGTCATTGAGTCCAACCATTAACCTAGCACTGCCAAGTCCACCACTAAACCATGTCCCTAAGCTCCACATCTACCTGTCTTTTAAATACCTCCAGGGATGGTGACTCAACCACTTCCCAGGGCAGCCTGTTCCAATGCTTGACAACCCTTTCGGTGAAGAAATTTTTCCTAATGTCCAATCGAAACCTCCCCTGATGCAACTTGAGGACGTTTCCTCTTGTCCTATCACTTGTTACTTGGGAGAAGAGACCGACACCCACCTTGCTACAAGCTCCTTTCAGGTAGTTGTAGAGAGCGATAAGGTCTCCCCTCAGCCTCCTTTTCTGCAGGCTAAACAACCCCAGTTCCCTCAGCTGCTCCTCGTAAGACTTGTTCTCTAGACCCTTCACCAGCTTTGTTGCTCTTTCTTTGGACACACTCCAGCACCTCAATGTCTTTCTTGTAGTGAGGGGCCCAAAAGCAAACACAGTATTCAAGTGTAGCCTCACCAGTGCCAAGTACAGGCGGGACGATCACTTCCCTAGTCCTGCTGGTCACACTAGTTCTGATACAAGCCAGGATGCTGTTGGCCTTGGCCGCCTGGGCACACTGCCAGCTCATATTCAGCTGGCTGTCGACCAACACCCCCAGGTCCTTTTCCACTGGGCAGCTTTCCAGCCACTCTTCCCCAAGCCTGTAGCATTGCATGGGGTTGTTGTGACCCAAGTGCAGGACCTGGCACTTAGCCTTGTTGAACCTCATACACTTGGCCTTGTCCCATCGATCCAGCCTGTCCAGATCCCTCCGTAGAGTCTTCCTACCCTCAAGCAGATCAACACTCCTGCCCAACTTGGTGTTGTCTGCAAACTTACTCGTCCAGATGTAATCTTATTGCAATCCCCTCGTCCAGATCATTGATAAAGATATCAAACAGAACTGGCCCCAGTACTGAGCCCTGAGGAACACCACTTGTGACCGGCCGCCAACTGGTTTTAACTCCATTCACCACAACTCTTTGGTCCTGGCCATCCAGCCAGTTTTTTACCTAGAGAAGAGTGGGTAAATGAAGGTAGCATTGCCTTCAAGAAAGGAGAATTCAGCCTCAGGCAGAGTAACCACATTTGCCCAAGGGTCAAGGGTGGAGTAAGAGGTGAGAAATCTTTTGTCTCACGAGCTCCAAGTCTCTCTCTCCCCTTCCATTTACCAAGCCTGATTGATTGTGGACTTGGTTGAATTTCCTCAGTGCAGCTGTCTGGGCTCCCTGGGTGCAACAAGGTGCTTGTGGAGGCTGCAGCTGTGACTGGCATAGCCCCGTACATGAGGGCCCTGAACACAGAGGCACACGGGATGCGCCTAAGCAGGGTGACTCAGAGGAGTCAGGGAGGTAATGGATGGGGTGGCAGGTGGTGGAGGGAAGCGAAGGCCACCACAGTAGTCACTGTACCTAGGTTTGTCCCTCCTGAAGTGCCTTCTGCCTGACTGACAAACTTCACTTCACAGTCAGGTTGGTGCCAAGAACGGTAGTGACTTGCCTTAAGTTCATACACATTACCAATGCTAAAGGGAATTTTAAAGGCTATTTAAATACAGAATATTTAATCACTGAGTAAGTGGAAGTTATTTGGATAATGCAGTTCTGAAATTTAATGTGAATCTCAAAATCTTTTTTCTACTTATTTTGTACTTTCTTAATCTTCAAAATTTCATTAAACCAGAAAGTATACTTAGAGTGCTGGAAATTGCCACAGAAAAGTGGTAAAGGTAGTCCTGCTGCTAAGGCAGATCTCAATGAAATACAGTGCAGTTTATTTAAAGGCAAAAAAAAAAAATGAAATCCTCACCAGAGACATGCTTTTTGTTGTCCTGTCTGCCTCTCCTCTTCAGCTGTAGCTATGTCATGGAGCACAGCAAGAAGAGTAAAAGTCACTCCACTACTAAGATCTCAAGGAGCTCCAATGCACAAGGCACCAAAAAAAAAAAAAAAAGTCTGTTCCTTGGCATCATCTCACTTTCTCATCTCCAGCTAACTGGTGCTTTTCACTCTATGTACATTATCGAATATTTGTCTATCAGGCAATTTTCTTTAAACCAGAGTTTTCCCCCAGATTTTGAAGCAGTAAAAAGTGAGGGTCACCTATCATCCAGAAGAACCTTTCAATCCTCTCTCAGTACTGCTAGCCCTGCAGCTTGCTCTACCATGCAGAGAAGATTTGCTTGGTCACAGGCTTGCCAGAGCGGTCCAAATTGTTATTAAAGTTCTCCCTCTTAAGGTAAACAACTCAGTGCCTGGATTGACATTGCATTTAGCTAAGGATGAAAAAGCAAACCACATCCCATCCTTATACTCCCCCTCAAGAGCATTCCCTACTTCATTACCAGCCACTTTACAGGGCTCCTTCAGGCAGCAGGAGCCCAGCGCTCACTGCCCGATCCCACAGGCACAATTTTCCTGGTACTGCTTGTTCATAAATTCCCCAGCTAGGGATGCATTTTCACTGGAGCAAGCAGCACGTTCGAAAGAAGTAAGTTAGTTTTCTTTTGCTAGTTAAATCTCTCCAACTGGAATGATTTCTTAACCTTGGAATAGAGTGTGATTTATGTGGCAGTGCAGTTTTAGCAGTTTAGCTTCAAATTAACTCAGGAAACCTATATAAACCACTGATAATGATGTATATTAGCTGCTGTTTACGTTGATACAAACTAAACCCAAATAAATCCTATTAAAGCTACTGCAAGACTTTCCAAATGAGTGTTTATATCAGCTTAGTTTTTTAAACAAGTGCAAAAATATAAACCATTTAAACTGGTAGCATTCCTGTTTACACAAAGCACTTAAACATGTAAAGCAGATATCTGTAGTCTATTGTCAACCAAAAAAATTAAAATATCACAAACATTGCTCAGTGTTTTACACAGATTCACTTTTACTAACGTTCTACTACGCTACCATAACATTGCCTACTAAGCGATGAGGAAGATGATGGTTGGAAAAAAAAATAAATTACAAAACAAGCAGGGTGATTCCAGCTTTCCTAGAATATGCTAGCAGCCATCTTTTCTCTTGTACTGGACTGAAAATTATTGTCAATACATATTTCAAGGGACATTTAACAAAATACTGTAGAGCCTGGAAGACACTTCAGAAAGCCAGCCTTGATTCCCTTAAGCAGTTCAAAAAGTAGATAGCATTTTTTATAGGGTACAATATATAATGATTGCATTCATGATAAATTAGCCATTGAACTTTCCTTACAGAACAAAGAGAAGCTACTTAAAGTGTCATGAGGTTAAATTTTACCCCGGACACTGTCAAGCTTTCAAATCAGCATTTTTCCCCAAAATAGCAAAAGCAAATTGGCCCAGTTCTAATGAGGTTTATTTGTGGTATGAGTCCGGTACTAATAATAAACAACTACAACTATGACAACTGCAGTTCTTTTACAGCATCAGTTCTTGACTTTTGTTGAGCCATAACTCAGCACTGTGGAGCAGAGAGCTAGCTTCACATGGGACTGCAGTCTGACACTATGACCAGATAAAAGCCAGTGCTCTGGATGCTGACACATCATTCAAAAGATTAATTCACAGTATAGTTTACCATCAGAGGAATAGATACATGTGCCAACACTATTATCAGGAAACCAACTTTCAGACTAAAGTTATTTTCTTTCCAACCTCAAATAAAAAAACAAGAATTTGAGGTAGGAATCTTATTTGCAGTAAAGCTGCTTTTCATTGAAGTGACGGTGCAAAAGCTTTCAAGTGAGTACGAATTACACTTCCTACACTTTAAAAGCTTTTTATCTTGTCAAAATTGTATTAAGAAACTTCTGTATAAATACGGCTCCAATAAGGTAAGCAAGCATGCTGCCTAACTGGGTCACCTGATTTTTTCCTAATCAAGTGATAAATGAATTAGGAGGTCCTAATGGCCACTATTTTGCCTCTAAAATTAATACTGTGAAATGTTTTCCTTTTTTTTTTTTGGCAATCCCTCTATCTCCTGTGAGAGAGAAGAGAGGGAAGGAGAGGGCCATGTGCTGGCACTTTAAATATAGTAATAACCCTCTGCATAGAAGGCTTGTTGCTGGAGCCACAACAGCTATCCTCCTTTCTCTCTTAACAAAGAGTCAACCTGCAATTTTGATTCCTCCGTAATGAACCAAATGAAACTGCTTCTACAAACATTTAGGAAGAAAATGGTTTCAATGAAATCTTAGAGTTGTGGGGACTGTCTCACTTGAGAATGTCTGGCACACTAAGGCAGAAAGGAGAGAGGTCCTTTTAAGATCACGTCTGTGGGTTTTCTCAGGCAAGAAGCAGGAGTGGCTGTCGGGAAAGACCTGATTTCTAAGTACTGCCTAAGTGAAACTGTCAAGGTGAGTCTCCAGCTTGGCACTGCCATTTTTTAAAGGTAGAAAACTGTCATGCACATTTTGCTGGCTGAACTTTATAAAAACGATTATTTACCTTAGAAACAACTAGAGCTTATCTCTACAAAGATCCAATCTCTGCAAATACTTACATACATATTTAAAATTGTGTTCTGAAGTCAATTGGGCTGCTTTTATGCATACTGCTGAGTGTGTATCTAAGCGTTTGCAGCATACAAGCATTTATCAGCAGAGAAAGACATACATTTGAGAATACTTCTCATGAATCATATAGATCTGCTTAAGTTCTTGTTTGGGAAAGGCATTATACTGCTCATTTCAAGATACCCTTTCTCCCAATTACAGTTCCAGGCATACTGTCCTTATAAGAATAGCAGCAAGTAGAAGCACTATCAAGACATGTAATTTTTGGAAGGTCACTTAAGTAACAAGAATGCTAAACAATCCTCTACAGTTTCAGTAACTTATTATTCAGTTGTGTCTTATGAGAAAAAAAAGTAGTTTATCCTTTCACATCCCCAAATATGCAAGCTTCATAATTCTCGTAAGGTTCAAAGACTTACTAACCATTTGGATTTCTAGTTCCCTGAAGTTTAATGGTACCAGACATGTCAGTCTAGTACCTTTTCTTTTGCACTACCTCCAGTATTTTGGGACGAGACGGCAACGGGGAGAGGAATGTTTTTATTCAGTTTAATCACGTGAGCACTGCAATGCAAACTGTGAAGATTACTTCAGGCCCATTGCCTCATTACACCTGAATCCCATCTCCTGGGACAGGTATCCCCATGGAGGAAGAGAAAGTAGGTGTTTCCTTCCTCTCTGTGTTGCCCTGAGACACCTCATCACCAGAACGACAGTCAATCCCAGGAGTGCTGCAGGGCAGTCAGTCTCTATTTTGTCTGCTAACCAGACTGACTGGCACTAAAGCAATGCCCCAGTACCAGAGTATTAGGAAGTATGAGATCGCAAGTGCAAAAAGGATAGAGGGGCAAAATACCCCGCCAGAGGTACTCAGAGTTAATGGAGAGCTGCTTGATTTAGCCATGGCCCCTCTGCAACAGCATGCTCACTCTACACTCTTCCAGGCTGAGATCAGCATCTGCAGATGTAGAGGGAGAGAGGAAGAAAAGTTGCGTGTTAATTCCACATGTTCTTCTCCTACAGGAGTGGAAGCTATTCCTTTTTTTCTGTTCCTCTTGCAGGGTTAGCCAGCTGTCTTAGCCGGCCATAGGCAAAACAACATCTCAGAAAATGTCCTAATACACCATACTTTTATGGCCACAAAGACCAGAATGTATTGTTTTCACCATGCCTGGAAGATGTGAACAGCGTATGGAATAATGGTACAGCTCAATATCTCTTGGAAGAGATTTGGGCAATTTGAAGTTTAAATTTCCCCACACTTGCAGAAACTAAAGACCATAAATACCCTTTGTGCTTTTGAGTAGTATTCCCCTCCTTCAGAAAACTCACATTTTGAATGAATGACTAATAGCTATAAAAATGAAGCAGAATGTGGCCCTAAAATACTTGCAAGTTTTGCAAAATAATTTTATGAGTTTGGAAGTTTAACATTAAGTTCAGCATTAAAGTTTAGCATTAGATAAAGTTTAGCATTTTTGCCTAGTTTTTGTCTGCAGTTGCAATTGTCATAGACTCTCATCACCATTTGGGATTAAGTTAAAATGCTGACTGCAGAACAGTATTTGTTCTTTTCAGGAAGAAAATGAGGGAGTTCGCAATATTCTGAGAAGCTCTTCACTGCTGATGATACACTGCATAAGCTTACATAAAAACAGGGTTGGAGATAACAAGACGCCTTCCAAACATAGATCACTAGCTGGCCATTACCATCCTGTGAGAGTGATGCGTTGCTTCATTAGGAAACAAATAGAAGTTAACTGTATCAATTGTACAGTATGTATCTTCTGAAATAATGTAACTAACTTGAGTGTCTGAAATGAAATATCCCACATAATTTCCCATATATTCTGCATTCTTTATCACATGGCTACTCTTGAAATGTTAATTTCCATTTAACCATTTGTTTTTACCTCAGAGTAGCATGTAGCAGATAAATTTTTAGCAAGCCGAATAATCGAAATTCCCTTTAGTAAGTGTTGCAAATTTTGTCTTACTGCTTGCATAAAGTGTTTACTAATTCAAAATACTAATACTAATTTATATAACCTGGAAAGTATAGTTTTCCTATTCTTATTTTGGCTATATTTACAAGCAATTTTGCAGGAAATCCAAGTGCTGCAATTGCAGGATGGAAAATGGCTCCATTAGCTTACATTATTAGGAAACACTATAATAGAGCATAGAAAAATGTCAAAAAAAGTGTTAATAGATGCTAATAAATGTTAATAAATCAGCAGAAGCACAATATAAGTATTAGTCCTGAGGGGGTAAGTTGTAGAAGTATGTCGTGGTTTAACCCCAGTCAGCAGCCAAGCACGATGCAGCCGCTCCCTCACTCGCCCCCCACCCCTGCTCCCAGTGAAATGGGGAGGAGAACCAAAAAAAAAAAGGTAAAACTTGTGGGTTGAGATAACAACAGTTTAATAACTAAAGTAAAATATAATACTAACAATAATAACAATGAAATATAATAATAATAATAGTAATGAAAAGGAATATAACAAAAAAAAGAGGGGGAAAAAAAAGGAAAAAACAAAAAACCCAGTGATGCACAATGCAATTGCTCACCACCCGCTGACCGATGCCAGAGCCACAATCGGCCAACTGCCCTCTGTTTATATACTGGGCATGACATTCCATGGTATGGAATACCCCTTTGGCTAGTTCAGGTCAGCTGCCCCAGCTCTGCTCCCTCCCAGCTTCTTGCACACCTGCTTGCTGGCAGAGCATGGGAAACTGAAAAGTCCTGGGCTTAAGATAAGCGCTACTTAGCAACAACTAAAACATCAGCGTGTTATCAACATCATTCTCACACTAAATCCAAAACACAGCACTGTACCAGCTACTAAGAAGAGAGTTAACTCTGTCCCAGCCAAAACCAGGACATTTACTTAGTTGCACCCTAACATTTAAAGCAAAATATGAAGTTTTGGCACTAATGAAGTCAGTGGAAAAGTTCTACTGATTTTAAATCAGAGCAAAATTTTTGAGGAATAAGGAAACACAAGGTGGTTTTGTTGTTGTTGTTGTTGTTTTTAATCTGTTCACCTGTCATCTTAACTCTTAAAATTTGCATTCGTTTGATCTTGTACACAATATTTCAGAAGAGGTTAACATACTGCTATTACTGTCACAATTTTTATTGCCTCGTGAGTTTTGTTCCTTCCATTTACTTTTGAACCAGTGAGCATAAAATAATATCTTTCATCTTTTCTGTATACCCAGAGAAAGTGGAGTGGGAGAATGATTAAGGCTATTTTTGTAAAGCTTAGCTTCTTTTCTAAGAACACAGTACATAATTCAGAAAATCTTGCATGAACACCGTATTCTCAAATTATGCAAAACAGTTGGTTCTTATTGCTTTCTGCAATCAATGTTAGGTTATTTTTCTTATTATTTATATTATTTTAATGCATGGTGTGAAAGTGACAAAAAAGCTCATAATCTACCCTAGAGTTATTTAGCCTTAAACAATGGTAAGAAAGAGAGCAAAGAGGTGTATAACTATGACATACTGTTTTCCACTTGGACAGCATTTTTCTGGAGTCACCCTTCTCTTGTGGTTTGCCTGTGCTAAAAAAAAATCCTGTTTTAGTTCTGTTAGTTTTATGTGAAAAGCCCTTTCTGGTAAAAATTATGCAATTTTCCCGATTAAATGTGCAACTTTAGCTTTTTTATCATTTTTTTTTAGCAAATGTCAGGATCTTCTATTAAGCTTTCTTAAGGTTCTTCAGGGGAAAACTATCTGCATGACATGAAATGTAACATTATGTTTCTATGCATTCATTCTTGAAAGGACTATTACAAAAATTTTAATCATTCTTAAAAGTCTGCATATTAAACAATAAATAGTGAACATGACCAGGAAGTGAAGGTACTATGAAACTTATCCAGGTAAATGTTTGTATGTATTCATTTACTTCTTACTCTTACTAGGAAAGTGGAGGAAGTCCTACGGAGTGTGTGGTACGTGAAAGCTGATTGATATTTTCCAATCATTGCTGAGTACCTGTCAGAAGACAGAAAAAGGAGAGAGAGGAAAGTGCTAGTGGAAAGGAGAATGAGGAATTGTAACAAGAATCCTTTTTTTTTTCTCCAGATGAGGTTCAGTAGAAGTGACTATGGCTTTTTTTCTGGGAAGTAATGGATATTAATAACAGTGATAGTGCAGTAAGAAAAAGCACAGGTCACATAATTTCAGTTTCAATGCAGTAGCTTTTGCTGTGAAAGCATTTGATGTTGCTTTATCAATGGGAGTATTTAAATTTGAGGACTGCTCAGCCGTCTTATGCCTCTTTTGTTGTCAAGGTTAGAACTGGCTGTTTTTCTTTCATCATAGTAGCTATTTCTACATTAATATAACAAAAAGCAGAAGTCCATGACCAGTTCTACTTTTTTCTGTGCAAAACAGTTCCTTGAGGATTGTGAAAGACCCAGTTGTGTTGAAGAGGGAATGATGCCATTGGAGGAAAGGCAAGATATTTTTGTTACGAGCAAATGTGTGGGTAGAAATTCCTAGTACTTCCTACTGTTCCTAATAAAAAAATGAGATACCAAAGGGAGATTATTTGTATACTATAGCATGACTGATTTAAATTATGACAATGTGTTTATGCTACCTATATTATCATATTTTTGTAAGAGTTCAAAACTAAGAGTAAATCCTTGCATGCTCAAAAATACGATGGATGATGAGGGCTGAAGAACCTATATAAGCCTCTCCTCTCAGCTCTATCCTTGGATATTCTTTGAGCAAGCTTTAACAAGAGCTTCAGAAGTAGATTCCTATGGCTTATTCCTTTTTTGCCAGGAAACAAGTGATGGGTTTTTCACAGTGAAACCAAAGCAAATAACAGAGGCTTCTCTTACATCTGTAAATGCATTTTTGACATTTATTAATTTTCTGAATAGAGTTGAAAGAAGCAAGGAAAAAAAGTTATGAAAGAAGCAAGGAAAAAAAGTTATGAAACTGGCCAAGGCCTGCTGCAGAGTAAGTTCAAAATAGGTAGTGCTTTCCAGAAACTCTTTATAGTGAGACTATACATACATATATTTTTTAAGTTTACCGTTATGTAACTGTAGATACTGCTGTATATTGCAGTCATGCATGTATATTAATATTCCTGACTATCAGAATTGGCATACATTAATTCTGTACCTTCTGTTAATAAAAAATGGACAAGCAGTTTTCAGAGAACTAGATAAGCAGGTAGGTTCCAGGTAGGGCAGGATGCCTCTTCTTTCAGCAGCAGAACTGATATGCAGACATAAGAAGTGTAATTTCCCTTACCTCTCAGTCCAGGCTACAAAGAGAAGTCTGCTTATCCCCTGATGCTCCCAGGTGTCCCAACAGAAAAACTACTAAAACTGCTGAAGACCCCAAGTTTGAAATCCAATCGCTCAAACAATATGTTAACATACAATATATGTTAATGCTACTAAAAGTAGGGAGGAGTTTCAGTTTAAGTATGCATTAGCATCTTACATTTTATGCAACTGTATGTAATTGTGTATACGCCATGCTGGTATACTACAGGTAGGTATTTTTATTAAGATCTACCTAAAAGCTATTGCATCAGTTAAAATGAATCAAGATATTGCAAGTGAAATTTGGAAAGCCCTTTCATACAAGACGAAGTACTTGGGTTTGGAAAATTTCATTACAGATAGCTTTCTACAGGCAGCATTAATTATTTGGCCCTTTTCAGGCCAGACGAACAAGGTAACACGTTCTTAGTCAACCCATTTTAAAGCTACTGTAAACATTTGGACAAGTTTTTTCATAATCCAAGAGTAAGAAAGTTTCCACATAATCAGTTAGAGAGACACACTAACATTGCCAAGATTTGGAAGGAGACATATGAATAAAAAGGAAGAATAATTACAGGCAGGTCAGAGAGGCACCTGCAAAAGCCCTGAGGGAACCGGAGCGACTGAAACGGCAGAAGTCGCTTCAGCAGAGGTTGCGGAGTACCTGTTGCTGATGGGGCAGGCAGGGCTACCCTGCACTGGTGGGAACCCCACAGTGGTGCAAAAAAAGTGTGGAATGGATGCGTGGGGAAGAGACTGACCAGAGGAATCACCACTATCCAGCTCAGCCTGCAGTTAGACCGGTTTAAGCGCAAAGTGAAACTGAAATGTTATGTAGCTGTCATTACCACAATATCTCAAACCTTCAATTGCTTGAAGTGTTAATTTTCTTAGTGCTCCCATGAGATGGGGAGGAATTATTTCTGTTTCATCAGAGGAGAACTGGGGCACAGAGCACTACATTTTTGTAACTGTCAGCACAGCTCATAAGAGCCCAATAAACTACACTGCAGCCAAGAAGGAGGTTGCTGGTAAAGCGATATCTGCAAGCACTCCTGTTGCAAATGCAGCCTTTACTGACATAGGACATTACAGCTCCCCAAACTGAATAATACATAGCAGCTGAATTTACTTTTTTTGGCATCGCTGTGCTGATATAAAAACAATAGTTGAAAAAGTACACAAATCCTAAGCAATGTGAATGTGTGGTTTCACAGTCACCTGGTGCCAATTTAGGCTCTGCTTGTCTTATGAATCACAATCCCACCCTTCCCCGTATGCTTTGTGTACATATTCCCGTCACCTCCTTTGTGTCGCACTGAGTCATCCCAGACCTTGAGTGAACTAGTTCATTTCATAGGTTTGGCTTAGAAGTACTCATTTTGTTTGTTCCCAGGGTCAGTTTTCACTGGACCACGTTGTGGCAGTAGGAAGGCAGCAATGGAGGTAAATAGGTGGGGACAGTGGGAGGGTAGGTTGCCTTTTTCAGAAGCAGTACAATCTTAGGTGATCTTAAACTATCATGTAACAGCACCGCTATTTTAACAGTACAAGAGGTTTGGATTAGCCAGCTCTCATCCTTCTGAATATAGCAACTGACAAGTCTAATGGATACACTTTGACTTTTCCTCCAGAGAAATAAAATACCTTGTCCAAGGTCCCACAGGATGCCTGCAGAAGAGCTACAAACAGAATAGAAATCTTTTGCACTTTAATGCTTGAGACATGCTCTGCAGAAGGCTTAAACTTCTTGTGCCATATGTAAAACATTTATTACACCCTATTTCAGTGTCTGAGGACATTTTGGTAATTTGTTTCAGAATGTTCATCTATGAACAAAGGTATTGGTAATAAATACAGCTGGGGAACTCCAATGGCACATCTCCAAGAGGCTGCTTACTGAAAGCATTCTGGTGGTAACTCTTGGGTTTATTGGCACTCTGGCTTAATTTTGATGCAGAATAAGTTTTTTAATTTTTTTTTTCAATTGTTAGAAAGTTGAATGGCAAACAGGAAACTCATTCAGCTACTGTGTAATGTAGGATGCCTTCCTCACATGCGGTAATGAATCACTTGGGGGAAGAACAGCTGCATATGACTCCTCTAGCATAATAAACCAAGGGTTCATCAATTCCAGGTGCAACAATTTACAGTGTTAATATGTAATAGAACAGAGAGTTGATTTTGATTATCAAGGACTCTCTGAATTGCCTAGAAGAAGAATAAGTGGCAACAGAATTGAAAATTTATTTTTGAAGCCAGCTGACCAAGAAAGTCCAGATTGCTCTGTAAATTACATGGCTTCCCAGACAGAAAAGGAATGCTCTATGTGTAATCACCTACTTTACTAAAAATGCACCATGGCCTTTCTTTTAATCTTGTGCTCAGTGAGTACGGAGCCAAAATGTTTTCCATCTGCTTCTATTTTCCTCAGATAACGTCACTGAAGTTTCACAGATGGAGGTGCAGGCATCAGGCAAAAGTTACTGGAGCAAAATGATAAAACCAACCCTTTACCAACAAGTTTGAGGAGAAAACAATGGTAGAACAACCTTGAATATTATTTTATAGCTTCTTAGTTCAGATGCTAGCAGTCACTGTAAGATATCATTATATTTGTTTTCCATCAATACATTTTATAGTGGCTTTTTTCTCCCTAGATATTGGTTTCCTTGAAAGTAATTTGTAATACTTATGATATATAGTAAGCACACTGGGGTAGAAGGCAGTGAACTTGCTGTGAGAAGACATACAGCATCCATGTGATCATATGAACAACTTACCTTCACTAGTCTTACAACATGAAATATCAAAGGAAATAAACAATGAATCACAGCTTAAGAACAAATACTGCAAGCAATAATTGCTGAAAGAACTGCAGGTCAGGCAACCGGTGTCCAAGTCTCTTGAGAGCAACCGAAGCTGGATTTTAAAATAAAACAGCATTCAAAAGATGTTAAGCGATTCTTAATTGGATCTTCAGATGTTGACCTCCAGGCGTGCTGGAAGGATGGCAATGGTTTTTGGATTCTCACATAATTCCACTAACCACACATAGACTTTCTCTCCTACTATGGCTTGACACCTGGAAGAAGACATGGCTGTGCAGACAGAAGCCAGCATGTTTAGCTGATATGGGGGAAGTGCGGGTCCAGAAGTTCTCAGAAATGGCTCCTGCCGAGTGCGTACCCCAGTGCTAGGGTTTGGGGCAAGGAGAGGACACTGGCAACTCTTCCTTTTCTGGTGTGTGCTGTAAAAGGAGAAACATTTTAAAAACCTTAAGAGTTCAACAGAACAGGAAGCTTTTCTTCTTGTTGCTACTGCTATTCTTGGCTCCTACGGATGCAGAAAAAAGGTTTGGATATCTTTCAGATTAAGACTTCAGACTTCAGTTTCTGGGACAAAAATAGAGAAGGTATTTTAATACTCCACAGTGTAATTCCATGTCACAAATGCTCCTGCTGGAAGCTCATGGCCCTGGAAAAAGTAAGAAGCAATCTACTCTGCACGAGGTGGTCACAACTTTATGACTTCCAGATGATAACGCCACCTGCTAATTTGAATAGATGGCTGTGAATCTGATGGATCATATGCAGTACCAGATGGTGTCTCCTGCTAGACGGCACCTAGATCATACAGAAGGTAGGGGTAACAGCTTGATACACTGGCAGCCGTGGACAAGAGGGAGCAGCGTTGGTGGTGAAGCTGCAGGTTGCCGTCCTCGCTGGAGCATCCTGCAAAGCTGGAAGAGGCTGGCTGCTCCTCTGGAGTAGCCGGCACCATTTGTCTGCAAGGACCTTCTCCCTCAGAAAGTTTTTCTTTTTTCTTTTTTTTTTTTTCCCCCCCGGCAGGCAGTAGGAAGGCACTGACCAGTCCTGCCTCTGACTCCCCACTGAATCCTGGAAAGCAGGCCAGGAGCACAGGCCACCAGCCCCCTGGTAACAGTCCAGGCTGGGCTGCAATGGTCTATGGGGTCTGTGGTGTGGGCTTATGCCCAGGAGCACCCCCTTCTCCATTCTCTCCCAAGGCAGGATCCCAGCCCTGAGTGCTCTCCAGTCAGGGGCAGGACTGGAGTCAGAGGGCTGCGGACCAGCTCAGGAAGGTCTTGTACCCTCGGAGGGTAGCTTTTCAAAATTAAAAACCAAAACACTTTTGTCGTGATATTTTTAAGGCCTGATGATCGTCATGTTTCCCCACTTCTGTTGGTAAAGCTCCCCCCATGGTACCCTGCACCAAATGCAAACAAGCACTGTGCAGCTGCACTGTTCTGTCCCTCCATGCCTCGTACGTCTGCTTTGGTGTGACTGATTGGTAAAGAAGGTGGGTAAACAAGCTACATGCCAGCTGAAATTTCCCCTTCATCACTGATATTCCCAGCTGGACAGATGCTGCCAGAGGCTGACTGTTTTATGCTGCCTAAGCAAAGTAATGAAACCGATTCAGTGGAAAGGATATTGCCCTACGTATTTGCTATTTAAATAGCTTTTATTTAAAAAAAATTAAAAGCAGTCTCTTGATTATTTTTAAAGTGCTCATTGAATACGGAGTAAGTAATGCAAAAATAATTTCACGTTGTTAGGGAACTTCAGTGTGCGCCAGGGATAGTGGGCATATAGTAAGGTCACTTGACAAAGAATATTAAAAAATAACACGATCAAATATGGTGCCTGCAATTCCCAGACTTCACTCTAAGACATTGTTTTGATAAACAATAGTGCTACTTAGATGAAATATTGTCTGTTTTAAGTTCAATATATAGCCACAATAGAAGTTGTTACTGGTAGAGACTTAATTTTATAGTTATTTTTGTTTAAAAAGGAAGACAGGACAAGATTGGATATAATGGCATGCTTTTATGGGAACATCTCATGTTCAGACTATTAAAAGTGAAGGCATTTTTATGGTTATCTTTTTACATATGTTTTGTGTCCCACTTTTATATTGATTTTAAAAAAATGTCATGGATCAGCTATCCTAATTATAACTGACAAATTCCACAGCTGTCTCTTTCCTTTTATTACATAGTCATACAACTAGTTGTTCAGCAAGTTTGCGATAACTGAGATGCACCTGAAAGACAACCTTCCAAAGCATATAATATGAACATTCTTGGTACCTGGCAATCACTTTTTATCACTGCTTCTTCTCTCAAGGTGGTGGTCATTCAGCCCCACCCTCCACAGCTTCTTTGGAAGCACATTGATGTAAAAACTTGAACTTGAATTTATCTAGCATGTCCTAAAATTAGTAAATACCTGTTTTGAAGCAGCCTAAGCAATGGCATCACTTCCAGCACACAGAAGATAGAATTCGACCCAAAAGGGTCTATGAGAAATTTTACCAGAAAAACAAAAGAAAGTCATGCATACATTCAACAGCATTTAGAAAAAGAGTTGGAGAGGAAAAGATGGAACTATAACATAAATATTTAGATTAAAGAGAAAATATTGATTCTAACTTCTGACCTAAACCAAACCTGCAAGGGAAGGGACACTACAAGGGAGAGATACATAAGAATACCAGGAGGAAGCCACATGAGGGAAAGGGGAGGAAAGGGTTCATACTGGGATATTAGAAGTTGTATAATCAAAGGGAAAACCCCAGTACATTTATTTTTGGCAACAATCACATCTTCATTTGTTTCCCAGGGAGGACTTTCCTTGGTGTCCCTCCCCACACAGACCCGCTCCCCAGGAAACTCTCTGGCCAGCACACTCTCCCCTCCCACAGGCATGGAGGTAACGTGCCACCACACCTCACATCTCCGCTCTGTTTCCAGCCAAGCCAGCTCTGTTCAGCTGGGAGCTGTTGGGTTGGGCTGCAATGGCTGGTTTTGGCACGCCGCACCGCCTGCCCCCGGCACGTGCCCACACCGGCCACCACTGTGTCCCCTGGCCACTCCTGTGACCGTGGCTGCAGCCCTGTCCCATCAGCGCTGCCCTCCTTCCCGCTGCCCGCCCGTCGGCAAGCGGCGTCAGGCCCATTGCTGGTGCCGCGACCTCCAGCAGCCCTGAGCCAGTCTGCGGCAGCATTACCAAGTAGGCAAGCACAGCCTAGCGCCACGGGTGCAGGCACACAGGCTCCTGACAAAAGCTAAATACTGGGGCTAATGTAGGTGCAAGACTTCCCGGCGTGATTCAGGCACCGTTGCCCACAGCCGCTCTTTCTCCAACACTGACAGCAGACTGAAAGGGTTTCCTTACAAAGCCATCTTGGGTGCCACCCAGAGCTCTCTCGTGCTCTACCAGCCCGCTTTGAGCCACAACCAACACCACATGCACTCTGCTTTCACAGGTAATTTAATTCACGAAAAGGGTGAGTTCTACTCTATCGAATAAAAATAGAAAGTAAATAGGAGCTGCACCTCTTATGGTCCACAGGAGTCATTAATTCATTGCTTAGCTTGGTTTTGGATGCTTCCTTTAGCTTCCTCACATCTCAAGCTTAGCTTAGTTCAGTTTATTTCTTACCTCATTGATTCTTTAGTTAACATAACTTCATTTTGCAGATATTTCCTAGCACGCTGAGGCATAAGAAGTGATTCACTGCAGTCAGATACGATTACCTAAAGCAGTCAGGATGGTAGGTCCTGAAAATGTGTGTTTGCTTGTTTTTTAAGGGATTAAATTAAAGAATCATGGAATAGCCCAGATTGGAAGTGACCTCAAAAGATATCTGGTCCAACCTTTTGTGGAAAAGGGAGCCTAGATGAGATTATCTAGCACCTTGTCCAGTCACGTCTTGAAAACCTCCACCATGTCCCTGTGGGGGTTGTTCCAGCGAATGATTGTTCTCACTGTAAAAAAAAATTCTTTCTTATATCAAGATGAAACCTCTCCCAGTGCAACTTGTACCTGTTGCTCCTTGTCTTCTCCATGTGGGTCCTTGTGAAGAGAGAGCCTCAGTCCTCTTTGTAGATGCCCTTTAAGTACTAGAAAATGGTGATAAGACCCCCCCGAGCCTTCTCCAGAGTGAAAACACCTAACTCCTTCAGTCTTTCCTCATAGGGCAGGTTCTCCAGCCCTTTGATTATCTTCATGGCCCTCCTTTGGACCCTCTCCAGTCTGTCTGTGTCTTTCTTGAATTGTGGGGACCAGAACTGGACACTCCAAGTGTGGCCTGACAAGTGCTGAGTAGAGCAGGATGATCACGTCTCTATCTCTGCTAGTAATGCCCCTGTGGATGCAGCCCAGGATCTGATTTGCCCTTGTTGATGCAGCGGCACACTGCTGACTCACATTCAGCTTGCTGTCCACCAGGACCCCCAGCAAGGCTTCTCCCCAGCCGTATCAGATCCTAGCCTGTACTGGGCTCTTTGGTTATGTCGTCCCATGTGCAGGACCTTGCACTTGTCTTTGTTGAGCTTCATGCAGTTCTTGCGGCCCACTCTTCCAGCCTCTCCAGGTCTCTCTGCAATAGGAGGCTTAGCACTGAGAATAGACAGGCTGCTCCGGATTCCAACACTAGAAGCAGGGAGTCGAGCTGGGATCCAGCCAGCAGGGTAGTACAGCTTTTCAGGGTAGCTCTTGTTTTACATTGTGGTTAAGTAGCAAGATGAACTGTTTGTGCCCTCCCTCGATGAACCCTACTGGCATGTGGTATGTTTACAGCCTCAGTCCGCATAATGGAAAAGAGATTAATTTATCAAGCAAATGACCACAGTGTAAATCAATGACTGTATTATTTCAATCCCTTTCACAGTCTGGAAGCTACAAAGGGAGGGTCTTAAACTACTGCGCTTCATAGATCTCTGTCTGACAGTAAATGTTTTGCAGGAAAGTTAAGGGTTAAGCCATCTTGCCTCTGCATTATCTGAAGCATAAACAACATGATCTAAAAGAAAGGAGATCTGACATACCTACTGCAAATAAGATAAGTCAGTCACAACATTGCCCATCTTGAAACTTCTCTACTCCTTCCAAATCATAGCAGGATCCAAAAAGAAACAAGTTTCAGACTCTGTAAAATGAAATTCATGGCCTGTTTAATGGCATATAAAACTTATCAGATTTATGCTTTAAGTCAGAGTCTAGAAAGAATAATGAACCTATGGTGAGACACACCATCCTCAGAAATAGTAAGATTCTTACTTGTCCTAAAAACTGGCAGGGTGTCATCTCATTTTTCCATTCTGGTAGAAGCAGACAGAGGATTAAAACAGGGAGAAAACAATCTTAAGTAAAATATATATGACTCAGGGCTCAAACCAGAGACAGATCAGTTATCTTGTGACACCATGCTGGAAAGACTGGTAAATAGAAGCATGTTAAACCTCTGTTTAGTGTATGAACCTTGGGCTTGCAAAAACTCTAAGTCTCCAAAAATTTCTGTCTCAGCCTAGTATCTTCCTCAGAATATCATTTATGCTATGCTTATCTTTGTTAGGCTTATGAAACCCAATATATAGCTTAAAAGAAAATTTATAGGGCATCAAGGTAATCAATATCCTTCATCGTCAGTTTATGTACATGTACCCCTTTCATCCCAGCTGGGAAGGCTAAACTCTTCTCAGTTAGTCAAATGGTTTGCAAGCACTGACATCCTGTTTACTGTTCAAGTCAGTTCAGATGCAGCGCTGAATTTCAGGATTAAATGTGTCCATTACAGAGGTTGCTGTGGCAACAGCTATGCTTTAAAACTGAAATGCTAGTTTCATTATAGCCTCCCTTTTCATTTTCTGGTTGTAGCCAGTAACCATTTCATCAGGCCGAATGTTTGGAATATGCCCAGAAGACTGATTTAATTTTGGTAGTTTACATAGCATCCATCCAAGCATCCCTGAATTCTGTGCTTCGTTTTGAATACAGTGCAATATACCCCTGGCCTGTGCATACCAACCTCATTTGTATTATATATTTTGATACAATGTTTCATGTAGAGTCCAAAATTTAAGCTTGGTTTGTTTTATAGATCTCAGTTCAAGCAGAAAGTTTGAAAAACTTTGAAAAAGAAACAAGACCAAACAGTTCTGAACCAATTTTTCTTCTGACTGTAACATCCTGGCTGTTTCAGAGGCCTCTGAGAAAATCAGATAGGTAGCTACTGCTTGGACTTCAAACCTTGCTGATTACCTCTGCATCCCATTTCAGCACTTTTACTGCTTGAAAATCTCTTTGTATTATTAGCACACATACCATTAATGGTTCTCCTTTCCCTCCCAAATCAGTTAAATGCAAACAACTTTCTTTGGTTTCCAGCTGCTATGTCAAGCAGTTTGTCTAGGGTGGCTAACCGGAAACACGACATTTAGTAGAGTTTAGTGGCATTTAAAACTAGCAAAATCTTGATGACAAAAATTGCAGCAACTCCCCCAGACCTTCCAAGTAAAGGCTGGCACAGGCAGTCCCCAGCATACCAGCAGGATTTGCTTATAACTAGTCCTGTGTACATTTAGCTGTTTCCATTCTCTCTTTCCTTTCCCCTTCTTCTTCCCTCCCTCTCCTACAGAAACCTGCCAAATACCACAGCTCGCTGAATGCCAGGAATGCACGGCTAGCGCAGGCTGGTAAGCCCCAACCATCCTGGCCAGTTCTGCCACAGGCTGCTGCAGCTACTGGGAGCATTTGCAGGGCCAACAAGCTGATGCAAAGATTTGTCACCTATGTAGCAGCAAAGAGGCAGTGCCTCCAACATCCCAGGAGCCAAGCCAACTCCGTATGTGAGCTCCTGAGACCTCTCTGCCAGTACGTCCGCTGCCAGTACTCCTGTTGTTAAGACCTGGGAAGAGGGAGTGCCAATGACATTCCTTACCGTGTCCCCCCCAAGCAACGTTAATGTCATTAATTCTTTGTCAATGAGAGGAACATTAAGAAAAATAATCCCACCCAGCCTAATTAAGATGCCAATCTTTGTATTAAATTATTAATCATACTCATTCCAAGTGCCTTTTATTTCAGATCGAACGTTATTTTTAAAATGCTCACATTCTGCTGATAAAAATATTACATTGTGTTTCTTCAAGATGACTGGTTACAGTAAATCTATTAATAACTTCTTAATGAAGTGAGAGCTTTTTCATATGTCTTAATCTAAGCTGTGCTAACATTTCAGTGTGAGAGGAATTGATTCAGGAGCTTCAGATACAGTTTTCATTTAAACAAGTTTAAGTGAGTGATCCAAGATTCGTGCATCAACACCGTTTTCTACCTAAAAAAGAATTTTACAATATCAGATTTCACAACAGTAGGTTTCTATTTTATTGTTTATTTACCTTGAAGAAACAGAAGCTATCCATTAAAAGGATATATTCACATTTTTTGTCAGGAGCTTGTTCACAATGTTCTCACTCTTCCGTTTCCTTCCCCTGAACAATGTTCTAGACATTGCTGATGCACAGCTATGGCATTCACAGGCATATTAAAGTTATTTACAAAATTGTTGGAGGCAGAGAACGTCTGGAGTACATGTCCCAGAATATATTGCCTTTAGAAACTCCAGTTATAAAGTCATTTCCTCTAGTTTAATCAGAGCCCTGAAATGTTTCGAATGGCATTGTATAAACAAAGCAAAATATTAAACAACATCCTCCCTGTTTCCCTCAGCAAGTGAATAACTCTGTGTTTCCCAAGGGAGAGCAGCTCCGTAAGACCTGAAAGAAAATGAAGTTAAAGGATTACAGTATGACCTTGAAAGAATAACTGCAATCAGCGTATTGCCACATTTCATTTCAGCTTCAATTAAAAACACCTTGAAAACTGAAAAAATAAGCTTTGTGGCTCACAGCTGAGTGCTTGCAGCTTAAAAATACTACTGCATCCCATTTTGACCTGTTCAATGGAAATATTATCACCACAGTCTATTAATTCAGACCTCTGATCTGTATTGTGAGAGGAAAAACAGTTTCCTTTTTCCTTGTAAGATGGTTTTATCAGATGATAGAAGAAATGTCAAGGGAAGAAAAGAAAACTCTACAGATAAATAGAAAGAACCTTCCAAGAAAGCTCATGTGTAAAAATAGTTTCAGGAAACAGCAAACCCCACAGGTTTCAGCTCTGTTCAGTGGATCCAGCCTGACACACACTCTCACACCAATGCAAACAAAAGAAAAAAAAAACCCAGCAACAAAAATCTTTAGCTCAGGTGTGACCCATCTATTCAATTTATATGCAACCAGTATGGTTCCAAAGCCATTTTTCTCATTAAGGAAATCCTGAGTATGTTGCTTTCATGTTCTTGAGTATAATTCTCACATGTCAAAAATAGAAGGGAAATGGCCACATGGTGCAGCATAGCTGATATTAATGCAGCCTCTTAATGGTTACTTTTTTCTTCCTTTTTTTTTTTTTTTATTGAGGGAAAATCTCCAGAAGATTACGAGGAAAATTGTAAAGGAAAGTTATTCTTTGCCAAAATGTATCTCTTCTTGTAGTGGCTGTGAATAAATTTACAATGGTGAAGTGGGAAAATAAAGGCAAAATATAAAAATACAATTCCTTGCTATTGTTGGGATTCCCTGCATTTCTTGTTCATGGCAGAGATAACTTACTTTTTGTGTATTAAAAGAAGATAAAGTATACTGTTAGAGAAAGGTAAATAAATCAGTGTCAATAAAGAAAGCTCCAGCTTCAAGACCACTGATCTCAGTCAGTAGGCTTTTGTTCTTACCAAAAGTCAGTGAGGAAGTTGCAGTATGTATGAAATACTGCAGTACAGTATTTCATATAGAGACCTCAATAGTATAAGCCTACTTATGGCCTTCCTTACAGCCAGCTGAAAGGACTCCATGGTAAAGATATCCTGTAATGCTTCTTGTGTGGTTTTATGGCCACCTTAAAGAGAAAGAGCAGGCATGCAAACTAAATACAGCCACTTTTTCAGAGGGAACAACTCTGAATGGCTTCTTCTGAACATGAGCAGGCACTCAAGAAACAGAAAGAGTAACCTGTGTTGCAGACTCCTGACTCAGACAGCCCTGGAGAGTTAAGTAAATGTTCAGTCATTTATATAATTTAAAGAAAAATTATCTGAGATTCTACAGAGAAAAGCTCACTTCCCCCGCTCCATCTATCCATTCACATCTGTGGAGGCACCAGTGAGTCACACAGCAATTCCCTACATCATGCAGAGGACCTCACAAAACTGTTTAGCCCAGTTACAGGCAAAATGTTTTCTTCCTGCTGCCTAGAGAGAGGATAACTTATTTCAATATATTTGTACACAAACAAAGCCTTTTCTGTGCTGTCATCTTCCCAAAAGCTTCTGCCCAGTGACAGTTACATGCTAAGTGTTGTAGAACGACTGCCTGCACATTCGCAAACAGGTGACAGAAAGCGTCACTAAGTGGTATTTACTAAGATAAACCTTTGTTTATGAGTTTCAAGGAAACTTACCGTGTGTACGTGAAAGTCGTCTACATCCTCACAGCTGTTTACTGGGCTTGGAGCCACAACATGTTGGACGGACATGAGCAGGGCTACCCCTCTTCTTAGTATTAATGAGCTGCCTTAGAAGTTGTGCAGTGATGGGTGACTCACTCAGCACTTAGATGTCACAGGTGGGATGTGTCAGATTAAATGTAGAGCTTTGCAGCTGAGCTTTTAGGGCATGAGTCCTCAAGCAAATGTCTAAAGTAAGCGACAGCAATTGGGTCCCAAAAGTGTCACTTCTTTCCTTTAACTAGAAAAAGAATCTACTTTGTAAACCTCTAAAATAAGTAAGATGAATCATGACTGATTGGAGTAAGGATATGTTTGTTTTTGGAAGTTCCTATCTTCTTATCACCTCATACTGTTTTTACACTTGCAGATGACCTGAGTGTGATGCTTAGCTGCCTCTGGATACCTTTGTTTGAGTACTGGAGACAGAATATCTTCATTAGCCTTGCCCTCTACCAGACGTAATTAGCCCAGGTGCTTCAAAAACACAAACTACAAACATTGCCTTTAGGTCAGCAGATTCAGTGACTATTTCAGAATCTCTCAGGCAACTAAGAATTTCATAAATGCGGTCTCGAAGCCATTTTAAATCCTTCTAGTTACTGCCAGAGTCAAATATTAACTTTTAATACAGTTACCTGAAAGGAGTGAGGGGAAGAAGTAGCTGCTTTTAGTAAAACACTAAACAAGGAACCAATTTTTATTGTTTTGTGTGTGAAAATTATGATAGCGTTGAAATTATTTTCTGCCTGCCTTTGAGGATAATAAAAAGCACTACAGCAATTGCAGAGTACTTGAGGTACTCTCTCTCTGCTGTGTGATTTTTCATTTCACAGACACTTACGAATTACCACAGTTATTTCACAGCTTCAGTACCTGTCCTTAACAACATTATGGAAGGAATATAATTTCTAACCCCTCCGGTATCATGGTGGGAGTGCACTTAGAGGGAAGAGGGTTCTAGGTATTCCTTAATATAGTGGTATAGGGTTAACTTGAAGTACAAAAGAGTTTGAGAAACTATTGGTATACAATAATGCAGCACACCAGTAGAGGTTGTCTTTCTCATCAGAAGTGGGCAAGTGTCAGACTCTAACCCAGATATACCACAATAAAAAGATTTCTTCTCAAGTTAACTCAGACAACTAGGTCACTACAGCAGTCTTTTGATTAAATTCTCAGCTGGAATAAATGGGCAGGATCTACCACAATCCATTGCTCCTGGGTTTTGCCCTCAGCAGTGGGCCCGGCCCTCATTTCTAGATTAATGTTATATCATGTAATCAAATATTTTGTATGAGGTAATCCTTTACCCAAAGAGAATGTATAAATCTCACAGCATAGCACTGCCACAAGGAGAAAACACATTTGTCCCATAACATCTCAAGCAGAACACCGGCATACCTGCACTAAGAGCAGGAGGGAGTTCACAGCAGGTAAGATACATAAAAAGGAGGAGTATTGCTAGGATTAGATTTCTGCCCAGGATTCACTTCTGCTAAATGAATGTATTGTAGCAAAACAGAAAGAAAGACTCACTCATGTATTTGCAGGAATTTCTTTTTAATCTGTGGCCAAGGAGTCAATGGTCAACTACCTTTCCACCAGTCTACATGAGGGTTTTTAGTAGCTCTGAAATTAGAGACTGTCTGAGGTGAGGGAAGGGAAAGAGATCTATTCACCAGTGCTCGTTAAATGAAGACCCAAGAGCATGCTCTAGCTCACACGATGGAGTTTGTTTGTAGAGCTGCTCTTTTATTAGGTTGGATAATAAAACAAAACACACTCTGACTCAGAGGCTTCCCTAATGCTTGGAAGCTGGTTTCTCAGATGAATCCAATATTCAAGAAAACATAACCAACACCATGGCATATGAAGTCTGCATTTTCAAAATGCTTAAATGGCTTTTCTTTCTTCCAGTGGACCAGATTTACAGACTTTTTCCTTCGGCTTCACTGCATTGTTCCTGTTATCAGTAATGGAACAGATCTTAAATCTGTTAAATCTTTTTGTTAAATCTTTTTAACAAGGTCTTTTCTTAGTCAGTCCTCTGTTAAATTTAGCATAGATGCTTCAAGGTAGCCATTTCCCTTGAAGGTAAGCAAAAATATTCCTAAATCTTTATTTTCTACAGAGCTCACAGTAATTATATTGAAGTTCTTATTTGGTGAGAAATAGTTGTGGGAATTTGATAGCTTAGGGCATATTCTTAGGTCTTTATTTAACCAGCATTGGTTAATATACCTCCTGCTCCCACCACCTCAGGCAGCCTCTGATTTCAGAGCTACAAGAGACTACATATATATACTACAATCTACATAAGATTGATGAAAATATGCTTGATCGTTGACTCACTGGCCACAAAGATAAAAAAGAAATTTCTGCAGAAACTGTTTGTAGACGACTGGTACGATGATACTTTTGTAAGAGACACCTGTAACTTCAGAGCTGTGGAAAAAAAAAAAAGAAAAATATCCATAGAAGTCAGGAGAACTTTCAGCAATATACAGATGCACTAAATGAGCCTAGCTGTATAGAGCCAAAATAAGTATTTTTCAGCTGCATTGTTTTGAAACAGGTTTTACTTAAAAGTCATCAGCACAGAGATTCCAAAATCATTAAAAGAATGAGAAGTTAAAAAATTACAAAACCTAAGAGAAAGGCAAGAAATACCTAAAGCAACAGTAAAATTGATGGAGCAATTAAAGCTTTCCGTCTATGCCAAATTATAGGCCAAGTTGAGAGAATAAGATCTTGTTTGTAATATGGAAAAATGGGCACCCTGGAGCAAAGACAATGGATTTTAGTCAGTTAAGTGGAGCAAATATTCCTATATAGCATTTTTTGTTTCCTGAGATTTCTTTATGAAAATATTCTGGAGCTAAAAATCTTCATATGGCATATCAAATTCAACTTTAGTAGGTATTGCCTGAGAATGGACCACTTGAGAAACATTTACCTCACATTTGAATGAAGCTCGAGAGAACTTTTGTTCATTAAAAGCTCAATTAATTTAGTAAAATATGACTTTTGCTTCAAAAGCACAACTACTTGTACTGGAATGAACAAGTTGGCAATTAAGTCCTTACACCTTTGTCAATACAATGGTAGATTATGTTTTAGTTTTCTAACAAAGGGATATTTTTGATAAACATGGAAAAAATCATACTAAGTACTATGAGGAGAACATAATTCTGGAGAAAATTAGTTAATAAGTAATTATCAAAGCTAATTTTCTTTCCTGAACATGAACTCCACATATATTTCTAGTTACAAAAAAAGACAGCTGATTTGTACCAAAGCCTGAAAATTTTGACAGCAAATGTCTTTTGATGATGCAACTTCCTTCCATATCTAAGTTCTGATTATCTCCTACTGGAAAAGACTGGACCATGCTGATTCCCCAAAACACTTTACTAGAACTGGAGGTAAAGCAAATGTGAAGCAATTTTCATATTAAAACAAAGATCATGGAAAGGGGGCGGGGGAGGGGGCACTCATATCCCTCCTCCTCCTCCTCCTCCACACCAACATCACTTTCTGAGCTCAAAGAAAGAACAACACACAAAAAATGTCATCAGGGAAGCCACTGTGAACAGCTGGCAAACTAAAGAGCAACTATCATATGAATTATGGACTCTGGCTAAATCTCTACCACCAACCATTCGTAGCCAAACAACCAACTGAGGAACAGATAGAGAGAGGAGAAAAATCAAAGTGCAGTCTGTTTTTCTGCTTGTTTTTCCTATCAATGTGCATATGGGAACCACCTTTTTAGTAGTCTCCTAAAAGAAAACACCAAATTGTGAGCACTAAGGTAGATTCCGTGCCATATTTAATGCATTTAAATTACAGAACCAAAGATGTCTGGGTTGTCGCTAGCTGATATTTTGTTCAACAGAAAGCTGAACACAAGAACATCTGCTGTCTAGAAACTGGCATCAGTCAGTGAACCTTGCAGACATGCAAGGACGTGCAAATGACAGATAAGGCAAAGAGGGAAAAATTATGGTGGGAATTGGCACCACTTTATGGCACTGACATTGCACATTTTAGGGTAAGAAGCAGCAGTCTGCTGCAGCAGCCAAACAGATCCATTTTTCTCCATTTGGATAACGTCACCCCAAAATGGCCACATTCCCATGGGAGACAGGTGATATGCCAGAACAGAGGGAGATAAAGGGCAACAAGTTTGACATTTTTGCCTGCAGATAACCTCAGGCAGGCAAGAAGCACAGCGAATTAGAGAGGGACATCCTGGGACACAGCAACAGCAGGTCCCAGGTGTCAGTACTTCACAGTAATGGTTGTTGGTGTCCTGGAGAAGTTGGCAGTCTCAGGCCAGTCGCACAGTGTCACCTACTGCTTCTTTCATTTTTCTTCACAATATCTAGTCATACCAGGTCCAGTCAACATTACTACTACTGTTAAGTAGGCATGGCTGGAAGAAGGATGCGTGCAGGTGAGAACAATTCTTGTGCCAAGTTCAAGTCAGATACCAAACCCACAAAACAGACCCCTTGCTTCAGAATAATTTCTGTGCAATGTGTGGCTCACTTCAAGTCCATGTCAACATCTAAATCATGTTAGACCAACTTCCAAAATTAACTTGTGATTTTTCAAGTTTTATAGTATTCCCAAGCTCTTTACCAACAACAGCCAACAGTAATTGTTTGAAAAAACAGATGCAGTGGTTTAGGGAGAGTAAAACTGAAATGTCTCTTGATACTAAATAATGTAACTTGACATGTTATAATTTGAACAATTCAGTGCTATGACAGAAGTCTAATATAAAGAGGGGGAATTTTTTTCTCTTTTCCTTCACCCCCACTAGACTGGATTGCCAGTCTTACTCTTGTTTTGTGCCCCTAATGACCTAAGCAGGGCAGGTGAACAAAAGAATGAAGTATCTGCAGCAGATAAAAGTTGGCTTGTAGGATGGTTTCAGGCCTAAGTGAATTATTTATCAGTGACTCAGCACATCTCTTCTATGAGAAGGAGTAGTGCAGCAACTACAATGCGTACTGGCTTATTCTTGCATCCAGGAAAAAATATCTGAGTAAGATAAACAAGTAAGAAACAAAGTTACCGCTTACCTCCAAAGCTATAAATAATGTCTGCAAGCTAACATCTACCGGCAATGTTTCTTGAAGATATTTTTAGATGCCTTATACTATCCCATTTAATCTGAAATGTATTATACTGCAGTCAAGAATACAAAAGGGTCAATAGCATTATCTTCCCTTAAGTTTCCTGATGTCCTGTTTGTATTTCTGGGTAAGGGCAGGACAGGGTAGGAATATCCCATATAATGTTTAGTATGTTGTAGAAATAGCATGGATAATCCCAAAATAAAAGGTACTTTGAATTTTGCTTTCCTTTCCCCCATAATACTGAGGCTGTTTGAACACAGGGCAGCATAGAAGGATACCGATACTCCAACACAAGTCATTCCTTTTCTACATTAAAATGGAAAGTCTTATTGTTAAGAATTATGGAGGCTTTTAACCATGGATCATACATGCTTCTATCTTCTATGACCCCAAAAAAATTATTCCCTAGGTACTCAGATACTACTTGGCATTCCAGACCTAGAATTTATATGAGGTTTCTTTTAAAATGGGCAAAGTTTCTTCTGCTATATCATTTGCTTCAAGAGCAAAGGAAAAAAGCTGAAGGCATTGGCTTTGTATTTTTCAATCATATAACACAGGTACAGGACAGTTAAATGAGAACTCCAAGAGCCTTTTGTGCTACAGAATGGCAGGTAAGGAACTTGCCTACACTCCGACCACTTTGCACTATGGTAGTCTTTTTCCATGGGTCAGGTAGTCAAGCAATAACTAAGTGTGGCTAAGTATGCAAGCCCATTTCTGCTGTCTTCCCTCAGAAGGTGTTCAGATGAATTCACATAGTGCTACAAAAAGAACTGGGACATATTTAGGAATGTTTGCTGAAGGGATCTCAAAGTTGTTTGAAATACTGATTAACAAATAAGCTACCCTGTGCGTAAAGGCTGAAGGGTCAGCTTCACTCCCCTCACTGGGATGTGGATGTACCTGGTACTGCCATCACAGCTGTGACTGTAGCTAACTAACACTGCTGCTAGTCTCCCGTGACCCCCAATAACGTGGAGCTCAGCACCGGCTGCTAAATCTGCTTGGAAAAAAGTGTTAAATCAGGCAGCAATAAACCTCATGTTGTCAGAGCAAGGACTATTGCTATATCCAACCAACTCATTTAAACTTACCTTGGGCATATCAACAGTTGTGGTTGTAATGTACACATGCCTTTGTTTTTTCACCATGCTCAGCAACTCAAGATCAGAAATTATGCAGTCAGGAGCAAGAAACTTCCAGCAGTGCTTCTGACCACACACCATGATCCCAAACTGACCATTTGACCAGCACAGACAGATGGAAAATTTACCCAAAAAAGCCAGATGATGGTTGATGCTCTGAGCAAGACTCAGATATTTTATATTTCCACCTAGCCTCTGACACCAGCTGCAGACATGCAAAACAAGCTCCTGTTCACAGGGAACAAAATGACAAGGAGAAAAATGTAGCGTAGGGAGGTGCCCACATCCCCTGTCAGCATTCAAGAACAGCACTTCCTTGCGATAGGTTATACAAACATATAGGAAAAGAACACATCTTTTTCCTGAAAAGCTTATGACCTGAAAAGCCAAGACAAAGATGAGGAGAATAAAAAGATGCAGAGAGAGGTGAAGTGATTTACACAAGGAAGTAGTAACAGTGTTGTTCCCAACATATTTTAAGCTCGCTGTTTTTGTTTTAGACCCAAGGAAATACTTGTATGCCCATAGTTTGCCCCTTTTCTGGTTTAATAAAATCTATTTGTGTACATATATGCAGACTTTTCTGTATAAACCTTGCCCTAACCAATTAGCTGAAACAATCCAGTAAAGTCAGGCAGGGATCAAAAACTTTTTTGGCTTACACTCTAACACCATATCCATAGCTTCCCACATTAATCATGTGTCTTTTAAGACCCTGGACAGATACTACAGGGGGATAATTTTATACTGGGACTTGGACCTCTTTTTCCAACAAAACTAACTGTTCAGGGGACTCTGGGTATAGGGGTGGGCGCTATTTACAAGTGTTAGCATCTGAATTGTAGTGAATTATATGCCTAAAGCTACCCAAAATAGAAGGATTCAACCGTGGACATAAGAGAAAGCAGAGCTAAGCTCTCACGTGAGAAACAAATACATTAGTACGACACGCTCAAAGCAGGCAATGATTACATGTTTTCAGCCCGGGCTTTCTCTCCCTGCTGTAGTGCATGGTGGTCCTGCAGCTACTGTAGTGACGGAGATTATGTAGGCACACTTTAAACCAGACAATTTGGGCGTTTGTTGGCATTTTAACCACAGCAGTACAGAGCTCAGCATGAGCTAATCTCCTTAGCATTTACCCAGCTTCTCAGGTGGGTTTTACAGCTAACTGTGCTCCTTGATCTAGCAGCACAGAGCTATCAGCAGCAGGGAAACGAGTTTAAAGCTAGCTTAGCTGTGTCCCCTTGTACTGTTGTCATTGCTTCAGAGAGGTAACTTGAGACAGGCTTGAAAGCAAAAGGTGTTCAGCAAAGTACTGTGAAAATCAGAGACCTTTCAGGAGCTCCAAATCAGCTCTCAAAAACCTGGAGTGTTGCAAAAAATCAAGTTAGGACCCCAATAAGCAAGAGAAGTATACAGGGAAATTGCTAGTGGGATTTTGTGGAATTTGTTTAAAGCACAACAGTACCAAACCCCAAAATTGTCATGCGTGACAACGATAAACTAGCAGCAACAGAGGAGTTGAACCATCCAGACAGAAACTATGACATACTACAGTAAATGCAAGGATTAAACCAATGAATCAGTAACTTTGTGGGTTACTTTGCACAGCCTAAAGAAAAATGAGAACAATAGGGAGAAACCACTACATTTACTTTTAAGTAATACTTGAGGACAGAGGTGGTGAGGCAGGTATCCATAATTAGGCCAGCTCTCTAACTAAGAGCCCATTAAGCCTTGCTAGCAGAAATACAAGACTGATAATCTAACACAGTGAATTTTGCAAGAATTGCTGGATAATAATCAAATTAAGGCAATCAATGGTGAAAAGAGGATTCCCAGGGAAAATAGTATTTTGGGGTGTTTTTTTCGTTGCTGTTGTTTTTTAAATGCAAGAGAACCAACACACATCAGTGGAGGGGAAAAAAAAAAGCCTATTAAGTGATCACAACAAGTACCACTGGCTCGGAGGACAACATTGTGTTGATACGCTGTATATTACCTTTTGTTTTATGAGCCAGTTTAAAAGAAGCTTTGCACAAAATGCTTTAGGATCTACACTGAGTTAGGATTGATTTGTTTAATGGCCACAGCAGAGCAGGAAAAAAGAATGAGTCAGACAAATGGAGGACCACACAACCAGAATTACATTTTACAACGTAAAAGTACATGGAATACTTTACAATGTAGAGTACTCCAACCTGCAGGCAATGCCAGTATTAGGTTTCAATTGATTTTTACATGCTGACATGCCACTTAGCTACTAAGGGCACCAGACTGCACTGTACCAGACATATTCCCCTATGTGAGATTTGTAACGCTCCCAATTAAGTGAACTGTACTGCATAGAAAACTTCTGAGAAGTCATCACAAATCACCCATAAGCCAGAAGACTTGAATAGTAAAGATGGCTTTTTTCAAGATCATTCACTATGAGACATTAATTTACAACAAATCATAATTCTAGCATTATTAAGGAACAAACATTCAGTAGAGACAAATAACTCACTTCATCTGACAAGCCACAAAAAACCTACACCATAATTCTGGAATACATTTCCACATTCTCTCCTAAATCCCATTCAGTAGATAGGTTTTACAGGATGACTGGAAGATCAAAATAGTCAAGGGCATGCAAGAAAATAACTAATTTTTAAAAGAGGGAGCTAGAATAGAGCTTCTCTTTTAAAAGAAGAGTTAGACAAAAAGGAAGCTGGACAAAGCTGAATTTACTTTGTTGTGTTCCACAGCCACTGGCCGCAGTCCTTCAACATCATCTCCTCTGTTTTGGGATTAAAAGGAGGAAAAAGTAAGCAAGCACATTTCTTTCAGGCAAGTGATGTTTGTTCAGCATTTAGAAAGACTGCGTCAGATAGGATCTGGCTTCTATAGATCCAAATAAATGTCTTAAGAATGAAATTTTATCCCTGCAACCTCATGGCAAAAGCAAAAAAGCTGGCAAAAGGAAAATGCACCCTTAAAAAAAAGCTCTGCCTGGGGATCTTGTTTGAGACAATGAAAGCTTTATCACTGTCTTTAGGGAAACCAGAAGCAAGTCTGTCCTGTGGCATGAAAGCAGGACTCCGTACTATGAGAATACACTGGAAGACCACAGTCAACACATTTCCTACGACTGAGATGACACAGAGCATGCTGGAGGGACTGTAAGGACTACAGTGGAGGAAGGCACAGGGAGGATATGTGATAGAGAAGAGCATAAGTAAAAGTGACATATAAAGATGTTCACAATGGAAATTTATACTAGCTAGCAAAGGTCCCTCTACACCTATGCTGCTATGTTCATCTTAAAACAAAAAAAGAGCTGGAGACTACACATTTAAATAAATTTACATAGAGTACTTCATCAAGTTGTCTCATAAACAGCTACGCAGTTTTGTTTGTGGTTTTAATCTGATCATCCAGACAACCCACATCCTTCTAGCAATACATAGAAGTATGCCTTATGTAGTTCTGGCACGAACTACATAAAAGGTCAAAAAGGTCCCAGAACTCACAGTGTTAAAACACTGTGGAATGACCAGAAGACCTCTGCCAGCAGCCATAAATATGAGAATGAAACCTTGTAGTTATTGAGGCAGCTATGTAAAACTTTACCTGATGCATAGAGAAGCTCTGAATGAATAACGGCCAGGTGTTTTCATTTTCAGCTCATTAGAGGAGCTTTCTTTTTCCACACTAGAGCTTTGCTAATGGTTTGTCAAGCCAGAGTGTTATTCTTGGATATTACATCAACAGTAGCCCTTCTATATATCACTGCTTCTATAAAATACTTTACATCAAAACAAAGAGTTTTCACAGTGACTAGTCCTTATACGCCTATGCTATTTTTGATACTTGCCTTGAGATTGGTCAGAGAGTTTCCGAGAAAACCATCTATCACTTTTGAAAGAATGAGTTTTCTTCAGATCTCTTCAGTTGGGCTTCTAAGCTTTTATACCTGGAGTCACTTATGAAAAATTGTCATCCCAAATTTTCAAGAATGGGTACCTACAGAAAGGATCTACCCATATTAACAGACCTAGATGAGCAAATCTAGGAACTTTGTTGTTAATTCCTTAGACACAAAGAAAATTCACCCTCCTACAGGAGCAGACCGTCACACTAGCCAACGTAGCATAACAGTGACCAAGAAACACCCACTGCACCTCTGAGAGGAGGGTGCATGGTCCGCACTCCTGGATTACTCCCTTTGCTGAAATGTCTCTCCTTGCAGCTAAAGATGGGGAGGGGAAAACAAGGAGATAGGATTTGCAGTTGTGGCAACAATTTAATAATTTAAAACCTGTTCACTGGAAACTAGACAGTAGATGTATTTGTTTTGCTGAGGCCACAACACAGCCATCTGAATGTAAAGATTTTTTTACCACCTCTGCCTTGGGTCTGGTATAGAGTGACCTAGAACTGAATGGCTCTGCTTTACATTAGCAAACCTTTGAAACATACAGACACCTCACGTCTGCATTTCCTTTCACTAAGTGGTAATTCCTTACCGTGAACATTTGCATTCACAGTGGCATTTATTTATGATAACGAAGGTGTCACAGAAGATTAAAGATTTTCTACCTGGAGATGCTTAGCAAGATAGTAGCAGAGTTATTTTTACTTAAGAGAAATTCTAAAAATAGATTAGGAAAAAGAAACAACAATCTAAAAAAAAATCATTTTCCAATAATGAAAGAAAACAATTGCTCCCTAACTACACATGCCTTTCTTATGAAAGAGCAGTGAGACTGTTCACTGCTATTTCCTAGGCAACGATTGTATAAACAGAAATAAATCCCACTGAATTCTTGTGAATTAGCCTTAAAAAATAGATTAAATGTGAATATAATCTATAGCATAAGTCATGCAGGAGTAAAACTGGAGTGCAAACACTGAAGGAATTAATAAGGTGTTCTTAGTGCTTGATAAGGTGCAGCTGGCAGCAGCCTGTACCACCTTAGCAACTTAAAGGGAAAAAGAAGGGTTTTTCCTTCCACTCAGTGTCCTTCAAATATACTTGCTGCAGAAAGTGGGACTTGTTAACCTTATAACACTGATATTTAAAAAACAGAAATAATTATAAACAAGGTGAGCAAACCCTACCAAGCAAATGTGTTTAAGTGGAATACTTATAAGGTCTTTTTCTTTTCTTTTTTTTAGAAGGGCTAAATATGTGCTAGACAACTTTAATGAGGCAGCGCAAACAGGAATTATCTCAAAAGACATTCACCCAGAGATAACACTATCCAATTTCTGTTTGGCTCAGAATTTCACTCACAGCAGCAAACACTTATCCTGCTTAATTAAAAGAAACATTCATATAAGGAACATGAGGTTCTTGAATATGAATTTAAATATAACAGCCTAAGAAAGCAGTTAAGATTAAGAATGGATTTTAATTCTAAATGAAATTATCTGCAATCCCTACACTTCAGAAAGTTCAACAGCTGTACAGATATAATAAGCTTTGAATTCAAGTTATCAGATCTCAGGTAATGTAATCTGTTCAGATCAATTGATAGGATGGCAGTAACTGTGTGTGTATAAGGAGCCTAAACTTGTTCATACTGGAGTTGTTGCCAAAGCCTTCAGCTACATCTGTGATTATATGACTCCTTCCACCACAAGACAGCATGCAGTGTTGCTTTGGTTTTTTTGCACTAGCTGGATAAGCCTGGGCAATGCTAAAAGCAAAATATGGTTCTACTCTGAAATAGCTCAGTAGATTTGTTCTGTCAATATTCAGTCAGATTTTGTCACTTTGATACCATTTTCTCAGATTTCACTAAAATTAAAGTGTACAGTTTTAATTTTTTGTTTTCTTCCAAGCACTTCAAGATCAAGAAGGTGACTGGGAACAGCCAGATGGAGTTATCAAGAACGAATCATGCTTGACCAACCTGACTGCCTTCTACCAGTCATCTACCAGTTGTGATGACTGGTAGCATGGATGACAGGAGAGCTGTGGATGTTTATCTTGGCTTTAGTAAGGTCTTTGATGTGTTTTCCTACAGCAGCCTTATAGGCAAATTAGGGAAATACAGACTGGAAAAACAACAGTAAATAGGGTTGAAAATTAGCTGGGCAGCCTGGCTCAAAGGTTCACCACCAGGGTCAGCAGTACAAAATCCATCTAGTGGTCAGGAACTAGTGGCATCCCTCAGGGACCAGCACTGGAACCAATAATGTTTACTGTTTTTATTAATTACCTGGACTATAAGACAGAAAGCACTCTCAGCGAGTTTGCAAATGACACCAAACTGGGAAGAACAGTAAAATACACTGGAGGGCTTCAATTCAGAAGGACCTCAATAGGACAGAGAATCTCACCAAGTTCAACGAAATCAAAAGCAAAGCCCTTCACCTGGGATGGGACAGCCCACTGCACAGGCTTACAGGATGGGGAATGACTGGTCGGGGAGTAGCTTTGCTGAAAAAGACCTTTGGGTCCTGGTGGAGAAATTCAACATGAGCCAGCAATGGGCCCTCGAAGGCAAAGAACATCCTGGGCTAGTGGAATTGCAACCAGCAGGCCCAGGAGGGTGATCCTTCACCTGCTTGGCACTTGTGAGACCACATCTGGAGCACTGTGCAGTTTTGGGCTCCCCAGTACAAGAAAGACATTGACATACCGGAGCGAGTCCAGCACAGGACACCCAGGGTGGTCCAGGGGCTGCAGCACTTGGCATATGGGGACAAGATGAGAGATCTGGGTTTCTTGAGCCTAGAGAGAAGATGGGTCGAGGGATATACTGTAGTCTACAGCTATTTAATGACAGGATGTAGAGAAGACAGACTCTTCTCAAAGATGCACAGTGGAAAGATGAGAGGCACCAGGGACAAGTTGGAACACAGGAAATAAGACACAAGGAAAATGGGTGGTCAGACACTGGAACAGAGGTCCAGAGAGGCTGTGGGAACTCCACCCTTGGAGTTATTCAGATCTCAACTGGGCAACCTTGTCTAGCTGACCTTTTTTGAGTACGAACTGGACCAGCTGGCCTCCAGAGGACCGTCCAAATTACATGATGAATATGATTCTGTGATTCTAGTTCTGCAAATGTAAAAGAGGTAAATGAGGTACCTCCCTGCGGATCTTCCATGTGCCTCGGTGTTTCCATCTAAACGATCTACAGAACTGTTTTCTAAAATTCTGGTTGGTTTTACTCTTAGAAATGGACTCTGTCTACTGAAATGTTCACTGGATCGCTTTTAGTATGCTTATCTGACCATATGGTGTATATCTTCTTACTGCTGGCTCCTAACCCTATTAAGTAGAAAGGTACCAAACCGTCGCCCCATCAAAAGAATGAGGAAGACTAATATGAAAAGATTCAGAGATGCTCCCAGAATCACACAAGAAGTGTTGGGGAGACCTGGGAATTCCACATATGCTCCCTGAATCTTAGGGTAACCCTAAACTTTAAGGTGTTCTTTGTACTGAAGGAAGTGGACATAATTTTACAAAGGTAAAGCAACTTCTGAAAAACCCAGAGTTCTCTCAAATTACCCAAGAAGAGGTAAACTGGTGGCAGATTATTGCAGGTGGCAGCGTGTGATTGCCACGGCCAGGGTGCAGGGCTAGAAAATGGAAGGCAGGAATAAAAGTAATGCATAAGCAGAGTGAAAGAAATGCCATATGACATTGCAAATGTGGAAAGTCCCCATACTATAGTTTTATAGAATCAATTTCCAGAGTCTAGCTTAATTTTAAACATTATATGTTGAATCAGCCAACTAGTCAAGGGTGCCATGGACTGACTGTAACTGTTTTAAAACAAAGCCATGGTTTTTGATTCTGCCTTTCAAAGGGATGAGCTGGCCTAGCCAAATGCACATATAGCCCCATGCACAAGGCCACATCCCTTTCACTACACAAGATAATGTGAAAAGCTCTTTAACATATAACACAATAAGCTTCTAGCTGTTAACTAGCAATGATAAATGTTTTGAGTGCATTACCTGGAATATAGTATCCTCGCCCTCTGATTCACACAAGAAATTAAAAACTGGATCTGTTAGAATTGTATGTGTGTGGGGAGAAAGCTCAAAATCAGCAAAGTGTGACTGTATTGTAAAGTTAAATGTGTAGGTAGTTCTCATCTTAAAGTTTTATGGGCTTGCAAAGATTAGATAATACGTCAGAACAGTTAGGAGGGGATTGGAAATCCTATTTGCAGTCCTTCTCCAGCAGGCTCACTTCTCAGGCTGACCTGCTAATAAAGGCAACCCCTGGACCATGGAGAGAACTACTGAAGCAGAGCAAGGTGTAATGGCTAGATAGAGTATTAATACCAATTGTGAATTACATATTATTTAGGCCAAGCAGTAATATAGAAAAGGATATTTCCAGTGCTGGCTAAATGAGGAGAGAGAGGAGGAAATTGCTGACTTTAACCATGACTTGGTATGCTGAAGGAATGTTTCTCTTCCTATGAACAACAGGAAAAAATATACATTTCTCACTTAAACTTATTGGTATGAAAAAGGCAGACCAAGATCTCAATAAATAGCAGGGTGATATGTCAAAGACTAGTGAATTATTTCAAATAAGATGATGTTTTACGAGGAATTCAAGTAAAGCAAGACAGAGACCAGGAATGGTGGGAAGTGGAACCAGGACAATGAGGACAAAGCTTAGAGCTGTATTCTCATTTAAATACCTGTAGCATCTGTAAACCATATGTACCGAGTATGTGTGATGTTAAGGTTAGTCACCAGTGTGGGGGCTTGCAATGAGTCCCTTGGCATTTACAGAGACCTGACTTGTCCAGCTTGTGGTTGGAGGCAAATGAAACACCATAAAACAAGGCAATTCACCTTAGTATACTTTAGTGCTTCACTTCACCCAGGAAACCTAAGGCTCCTCTAAAGAGTGTAGTCTTTGTACTATGCAGTATTAGTAAACTTAGAAGAATCTGCCTATGTGCAAAAAGAAATTTGCACCAGACTTCTATGAAAAAATATTTTCAGCTCTAAGCAAGCAAGATAGCAGAAAAGCTATGGGATAAAGATTTGAAACAGTGCACAAAGCAGCAAAAGCTATAAAATCCTGGTTAATATACATGAGAAAATAATTAGTATGCATTGAAGCCTTGGGAAGAAAGCAGATGCACAAGCATTTTTACTGTAGATAAATGCAGTGTGGCTGCTGCTGAATGTAAAATACATAAGACAACTTTTTTGTTCTTATTCTTCGTCATGCTTGGTGATCTTGCAGCAGTTTGGGATGGTAATTAAGTAGCGAACTCATGGAAATTAGTGTTTTACCTAGTCTATTTAATCTCATTTCCAGGATGTGACTATATGGGATGGAATCAAGTATCCCTGTGGTACCCCTGTTGTCTGAAAGATACTATTGCTATATGCTGAGAAAAGATGCAGACATAATGATTCTCCACATTTAGGATATGAGAAAATTGTGGGAAGTGTGTGAAGAGATGTCCTGGTTTCAGCTGGGATAGAGTTAATTTTCTTCCTAGTAGCTGGTATAGTGCTGTGTTTTGGATTTAGGATGAGAATAATATGTTGATAACACACTGAAGTTTTAGTTGTTGCTAAGCAGTGTTTACACTAGGTCAAGGACTTTCCAGCTTCTCATACTGCCCTGCCAGCAAGTAGGCTGTGGGGAGGTGGGCACAAGAAGCTGGGAGGAGACACAGCTGGGACAGCTGACCCAAACTGGCCAAAGGGATATTCCATACCATATGACATCATGCTTAGTATATAAACTAGGGGGAAAGCTGGCTGGGGGCCACTGCTCGGCAACTGGCTGTGCATCGGTTGGCAGGTGATGAGCAATTGCTTTGTGCATCACTTGTTTTGTATATTCTAATTCTCTTATCATTATTATTATAATTATTTTTTTTTCCCCTTCCTTTTCTGTCTTATTAAACTGCCTTTATCTCAACTCATGAATTTTACTTTTTTTTCCCCAATTCTCTCCCTCGTCCCACTGGAGCGGAGGGAGTGAGCAAACGGCTGTGCGGTGTTTAGCTGCCTGCCAGATTAAACCACAACAAAAGGTTCTGTACTAAAGACCAGTAACTAGCTCTGGCAGTCATCATCATCGTTATAAAAGGTAATAATAATTTCCTTTGCTCTCCTTGCTTTACTTGCTTTTACTGCTCCATTGTACACATTGTTCATTAGCACTCTTTTGAGGGTGATTCAAGATCTCAGTCTTCTAGCCTTTTGAAAGAAAAGTGGATAAATCACTCTAGCACCATAAAAACCTATGGAGAGGACAATTTCCTTTCCCATTCCCAGAAAATTAATGCGTAGACTACACCAGGAATAGATATTCTGAGCAGCTGCTGACATACCGGTATTTGAGCTTACTATAGATATTCACAATATCTGAGGTCAAATATAATCTTTCCCACTTCTCTTGACTGTAACTATTGGATCTATAACTAAAAAGTCGTTAAGCCATAGTAGCTTTCTTCTCATCTGGCACTTTTAGAACATGCTAAGCAGAAGCAGGCTTTGGCTTGTTTCAAGATTTGAAGTGCAAGAAATCCATTGTGTGCTGTAGTAGTGGGAAATTTTAAAAGTAGATATAGATCCAAAGATGCAGCCTATGACACAATGAAATGCTCAAGAACTATATAAGCTGACTTTTCTGATACATAGCATAAAAGGGAATTAAAGGTTTGGTCTATTCTTTGTCATTGTTGAAGAGACACTAAAGAGAAAGCAAATTTAGGGCCAGACTGTAGCCTACACTGACAATTAAGGTGATTGATTTTATGTCATTTGCAAGTGCTTATGTTTGAACCCCAAATTAAGTCTTGAGGTGAGGGTCTGTCATCAACTGTCTCCTTGTCTGATGAAGTTGTCCAGCATCTAGCACATCAAGAGCTCAGCTTTCCCCCTGCATGACTGATGGGCAGTGCGCTGAAAGAAAGGCACAAGCCAGCAGAGACAAAAGGCTTCTGTGTGGAGAAAAGAAAGTGATAAAATGCAGTTCTGTGACAGGCTGTATAAATCTGACCATATTTCTAATTTCTTAGCAGCCCTGGCAAGGGGAGCAGCATCAGAATCTGAGTAGAGGATATTGCCCAGCCTTCCTGTGAAAAGCTTTGCCAGTGCCACCCACAGTCCTGCTGAAAACCAGCTCTGAAACGCAATCACTCGTCTTGCAAAAGCATCCTTTTCTCCGCAGTAGTCCAAACCTTGCTTTTATCTCTCCTTGTCATTAAGCGAACATTACAAGCCCATTCAGCACTTTCTATTGTTCCCAGAAGCGCATTTCTACTACCGAGTTATACAGCAGAAGAAGTACAAGTAGCCACATGTTCATCAACCACCTTAATTTACACTCCCTCCAAAAATAGCACATATCTGAAACCTCATCAGTTTCTAAAACAAATTACACATCACTTCTGACATATCAAAATTGAAGCAAAGCTCAGCAGGACTCATCAATTCTCAGCAAAGACTAAATAGCATAGTGAGAGATTTCTAATGCCTATTTAAAAGGGTTTTTTAAAATATGTTTATAGATGCCTTTAACTAGCATATTTCGTCGTGAGTAACTAAAGGCAAACTGCAGTTGTCAAAATCAGAGAACAAAGAATATCTTTGTGATATATTAATGTTTTGTGATAAATTTGTCACTATTATCACATAGCATATTATATCTATCTTATCTTTCTGATATTTCAGGCCAAATTGTACCATATAGGAGCTGAACTCCACTGTCATTCTTTGTGCCCCTTCAAGTATCAGGAGAAATCTGTCCTGCTGCTCTGGGGTACAAAGAATTTTCCAGTACCTTGAAATAAAAGTGAATAAAAGGGGAAAGAGGAAAAGCGCTATCTCATGGTCTTTGTGCATGTATTGCAAAGAAGAATCTGCAATTTTGATTCAAGCTACTGCCTGTCAGAATCAGATGAACTGGAATTGAAGTTCAGTAGCTCTTCCAAACATTACCTACTCTGCATTTGCTCTTCAAAAAAAAATCTACCTTAAAATATCAACAGAAGAAGAAGATATAGAGCACACATATTTAAAATCAGTGTCTCCACAGAGTCAGCATCCACTCCCCATTGTCTGTACTTTGACATGGAAGGTCTCTATTTTCCTTTGGGTTTAGAGTTACCTTTAGACCCTTCAAACACTGATGGAGGAGGCTGAGAAGAAATTTCTGCCTGTTGGTTATGTTCCAACCAGACTCAGTCATAGGGACAAAGGATACCCCTTCTCATGTCCCTCATCTCTTTCCCAGCATCCAGTGCTTGGTTTCCCAAAAAGGATGTTTTTCTCTTCAACTATACCCCAGAGTGCTGCTATTCTAAGACACAACCCATTGGGTACAATTCGGATTAGCATTTAAGGTTACAGTAATTTTAGGATTACACCCATATCTGTGAAGGGTCGTTCTAAGATGGTGGACAAAATTCCCATCTAGCATCTAATAATTTCTGCCCAAAATTTAGTTTTTTAAGCCCATATTCTACAGGCAGCCCTGAAAGTCAAGGTGGGAGGATACATGCATGCATGTGCCTCTATGGGCACGCACAGACTGGATGTAACCTCTCCTATCTGAGATGATCTGTTAAATTAAAGATTGTAGTTTTGTTCTATGCAATTAGGTTCATAGAAGAGAAGTCTAGGAAGTAGCTACGGTTCATTTGGGCCAGACAGAGAATATTCTTCACTTTGGTCCAGGATTGTGTAACCAATTTACATTGCTTGTGCAACTTATACTTCACAGATGTAAGCTGCTCTAAAACCCTCGAAGTCAAAAGAAATCTTTCCATTGACTTTAGTCATTTTGAATCCAGTTCATACTCTAGAGTACAATCTGTATTTCCCTCTCAGATCAATAAAACACAAAACAAATATTCACTATGTAGTGTAATCCATCGTGCTCCAGCTCTGTAGCAGACAAATAAGATGCCCTTTATTGAAGCTCACAATGAATAAATGAGACTTTCTGCAAGTTTTATATGTTCATCAATGTTCATTACTTCTCAATTGATTTTCTAAGGTCTGAAATATTCTTCTACCTGCATTTAATATATGCCCTTACTTTAGTTTCTTTGACTGCAATTGAAAGTCTCCTGGCTCTGATTCCAGGCTGAAAGTTCCCTATTTTTTAATGACTATAAGATGAAATAATGTTAATTGCATCCTTCACTGAAGAAGGGTGGATACCTTATAACTCATCAAGAATTTATAGGCCAACTAATGAGTTTACTGAACTGAATATCTCTAGCAATGAAAAATTTCAAATTAATATTACAGAATATTCACAGAAAACAAAACTTGAATCCAACCTTAGGGCTGCATTTTAGAAATACCTTTCTATGAATTATGTGCATTGAATCAGGGAATGAAAATGGCAGCACCACGAGTCACACAGATAATTTAAATTATCTTGAAATTTCAAAGCCAAACATTCAGGATGGCTGTCTGACTTGAGCTTTTCAGACCAACATTTAGTCACAAGAATTATTAATTAATTATTTTGAAAGATAAGCTAGTTTCCACATTTTCATCCAATGTACAGTTTATGGAGACCACTGATGCAATAGGATGTCAGTAAGGAAAATGCCAGGTTTCCATATGAAGTATGTGAACCTTTCAGGAGAGTAGGTAGTGGCCTGCAGACAGTTAAGACAGTCACGACAGGTCTCCAAACATGTGGTTCACACAGCCTTTCTTGCCACAAGTTGAAATACCTGCAGGCATCTTACAAAATCCCAATGCTGCTGCTTGCTGAGGATTGTGTTTCAGCCAGTTGCCCTCCCCAGGGGTGCAGAGAGTTCTCCTGAGGGTACTACCTGCAAAACACCAGGCTCCTCACCCAGCTGTATGCTGCAACTCCTGGTCCTCCTTTCCTTCGGCTATGACAAAGCTCAAATCTTTAAAGACACTTGGGATGTGGTTTCACACTGACTCCAGGCTTTGCCTCATCCTAAACAGGAGCTCTGCTGAAATCTAATGACTGTGGGTTTCATCCTTTCTGGGATTAGCTGCCGCAACCTCCCAAGTGCACAGCAGCACGGATGCGAAAACGTGGGCACACGAGAAGGTGACTGAACACATGGCCACTGCTTGATGGGAACTGACCCTTTGGCAGCAAACGAAGATTTAAGCTGATCATGAGACTAGAAGCAAGAAAGATGTTACCAGGTTGAGCCAAAGCCACTGGGAGCAATGCAGAGGCTGGAGGTACTGCTCAAACAGAATTTAAGCAATTGCTGCAGAAATTATTGGGGGAGCCTCCTGGGCCTGTTAGGAGCTCAGACTATATCAGAATAGCCGATTCTTGCTTCAGACTCTGATTTTTGCTTTTTAGCATTTCCCAGGGCTTCTGATTTATCTGGCCTGGAAAGCAGATATTATTTGGGACTGGCAACAGCAGCAATGAAGAGAATATCTGTTCTCTTAAGTAAGGGGTCGCAATACAGAGACTGAGGGTGTGACAACGTGGTGCATTGGCTGCAGCAATGCAGCTGGTGCCAGTTCTCCCCTGCCCGCTTGCTGGTGCTCACCACTGCTGGTCTGTTGCTGAAATGGTCTGGGCTGAGAATACTCACTTCCCAAGCACTTCATTGTGTAGTGGATCACTTCAATGACTCAAATTTATCATGCAGTCCTGGAAAAATATTGTATTAGAACAACTGAGGTTGTGGACATGGGTATGGTGAGCAGGAACAAGAAGCCAAAGGTAAAGGGAGAACTATATGTCATTACACCTTTGGAAACAAAATCTGCCTCAAGAAATCAAGGAATACCAGAGGCTCATTTTGTATATCTTCTTTTTTAGCCTGAAAGGAATTTTTCTCTCCAGATGGTAACTAATTAATATCAAGTAAATGTCAATAAAGGTAGCTAAAATGCTTTTCGGAGCAGTCAATCCACACACAAGTCAATCTTTTCTCTTCATCCAGCACTGCTCTACTTAGAGAGCAAATGTCACTGCAATCTTAATTATGAAGCTTTGACTGGAAACTCCACAGTATAGAGGGACTGGAAATTTTCAGGGGCTCGCCTTTGGTGTTGGCTCGGTGCTAGCACACTGGAGTCCTAGTCTCAGTCGGAATTCCTAGCTATGATGAATATACAAGTAACTATAAAAATATTAATTTCAGTAATAATAGTACCCTTATTCTGATTGACCTCAATCCAAGAATACAAGTCCCAAAGATACCAGAGGAAAATTTAAACACTCCTTTTTAAACAGTGCTGTTTTGTCCTGAAAATAGACTCACAGATACTAAAAATACATTCAGCATAAGGCTGTGGCATAATGGTCAACAGTTTCCAGCATTGCTTTGTGAATCACTTTCACTATGCTGCTGACTCCTAAAAATGAAACCAAATTAATTTTAATTTTACTTCATTTTGCTTGGAAAGATTTGTCAATATAAGGTTTGGGGGTTTTCTTTTTTTTTTAAAGCACTGCTGTTTCAGGTTTTGCTGGCAAATAGTGCTGAACTCATTCAGTCTGTTTGCCAGAGTTAAGGTCACTGCAGCTTTAGTTTTACAAAGAACACCATTTTTCTGTTTCTCTGTTAATCTTGGCCTGAAAAGACCACACATTACCCTTCCCAATTGAACAGTTTAGCCTTTGTTCCTTTGTTTGGGTTATACTATTAATCTGCTAGGTCGATAGCAAAAATGTGTGAGCTGCTAGCGTGCCAGATGATTGACAGGCAATTAGCAGCTTCTAGAGAACAGTGCTTTGAATTCCGCAGATATGTGACTGCATTGGGAGGCAGAGGCTGCTGATCTGACTTTTTTGTAAACTTTTGCTGCAATACTAAAAATGGGATCTTTAAAAGAACTAGTGTAACTATTCTCCGGAGCTTCAGCGGCAGGAGACCCACAGAATTGAATCAGAGATGTGAAGAGCTTTACTGTAAGCAAATAATTAACCTGTATCTATTCAGATCTCTCAGAAAATAAGGTTTGCAAAGCAGTGTTAGCTTTAAACTTTACATGATGAGCAAGAAAACTTCCTCATTAAAATACAAATTTGAGAAAACATTCTTCTCCAATTGCCAGTTTTTGTGGGAAAGATGTGTAGCCGATGAATAATGAAACTTTCACGCTTGCTAGTTTTTTGTGAGGTTCTCATTTTTTTCTCCCTGTTCTTAATTTCTTACTAAGATGGCCACCCACTTTGTCTTCTGTTAAGCTCTGCTAAAAAGTGATAGTGTGAACGGCATCCTAGAATGGTGTCCTTATACTCTCCATTGATATATATTCTGATTTTTTAAGTTTATACATTGAAAGCATGTATGTGCGTTTGATGGTATTCCATTTCTCTGTACATAGAATAACTCTAGGATATGAGAGTTACATATCCTTCCCTGCCAACATTACAATATATTTTATTTCCTGAGAAGATTTTGCCTGTACGAAAAGCTTCATCGTCTTCAGTGTGTGAGTGTAGGTCATTTATTACAGACACACATGTGCACCAGAGCACTGGTCACTTAGTGACAATTTCAACTTTTTTTAAAGAGGTTGGGACTTTGTCAGCCACCACCAGGACAGCTGGTTACACCTTTACTTATTCACTTTTTATGCACACAAATCTTTGCTGACTCAAGCAGGGAAAAAGCAGATACTCTTTAGTTCACTGTTGCTTTGACAGTGTGAGAGCAGCTGGCTAAAGCCCTTCAGTAGCAGCAGAGCTGGACTGCACACCCTCTGGTTTGGAGAGTTGTTGCCCACAGACATGCACAGGTCTGAGTACAACTGCAGGGAGAGAGGGAGAATTTGTAAGAAAATTGAAATGGCTCCCTCCCAGCCCCACTTCCCACATCTGCTGCAAAGACTTCTTTTGTGTAGACACAGAACAGTCAAAATCTTGAGGGTTTAGCTTTTGTCCACGGGACTCAAGAATCACAACCTGCAAATAGCATCAAATGCACTTTGCCAGGATGAAGGCATGATCTGAGCGTAGTTTGGATTTGCACCTTCGGTTCCCAAGAGAACTGGCATTTTAAAACCTGAGGCCTAAACCACCATGTTGTCACACTCTTACAGCTTTAAAAACAGCCATAAAAATAAGTGTGTTAGAATTACAAGATGTTTGGTAGGGAGTATAATGGCATTGCACTTCAGTCAGGTAAGGGTTGTTTTCAAACAAATGGAGTGCAATCTGTTCCCGCTTACGCTTCTCAGAATATCTTTGCCTGTTGCTTTTGCAAGTTGCATGATCTTTTATGTTAAAACGTCCATGTGTTAAAAAATTCAGAATAATTCAGTAGTTTTTCTTTTAATCCAACAGCTGCAAAGCTTTTCAGATGTTCTGCAGTGAAAATAATTTTCTCCAGCTAGGACTTCCTATTCCTTTACATGAATCCCTTTTGGCTTCCCCTCAAGCAAATTTTATTGATGTAGTAATTTAAGTTGCTTCCAATTAGGCCTTGGAAATTAGGTGTTCTAAACATTTCCATTAGAAATTCTTGATATTAGTTTAACAAGTACTTAGTTATACAGCTTTACAGCAGGCATACTTACTTCAAAAGATGATAACCAGGACAAATCCTGAAACAAATGTTTCTTTTCTTGTAGCGACAAGGGAAGAAATGGGAAGAGATAGAAACAAAGAAAGAGGGGCCATATTTCTCAGTTGCTATCCATTTCATTTTTTCTCAGACGTTTTCATTAGTGAGCTATCAGCTGATAGAGCTGAAATTAGTCGTCCCCCCCCAGTCCTGTTATTCCAAGATAAGTACAATGTTCAGCCTTGCTTTCCTGTTCTCTTGACTTCCAAGTGGCTCAAATGTTTTAGTTTTCTTTTCCCTATTGATGAGAAAAATAGATAAGCAGTTGAAAGGGAAAAAAAGAAACCAAAACCTAAAACAGACATCACAGCTAAGAAATTATTTTAAAAGGGCTGAAGTTTCACAACCTGAATACATTTAAGTATTTTAAATAATTCTAATATTACAAAATTCTCTGAGAAAAAACATGACTTGTTCTCAATGAAAAGAATTTAAGATAATGGCCCTGATTCTGCCTCCTGTGATAGAACAGCAACCTGGAGACAAAGGTAAGTATTCAGGCCCACAGCAGCTCTGAGTCACTCAGAAAATATTCCTCTTATTTAGGAAGGCATTTATGAATCCATTCATCATTGTTATATACCAAGGCTTGTCTGCTACTGCAGAAATTCTTCTGTACCCCGCCTGTACCATTACGATTTATCTCAGTTACAGCTAGTTTCATATTCACCAAGAGACACAGCTGTCTGCATCCAATCTTGAACTGTGGCAGGACTGAGGACCATCCCAAATCCCACCATGTCCTGCCCAGCTTAAGTTCCATTGTACAGTGGGCCACATCTCCCTTCAGGACCGGGTTTTAGTTACGGTGCACAGTACAGTACACAGAGATGCTCAGAAGGTACGTAGTGACCAAAGGCACCTACAAGGGCAAAAGCATCACAGGAAGCTTATGTTCGGTGGGAATGTGTTCAGGGCTGACAAAAGCCTCCAAACCTGCTTTGTAGTCCAGCACCTCTCAGGGAATTGAAACTAACTCTACAGATATTTTGAGTGTCTTGTAGTATTTGTCATCCTTGAACCTTGGCTCTGGGTCTGTTTCTCCTGCAGGAGAAAAGGTCACTTACTTCTCCCAGGTGTCTCTCACCTTGACATGGGACAACGGGCTCCCTGTTTACAGCTCACTTGTGCTCTCACTCTCTCTTTGTTCATTTTACCCTGACCTCCAAAACCTTATCCATGTCAAGCGTGCCTGGTCGACCCCAGGGAACGGCAGTCTCCTTTCAGAAGAGGACTAGATCCCATCCAGAGTACAAAAGGTAAACAGACAACTCCTCTCCCTGCTGTCCTGTTGTACAACCTCTTCAGTGTGACATAACATACATGGTACCACTACAGTAACCACGATCAGATACACAAAACAGTTCTGCTGCCTGTCCCAATACTCACACTTCAGGTGTTTCAGCCATATCACTCTTCAGCATCTTTGACAGAAAGGTGCCAAATTCTTACCTTCCATCTCACAGGTGAGGGGGAGGAGGCTGCAAGGCAGAGGATCTGCAATGCAGTCAGGAACCGAACCCAACTCAGATACCGTTCCTGAAACACAGAAGTCACCATTCATCTGTCCTAGGATACGCTGCTTCCACCAAGATGAACCCATCATCAGTGATAACATGCCCCTGGCTCCTGCCCGCCATGAACACCTGCTGTCTAGCTGTGTGCATTTAGATATTGTCTTGTAGTGGCAGGCCTAACATATTCATTCATTTATGTATCAAATCTTATAGTTCAATAGCATGATATCATAGGTCTGAAAAAGCAAAAGAAAATGGACCGAGAAAGGAAGGCAGGAGAAGTAAAATAAGCAATAGCAGATATCATTGAATATACCTTTTGTGATTTTGCGATTACAATTCAAAACTTAGTTAAAGACCTGTATTTCACTCTCTAACAAGTCATACATTCCTTATAGATATTACGAGTTTCTATATACCAATCAAACCAGTCGCTCTAAGAGTAGGCAATGGCCTACTGGATTGCAGACCCATTTTGTTTATTGTGGGGGAACTATGTACAAACCATGCTCTTAATGAGACACTGAACTACTATTTTCCACCTGGTTGCCTGCATCCAGTGTTTCTTCTCACAAATCAAAAAACTTGGTGTAAGTATTAACTGAACAAAAGAAAAATCACAAAACTCAGCCTTCCTGTAGGTTGCAATGCTTGTCGTGTCAAATTCCAGATGAACACTCAGCTTTTTTGGATACCTGGAAGATTTAAAGTCTTCTTTGAAGCTACTGCCTGTTGGAAAAGCCCAGGAGGACTGCTTTCCATCAAGAGTGTGCCAGGAAGTCACTAACAGAGCAGAAAAATCTTCTGTATCTCCAAAATCCCACCGCACCTATACATTTAAGTCAAAAACGTTTACTTGGGAAGTACTCCTTCAAGGTACAGAAACAAGCAAGCATTACAACTCCCTGGCCACAGGCAGAACACCAAAATATCAACTTAAAAGAAGATTTTGTAAAGTTCCAAAGAGTTTTGCTTTGGCTATGTTTGCCCGAGTTTGTACGCTGGAGTTTTTAGCGTCACTTGCAGGCCTCAAACCATTTGTTTCCACCAAGTGCTCTGTGGCTTGCTCATGTTCAAACTGCATTTTGGTAGGAAAAAACTTGGGCTCATACACCATCTTCCACACATTTTCTCTTGTTCACAACATGCCGTACATCCAGCCACACTTCATCTGGTTCAGCAGCAGAGTGCAGGCCTACTTTTATGGTGGATACCAAACACATTGTGAGATACCGCTCAAGACTGTCAAGTCTGCTGGGATGTCTTTGGTACACCAAGGGCATGCCAGGTCATGCCAGGCCAGTGCTCCTATCATTCAGCATGTTTGAACAGACAAGGTTTGAGTAAGGCACCCTCACCCTATGCTGAATTTCTTCCCCTGGTAAGCCAGTGGGCCCCTCTGACCTTGTGTCAACATGTAGGCACACAGATGACCTAAAATTTGGGCATTAAGCCCAGGTCAAACCCTTGGGGAATATGCCCCCTAAAGCCACACTGACTACAACCAGAATTTTAATGCAGATTTCAAGAAATATGCCTTCCATCACCTCTGGCTTGCTCCCTTTCTCCCCAGTGGCGGTGGATTCATAGTTCCCTATGAACTTCCTCCCTCATTGTACTTTTTCAAAAGAAAACAAATCTTCAGACACCCCCATCCTCCAGCCCCATCATACTCGCTCCCTGCTCTGAATTCCTTTTCCATGACTTGATTTCCACTCTGTGCACCCCACCCTCGTGCCTGTACTCACTCATTGCAATAGTCCACTGAAGCCAAGGCTTCTGCCTTCTGTTCTCCTATCGCTTTCTGCTGGCAGCCTCTTCTTCACGCTGCTGCCTGCTCACATGAGGTACCCAGTGATGCAGAGGATGACAGTATGTTACCAAACGGTAGAAACAACACAGTATCATGTCTTTAGTGTTTTAAATATGCTTTTCCATTTTTGCAACACCATGTTTCAGGTTCAAAAACCAGTATCTGTTTTTTTTTCAGGGTGAAAAGTAACCCGGCTTTCAGAATCAACATGGAAAAAGTATTAGTTATTGGAAATGTGAAAAAGAAACCTGTCTATAACGAATAAATTCCCCCACTGGAACAAGGTGCTCAGTATAGATTCCCATTTCAACACATGGCCTTGTTATTTACCACATTAAAAGCAATTTGGTTTTCTGATGTTACAATACTTGCATTTTTATAAAGGCAGTATGGGCTCTCTGACACCCAGACACCTACCCTGTGCTACTTGTTCTATGGCCAAGTGAGATGGAGGGGTTACATCAGCAAGATCCTGCATCCCTCCCTCTCTCCCCTTGTGTATTTTGATAAGCTCCTTTAGTATGGTAACTGAATATCAGGCACATTCATTAGGCTAAGCAGACTGTTCCTTCTCAGCCTGCTCAACAGAAAACCATGCCATTTCAGCTGCGTACACATTCTACTCAGAGCAAAACAGGCACATTTGGTTAGTGTAACAATTTTTTTTATTTCAGTTACTTTTTCACATAAAACTTTATGTAAGCTACAAAAAACGTGAAATGCAGAAATGGTATTAAAACTGCAAACTTAAAAGTTTTGATAAAAAAACATGTGTCTTTCCCTGCTAACAACGACCATTTAAAACGAACCATATTCTGATGGATTCATTTAATAAACATACCATACAGTTCTCAAAAATAAATAAAGAACAACATCAGAAAAACCAATACCATCAACAACATGAAGCATTTAGTTGTCTTTTTTTTTCCTTTAAGGACAGAAATGAAATTTCTAGGCACAGTTTTAGGCATTATAGAGGACACAGAGGCAATAGGTTAGTGTGCACTGCTCTGTACAAAAATACAGTCTGAATAAATTACATTGCTAGCCATAAGATTAGACTTCACTTACCAGTCAGTTCATTGCATGTTTAATAATATACAGTTACATGCTAATCCATATATATCATTTATATTTCAAACACATAGGTCTCTCTATATTTGTTTTTAAAATTTACAAAAGCTAAACGAAGTTGTGCAAGAAATCCAGAAGAGGTGCTAGGTACTTGTCAGCACCGGACGGTATACTTTAAGCTTAAAAAATACAAATAACTAGCCCTGCTTGCAAGTTTACTATATATATATTTATTCATATATATTTGGAAGAAAAACAATGGATTTGTTGTGTGAGAGAATCATCCTGCCAGTGAGATAAAACAACTGAAATAATGGTGGCATAACAAGCACAACATACAAAATGATTAATTTGTTGTACGTACACTCAAGACACAGATATGTATCCTTTTTGTGGCTAGAAAAAAAAATCAGCATAATGTTGTATTTATTTTTAGTTCAGTGCTGAGAAACAGAATGCTTGCCAAAATTGGCAATGGTAAGGGGGGAAAAAAAGAAACGGCAGTAGCAACATAAGCTAAAGGTAGGTACCTAAACCCATATACTAGATGCCCAAACGCAAAGGACCTGAGGAGTTTGAGAGGTGGGTCCTAATAGACTGCATTATCTTCAAGAGGAAAAGCAGGTGTTGAGACTGAAAATCAGATCTCTGACTCAAATATGAATGAAGAACCTTGTCTTTAGGCATTCACATTTGTAAATTTTTTGCCTGAACTTCTTTCATATTAACAGCCGGGTGACTTTCAGAGCGCATGCCATTAATTTGCATATGCCTTAGGCCTGACAGTTGTTTTTGCTCAAACTCCACATAAAGAAGAATGATTTGATAAATTAGTGGACACGATATGGGTTCAGCACTGTACCTTCTTGTCAGCATAGGCAAAGTGCCACGCAATGTCAGCACCAAAATACCGTCCTCCTAGAAAGGTACAGACATCTTCTCACAGTGGGCTTCTCTACGTTAACCTAATTCCCATGCCAAACTACAATGTTCTCCATGCTGCTAACTAAAAGCAGAACTACACAGCTGTTCAGAAAGATAGAGAGTTAACTATATACTGAATGTCTGCCTTAAGTCAGTCTCAGGAAAAAAAGCAGAGTTACAAATGCTTTCTGGTGCCTGTGAAACAAACGGACATAATTTTTCCTCCCACCCTTTTTGTTCTCCAGGCATTGCCATACAATCCCTTCAAAGTCAAGCTATCATTTTGCTCTGTCTAATCTAATTAATCACCACTGGTCCTGGAAAGACTGCTGATATGGAATATTCTGCCATGGCAGTAAAGATTTAACTCCAGAGAGCCCCAGAGTTTTATAAACCATCTCTGTACATCAGCAATACTTTCACAACAACCTCCTAAAGGCAGCCCTGTGGTCCCATGGTCATTGCAGAACCTCTGTGCCCTGCAAATGGTGGCACAGGCATTAACGCTGTAGATGCGGTCTTAACATCGAGTAATTCAGCAGTCTTTTCTGTGGCACCAGGAAAACCATTTGTATAGAGGTGGATGTGCAACCCCAGCATACCTGCTTTTGCAGAGGTCCACATAGAATATATTTTAAATTTCTCCATTAAAAAAAATAGTTATTTCTAAAGATTAGAATTGTATAAAAATATGTTCATAATTAATTGAAAATATCCAAATAAGCAAATCGTAAACAAAAATAAAAGTGATGCGGATTAAATTCATGTAAAAGTTCTCCCTATTTTATCTTGGGTTTCATTTCATGTGTACAGTCTCTGGATGTTTTTAAGTGGGAAACATACTAAGCAAGGAGTAATTAGATGTACATAATCATCAGCCAGTCCATTATAAACTCAGCCTTTAAAAACAAGAGATTACCTCCTGTGGTGCTAATGTTTTAATATGGACATGATGGGGTCTCAGCTGTATTCTTGATGATCAGAGACACTTGCAACCTAACTAGATTTTTAAAAAATGGCAGTTTTTTCTTTGCAACAGCCTTAGAAAACAAATTTTAGTAAGTACTAGATTACACATGGAATAGCAAGTAGTTATTTTGTCCAGTTCTACCTTAACTTGATGTGAACTTTCAAGCATTTCCCCTAACACAGAGTCTGTACAAGGGCATATACAGAAGACAAACCATTTTATGTTTATTTTGTAACACCAACCAAAATTGGGGGTACCAATCCAAGACTCTCAAGAATGCATACAAAGTTAGTATTTTAACCACTGCATCACAGCTCATATTACAATTTTAAGACGAATAGTCTCTCTCCCTCTGCATTTATACTTGTACTATATATATTCATTTATACTAACAAATACCTTTCAAAAATATAACTGAACTTGTTCCATATGCATTCTTTTCATGACAATGTTTAGAAGTTAAATGGGTACTTAGGACAACTGCAATTCATTCATGCATTTTAGATGCTTCAGGGACAGATGAGGCCTTTTCTACTCCCCCTTATCTCCACCCTCCCAGCAAAATACTCAGAGCTGAGACAACTTCCAGCTACACAGTCAGAAGCACATGTCTCCGGGTTTGGACTTCCTTCAACAATCTGCTACAGCTGGCACGGTGATGTGGATTACCAATTCATGAAATCCTGTGTGGTTGGTGGCTTTTTTTTTTTATTTTTCTCCCAGAAGACTGTTGAATGCAGATATTAGACAAGTCATTAACCAGTTACATTCACTGCCCTCAACACAGTCACTTGCAACTAATTCCTTAAGAGCTTTTTTGAGCAAGTAACAAGGGGCCAACACAGCCTATTGTACAAGATGCCATTGCCTGCTTATCAGACATCTGAATCCTCTATGATACAGGGAAACTTCTAAATGGAGCCTATACCAGCTGCTCCCCTGAAGGAAACAGCAGATGCTGGCATTGCATTCTCATTCCAACTAGTTTTCTCACAATGATCGCTGTCATGTAGATCCTTTTGCTTGTTGTCAGGAAAAATGAAGCTTATGTATCAGCAGCTTGTAGCATCTGCCTATGTAAGATCAGCAATCCTAGTGTTTGCAGTTCTTTTAAATGGTTGTAAAAGCTGTTTATAGTGTTCACACCCAAAAGGCAAAGGCTATTTTATCAACAGAGCAGACTGTTTGGTGCTCCACGAGTGTTCTAAAAAAACTGTGAGTTAGAAAAGATGGGGTAATCCTTTTGTTATTTCTCTTTTCATTAAATGATTCTAGTAATAGTCTTCATAGTTCTTAGGGTTCAGGCAATAAAGAATGGCACCCCCAAATGAAAATATAGTTGCACCCCAAGCCAGGCCATAGCCCCAGTTGAACTCATGGTATATTTTCAAGCTGACCGTTTCGATGAACTTGATTGGGTAAAGGACTAAGCTGCACACCTGAAGAACAACTGAAAGAGGAAAAAAAAACAAATGTCAGAAGAAGCCTTAATTCATTTCCATAAAACAAGGAAAACATCACATAACTGAAATTCACATTTAAAATGCTCTTGGTGCATTTTTAGCTTGTAAGTACTGCTCTTTTTGAAAAAAAAATCACCTTCATTTCATTCACAGAGAAGAGAGCACTTCTTCCATATTCCCTTGTTGACGAACAAATGTTATTGCTATGGTATAACAATGATCCTTCAGATGCCCACGAAATAAATAGTGAAAGCAATCTTTTCCCAATTCTTTGCTGTCTCTCCTTTGTATTTTAGTTTGCAGTCATTATTCTTTCCATAATAACAAAACTTAAGATCACTTGTTCTATAGCTATTATAAGTCAAAACGAGAAGCAAGAATAAACGAGTGTTAAGAAATATAGCTCAGAATCAAATCATTTACTTAGCCTAGAAATAATTCATTGTAGTAGGTGATACATATTTATGTTCAGTAGAGGCCCACTGAATTACATATTTCATATGCATTACTGTGCACTGTAATCAGAATTAATGATATTGTTACACAGAATACCAAGGAATCTATAAAGTTTGATCAGTCACTAAACTTCCAACTGGCAAAACATTGCCTTGTATTATGAATTTAGGGGGTGGGTCAGAAATGCTTCATAATGAAAACTGATAATAAAACAGATCAAATCCAAGGCAGTAAAAAGCTTAAAAATCATTACGTTCTACAGCACTGTCTCTGAGAGTGCCAGATCTCCTGCAGCCTGATCCACACGTCTGCAGTAGAATTCAGCAAACCTGTTAATTATTGTGCTACATCAAAAAAACCCCACATACAGTAACCTGAAAAGGAAAATACACAGATGAAGAACGCCAATTTTCACAAGAAGGTTTCCATTTCATCGGCATCCATTTTCTTTTAAATTCAGACACACTGTTAACAGAAAACTGGGACAACAGTTTCCAAGGTAAGCAGGTGAAAATTACACTTGGTTTGAAGACAAGAACAAGCTGTATGATGTAGTGATTCTTGAGGCCTCTAGTTCTGCCACCCACAAAAGACCAAACATCACAGGAATGTACAAAACATCCTTTTCGCCCCTCAAATATATGATACGGCCTTATCGCATTGCTCCCTTCCAGCATTTAACACTAGCAATTTTTAAAGACTTCAGCACGTGACTGCCTCTGCAAACTGCCCCAGCCCCCTGATTACAGGCAGGGTGGGCACATCCACACAGTTAGGGACGTGCTTAAGTATTTGCAGGCCTGAGACATACTCTATGCACAGGAAGTGCAATGATATGCAATGCAATGCCATAATAACTACTTTCTTTAACAATGACTGGGTCATTTTCTACAGTTTTTTAAGTATTGTAAGAAGAATGAACACCATTCAGAGAATTGTTACAAAGCCAGTGCCAATATAAAACGCCAGTGGGTAACAGAGAGGAAGACTGCTTTGGACTACAGAAGCCCTTCTGAAATTACACTGAGAAATTACAGGAAAATAAAATAACATTAATTATATTCTCCTACTGCTTGAACACTTTGCACACTCAAAATTTGTCATTTGCCTTTTCATTCCCACACGCACTCTTTAGTGTTGTCAAACTGGCACCTAGCCCTGGAGACTAATGCTCCCCTGTCCTCTGGATGGGACTGGTATGGGGAGATGATTTCCAATGTTCATTACACCCTCGGTGATAACACTTTACAAAACACTCATTGCAAATTTCTTCCCCCTGCCTCACCTTAGCCTACAGACTAGTCTTTGGACTCTTACTTGAGACTGACAATCTGAATAATGTTTGGAATAGTGGATTTTCTGATGTGGATACCAAAATCCACAGGATTTTTTAATGCTAAAGTTATTGAAGTGTTACTTTGTGTCATTCCATTTTAATATAATTTTTGTCTGCCAGCTCACAAAACGCTGCGCAACACTGGAGAAATTTTGACAGGGTACACTAGGGGAAGCACCTACTCTTATGAAAAGATTATGCATTCCAATTCTATATAATGAGAACATCATTATACTCAAAAACACCTGAACATGTGCTCTGCTTTCAGACACTTCTTTAAGACGACTCAAAGTCAAAAAGGATTTCCTAAGATAAATTGAAATAAGCAAGTTTTTCAGTGGCTTCCTGATCTGGGGATGGAGCACCTCTGCTGAGTCAATACAGAAACTGCTCTGTATCTGTGTGTCTGTGTCAAGAGCCAACGAAGGAAGCCCTCCACCTTCCCTCAATCCAACATATGAAGTATGCTGAATTTTAATCTACAGATTGGACTGGTCAAAACAAAACAAACAAGTGATTCTTTTGGAGGAGGAACATGTTGCTAAAGTAGCAATACCCACAACAGGTATTTTAGACATTTTTATAGTGAGGGTTCCTGCTTTTGCTACTACTGGTCCAGCTACACTATTGTAAAACTCAAAGTGCTGGCAGCAACTGGTCAGTAGAAACAGCCACACTGCATAACACTGTCATCACTTTGCACTATTTTTGCCTCCCGTCATTGTTTCTCCCTGTAGAGTGGGAAGGGACCTGTGTAGGCTAGAAAGAACAGTTAGTGAAGTTATGAAAAATGACCAGTATGACCCAAAAAGATGTTAAAACCAATGCTTGCAACTACTGATCTGCTTCCGATGAATTTAAAGGAACTCCATGCTATGTGGACCTGCTTATGGGAAGCGTGTGTACTACCTTTCTTCAGAAGCGCTAGTCTTTTCCCACAGAAAAAAAAGGCTGCAAAAGAAATCTTAAAAAAAAAAAAAATCCACCTCAAAATGCTACTCAAAAAAGACTAGTCATCTCAAACTAGACTATTCACTTCAAGTTTAGACCCCTTTTTATGACTAACACTATGATGCTTGCAAGACAATTGCACAGGAATACTAGTTTTATTCCATTTACATGAAATATATGCAATTATATGTACTCACCATATTAAACACGCAGAAATCACAACAAATGCTTTAAAAGTAGGAAAATATAATTTCAGTCATCTTTTTTTCCTTGTTCAAATGTTTGACTATAACAGTTATGCTGTAAAAAAAAAAAATTATGGTGTGGCTTTCTAATTGGTCTATATTTATGAAAATGTTGGTGCTGGCTAGCAAGTTCTGTATTTCTGTTCTCTACACCATCCCTCCTGCTCATTCACATGAGTAAAGCACTTCATTAATAACCAATGGGTGTTGCAGTTTCAAAGATTAACACACATGCGACTGCTCTCTAGGAAGTTGTCTGTAATTAATACAACCTGTGCAAATAATTAGGACGCAGCATGAAAAGAAAGGGGGTCCATGCTGATTTTTAAAATATTGCTAGCTCAAGAACAGGCCACCCTGCTACACAGGAAGACCAGGAATTTCAGCAGGAGGCCCAGTTGGCCAAACAGGGATTTTCTCAATGAATGTGCAAGAAAGGGGCACACACGAGCAGGAAACAAGGACAGACAATGACAGGAGTATAAAAGCACTGTTTTAGTACTTAGATACAAAATCAGGAAGGCTGAAGCCCAGCTGGACCCCAACATTAAGCTAGGAGATGGCAAAAAGGGTAATAAAGAACAATTGCCACAGGTGCATTAGTTGCAAAATGAAGTTCAGAAAACATATTCATACAATGATGGACAGGAAAGCCCATCTAGTGACAGATGATGCACCATGATGCCTTCTCCAAGACCTCTAAGTGACATGGTTTGGGAGGGTGTCAGCAGGGCAGGAACAAGTTAGGGATGACTTAAGAGTTGCATCTGTATCTATGGGGACAGATGGGATTGACCCAAGGGTGATGAAAGAGTTGGCCAGTGTGATCATGAGGCCTCTATCATCTACAAAGAATCACAGTGATCAGGAGATATTCAGATGACTGGGAAAAGGTTAATCTTGTGTCCATCTTTAAAAAGGCTAGAAGTGAAAAATCCACAGAATTATAGGCTGGTCAGCCTCAACTCAATCCCTGGAAACACAGAATCATAGAATACTTTGGGTTGGAAGGGACCTTTAAAGGTCATCTAGTCCAGCCCCCCTGCAATAAGCAGGGACATCTTCAACTAGATCAGGTTACTCAGAGCCCTGTCCAACCTGACTTTGAACGGTTCCTTGAATGTCCCCTCCATTAGATGGTTGATCTGACCTCGGATGATTGCAAATCATGTATTTCCTGTGATGAGGTTTCCTTCTGGAAACAGTCCAAGTGAATACAAGTCTGCTAGGACTTTTGTCCACAGTTTTTTAAATAACCCTCTCCACTGCTTGGTGAGGCTTGTTGGCTAATAAGCCAGTACCTCTTTTGATTTCTTTCCAGTTATTTTGTGCATCTAACCTGTCTAGTTTGGGTTGTTATGGCTAGAAATGGCTAAAATATGGCTAGCAATCTATAGCAATCAAACCGCAGAGCAGAAGGAACTCATTAGTATGGAGTACCTCCTCTTGGAGTCCACCTCCAAGCACATGCAGAACAAAGCGGCAATCAGTAGTGAACATGGATTCACCAACCAAAGGACAAGGGTCCAGAGGGCTGCCAAGATAATCAGAATCCTGGAGCAAATCACCCTTAAGAGGAGGATGAGGGAGCTAGGTTTATTTAGACTCAGGAAGAGGTGGCTAAGGAGCAATTTCAAACCAGCCTACAGTTACCTGAAAATGTAGATACAACGATGATAGAAAAAAAACCCTCTTCTTTGTAGTGCCAGGCAACCTAAGATAATGGTAATGGATACAAATCTCAGTTTCAGAGATTCAGGATGGACATCAGGAAAGAAAAAAATATCATAAGGAGGGTAGTATGGCACCAGGACAACATGGTTGGAGAGGTTGTGGAATCTTCATCCTTGGAGTTCTTCAAGACTGGTCCAGACAAAGCTGCAGCTGATTGACCTAGTGTTAGCAACTGTCCTGCCTCAACAAGAAGGTTGGACTACATGACCTACAGAGTATCTTTTCTATCAATATTTCTTTGATGCTATGACTCTTTTTGCCACCCTGTAGCAACTTGCACTACATCCTACTGAAGTCAGTCCTGCTTTTTCAGACCATTCCATCAATTTCTCAAAATCAAATTGTCCTCCAATGTATCTGCTATTTTTTCTAGCTTCACTGTAAAATTTGACAAGTAGACTTTTATTCCATCTTCCACATCATTATGAAAATAGGTAATAGCACAGAACTCAGGACGCAATCCAGCCAGACTGTGCTCTGACTCTGTCAGAAAGGAAAGATACATCCTCTAAATATTCTCCAAATATTATCTGCCGTCTTTTTTTTTACTCTCTCACCTATAATACTTTCACTTAGCCACTGTTTCCCTAGCTTACATGTAAAAGCATCCTGTGAAATCTGTTAAAAGCTTACTAGCCTCAACAGGTTATTCTTCTAAATATTGTTGAAAGTGTTAAAACATAGCCCCAGAAGGCAAACATCTTTTAAATTACCTTTTTTGTTTGCTTTTATGGACTTTCAACAATTACACTTTCTCTTTCTACCCGTAAATTAGGACTCAGCACTCAGTTATCTGGTAACCATATCGTGAGACTCCTACACTAACAAGTTTGTGAGCTTGTACTTTGAGGATGCAGCTTTCAGGGCCAGTTTGGTTCATGAGCACTAAGACACCCCAGCAAGTACGTAAGCTAGTGACCTCTACTACACCAAAAATGCTGGGAAGAGCTGTACGAGCCAAGGTGGCTCCACGCAAGAGTGTCCTACAACTGCCTCTCTGTATGCTCCACGTTTTTCCATTACCTGAGGTATTCCTGTTGCTCTCCCCATTACACAGAGCTGACAGTATGTATTTTAAACACATTCACATCTGTTGATCACTGGCTGGCTTATTCTCAGTATTTAGGTTGAATTATTTTTTTTGTCCCTTTGCTTTCTCATCTCTTCCAGCCTAGTCAGTCAATCTTCTTCCTCACCTACAGAGTCACTAACTGAAACCTGAAGCTGAGAAAAAAAGAAAAATAAATAAAAATAAATTAAAACTAGAAGAAAAAAATGCCTGGAACCAACTGTTTGGACTCTAAAGTGCCTGGAAACTACTTTTCCATTTTGTCCTTTCTCCCACACAGTGATGTTTTCTACGTGACACCCACACAGATCATTAAATGTCTCTGGGCAATTCATCCTGTGTCCTTCTCCAAGGGGCAGCTGGCAGACTCCTAACCAGTCATACAGAATATTTGGTCTTGTCAGCAGATTCACAGGTCGGGGCAGGGTTTATCCTCAAAGATCTTCGGTGAAATCCACAGGTGAAGGTTTGAATCCATGGACAGTTGCATAAGGCACAAACTCCACCGTGCTGCAATCTTAACTTTCCCCTCTCCAGTAGAGGATTCTTTCCATAATTCTTTCAAGATATGCCCGTCCACATTCACCTCTAAAAATAGCTGACAAAGACAAAATCTGTAGGAAATGACACTAAAAATGTCAGCGTCAAATCCCAAAAGGATTCTCCTCAGATTTGCCAGATAATGAAGAAGAATGGGGCAGGCTGTCTTGGCCTCATCATCTCTCTTCTTATATGCTTCAGGTCATGGCCATTTAAAATGCACATGCACACACACACAGAGGCAAAGGAAAGAGGTGGACACCATTCATGAGCTAATGCACCAATATATTTTCCTTTTTGATGCTGTCATGGTTTAACCCCAGCTGGCAACTAAGCACCACACAGCCGCTCACTCACTCCCCCACAGTGGGATGGGGGAGAGAATCAGAAGGGTAAAAGTGAGAAAACTCGTGGGTTGAGAGAAAGACAGTTTAATAGGTAAAGCAAAAGCTGCGCACGCAAGCAAAGCAAAACAAGGAGTTCATCCACCACTTCCCATCGGCAGGCAGGTGTTCAGCCATCTCCAGGAAAGCAGGGCTCCATCACACGAAACGGTACTTGGGAAGACAAACGCCATCACTCCGAATGTCCCCCCCTTCCTTCTTCTTCCCCCAGCTTTATAGGCTCAGCATGATGTCATATGGTATGGGATATCCCTTTGGTCAGTTGGGGTCAGCTGTCCCGGCTGTGTCCCCTCCCAAATTCTTGTGCACCCCCAGCCTACTCGCTGGTGGGGTGGTGTGAGAAGCAGAAAAGGCCTTGACTCTGTGTAAGCACTGCTCAGCAATAATGAAAACATCCCTGTGTTATCAACATTGTTCTCAGCACAAATCCAAAACATAGCCCCATACTAGCTACTACAAAGAAAATTAACTCTATCCCAGCCAAAATCAGTACAGCTGCAAGTAAGCATTAAACCCCCCTACCCCCAACCTTTTGTAGTAAAGACTAGAACTAATTTTATGCAGAGGAAAATAGATTAAGCTTTAAGCCAAACAGCAGGATTTGGGGATTTTTTTTCTTGGGGAAAATTGTTTCTTTTTTTAGTACAAACTTAACTATATAGTAAATGAGCAATATGGCAAGATAGGCAGTGAATGGCTGAATAATTACTAAGTTACTACACAACGTTATGAGAAATTAAATCAAAAGCCAAATAAGAAACCACTACAGAAATTCAATAATCCCATTTCCTTCAAAGTTAACTGCCCAGCATGCTTTATAATCTCAGAATTAATACTAAATTTTAACATAATGGCACCAGTACCTTTATTCATTCAAGCAAGCAAGCAAGCAAGCAAGCAATGCGACACATAGAACAAAAAGATACGATTTCCGCTCAGGAAATCTGGTCCTAGGTTGCATTCGTTTCCTAAAAGCAAATGAAATATAACCTACCAATATCTCTTGAGCAAAAAAAAATGCATCTTGAAGTGCTGAGGCTCAATTAAGGTAACATTAACAGCAGGGGGCAGCAGGAGCCTTCCCCCGAGCTTTGTTTCATTCCTGAATACCCTGCAAATTCTGCGCTTTTATCTTTTCATATCCTTGTAAGTGGCTTTCTTTAATACATCCCGATGACTAGGTTCTGTCATCCTCTTCATTATGGGCTATCAGAAGGGGCTTAAGCTGCTGGCTCCAATGCAGATAGGAGTGACAGGATGAAGGCAAACCATGCTTGGTGAATCTCAGGAGAAAGAGAAACATCCGTGCTGACTAAGCCCCAAAACACCAGAATGTACAAAAGGAGATGATTTGATATTGTAATTGTCTCTCACTGGACCAGTCTTACGGACAATTCAGATTCATAGGTCTCCCTTAAGATTTTGTGATAGTTTATATAAACTGTTCTATTTTCATGTTTTTAAAACCAAACAGGGACTACACTGTGACAGCTTGTTAAATTAATAACTAAGTAAGCAAGCTGACACAATGAAATTAATTCCTCATGGCACAGGGGCATATATAAACACCTTGCAACATAATCCTATTTATTTTCACATGTAGGGCTTCAAGGGTTCACATTTGGGCATTAATTTTCCTGTTTTAAAATTGTAAAAGGAAGAATATTAAAATAACAGAAATGGCTTTGCATGAAGAATAAAAATGGGGACATCAAGCAGCACAAAGTCACAGATTAAAAATGGTACTTTGAGATTTATCCTCTGTCGTTTCCCCCGCTGCATGTACTTCACAAAACAATAAATATAATGCAAATAAATAATTGTTTATGAACTAGTAACAGCACAACTGCAAAGATGATTAATGCCGTGCAGAACCGGTATCCTGAAAAACCTCACCAGAGTTAACACAGAAGTAAACCAAATGCCCCTGGATTAATATGCAGAACAAGGCATGTCTTCCTTCACAAAAGTGAAGCTGCTCTCATGAAATTTTCGTAATGGTGCCAGTAATCTGCTTACCTGCAGCAAAGAGCATGACTGCAACTGGTCTGTAGAACCGCCTCCGAGATCCCACGCAGATAGAGATCAACCCAACCAGGAAAGCTATGAGAATAATGGCAGCGCCACCCAACAGCAAAGCAAGAGTAGCTATCTGCCAGTCTAGGGGGAAAAAAAGAGGGGGGGGGGGGAAATATACAATTTCAGTAAAACAAGCCCATAGGCATGACAGAAACAACAGAATATGAGGAACACAGAGGCTGCATCAAGGCTTGGGTAAATGAACAACTATGCTTTGGATTTCTTTTCTCCCAATTAGTGATACACCTTTATACAGATGCAACTCAGGAGCAAAGTGCCGCAACCTCCCACAGTTTTTCAAGGCTTAGTTGGCCTCATTGGGATTTTGGCTCGAGTAAGACTGAATAATTTGGTCTCCTGGTTTTTGTTCAATTTAGAATGAGAAATTGAGGCTGGGTCAGGATTAGCTAGCATGTGTTAGCTGACCCCCAGTTTGTCGTAACTTTCTCACAGAAAAGAGTGAAAGTCAAAGCTCTGCTTGAGCTGATTAGTATGACATAGAAGGGAAATGCATGGAGGCTCATCATATACACCTGTCACTTGGGAAGTACCAAGGCCAGATAATACGAATAACAAAATTAAGGTACAGGAAGGAGATGCTCAAAGGAATAAAAAAAAAAAAAAATTCAACACTAAAAAAAAAGGTGGAATTCAAGCCCTTATAAAGGCAGTAATGATCATTAGATGAGACCGAGTCATGTCTGGAGTTCATTTTAAAACATCAGTTATCCTAAAGTGTCATTTTTTCTTTTCTTCCCCCGAAAGCAACTTCTGGATTTGGCCCAGTGTATTTTCTAGTTGCTTTCATACATAATGGATGCAGTTATAAACAACATCCTTGCAGTCTTAAATCACATAAAACAAAATCCATTTGCACGCTGATGGCCATCATGGGTCTATACAACATCCAAGAGCTAACTTAAGAGCTTCTGTAGCATTTTAGAAAGGCACGGGCTTTATGCTGTCTCTCTTTGCAAAAGACTATATAAGACCTTGTCTCTCTCCAATAACGGGCATCAAGAAAAAGAATCAGATCGCTATTTACTGTTTATCACTACTATTTAGTAGTTCAAGGAAGATGACCTAAAATCAGCTTGTGGGAAAAGGACCTATGGATCCAATGCATCTCTCACTACTTTGAAAATACTAGCACTCATACGATATTCAGAATAAAATGTCCAAACGCATTACATAGTTCAAAAAAATAAGATTATTTCCAAAATAAATTTAGAGATCTTAAGGTTACTAAAATAAGAACAACAACAAAAATCCACATTCTCTTTTTGAAAAGAGCAAAAGTCAGTGTTTTAAAAAACAGTACATTCAGATTTAAGAGGGATCTAATCTGCTGAAGATACCAACAGTGCAGCTGTGGGGTTTGGGAACGGAAGGCTGGCAGCTATTATCACCAAAAAGCCTTCATATATTATACGAAAAAGGATGAAGGAGATTAAAAGCAGAAAATGAATAGAGGATTTTTAGCACTGCTAAAAAAGAAAGTTATTTTAAAGGCGTGTTTGTGCAAGTACACACATTTATTTTCATTCTTTTTAGAAATCCAGGCATGTTGTTTACTAATACTTTAATTACTAAGTACTCAACCTTCCAAGCTATTTTACTTGTTTTCTTACTAGACCAAAACCCAAGGCTGGGAACAATCTCTCATTCTCCTACCATCAGGCATGCAATCTCTAACGTCAGTTTGCTGTGTGCCCCACTGCTTTACTATTATTGGGATGGAAATACGATTTTAGTTATGGATGGGAACGCTATGAAGAGTGGTTTTTAACGCTGACATGATCCTTCAGAAACACCAAGTGGTTAGTGTACTGATGATTTAGAAAGTATTCTTCCAATATCAGAGTGCATTACAGATATAAAATACAGAAATAAGTAAACAGAATGGACCACTTTGGAACAACATGAAAGGAATCCTTGCACTAGAAAATTACACAGATACAAAGACTAGACACATAAATCCATATCGCCCCAAAGTTAAAAGCCATACAAAATTGATGAAATAAATCAAAGTGCCAGATGGGAAAACTCAGAAACTAAGATTTTTGAAAGCTGCTACAAATAATAAAATATTAACTGTTATCTTCGCATTGATCAGACGCCAAAGTCTAATGCAAACGAAAGGTGCGCAACATTGGAGTAGCAACTAAACGGAAAAAAAGTTTAGTATCCTATTGCTTTCTAAAACCACATTAGCAAGACCGCCAAACAATTGAAAATAACTAAGGCAAAGATGATATAAGCATGGGGTTGAAATATAGTTTAACTTCCAGGACAGATACATCTATGGATTTTGGAAAGGTTAAAAAATAAACAAACTACCTTACGATAGTACTGATGTGGGAGGTAAAAGGACAAATGAGTGCTGGAAGACACCTACACTCCCAACTAAAAAAGAACTTAGTTAAACAAAATTAATTTCTTGAGTAAGAGAACCTACTCAGTGATGTTGACAGTAGGACAAAACCAAGGCTCTTAATGTTCCTCACTACTAGCTGAGGATCAGGTATTGAACGTTGTGCTCTAGGCCACAATGTCTGGAATTGCCTCTTTATTTTAGCTCCAGTCTCCCTTCACAGGAGCATACAATGCTACCATCCTTTGCCTTGAGCTGCAGCTGAAAGGGACTCTGGCTAAAGAACATCACGAAGGTCAGACATTCGTGCACAAAGAATACTGGACTGAATTTTCCTATATTGCCTACCATGGAAACTACGTTTAAATCTCCTTGTCATCTTAGAAACACCTTAACTTTCAATTCTGAAAGCCATTTGATCTGGTGACAAAATAAAGCTTACGTTGGATTAAGGAAGTAAAATCTTCTGCTTCTACTTAACAGCAATTATTTTTTAAGAAAAAATCCAAGCCACTGGACTTTATACAAAAGAAAAGAAACATCCAAAGAAAATTGAATCACTACCTCTGAAGGAAGAACACCCTGTAAGTTGGACAGCGACAACAATATAACCACATACAGCAAAGACAGTTTTCTACAATAAAAATCTGTAGCGTTCCTTGGACTACCCAGGAGTGATTTATAAGACACAGCATCAAAATGGGAACAGCAGATTGCTCTGTTACATAGTGTTACTGGTACACAGAACATAAACATCTTAAGCCTACTTCAGGGTATCCAAAATATGCTTGCACCATTTCTAGGCACGCACCAATCTTGCAAGTAAGTTACTATACTCAGTTCAGGAGCCTCAGCAGTTCAGTGAGACTGCTTGTTCTCATAGAGATAGAAACATGCATAAACATGAGCAAAATGGGACCTTATAGATGATAATTATTAGTTTCCGGGATTCAAAACACAATTTGGTTACACTTTAAGAATGCACATCAGTATTTTTCACTGTACATCACTACAGTTTATTTACACTACACATCCACTATCTAAGAAAAATGTTAGGAACTAGTAAAATCACACTCACAAATCTTAATAAACTTTTAGATTCTACAAAGCACTGTCACCTCACAGTCATGCCCAAATTAAGTTGTTTTGTTGGCTTATAACTGTAGAGCCAACAGAAAGCATAACTTTATATTTTTTCACTGTTCCATCATTTTAGCAATATGTTAAGAATGACACTGATAATGCCACCTATCCCATCCGAACAACTAGAATTAACACATTTTTGACAATCATTAAGTAACTCAAGACAGATTTCTTAAGAAAAGCCTCACTTAATGTATACTATTTTTAGGTCTGAAAATCCAAACATGTTTTTGTACTGCACAAGAAGCATCACAATGTCTATAACCATGGGAAATATATACTGCAGTTCTGACGGTGATGATAGTGTTTGCGTAATTTTCATTATAACAATCTGCCTATTAGTTTAGGGATGTGGATTTCAATATTTGGAAATATATATAAATATGAACATAGGTACTTAACACGTATTTTCAAAACATACATGGTGTAAAATTTATTAAAATTACCATCTTCAGCAAAAAAAACCCCTCAAACAAACCCCCAAACCATGATGACAATGTTTCTTTTCAGTTAATCCCTCACACATAAGTCAGTGCCTTTTTGTAAGGACAGCTTGGTCTCATTGCTCTTTGGAAATTCTGCCTGTTTCTTAATGATATGGAAGTGTTAATTGCACATTGAAATGTGTGACTCTCCTCCCTTCTTCCCTCCAAATGAAATGACCTAAGGCTTTAAGCTGTATATTCATTTTTAACTAAGAACAGCTCTATCTGTTCTATTTCTTGGGCAAAATAATACTTCAGTACTAGGATAAAATCAGAAAAGTTATAAAAGAAGGAGAAAACATCTCGAAGTTCTGAAATGTTTATTTTAATAACCAGGTCATTTTGTAATACAAGAAAAAGCAACACAAAAGGCTAGCATTGTCATAGATTTCATGTTTTCAGCAAGTTCCTCAAAAAATAAATATTTTACCTACATGGTATTCCACAGTAAAAGAAGTGGTGGACATAAAAACATACTGTGGAATATGTGAAACATTTGTGTATAGGGCTCTTTCAGATAATGCAAGTGAACTGAATTAATCTCTTAAGAAACAATCAAGTATTCCTTTCTTTCATACAATGGTTCTCCACCAAGTCCTCTCCTCATAGAGGCTAAAGTAAGAAAATGCATGCAGCTGTTACATGATGAAGGTAATGACTGACCTTCTACAAAATCTTGGCAAGAAACAAAACACAACAACACTTTTAGGTAGGTTTTTCTGATTCATTGCAAAGCTTCCACTTATCACGTACCTGTCCTCAGCCAATAAATATTCTTAGAAATTATAATAATAGCATTTAAATTCAAGAATAATGAATTTGAAAGAACGTGTCAAGTAAAGCACAGAAAGTTGAGGCACCCACGCATAAGAAATTAAATATAACCCACTGAATGTCATAACAATCAACTAAGATAAATAAGATAGCTAGAGATATTCCTAATTGCTTCATATTCAAAACTATTTCGAAGTTTATAAACACTCATCAACTTAGCCATCAAATAGCCAACACAAGTTTAAAAAGTGTTGTGATTACATAAAAACACAAAGGTAGAATCTAGTTTCTAAAAGTGCATTTGTCACACAATCAGTAAGATTTCCTCTTTCTTCAGCATGATCAGATGCACAGACTTCTGTGGAAGGCCAAGCTCCACTGAATTCAGTGGAAATACCGAGGTAAAGTAAGTACTGCAGTGGCCATTAAGTTCTCACATAAAATTACTCCATGGAGAAGTCAGTTCTTTGGAACCTCACCTGAGCCAAAATGATGGTTTCTAAGGAGCTACTCAGAGGAATTCTGCTGTGGATGAAGGGGATATTGGCTAAAGCTAGGAAGCCCAGTGTCCATAAGTTACTCAGTCCATACTCCTCTGCTCTTGTACAGCCAGCACCACAAGTACAGTGTTTTGAGACTCTGTAGCGTACACTTCTGCACACTGCAGAGAGAAGCGCTTTCTGGCAGGATCCATACCAAACCTCCAGTAAGCTGCTCTAGCCACAGCTTTCCACAGTGGAGCCTTGTACAAAAATCACAATAAATAAATAAATAAATATTTCCTGCTCGTTGTCAGTTTGTATAGTATGCTTATTACTGCTAGCTGCTGCACAGACATACTCTGGCTTTTACATTTGCTTTTTGAATAAGGTTTTTCTAAAGTATGCAAATGACTTGTGCGTGTGGATCCTCAAGTCACTAAGACACTTAAAAAGCATTACCAGAGCTGTGGGAACCAGCCAGCTGTGGCTGAATGCATAATTTCCTTAAGACAGAACTCACACACTCTACGTCAAGGCTTTCTTCTGAAAGCCATGACTTTGAACACATGAAATAACTATGTGAGGTCACAGATATGTGTCCTGGTTTAGGCCCAGCAGGCAACAAAGCACCACGCGGCCGCTCGCTCACTCCTCGCCCCTGGTGGGACGGGGAGGAGAAAATACAACGAACGGCTCCTGAGTCGAGACCAGGGCAGGGAGGGATCACTCACCAATTATGGTCACAGGCAAAACAGACTCGACTTGGGGAAAAAAAAACATATCAGTTTAATTTGTTATCAATCAAATCAGAGTAGGATGATGAGAAATAGAACCATGTCTTAAAAACACACCTTCCCCCTGCAGCAGTGCAGGGGGACGGGGAATGGGGATTGCGGTCAGTTTATCACACGTCGTTTCTGCCGCTCCTTCCTCCTCAGGGGGAGGACTCCTCACACTCTTCCCCTGCTCCAGCGTGGGGTCCCTCCCATAGGGGTCAGCCCTCCAAGAGCTTCTTCAACTCAAGTCCTTTCCACAGGCTGCAGTCCTCCGCAAACTGCTCCAGCGTGGGCTTTCCCACAGAGTCACGGCCTTCTCCAGGCCCAGCCACCTGCTCCGGCGTGGGGTCCTCCACGGGCTGCAGGGGAATCTCTGCTCCACCACTAACCTCCACGGGCTGCAGGGGCACAGCCTGCCGTCTCACCACAGGCTGCAGGGGAATCTCTGCTCCGGCGCACCTCCTCCCTCTCCTTCCTCACTGACCTCGGGGTCTGCATGGCTGTTTCTCTCACATCCCACCCCTCTCTCTGCTGCAGGTTTTTTTTCAGCAGTCTTTTTTCCCCTTCTTAAATAAGCTAACCCAGAGGTGCTACCACCGTCGCTGATGGGCTCGCCTTGGCCAGCGGTGGGTCCGAGTTGGAGCCAGGGAAGCTTCTAGCAGCTTCTCACAGGAGCCAGCCCTGTAGCCCCTCCCCTGCTACCAAAGCCCCGCCACACAAACCCAACACAATATGTTAAAAAGAAGCTGTTTGTGGAAGAGACAAAACTATTTTCTGCTGCTTCTTCAACAGGAGGTTTACGTACTGAGCTATTCCCTAAGAAATTGGTCTTTATCCACACACAACAGCACATGGGACAAAGCCCTTGATAACCCAAGTCTCACACAACACAGGTGGACTTAACAGTGAGGCTTTCTTTATAGCTCTAATTCACCAGGATTTTGACAACACCCAAACAGAAATTTGAGCATTTTATGCTGGGTGCCAAAATCCCTAAGTGCCTCCTAAGGGTAATTCAGAGGCTCCACATAAGGCATCAGTCACTTTCCATTTACTGTACAAGACACTTGTAAGATGATTTAGTGTTCCAGATGCCGAGTGGAGAGTCATTTAGAGCCAATCAAAGAAAAAGAGAACAAGCACAGAGACACACCCAAAAAACAGCTAACTGGGGCAAACCCGGGTACGCCTGTGTCTTGCCGAGATGCAGAATGCTAATGGCTAACGATGGCAGCTGACTAATGAAGGAGGAAAGGCAGGCACCTCCTTAGCTGCAATATACCAGGGAGTAGAGGGCTTCTCAGAAACTGCAAGGTCTTTGCTTCTCAGCTCCGGATCCAGACCTGAACCTCTGCTCCCATTTCCCAGAAGAATTTCTTAACCACTAGGGTAGACTGAAACTGCTCTCCTCTTCCATCTGCTAGACCCAAGCTGGAAAAGATAAGCATGAGATCTATGGGGTCTGCGAACAAATAGGTACAAAGGAATTAAAATCTGAGTCTTGCCTTGAAATGCCTCTTACCTAACTGGTCCTTTCCAACTTTCCGGTGCTGTTTACACACCTTTCCACTGACATACAAAAATGCTGAGCATTACTGTAAGGCAGCCCAGACTCAGGGCTCTCTCACCTCAGAGGGAAAGAGTCCTTAGCAGTCACCTAGAGAGTTGTGTTCCTCTCGCTTGGGCTCCTCCTATGGCTTTCCTTTTCTCCACAGCAAGATAATTGTGACCAGAGTGGAAGAGGCCAGCTCTGTTCCAGGCAAGATAACAGCCTGCTGGCAGGATGCTCCAGGCAGTAGGTGCTCTACCACCCACCCTCCTCAGCCTGGGAAGGACGTGCTTGCTAGGTTGGGGGAATAATTAGGCAGCCATTGTGCAGACTCCGCTCACCTTTCAATGGCGAGCAGAGCTCCCCTGCCTTCCACCCAAAGATGCCACTGAGCATGCAGGGGACAGTTTGGTTCCCAGAGAAGTGAGCAGCACACAAAGCAGAAATGGTCTCAGTTTCTCAGGATGGTCTCTACTGCAGTTTTGCATAAAGTACAGATGGCATTAATCTGCCTGATGTCTCCGTTTCAGCTGCTGCGTTCATCAGACTACGTGTGGCCCCAAGACTGCTGGACTCAAACTTTCTGTGTGCTTCAACACCACCGCAAGCTTTATCTCCCCTGTCTACAGGAGATCAGACTGAACAACAAAAGCAATAAAAATATGGGAAGCAACTCTGCTGTTGTGCAAAGGAGACAGATTTTGCAAGACAAGACAGTCTAATGCCTGGGGGGGTTACAGATGTATGAGCAACTTGAAATATAGCAGGTGGTCGCTCATCTGCCCACTGACACACATCTCTCCTGAAGATTAAAGCTTACATTCCTTATTTATACAAAATATATACACTTGGGGGGGGGTGGGGTGTACAGCTGCTCTCTGAGCCGTGGTCTGCCTTTATTTCTAAAATCACGGAGTAAAATCCTTTAAATGCAGCGCATGTTCAAATAAAGAGATAAGTGGTGTCATTATATAGATCTTTATTTTATTATTTAAAGGCAACATGCATTGCACATCACTTTTGCCAACAGAGGACTTCAAGACAAGCACAACATTACAGAAAATCATGTAATCTATAATTCATTCACAGAATAGTACAGCATGTACTCAGGCATTTGTTCCATTGGTTACATGGCATTCTTCTGAGATTAGCTCACTACTATGCCATTTTAATTATTGGATATTCATTCATTCAATAAAAAAAACAAAAACACACACACCCACAACTCCAAGAACCTCACAAAAACCTGGAAATCTTAGAATTATGTCATTAGGAGAGAAGTGTGGGAGATGTGTTATACAAGCTTTTCAAGAAAAGCTCACATTTTCTGACCTCTTCTAGATATACTACTACATTTTAGCAATCTGAAGAAGTATGCTTCGCATTGGAACAGGAATGTAATTAATTCCCACAGTTACCGATGTTCTTCAAGCAAACTGGCAATCTTTTGCAATTTTCAAAACTCATTCCATTGTTCCTTGAGAAAAACAATTAGCATTTAAAATAGTTCAAGGAGTACTTCCCATCAAAACAATGGCCTTTATATTACAGAACTGGAACAAGTAAAAACACATAAAGCAATACAGCTGGCTAGACTTTACCCCGCCTCCTGCTTGTTACCTTGAATCTTATGTGGTTATCTTTGGCCACAAATCAGTAACAGAGGCAAGGTTACTCTCTACGTGATTCTAAATATAAAATCTCATCAAATATTTAAACCACTTACATTATCCCTAACACAAGGAACATCTTTTAACTTACTGGTGCAAGACTTCTTTATTTAATAAACAAGACTTAAAGCAATGGCATACAATACCGATTTTAAAATTGCAATGAACAGCAGCAGTAACAATAACCCACTAAGGCTAGAAGTCTTCCTTGATTATTTTAACAGTATTATCAATGATAAGGTGTATGGTGCTCTTGAGCTGATCAGATAAACTCACACAAACTTCATCTATTACACACAAATGTACTGTAACCATGTCTTTTAGCTGGTTGGAGAAGGGTGGCTGAAATGGCAGCCTCCATCATTCTAAAAGGTCCAGAGTACTGACAGGAGATCTGCTGCTCCCACAGAGCATGGCCTTGGGAAATCTGAGGCTAAAATAACTGGTCCACCTGTAAAAGAGGGAGCATACCTTAAAATATTCTATCTGGGGCTATTGTGAGGGATAGTTAACAAATTCAAGGCATTTTGAACACATTGAAGGAGCCAGGTAGACATCAGGCATAAACAGAGTATCAGTCATCATAGAATCACAGAATAATTTAGGTGGGGAAGGACCTCTGGAGGCCATCTAGTCCAGCTCCCCATGGAAAGCAGGGCCGATCTCCAAGTCAGACTCAACTTCGAAGTTAGGTCAGCTTGCTCAGGGTCTTAGATGCTGAGTTTTAAGTAGTATGGCTTTTGATTTTATATCCACCTTCAGATAAAGTGTTGGGGATGATTATTAAAGAGAGTAATATGCAAAATGACAGACTACAGTTTTCAAAACCAGAAGGAATATTCCTCCTTACATTGTATGAGCCACTTTCTTCAGACTTAGTAAAATTACATTTGTTGTTCTTACATTATTTTATAGCAAACTATCAGCCTTGCTGAGCTTTTTACAAATATGTGTCAACATCAACTCTGAGCAATGATCCAGATCTTCTAATGAGGAAGCTGCTTTTGAGCTAACAGTTTCCCCTTGGAAAACTCCTCAGGTTCAAAACAAGCAGATACCACCCAAGACTTTTGAGCCATGTCAATTCAGATATCTGCATCTAATATATAATTAAGGTTAAACCCTTTCAAGTGCTACCCAATGAGCAGCCTCTGACGCTTTTTTTATTTTAACAACAAATTAGAACAGAATTATAAGCCTAAAACTAGACTCAAGTTGTTTTACTGCACTATGCTGTAAGTTAAGCTTACCTTTATGGTTTGTTCACCACTAAGTTTAAACACGTACAGAGACCCTGTTGCACTTATTTCCTTGAGAATGTTTTGTCTTTCAAACATTCATGGACAGTTCTTAAAGAGTGTAATATTCTTAAAGAAAACTGAACGTTGCATAAACAAATGTACAGGTTGTTAAGTAACAAAGCCATATACTCCCATTCACCAGAAGGAATACAGTTAATCAGTATGAAACCATTCAAACGTATTTTTATAGACGCTATTTTTACAATAAACTGAAATGCTGCAAAGGAGCCATTGTTTTCTATGAATAGCATATACATGTATTGAAGCCAAAATACACAATGTTTACCTGCAGATCAGATTTTATGGAACCATATATGTCTTCCACATCGTATTTGTGTATCTTTGATTTAAAGAACCATAATGGCTGCAGTCTATTGCACAAATTCAAATTTACTGTTATTAATTCTGCAGGAAGAAGACAACTACCTGTACAGGTACAGACACACCAGGCAGTTGTACGTAAGATGCATTTAATTTTAGGCAGATGCTGTGATAGAAATAAATATTCATACATAACTCTCAACTCTTGATAAATCTGTAAATGAGCCATCACAAATTAGACATAAGCCACTTCAAATGAGGTCTAAAAAAAAATTCTGTTTAAAGACACCAAAGGAACACTCCAAACCCTGCAATTTTTTTTTTTTAGTTTAGCACATGAGTTTAAAATACAGCTGACTTAAAGACAACTTGTGCATTAGCCAAGTTAAGCTTTGATCATAGAAAATAATTTTATGCCCAGACAGCTGGTGAAACTGTAAAGCAGCGTTGCTGGATCTCAAGATTCTATCACGAAGCTTTCCATACTGGCAACTTTGTTAGTTTTTCAGCTCCTGAAGTTGTTATTAGTGGGAATTTTAGAATTTCATCAAGGGAAGAGGGAGACGAGGGATATGCAAGAATACCTTCCTTTCTAGCTCCTGCAATTACAGGGAAACAAAATTGAACAGGTGATTTACATAGACCCTAAAGACTCAAAAAGAAGAAAAGCAAATTAAGATGAGATATTTTATAATCTTCAGATTTCTAAAAATTAATCTGACTCACTATTTTACATACTTGAACCGTCAATATTGTGAAGTACTTACACAACTTGAAAAGCAGTATGAGAGCAAAGGATTGCTTGCAAGCTATAAAAAAAGCCCCCAAAACAGTGAATGAATGAATGCAAGAACACATACTCCAAGCACTAGCAACACTCAAGGAAAACCGAGGGATTATTTCCTGCTATAACAGCCAATGTAATCATGCTCTGTACATTTCCTTCTGCTCTCCACTAAGTTGCCCTTTTGATAGCAGTCAGGGGTCCTACATCTAATTACAACAAAAGTTTTTAATTAAACCTCGAATATGCTTTAACAGCTTCTAGCATGAGCTTGCCCTTGATGGTGCCACTTGAGGTGCTCTCCTTCAAGGGATGATGAAGTAAATCTCTTAAAACCATGGGTGAAGATGCCTTTTTCCTGTGTGCACTACTGCTTTTCACAGCTAGCTAGCTAGCTACAAAGCTGCTTGCACCGGTATCAAGCTAAAAGAGCTTTCCCTGTGGGAGCTCTCCCTGTGGGAGCTCTCCACTATCTCCAAAATATACCGCTTGCTAGATTCCCGATGTAGGAGGAAAGTGCACTTAAAATATTAAGGCAAGCACACAAAATGGTCTCAAATATGAGCCCAGTCCAACTTGGTGAACTGACTGGGAGCCTTCCCGTTGACTTTAATGGGAATTGTAACACACTAGCAGAAGGCAGAGGGAGAACAGTACAGTTTCTCGTATTTCAGGTTTCCTCAGAATGCAGCATTGTGTGCCAAACACGAGGAAAGTGAAGGGTTTATTCCAGTCACCTCAAATAGAACAATCATTCACTTCTTCCCCAGTAGCTTGTGAAACCTGGCTCCACTAGGCTGGAAAGTATCTGAGGAAAATGAGTAAAGCTCATTCAAGGAACCTGAATAAAACTGGACAGGCAGGAATTTTTGCACAGGATAGAAGAAAGCACTGGGAGAGGACAAATTTTCAATACACAGCATCCAGTAAAACTACGTTTCATTCCTATCCATCCTCACCCATTCATCTTCCACCTTCCCACAAACAGACAGGTGACCAATAAAACAATGAGAGAGATTAGTGTCCTTTTATGCTGTTCCATAAGCTGTCCTGCTTTTCTTAATGTCCCACTTGTGTGTATGTGTGTGTGTATACACGCATGCCTGGCAGGGAGATGGATTGAGGAGGGAGCCCAATAAAGTGTGTGCAGAGGTGGGGGGGGCTTTGAAGCAGGTTCTCATTCAAGCCATCTGAAAAGTCTTTCTGCAATCAAGGGGATACTATTTCAGGAGACAGGCAGAAGGGGCAAAGGATTCACGTTGCTAAGGAGACACGTAGAAGCTGACATTCCTACATAAATTTCCATTTATACTGGGGAAGGAAAAGAAAGCTCTCCAAAGTTTGTGTAGATACCCTGGTAACTGATTGAAACCGACATCTCTTTACAATTCGTTTTGGCATTACATGATTTAAAACAAAACCCCAAACAACATTCAAACCCTCAAATATTACTCCACACAATGACAGAAAAAAAATAAGCACAGCAGCAAAGGAACCTGTGCAATTTCTACTGAAGCAGAGATCAGTTATTTCCCAGAACCTACACAAGGATTTCAGAGAAGCGAGGAAAAAAGGAATCATCTAGAATATACAGTCAGCCCCTTGCCTTCTTTCCCAAAACAAACATCTTGTCCCTGTGTGATTTACCCAACCGGAGAGCACAGCGATCCAAATGGATGATTTAGCAATACAAGCGTGTGTGTGTGGGGAGGACAGGGATGTGGATGAAAACGGGGGGGGGGGGGGGGGGGGGGGCGGAGAAGAGGCTGGCTTCATTTGTCAACGTTTCTGCTGGGACTCCAGAAGTTGCTATCAGGCATAAAGTAAATAAAACAACCCATGAAAACCGCAACAATTATGGTACTACAAAAGAATTTACTGAAAAATATTCAACAGGCAGCTTGTTTGTATCATTCACAACCCGTTTTTTACGTACTCCAAACAACAGTGAAATGACATTTAAAAAAAAAAAAAAATCTATGACTAAAGACCTAGAAAGCTGAAGAACGAATGAGCATCAAGAAATCAAAACAGGGAGCGTGGCAAGAAGGCAGAGGAGTATGAAAGACACTGGGAAGATCAGTACCTGCTAAAGAAAGACACACACAAGCACACCCAGGGGGATGGAGAGAGAGCCAGAGTCCTGGCGTCCTCACTCGGGACAAAATAACAAGCGGTTTTGGTTTAGGAAGCCCCAACTTTCCAAGACTAGTGACTTCGCGGGGGGGTGGGGGGGTGGAATTCTAAGATACTTGATCCCCAACAGCTTCTCGCTGTATGAGAACAACCGCCACACGGAAAGATAATCAAAACTAGTCCAAACTCGGGATCCTTTGTGAAAACACAGTCCACGGCAGATAGGAAATCAGTCACCCCTTTCGCTCACAGAAGCCAGCCTCACATCTCTCCTGCACCCTAGACGATCTCGCAGGCAGAGGGACGAGCCGAGCACGGACTCTCAGCGCTCCCCCCTCCAGCACACGCTATTTACAGAGACCGCCGCCGCCGCCTTCGCCCCAACCCGCAAACCAGGGAGATGCGGGGTCGGGGCCGCGCAGCCCGGGGAGGGCAAGCGTCGGGACCGGGGAGGCAGGGAGGAGGATGAGGAGGATGGGGACGGGCGAAGCGGCTCCGGAACGGGAGGGGTGCGGGGAGGGCGGGAGGACAAAGGTGCCGGGGACTTTTCCCGGCGGCGGCCGGAGCAGGGAGCCGGACGGGGAGCAGGGGCGGCAGCGGGCGAGGCGGTGAGCCCGGAGGGGCAGCGGCGGATGGCGAGGCAGGGCCCCAGGCACTGCTCCGGTCCGGGTAGGGGCTGGCCCCGGGAAGGGGCTGGGACACAGTCCCAGAGAAGACAAGGGTGAAGGAGAGGCGGCTCGGGGGATGCTGGCGGGGCAGCCAGGACACGGAGGGGGTAAGTCTCAGTGCCCGGGGTGCGGCCAGGGAAGCGGGAAGCGGCCGAGGTGGGGGGGAAAAGGCAGAAAGGGCCGAAGGAGGGACGGGGCAGGGGCCAGGCAGAGGGCGGCTGCGCGGTCGGGGTGCCGCCGGCGGAGGGGAGCCGAGCCGGGGGCGCGCAGGGCAGGCCCGGCCCCGGGGCAGCCGTATCTCACCGCTGTGCAGCGTCGACTCGCAGAGCCAGCTGTCCAAGTTGCCGGGCTTGCGGCAGGACTCCCAGAGGGACAGGTAGTACTGGTGGTCCGCCGTCACCCAGGCGGGGCTCAGCACAGCTCCCAGGTCCAGGCACAGCGCCAGGAAGATGCACACCAGCCCCACCAGCTTCAGCGGGGTCAGCACCGAGACGCGCACCTCCTCCATGCCGCTGCCGGCCGAAGCCATGGGGCCCGGGGGGAAGGAGGAGGAGGAGGACGCGCTGCCGCCGGCCCCGAGGGGAATAGGAGCGAGAGCCCAGCTCCGCGCGGGCGGAGGGAGAAGCAGCGAGACCAGCGCTGACTAACGGCGGGGAGAGGCTTTCGCAGCCAGCGGGCAGCGCCGCTCCCTCCCTCGCTCCTTCGCCGCGCTCCCGCCCCGGTGTATCAGGTGCAGCAGCTCCCCTAGTCCCCCCGGCGCCGCCCGGCCCGGCCCGGCCCGACGCGCTCCTCCCCCTGCCCGCCCCTGCCGGGGGAGGCGGCGGCCGCGGCGGGGCCCGGCCGGGCCGCGCTCCGCCGGGGAAGGGGCGGGAGCGGCGGCGCCGTGTGCGCGGGGGCCGGGAGCGGGGCGGGGGCGCGGCCCGTACCGGCCCCGCTCCTCCCCGCCGGGGCGAAGTTTGGGGAACTTTCCCCCCGCCGCAGGCGGCGCTGGGAGCCGCCCGCCTCGCTTCCCGACCCGCCTCGCCTCGCCGCTCCCGAGCGGCCTCGTCTGCCCCCGGCCCCGCTGCCGCGCCGGGGGCGGGGGGGGGGCGGGAGGAGGCACCGGTCTTCCTGGTGGACCCGTGATCGTGCGCGCCGTCACCCTGCGCGTGTGGCCAGGCGTCACGCGTGGAAGCGAAGGGTGTCCCGGGCGGGCCGTGCCGGGCCGTGCCGTGCCGGGGAGGGCAGCGGGGTCTGGGCAACCCCGGCCCCACCCGCCCCCGCTGCCAGCTCCGCGTTAGCGCGCCGCTACGGCGAGAAACGAGAAACCGGGAGAACCGAAAGGCCGCCTCGGATGCAGGATTAGCCGTGTCTGACCTTGATTCCTTTTCTGAAGTGACCTTTAAATCACAAGTTATTAGTGGAAGGTTTAAAAAATAATTCAGCATTTCATTGTTCGTGCGCAGACGTACTTGCGATTCCCGCTTCCCTCTCCCGTCAGCGGCGTTTCTGATCCCAAATTAAATCTTGAGGAAGGATAAGTACTTCGCCCGGTTTTCATTTCATCTCTGTTGATTTTGCTTAATTAGCATTACGGTGCTGAGAATGTCAAGGGCAAATGTTTTGGTTTGTTATTAAACATGGGTACTAGTATAATTCACTGTCTAAAGCAGCTCTCCCTCCTAAGATAGAAACACACACAGACACGAAGATAGTGTATAATGTCCATTAAGGATTATTGAAGAAGAGGAAGATTCAACCCGCAGATTTTAAAGCGAATGCTGCTACTTACATTTGAGGGAGAACTATAAAATGGGAAGAGAAAAATCAAGCTGGGAAAGCCATCATCTAGTGAAGAAACAGAAAAAATCTGTTCCATAACTGCTAATGATTATATCCCTATTATTTAGCCTTTTTCCCTCAAAGCTTCAGTTTTCTTTCTAAGATCCTGATCTTTCTTTCTTCTAACTGTAGGAATGTTCTCATTAATTTCAAAAGGTGCAGGATTAAATCCTAATGGTTTACACAACTTTCTTCCAAGTTTCATTTCACTCTGTTCGTAGTCCTTTAAGGCTGAAACAGAAAGAAAGAATATTATTTACATTGCAAGCTCCTTGGAGCACAAACAGCTTTGCTCTTACAGCTGTTCATAGGACTTAGCATAGGAGGTTTAGTCCTAGTTTCCCAGTGATATTATGTTAGAGAACACTTACATGTATTGCAACAATTTCTCCTTTTCTTCAGTATTTTGGTGCCGCCTCTGTTAAAAACACAACAACCAAGGCTCAGTACCCTGATACCGTAGTAGGTGTATCAGAGTGCATATACAAATTGTGTGACGTTAACAGAAGTTAGGTGTATTTCTAAGGGCTCTTAGCCATAGGTATCTGTGAATCAACTAACACCAGGCTGTCATTAATCCTCAAGAAGAAATGCATTTCCTTGACCTGTCACTGCTAGAACTTGGAAGGAAATTAGATGTTTGGGTTTGGGTTTTTGTGGGGTTTTGTTGGGTTTTTTTAATGTCTGGTATTACTTCGGTAAGTATGTACCAGACATTAATATGTTAGCCAATTAGTTTGTTTGAGTCATGTTTCTATTGCCTCCCAATTGTAAAATGTTAATTATTGGAAGAATGTAGGAAATATAATTAAAAAAAAGAGAAAGGATTTAAAAATTGATAAAGAGCATAGGTGTGCCAAGCTAAACACACTATCTCAAAACTGTATGAAATGCAGAATCATGGTTCTGTTCTAGTATTTCATAAAAAGGAGGAGAAAATGTCAACGGCTTACTAGCATATATGAAAACTTGGGATATTATATACAGAAATAGCACTGGTGCCTATAGTTAATGTTGCCAGCAGTTTCTGTACAAGACTCAATTTGTTTTTACTTTATTAAACCCTTGCTGTTTGGGCTGGAGTTGCCTCTGCAAGATACCTGCCTCAGGTTGATTTTTTTTTTTTTTTTTAAGTTCCAGCTAAAGTTCAGTCATATGTAGTCTGAAAAAGAGATATTTTCACTGTCTACAAAAAACAAAGACTTCAACAGGTTTCTCGGTGAGAAGCAGAAGGTTGACATACAGCCCCTCCGAAGCACAAACCCAACCACAACCTGCACACCGCCCTGCAGCTTGCTATGCTCAAGAGAGATGTGTTTGCATCTTAAATTCTCTGAAGATTTCATCTGTAGTGAGCGTGCTGCATCCATTTACAGCTTCTGTGCCTGAATGAACGGTGTATCAGCAAATGGATGCTTGGGCATGCTCCAGCCTCCGCCTCCTGGCCACCCACTGTTCCTGAAGTACCTGGGAGAGCCCGCTCTGGGCGTGAAAAGGAACAGGGAGATGTACCCCCGCCTCAGAGATGTTCTGCTCAAGGAGCATGGGAGAAACAGCCCACGTGGCGGACCCCTTGGTCCTAAGGCACCATCAGACATGAAGGGTTCAAGGGTTAGGAAGGCAGCCTGGGCTTCACAGAGGGAAAGGAAGGCTGGAAAGGAGGCAGCAGAGGCAGTGTAAATGTACCAGCAAAGATTAAGTGAATAGAGGCAAAATGGGAAAAGACAGCAAGGAAAAACCAAAATAGCAGAGTTTGTAACAAAGTTACAAGCACCTTTGCCTCGGAAATTTGTCTTTGATTTAAGGAGTACTGTGACCATCTTTTTTCCGTTAGTGAATGGATATGAAATCAACTGGAAAAGTCTCTACCCTGCCTCCCTGGAGGGTCAGTCTACGGAAGGAACAGCTACTGAAACTAGTAGTTCAACTGATAAGGATCTCCTCTGTGTCACTACGAAGACCTGACCTTTGCTGATGACATAAGTTGCAGGTCAGTGTAATTTCACACAATGTACATTTCCACTGTACGAATTATTAACTTTTGAAATGTCTGAATGGCTTACCTGGATTCAGGTTTGGAGCTCATGTTGACAGATTAAATCAATTACAAGGACGTTTTTAACATGTAAGATATTACAAGCTTGTTAAATATTCCCAAATATCAGGTGCAAAACACCCAAAATTTCTCTTACCATCAGTGGGCAGTTTTGATGAATCTTGATCAGTCTGTACATGAAATCCCTCTTAGGAAAAAGGAAAAAATATACCGTCTCCAAATCTGACAGAGATGTTCATTACTGTTTATGAGAACCCATATGCTAAAGTCACAAAGACCATAGAAGTATCCCAAGAGAATAATACTGTTGTATTCAATAAAAAGTCAGTATGGAGGTAAAATGCAATAAATAAATATTAAAGCCTCTAAGAAGTACTGACTGACTGCTTCATTTCCTCGGAGAGGCAGGGATCCTCTGGAAACATAGCTCATGCTCATGTATTAAGTTAGTATGCCACCATTAACATTATTCAGTACATATGTAGAAACAGCTGAATTAAATCAGTTTAAATCTTGTCATTTCCAGACTTCTAAGTGCTAAACTTTGGAGCAACAATATCTTTTAAAATACAATATATTATTCTACATATAACTTAAAATAGAATAATTCTAATTTAAAGCATTTCCCATGAGTAGTATTTTTCTGAGATACTTAAGGATATTCTAAAAGTGAACATTGTAGTAGTTCATTTCTAAAATGACACCCCATTTCTCAACAGAGGTGTTTTTTCTTAGGATATCACTACAGCATCAGCATTTACCCTTTCTCTGATGTCTTTTCTCCAGTTGTGTTTTGAGTATTACAACTTTTTTTTTCCTTTCTCTCTGACTTCTCTATTTTTCTTTTGGCTCTCTCTCTCTCTCATCCGTTGTACCACTGCATCCATAGACCACAGCCTCAAAGAGTAATTTAGTCTGGAAGGGGAACTTCAGGGGTCATCTAGCCCAACCTGCTGCTGAAAACCAGGTCTAATCAGATCAGGTTGCTCAGGGCCATGTCCGCTCGAGGCTTGAACATCTCCAAGGATGGAAATCCCACAGCCTCTCTGGGCCCCGGTGTCATTGTGTTTGAATGCCCTCCTGGTAAAAAAGCTTCTCATATCTGATGAGAATTTACCGTGTTCCAGCTTTTCTCTATTGCCTCGTGTCCTATCACCATGCACTTCTTTGAAGAGTCTGGCACCACCATTTTTGTGTCCTCTGGTCAGGTAGTAATAAGATCTCCTTGAGCCTTTACTTCTCTGGGCTCAATAAACTCATCTCTCTCAGCTTCTTCTCGTACATCAAGTGCTCTGACCATCGTCGTTGCCCTGTGCAGGACTCACTTCAGTATGTCAATATCTTTCCTGCACTGGGGAGCCAAAATTCTGGACAGAGCACTCCAGAAATGGTCTCACAAGTGCTGAATAGAGGTGGTGGACCACCCTCCTGGACCTGCTGGTTACGTTCTTGCTAAGACAGCCCAGGATGCAGTTGGCCTTCTTTGCTGCAAGGGTGCATTGCTGGCTCTTGTTCAGCTTGCTGCCCACCTTGACCACCAGGTTGTTTTGTGCAGAGCTGCTTCCTAGCTGGTCATACCCCAGCCTGTACTGGTGCATGGGATAATCCCCCCACAAGATGCAAGATTTGCATTCGCGTTCTTGAACTCTGTGAGGTTCCTGCCAGACCATTGCTTCAGCCTGACCAGGTCCTTCAGAATCACAGTCCTGCCCTCCAGTGCATTGGCTGCTCCCCCTCCTTGTCTGCATATTTGCGGAGAGTACTCCTCATACTGTCATAAGTCACAGCCGCAAGAACTATATACCTAGTCACGGGTCATTCCAAGTCAAAGAGCTGAAGAGATTGACCTGAACGTGATAGACACTGCATGAGGAAAACTGAGGAAGACAAGCCTTTTCCCCCTTCAGTCACGAACGAGACTCTTACATGAGAGCAGTAACAAGCAGTCGAAGCCCAGTCCCTACGTACCACGCTGCCTGCTACCTCTATTGTCAATTCTTTGCAGAGTCAATAAGAAGAGCTGTGTGGCAGAGATCCCCTGAGAAGCTTCCAGCCCTGCAACCTTTAAACAAGTATCCATGCAAGCAAGATGTTGATTTCTGTGGTACTTCTTCCATTATGCACGGTATCTTAGGACTAGACCCTGTGATAATAGCAGTAGTACTGAGGCAGCAGTTCAGTTATCTTTCCCTGAAGTGGGTTAGGGTCTGAATTATGCATGGGTTGAGGTCGCTGCTGCTAGCATGCTTGGTTTTAAATTAGATTCTAAAGCCAAATAGCACCCAAATTGCAAAGTACATCACCACCTAAGAGCTACTGCATTTTCCTTAACCATGGTGAACCTGTCACTATACAGCAGAAGAAACCTTTAGTTTCTCAGTAGTGGTTTAGTAGTGGCTGTGCCACAAAGTGCACAGTCACTGAGAAAAAAACGAGGCAGATACTGAAAAAGCATGGGAAAATTTTATCTTGGTAAGAATAGAAAATAGTGTTATTTCCATACAAGAAAACAAAATGTCATTTGAAGATTGTGATGAAGCTGAATATGACATATTAAAGGAAATAAGAAAGGTAAGTACAAACTACTCTTTGCAACAGGTGGTAGATATACCAAGGGAAAATGTATGGTTAAGCTAGTGATACACAGAAAATTCAATGTGACTGATTTATCCAAAACTAAGAAGATGAGCATCGTTACTGCAGATTTTAATATCCTTTTTTTCTGCAGAGGCTGGGATTGTAAAAATGTTATCTCCTCATACATCGTCACCTCATATGGTCAAATGAGCTTCTGCGAAACCTCCCAGACATCATATCTGAGAAAGTGTATTTGTTCTGCTTGTTGATGCCTGTTGGAATTTCTTTCACAATGTTTTGAATCTTTCCCCAAATCGTTGTCATTTGTACATCTGACTGAGTGCATTTCCTCACTCATATATTTTAACACTTCTCGTATGCCCTCAAGCATCAACAGAAATGGATTTTTCATTGGCTGGATTGATGTTGCTGTTTTTTTCATTGCATTTGTAACGTGACATTCGTTTTTGTTTTGTTTTGTGTGTTTTTTTCTCCTAGTACTCCACTTAAAATGGCAAAGTATTTAGAGAGAGCAAGCTGGTTCATTTTATTCTGCTGTACTAAGAGAATGCTGCTAACTGCAATGTTAGAGCTAATCTAATTAAAATTAATGACAAAAATCAGCATTTGAAAAAAGGGATATATGGGAATTTACAAAACACAGCAAGAAGTCAGGATTTGTGCTATATCTATGCACCTTGATTTCTTTGGTTAACATGAAGGTCACCTAGAAAGCCATTCCTACCCAGCATCCATACTATGGATCTAGCTCCCCTGCTAGTGGGAAGGACAGCCAAGGCTGGAAGTTTCGCTGCTATTCCAGGTGTGAGACCAATCCCAGGTCTGTGCTCCCTTAGGCTTTTACCTTCCTGTGGTCCATTTGGCATGACAAATACCAGGCACAAGACGTCCCTCAGCAGTGGTCCTGCAGTTCCCTCTTCTAAACTCCAGCCCTTTCATCTCCTTCCATTTCCTCTCTTTCTGTGTTGCCCTTAAGTAAAAATGCAGATGAGGAAGGGCAGCTAGTGCTTGTTGAGGACGATCCTGGAGCCTAATTCTAAATATCCCCCCCCCCCCTTTTTTTTTTCTTTCCCCTATTAGTAGTCTAGCAAGGCTATTGTTTTATTATTATATGGGAGAATTAGAGTTGTACTCTTTGCACTGTCTTTAAGCAAATTGTTCAGATCTTTCTCCTAAATGAGGGAAAGGACAGTCTCCTGGCTTTTTTTTTTTTTTTTTTTTTATATCCTGGCTGGTTTTTGGATACCCTGAGAATCTATAACACGTATTTTAGACCCATCCTATTTCTTGTAATCTCCTCTTCTGTCAGATTAACTTCATGCATGTTTAACATTTAAGAAAAAGAAAATTGAGACTTAGCAGTTCCCTTTCCTCCTGCTCCCTCCTCCACATTGTACACTCACCACTTGTTTTTAGCCAAGAAGTGGTGCTCTACAGCTCCAGTTGCTTTGTTGTTCATATTAAGACTGCCAGTAAAAGATATTCATTTGGCTTCTCTCAGTCATATAAAAGTAGTAAAAATGAAAGTAAAGGGAAACTTGCAGTCAGAAATACAGCCAAGAAAGGCTTGCAGTGAGCAGTCTTAAGAACTTAAAATAAATTTTTAAGGGAATTGAATACAAAGCTTCAGCAAATAGGGCAAATTTTTAGAAGACTGAGAAAATAATGGATGTTAATTAGGACATGTCTCTAGATCTATTTTTAAGAGTTTTGTTTATCAAATCACTTTAAAACCAGAAAAATGAATTTAAGTTTGAGCCAAAAAATCAGTTTGAGCCAAAAAAAAAAACCTCTCATGGAAGATGACCGTTATACTTTCTCTTAATGTGTGCATCTCTCCGCTAGCTGGTTAGGTAAATTGCTCAATCCCCTAGTCCACTTAATCTGGGCAATGAAAATCCACTGGTAACATCACTGAAAAAACAGTGAGTCACTTTTCGTAAGTCTGTTTACCACAGTCCTGTGTTTCTTCCTTCACTGGATGTCTCCACCTTAAGAAATATGGAGAATGAAGGAGGCTGTCATGGTCTATTGAGAGACATCAAGGCACCTTTGATGTCTTCAAGATCCTTGTTCACTTGAAGTGAAACATTAGTTATGAAACGAGGGACCAAAGAGCTGGTGAAGAATGTGAAATTAGTAGAAACAATAGTACAATACACATTACAAAAATTAAATTTGTCATTCAAAAGACAAAAATAGCTCACACCGATGTCCAGTGTATTAAATCTACCTTCACTGGAGCACAAAGCATGTACCAGTCAATTACTGATTGAGAGAAAAGCCATATGTCAAATACTGTATATGATAGATTGAAGAAAAATCACTTTGACTAGCATGAAAATTAAACCCAGTCCCAGATTCTTTGCATACCCCAAACTCTTATTGATTTGAGTAGATGAATACGTTAGGAATGCAGACTAGGTGCAGAACAAGCACTGGTAATAAATATCCCATACTTTTTTGCAGTATCATTTCATTCCCCTTTCTCCCCTTCGCAGCCCCTTGAAACATTTGTGTTTTGGTATAGCTTTTTAAAAATCAATAAATAAAAAAATTCAAGTTCCTTTTCAATTTCAGGAGTGCAGGGGTGCGCTGAGATTTTCCCTTTTCTTTTATCACTTAGAGAAACATTATACAATCCCCACAGCTTTATGTCCTTCTGGGACCACAGTGGGATGACAGCCAACTGCTGGCACCAGCAATGCTGGTTTTGCCCTGCTGCTGGAGTCTTGGCGGTAGGCAGCGTATGCAGAGGCACACTGAGAACAGATGTCTGTGGTACGCTGCTCGTTTTGAGATGAACCGTTATAGACCTTTTGCACTGTGCATCCCTCCATCTCCAAAATGTGGGTTAGAAATTGCCTTTCTGTTTTGAGTAGGATTCAACTGTTTGAAGAGCCCCATCAGTGTGAAGAATGAAGGAACCGATTCACAAACGGATGCAGCCTGAATGTACAAGGAGCATTAGGAAGCGGGGGAGCCACATGCTGGGTGCTTGCCTTTGCACAAAGAAGATGAATGCATGTTGGCAGTGCAGGTCTGAGGTCTGAGAAGAACGGATTCCTTGGCCGTGTTGGATCTTATGGCTGGCTGTCTAAAAATGGCATTTGGGATCCAAAAACTGACTAGAAACAGTGGCACTATACTGAAAACAAATTAATTGCCAGCATTGTGAAAGAAGGGTGTGAGACAGGAGTTGGTTGGAAGAGTTTGTTCTTCTTTTTAGCCTACATCAACTCTTATCCCACTACCCTGGCTCCCCTCTGAAATAGTGTGCCTGACAGCGAAGTTCTCCATGTGAATGCCAGTGATTTTACAGCAATGTTGGGTCAGCCTCTCATCTATAGCAATTCACTTCACATTGTTGGTAGAGTGCAGTGACATAAAGGTATCCTGATACAAAAGAAAATAATGTCTGGCCTCTTGTGCTTAATAGCAGCAATTCCCACTCTGGAAGGAGTCTTCACATGCATACTTTAGGTTAGACATGTCTTCAGTGCCCTGGCAGACAGAGGTAGATGTTTTCCTCTTTGCGCTCCATCTGGCAGAGACCAGGGCTGGCACCGGCCTCACAGGCTGCCAGAAGAAAGTTAGCGAAGAGCAGAAACTTTTAAACACTGCAGAATTTGGCCTGACTATTACCAATGAAAATAGAAATTAATTTCAAAGTATTTACCCAGAATTCTCCACTCCTTGCTATTTTAAGTGAGTTACTCCGTTTTGTTGTCTACAACCACCCAAAGTTTTAAATTTATGGGGTTTTTTTGGGGTTTTTTTTGGTTTTTTTAAGTGTCAGCTTTATGGAAATTGTGTGACATCCTTGAGGGTTGGGATCAGATCCAAACTGTCTGTGCCATAATTATTTTCAAATCTTGCTGAATTGTGTGACAACTTTAGCTTAACACCAGTATTTCTGTTTACCACATAAGCATCAGATGGTGCTGTGTATGAACAAGTGTACGTGGACATGATAAACTAGCATCTCCGTATTGACTTGGAGTGACTCCATGTCCCTGGCTTCATAACTATGCAAATTAAGGTTTGTCATACTGAATTTGTCTCCTCTTCCCACTCCAAGAAAGAAGCAAGAAGAATGTGAATTTCAAAATGTAGTAGCAAAATGTGGGGTTTTTTTCAAATTGATTTCTTAATTAAAATTAATGAATTCTGTGGCAAGAATAGTACTTCCCAGTGAGGGGAGGACACAGAGGACTGTTGTGAGAATTAGAAATAGCCATGCAATTTGGAGACAATAATTTCTGTCAAATATTCAGTAGCCTTCCTATCTCAAAGCACTTTAAAATGATGACTCTGACTTCCACTCCATGCATTGGTTTATTTCTTGTATTAATGAGCCATATGCATTTGTTCTTGCTTTTGGTGGCTGTTACATTTGCATTTGGGAACTTTAGAAGACAATGTAATGAGTAGCAGGAGTTTAATAAGATTTTCTGAAAGCTCCTGGATCAGGCTGACCTTTCATACTTAGCAGGCTGGGAACTCTGCGTTTTCCTTGCTTCTATGTGTTTTTTCTTCAGAAAAAGAGTACAGAGAAATTAAAGAATCATAATGTACAAGGAAGTATTCAGAATGTGCAAGAAGCAGCAGCAAGGTTGAACTGCTAAACTGAAACTGCTGAAATATCAATGCAATACAATGCAATTTGTAGTCCCTATGACAATGTTAAGAGTAATCAATTGTGGAAACTCAGATACACTCATGTATTACTGAATTCAAAGGTTTGGATACCTGATAGTCTGTGTGCTATCTGTGACTGACATAGAAAAGATGGATTACACATAAAAACGCAAAAAATTGATGCTCATTTAATAGGCATATTGTATTAAAAAAGTCACCTTTAAAGGAGAATAGAAAAAGCAAAAGGAAACACATGGAGTTTATTTTTTATGCAGTTCATAGTGTGATCAAACTGTGAGTATAGGGCTTTAAGAAGAATATAGGCTAGGATAGATAATAGATGCAAGGCATCCTGAGTTGTCAGAGCAAAGTCTAATACTAGTGAAAGCTATAACTCAATTCAAAGCATAAAAAAAAAAAAAACATAAAAAAGCAGCACTAGAATGTATATGCTGGCATCAGAGGAGATGCCACATCCAATAACACCGATATTGTAAATATGAGAATGACAAAACTGAGAGAAGCAATGGGACTAGTTCATACCATAACAATAAAGAGCCATATAGTGGGAGGGCAAAGAATATTTATAGGAGGAAGGACACTGAAAACTGCAAAAGACACGGGAAGACACCAGCCTACAGTTTAAATAATATGTGTGTTGAACAAAAGAGGCAGAATGAAGGAGATGAAATATCATCCAATAACACATCCTGGTCACCTAGAAACCCACTGAACAGTCTTGAATAAAATGCTGTTACTGGGGGATTATTCCATATTTCTTGATGTGGTATCAGCAATAAAGAAGGATGACAAAATTGAGTCTGCATTTAGGTAAATGTGATTAAATTTGATTTTAAATATAAAATTGCAATCGGAACAGCTCTTACCACTATTAAAAATACCAGCACAAAAGGAAGAAAATATGCAAAAACCCAGTATGACTATTCACTAGTGCATTAACACATTCTTTTTTTTTTTTTTTTTTGGTCAAACTTTCAGAATACGAGGCAATGTGGCATTGTCTGTAGGATTATCAGCCATATAAATTCTTCACGTATCCACCAAAGAATCTAAAGGACAATATAAAGCAAGCTATCCAGGTGATATATTTGCAAATCTTTCAAGGCTCTGAAAGAGGAAGTACAAAATAGAGGTGATGCTACCAGCACTGTCTTTGCACTAAACTTCCTTGATGTTTAGAATGAAGGTGCTTAGAATAGCAGTTTAACACTAAGAAATTAAATATCTTTAAAAATATTTAATTAAAAATTGAAAATTATTATTTTAATGCATTTGCATACGCGAGGACTTAAAAAAGAAAGGTAAAAAGGCATGTGGGATTGAAATAAAATGATAAAATTCAAGGGTCTTCAAGTCCTTAGAAGATAATTTAGTACTGATAGACATTGATAGAGTGAGGGACAGGAAGGAACCCATTCCAAAAATAGGAAGTTTCTTTCTCAGGGGAACAAACAACAGCTACAGGCTATTTCCAGTAACTTCTTATTTTATGAGAATGAGGCCAAGAAATAAGGACCAACCTCTTACCAGAAGAGTCATCTCACTGTTTGAAGCAGCCAAAGAAGACAAAAAGGGAGCAGAATAGTAGGAAGTGAGGAATATTAGTATTAGCATTCTGTATGTTGCATATGCCAAATTTCTGGAAGGCACATTTAGGCTCCCTTTCTATATGCTGAAGAGATCAATGTAATGAATAATTGATTTCCTTTTGGAGGGACTATGAAGTCTAAATGACATTTTTACCCATCTTATATCTCAGGCTTGTATAGTTTCTGACAATAGCCATCTAGAAGATGATGAATTGATAGATTCCAAAATACTGTAATTGAAACAATATACATTTTATACAGCCAGAGAAGAGGATAAGGCAGCAGAAACTTTTAATTAAGATTATTTTATATTATATTAACAACTTGGTTGAGTAATTATGAGTTCTTATATTTCATAAAATGAGACTGCTGTATTATCCATATTCTGCATTATTATCCATTTTATCACTGTCACAGAAATACAGCGACAATATCCAATGCTGATTTGTTGGTCCACAGTCTTTCCACAGCAGATCATGATGCACTATTCCTAAGAGCTGGATGTTGACTCTGGTCTAAAAAGAGACTTGCAAAAATCCTCAGTAATTAGGTGTTTCTTCTACTGACTGTATACTCTAAGAAGCTCGTGTTTGTTATTTACTGCTACCTGCATACTGAATAATTACACTCAATAAATTGTTTCCTGCTATGCCTTTCTCAGATGGTTGGATAAGATTAGTCACAGCAGAAGGTACCTTCATCTTTTTAAAAAGGCAATCTATTTTTTCCAGAAACATAGGCATTCATTTAGATGAGGGAACTGCCTGATAATCTATTTTGAGTTGCAATGTTTTTTTAATCACCTTTTCACATACCTATTGGTTGTGGAAAACAGTGTAAATAAACGGAAACTTTCTTATTTCATGGTTTTACTTTACCTTCAAATGTATATATGCACTTGTATATAAAACACATACAACATACATGTAATATGCTTAAATATAATCTGCCTATAAATACATATGTATACCACATATATTTTAAGTGGAGGAAGAAAAGAGTAACTGTCAGAAATGCACATCCTTCTGTCTTGGTAAAGCCCCGGATGTACGCATAATGTAGAAATTATATGAATAGCATTGATCTCCACTATTCCCTTCAATTTATTTTATTGTGGTGCAGAATCAAACATTTAATTTAAACACTGGTAAAAATTAATGTCTGCACTTTAGCAGGGAGGTTCTAATACAGCAACATGTATCCAGCAGCAGGACCTGCTGAAGGCTCCTCTTTAACTACATGTCAAATTTTTGGTAATTGCATTCACAGGCAATGAGATTTAGTATAACTCTATTAACCTTGATATAGCTCAGGATAAATAAATCAGAAGATATGGGTCTGTATATAAATGGCAAAACTTTTCATGATTGACTATAAATTATATAACTTTGTGTATCAATATGGAACTCCTAAAACAAGTAAGATCAGATACCTTAGGCACTTCGAAATGCCTAAGCTCACTTTGAAATGAAAGTAAACTTTAGTTTTCTTGCAAGTGGGATTATCATTGGGTTGCTAGTATCCCTGCTCATTTTGAAGGTCTGGGATGAAAAGCATATCCCATGGGGCAAGCTGAGAGGGACTTCAGTGCCTTAAATGAATGATTTTTAATATATTTTCTTGTGAACACCTTGGTACTCTAGTTCCACTCAGATAAGTTTAGCCACATGAAGTACAACTATTAGCAGGAATCTTGGTATTGCTATCTTCTATCAGACTTTGTCTGTCAGCCAAACTTCTTTTATAATAGTTGATCTAATAGTTTTAGACTTGAGCATTGTGCATAGATTGCTATCAAATGGTTACAATAAAGAAATAGATTAGAGTGCTTAGCTATGATATTTGGCGTAGAAAAAATGAATTGTCATTTTTGTTACGCATCAGTGTCTGAAACAATTATGACTCTCAGACCAGAGTCCTTTTTAAATGCTTTTCCACATGTTAGAATTCAGTAAATCAAAGATATAACAAGAAGTACTTTGATCAAAGGTACAGAGGGTCACAACATTGACTCATCAGCACTTGTATTTTTAATGGCAGTAATTTTGTGCAAATAAGAGGGTGTGCATATGTTTTTATGTACCGTTGGTAGTTATATATACTACCAATGGTAAGCTTATTAATATATCTTTTCAAGGTTTATAATGTTCTAAATCTTTTAGCAGCTTCACACATCTGCCATTTAATTAAAAACAACCACTTATCAGGGGAATATTTCATTGTTTTGTCCCCCAGCATCAATGATCTCTTCAGACATTTACTTTGTCTAAAGCCAAGGCTGGACAATACTATATCTATCTTCAGTACTGTGCAGTTGGTTTGGGGGTTTTTTTAGGTTGACTGGACACCTGACATCTGCAGCTCATCTGGGTTCTTTTATCCAGGTGGCATCAATCCACCCTGCAATTATATGCTTAATGCCTCTGGAAGCAAATTCATTCCTGGTCTCCAGCTAGGTCTGAGCTTGGGAGGTCTCTGGGTATCTCGCTAAAATAATTCGATTGGGTGTCAAATAGTCATTCATATAGTTGAAGAGGCTTAAAAATATTACTTATTTAAATTCTTCCTTGTAGATATGTACAATTAGACTCGTGGTAATTAAGGGCCGAAGTCTGCTCAAGCTAATTTTAATGGCAAAACCCCAATTAACATCACTGGAAAGAATACCAAGTCCTGGTGGCTTTGCTAGTGCCTATGTATACACACATAGGAATTGCTTCATCCATCACTGACACTCAGCTGTCACTGCCTGTCTAGAATAGGCATCATCACCAGTAAAATGTCATTTTATTATTTGCCTTTCAGAACAATCCCCAGACTTCTTGCTGGATTTGTGGTTGCTGTTTTATTTCCAGTGTTATAATGTCCTTAAGTGTACATCTTCCAATTTGGGGTATGCTGCTTTCTCTGGAAAAAATAAAATAAAATTAATCTCTTCTGGAAAAAGAATGCTATTTTCTTTCAGTGGATAAAAATAAATACAAATAAAGTAACCATGTCTGATTGTATGAATCCTAATGCTGGCAGACAAGGGCTCTATTCTGTTCCCTGTAGAATGAGGATAAATGTGGTCAAAGAATTTGCTCTGAGCATCATCTACGTGTTGGGGTTCTCCTTAAAGCATGGAAGAAACAATTCTCCACCATCCCTCTGAGCAGCTTTACAATTATGGATTTATTCTCGTGTTGAAGAGAAAGAGGAAAAAAGTCCCGAGAATACCGCTAGGTGAAGACATCCCCATCGAGGCATACAGACTGTTGTTATTTACAGGAGGAGATGCAGATGCTGGTTATCTGAGCTGGTGGCTATGGCTGCAGCCTCTGGCGAGGTTCAGGGTGTCGCACAGGTGAAGGAGGCATAAATCCACTTTGCCCTTGCTAGAGACAGCTTTTTGTTGGAGGGACAATGCAGAGCATCCTGCAACAGCAGGGTGAGGAGATGTGCCCCTCACGTGCAATCCCCAGCGCAGGGCTCTTAGGCAAGCAGCTGCAGCAGCTGCAGGGAAGCGGCTCTCGGGGAAGCATCTGGCAGCACACAGGTTGTAGTGTCGAACCCCTCACAGCAGCAGGCAGGACTTTCACTCCTTGGAGAGGAAGATCTGTTTTAAAAATCCAACTCTGACCAAAATAAAGCAGCGTTTCTCTGTAGTCACTTGTCTGTTGTCTCAATTCTCATGTTGCAACTTTTACTGGTTGTTTTTTTTTTAATTTGAACCTTGCTGTCTAATAATTACCCTTCATCTGAAAATTAGAAAGGAGCTTTTAAGCTCTCAACCTCAGCTCCACAGGGTTAGGTATCATCACTTACTGTTCTGACATCTATTTCAAATGTTTCTCTTTCCTTTTAAGCTTTCCTTCTTTGCAACCGAAGGAGACCCTCTTGACTTCATTTTCTCCTCCACTAAATGAAGAGTAACACATTTAAGATTAACTGCATGTGAGGTCACGCAGAGCAGCCAACAGTCCCGTGACTTTGGACACCAGATGGTCTCCAGGAAAATGTTATGACTTATGGGCACATTTTAGTCCCAACTATAATGAGTTTAGAGAAAATAGTGTGATATAAGCCTGGGACTTAAAAGGAGAGCCAAGTAGAGTATAAACTACCACACTGGCTGTTGACATCAGGCAATGCTCATAATCACTCACTGAGATGGGAATTTGCAATGTTCTTCAGCAGAAAACCTTCATTTCCAGCCTATCATTTAAAAGGTTTCTTGCAAAAGTTTGAACTTACATCACAATGAAAACCAGTCATAAAAGATACTTCTTATTTTCTGATTTGATGTCTTCTATGATTTGCTATTTATAACACACATTTCAAAGGCACAGTCCAGGATTTGAATTAAAGATTGCTTATATATTTTCTAATTCCTGCTTTTGTGAAATGTAATAGTTACAGGTAGCACTCAAATGGATTTGAGGGCTTATAATGGGATTTTATGCTAATAAATGTAATTCAGTAGTATGTTCTTCAGTGCAAATATGTAATTGAGATTTCCAGTATCAGTATTTTGTCTGCCAGAGTATTTTGAAAGTATCCACTCAGATCTAACAAAAACTAAATGTATCCCTCACTTCAGTTGGAAATACATTATTTATAAAAGGTTGGGTTTGGTTCCTGTGTCTAATATTTTAGATTTGGCTACTCAGGAGATATTTTTTTAAAGCCTTTTTTTAAACCAAATATCTATCTAAGTTGCCTTTTTTTTTTTTTTGTCTCATTTGAAATGCAGCCATGGTAAAGGTGATTATCATATATTACGGAGCACTAAGTTGGCATTACTTAATTGTCTTTGAAGCTATTTACCAGTTGCTTACATCTGAAGAGAAAGCTAAAGGACTAACTGCTTGTTTTCTCTTTAGAAATCAAATCAGAATTAATGGTGTAAAATTAAAAAATCAGAATTAGATAAAAGGAAACATTTCTTAGCAGACAAGCAATTAGATAATGGAAAAATGCTTTCTACTGATGAACCTGAGTCACCTTCATTAATGGTGTTCAAAAATAAGTTAGATACATTTCTTGTTGGTTTACTGTACAGGAACATCATGCTCCACACAGGAGGTCGTACCGCGTGATCTGAGAGATCTTCTCCAGCTGAATAATCAAAGGTTTTACAAGAATCAGAAATCATTACAGGCCAGTGAGTTTTCTTCATTATTGTTCAACTGGAATATAGTGATTTGCCACAAATACTATTTAAAATAATCTCAGCATCTCTCATTTGGCTAAGTAAAAACTTTTGTCATCCTTCTACATGAGCTCACTGCTTTCACCCAGGTTCCTGACAAAAATTAAGGGGTCCCAAACTGTGGTATGTGTATGCTACTAGTGGTACAGAGACAATTCAGAAATGGAAAATGGCCTGACATAAAAAGCCTCACCATGCTGGACACTGCCTGCTAGCATCGCTGCTTCTAATGGTGAGAGTTTGCAAAAAAAGTCTGCAAAGAGGTTACAGTTTAAATTTAATGTACTGGCAATTCCTACTATTAACATCTCCTATGTTGTAACAAGTGCTATATTTGCTAATATCCCATACATTAAGAACTAAATATATATACTTAAGGAAAAAATGGAGTATTGGAGACTCAAGAAATTTTCCTATTCTTTTTGTTAACTTAGGTTCTACATTAGTGATTTAAGCCTCTGTTAGAAAGAATACAAAAATTACACAGAATAATAGCATTTCCTTGTGATGATATTGTCATGGTTTTTTGTGTGTTACGGTGATACAAGAGAGTTACCTTTCTAAAATCTTACATATCTGCTTTTCTTTCCTCAGGTTTTTGTATCTATAAATTTTACAGCCTGGTACCATGCTTAGAGAAAAGAATTGTGTGTACTAGCCTGGTTACTTATTCTTTGCGGCTACTTGGTAAGCAAGAATTCAAACTTGGACTTCCATGTGAACACGTAGTTTTTGTCTTCAGATCGGGGGAATCCTTTTTAAACATTTACCTCTGGGACTGTGTGTTTATATAAGAGAAAGCCCAGACATATTTGCAAAAATATGAACTTATTTTTTTCAGTATTTTATAAGGTTGCAATTACGTGACTTTTCATGACAACATCATTTTCTCATGTTCGTTCATTGTGTATGGTAAGTTACAACTCCATTAACTCTTATAGTATATACAACGTGAGTGCACAAAAAAATAAGAGAAATACAGAGCTAAGTTTTCACTGAAAACAGTGCTACATATTTAGCAACTCAAGAAAAATTGAGAAGCTTTGCTCAGTTTTGATTTTTAAATGCAAGATTGTCTTCCCGTTTTTATCTGCCTTTCTGACTTGCAGGAGAGGAGGAGAAACAGGAGAGTACATTCTCCTGTGCACAACTGTGAGCTGGGTTGTGCCAAACCAGGAAGACTTGCCCCATTTGAAGACAGAAAGTCCACTGAAACTTCAAAAGGCTTTCATTTCTCCTGCTTCACTATGTAAACACATTTTTGGTCTAAAATGTTGTATCCGCTGTTGGAACTGAGTAGCCAAGCTGGCACTGAAAGGAAACTCAAGGCAAAGTGAAAGACTGAATTTACTTAGCAGGAAAAACAGTTCTGGGGAAATCAGGAAATAATTTCATCTCAGCCACCAAAGGAGACTGGGAACCTCCTCACGCTGGCTGCTAGCCCTGGTGGGAGACGGGGACCTACTGCAACTACCTGTCGAACTCATCCCTCTCCCAAGTACTACTCCCCTACACAGGCTTCACAGTCAGCCTCTCCTTTTGCAGCACAACCACTGCTGTACTGCTACACAACTACATTGTGTTTGTATAGCATAGGAAACTGCACCAAGACGCAGAATCAATGATGTTCAGTTGCTGATTAAACCTGGGGTTTTTTTAATGCATGTATAACATTTTTATAGGCAAACGTATTGTTTACATGGCTCTAAGAGTGAGCTATATTATTTGATCTATACTATACACATTGCCTTGCAATACCCAGAGTTGCAGACACTTTAGCAGCTCTGCTGAATCTGTACTTGAACATGGTTGCTTCTGCTTTCTTTTCAATCTGAGGAAGATTTTAGGATAGGAATTACATCTGATTTCTTCAGTTGGGGTAGCAGTTCACCTAAGGTCAGCCCTAGAGAACAGAGCCAAAGACTGCAGCCTTTAAAGCCCAAAGCTTAAAACAGAATAGCTCAAAAAACAAGCATTCCAAATAAATAAAAAACCCCAAAACAATCTGAACACAATTCCTGAGTTAAAATGTATTAAGCTAGCTGTACTTTTAAGGACAAATGTGAATTACTTTCTGCTAAGCATGTCTAAGGACTTTTTTATTTCTTTTACGCAGATTATGCTGGGGCAGGATGATAACATCAAACAAAAATATTGTTCATATACATATATGGAAGATTAATCTCTGAATCCAAATCTTTGGCTCCATATTTAGAATATAATCGACATTTTCAGATTTTCTTCATATGCATATATACAAACACACACACGCATGTGTGCACATGCGCATGCACACAATTAGTACCCATAAATATTTAAGAATTTCTATATTTAGATATGGATTTGCCATATAACAACACTTTGCAAGCCGTGTTTATAGAATTACGTCTACAATGTAACCTGCAGCAGGACTGCTAATCAAGTAGGAAAAGAAACCATCTAATATTTGGTGATGAAAATTGCTTTAGAGTGACTGATTGTGCTAATCAATCTTCGCCAAGTAAATCACCACTAAAAGATAGTCAATAATTATAGGCTCTTTCCCTGTAACTGAGTAAGAAGAGGAATAAAAATAAACTCTCACAGCAAAGCTGTCCTCTTCAGTAAACACAGCAGTTTGCTTTGCTTCCAACATGTTGGAAGGAAATTTGGATAATGTGTCCAAGTTGTCTTAGCTTTCAGAAATATAATTCTTGTGCTGATTGAGCTAACAGTGGTAAAATTGGCCATTAAAACTAATGTATTCAATGATCCTCACAAGCCATCTACAAACAGGTTGCAGTCTTACTAATTTCCTCAAGATTCACAAAACTTTGACAGCTTTTATAAAAATGTGGCCACTTACGGCATTTTACAGTTTAAAAGAAAGGATTTTTCCTTTCTCCACTGTTCATAAAATTCTCAGATAAAAGCAATTGTTGGTGGCCAGTTCCAGTAGGAAACAAATATTTTTATAAAATTATTATTATGCATATTATGATGAATAAATATATATAGATAAGTCATTGAAGTGGTAAGCTCAGCAAAGCAAATTCACAGGCTTCAGCCACAACAGTGTCCCAAGAAAAAGAATTAATTGGATTCTCATTAAAAGTATAGGGCACCAATACAGTGTAAGAACCTATACAGACCAGAGCAGAACCTCATGTGGGCAAGACAGAAGCACTAAGAGCTGCAACAGGGCAATAGTGTGAAGGAGCTGCGCCCGTGCTCTTTGTGAACGGTATTTGTGAGAGTTATGCACGGCTCTGGGGTCCTGTTGGACTTCTTAGTCTTTCACTTAGCACAGACAAAAATCTCTTGGCTCAGGAGGCTGGGAAGGCCTCACAGAGCCCCATCCAAGTCCATGTCCCAGCATCAGAAGTTCCAAACTGGGTTGTGGCACTTGTCATATCAGGGACGAACGTGGAAGCAAGTTCATACATGGCATGTCAATGGTCCAGGCCGCCGCTGTGCTTTGATTGCTCTGCGAGCTTCTTGCAGACTTTTAATTCCAACATAAGGTTCACTTTCAACACCTTTAGCAAGTTAGGGTCCAACTAGCCAAGTCTTTGGCCATAATCTGTCAAGGTAGTTGCAATCTTGTGGGAAAAGGTAAGCTAAAGAGCCTACATGAAAGTATGCAAGAGCAGGAAATATATAATTTCAGCTAAAATATTTAGCTGAGAAATGAACTTCCAGACTAATGATGACATTCAGGGTGCACTGCAGGAGCCTCTTTGAGAGAAGCTTTCTCACCATCATTAAATTAATGGGGGATGGAAAAGAGTAAAAATGCCATGTTTACCCAAAGCAAAACCTCCTAAACTAGGAAGCAGGCTCCCAGTAAGGAACTTATCATGCATATCTAATTAACCAGAGGATACTTAGATACTGTGGTGATGAGTGCCACAAAAACTCTAGGAAAGAAAAAGCTCAGAAAAACCTGCAGGCTGTCTTTGCCCAACTTTATGTAAGTATCACTACCAGATATTGTTATAGCTGTGACTTTATTGTATAGTCATCCATTACAATGAGGTGGCAAAACTTCCAAAACTTATTTTCTTAAACCAGCTTCAAAGGTTGCTACCACCCATAACATTAAAATGCAGATAACATTTTTCTGGATGAATAGCTCACAGTGCACCTTTGTGTCGCTCCATTAGCCCACTTCACTTATCTATCATTCCTGAAGATGACAGGAAGGTCATATATCTTATTCCCAGCTTCAGAACAAATGCTTCTCTGGCATATTTGGACCTTTTCTGTCTCCTCTTGTAATTTGTAACTCCTGAATTCCACTATGAAGATACCACGTTGCTATATGAGGGGAAATTTCAAGTAGTCATGAGGGATGTTTTCCACAAGTGAACTATCTGTGGTAAAAATCTTGAAGAAGATGGTCCCCTTCAGTCATTTGAACATTATGAAATGTACTGAAAATTAAAGGGCATAGCACATGTCTGAATCTTTTAGATGAAAGTGCTATTTTAATAGGTGGGGGCAAAATATTGTTCCAGCTTATTTCTAAGAAAACTACTTCTCTGCTCTTTCAAGTTTTCATTCGTGAAGGTGAGGAAAATAAGGCACAGTTATTCCTTTTTTTTGCACTGGAGTTTAAAGCCTGTACTTTCCCTTCAAAAAGTAGCAGAATTTCCCATTTCTGTTCAGCTTGGGATATGAGCAGTCATGCCTATTTCCCCTTTGTCCTTGTGGAACAAGCCAAACATCATGTTTAAAAGCAACACTAGTGTTGATGAGACTTTTTTTTTTCCATACTGCATTCTCAACTGTCATCGGATACAAGATCCTGGTTACTCCTTTTGGATGACAGCAATGACACTTTCTTGGAGGCACCTGTTCTGCTCTTGAGTTTCCGTTGCTGCTCATTGTTCTTTGTCAAAGCTGCTGCTGAAAACTGGGTCTGCAGAAAAGATATTTTGCCAGCAATTTATAGCTGGCTTACAGCTCAGATTTGATTTGCCTCAATGAGCCCTTTTTTTCCTCTTTCAGCTACCCTTTGACTGCCTTAAAGACCAAATTTCATCCTTCAAAGCCAAAACAATTTACATTTTTAGAGATCAAAACCCACAGTCTCTGAAGGCACTTCTCAGTGTATACAACAAGTGGTACATTCCACCTGCGACAATCAATTACATACCCTTGTCAATTATCAAGCTCATCCTGCTGATATTGGCAACTAAGTCAAAAAGACCATTAAGCCAGGCATCATTGGATGCATTAAAATTAAAATTGTTAATGTGCAAGAGATGGTTGATGTTGACTTGTTGTTATTATTTACCCACCAAAGAAAAACATGAAAAGAGTTTTAAGAGTCTGTTTGACACAAAACAGAGATGAAAGAAATGCACAGCTAAGCCTGGGCCTTCCAAATGTAAGTGTAAGTTAACATACTTCTCCATGTGCTTCAATTTATTTACATGGTCAGATTTTAACTCCAAGACTCCAACATTTTGTTGTATCTTGTGTCATACCCTTATATGACTGCATAAGATATAATCTCAGGTAGATTTTGTGCTCCCCATGTGGAGATCCTGTAGGGCCATCAGGCAACTTTCCTTGCAGATGATAAAACAATCACTGCAGAGCAGCCTAAAACATTTCTTTTCTCAAGGGCTGAGCAAAACTTGGAGAGTCCTTAATGAGATCGAGACAAAGACCTGTCTCTCTTATGGCTGCTGAGAATAGTAATCATCTCCAGGCACTAAAACAATCTTCTAGTTTTTATATTATGCACAAGATTCAATAAGATACAATATTTTGTTTCATGAAAGAGAATGTATTACAACTGAGTTCTTTTGGTCTTTGTCAGGGGATTTACTTCAGCCTTGGTCTTCCCTGCTCTCAGATTGCATTCTGTTTCTCAACACAAGCACATAATTCCCAGTAAAAATTTTCCCATTCTGCCTTTGAATGTTCCTTTTTCACTTAATATACTGACAGATGAAAAGAATTCAAATGCTGCAAATGTGGCAATTAATAAGTATTCCAGCTCTATTTAAAATCACAATTAAGTACCTAATTTTACAATATCTGTATTTGAATATATGGAATAAAAATTGATTTGCAAATTGAAAAGTTAAGTAAGATCTGAAATCTCTTCATCTTTTCCATTCAGATTAAGAATCCAAAGTTAGACTCCCATCTTCCTATTTAAAAGCAGAAGCAAGAGGTTTTCAAAATCAGTGGTTTACTAGAATTTTTTGTTAAAGTGAACAAGGCTTTCATCCTCAAGACTCTTACAACTTCTGTAGATAGCAGTATACCAGTGCGTGTGAAATGAAGAGAGCTGGATACCTGACAAAGACATCTAGTTCCTGCAGAGCTAGAAGCTTTTGCACAATGCCCTCTCAACATGACCATTCCTAGACTTGACGGTTGAAAAGACCATCTAGTTGACACCCCACATCAGGTTTATGGCCAGCGATTTCAGCTGAAGAAAGTCTTTAGCTGTCTTATGACCTCCTGGTCCCCGTCTCCATGCAACAGCGAAGCTTCTCCAGATATGGCTGGTGCATTTGCGAAGTGACGGTGGTGTGTTGAGAACATACAAGTTCCCACACCATAGCCAGGGAGCAGGTGGCATGTTCCTAATAGCAGCACCATGTGCCAATTCCAGTGTACACACCATAAGTTCACAGATTTAGTTGGATTTGCATAGCGTGGACTTTCACCCAGGGATTCCTGCATCTGCTACTGAACTATCCTGAAATTCGCTTCCAGTTGTTTTTCCGCTTAATAGATATGTCTTTTAATCTGCTTTAATCTAGCTGGATTGTGCAATGCTTCCCTCCAATCTTAGGATGGAATGTTTCTGCAGTGCAGCCGTTGCAAGAGGCTGCTCTTCTCTTGGTACCAATGAAGCCTTCAGGTACGCATCAGGAGAAGGAAGACAAGAAGAGTCTCAGAGAAGAAGATGTCAACACAGTTCTGGAGAGCTTCCCCAGCTCATGCTTTCCATATAGGACAGGTAATGAAAACACTGAAGCTGTTATGGCTTCAATTTATTTTCTGAGAGACTGAGGTATAGTCACAGAATTATTTACTTCAAATGAAAATGCCAGAGGAGTGAATGTGCTGTACTACAACTGATATCTCTGCTGGTATGGCTCATTAGTATTCTCCCAACACAGGCTTTTGTTGAAATCCAGCAGGTGCAGGTGGGCCTCCTAGGCCACGTAGCTCAGGCACTGAGGGGAGTCTGTCAGACAGACCCACCCGGGTGCCTGCACTGGTATACCAGTGGGTGATATATTTCTGCTGACCAACAGAAATTCTCCAAGCTCACACCAGCTTGAATAGTAGAAAAGGCACCTTTTCAGATGCCCTCCTATATAACAAACCAGGGATCAAACTGAGGCCGTCCAGGACACAAAGCTGAGCTATCCCAAATCAAGATAAGAAAGCTAAGGCTTCTGAACCAGGGATGTAAAACACGCACATGAGTTTTGGACTGAGCATGTAGGTGATCTAAAACACACATTCCTCAATGCCTTGTAGGGGCGACTGGTTAGGAGAACATCAGACACATTTCAGATTCCCATTTGACTAGAAGAAGCCTGACTTTCCTACTTTGCATATTGCTGTGAGTCAATCATGAGGCGTCAGAGTGTGGGGTTGCTAGCCCTGTGTCCCTCAGACGTCAGAGAAGGAGGACGACTTTACAGTCTAACAACGCTGACGTCCCTTACTTGGGAATCCGGCACCAACAGTGGGCACAGTGCTCAGCTGATGTACGAGGCTGTAAAGTGAAGTGCAAGCACAGTTACTCCTTAACTACCATTTCCTAATGAACAGGATGATTTACAGAGCAGCTCTTCCGACTGCTCTGTGAGCCTCGCCACTCACTGCCGCCATATGTAGCTCAGAGCTTACAGCTTCCAGAAATATAAGCAGAATTTGGAAGAGTGAGAGATATATGATGTGTTAATATGTGATAATAATAAGTTAATGGTTTTTTGCAGTGAATGTCCGATTTTGCTGGTCTTCACGGTTATCTGTCCTTTGGAGGTCACTGAAACACTAAACAGTGATGCAAGCCTTTTTTCCTTTAAACCTTTTAAATACTTAGGCAGCTTAATATCTTATTTACATTTTTAATTCCAAAGCTTATAGAAATAGTATTAATAGTAATAAGTACAGAAAGTAATTAATAGCTCCACTAAGTTCATCCAAACACAGCTTTTGAGATGTTGTAATAAACTATTCTACAACCAGTATGAAGTTATTTAGAGCTTAGATTTCGCCTACCTTGAAGCTCTTATTTGAATGCTAGACCTCTCTTCTAAATCCACTGAATTATCACTGAAAAGTTACCAAAAATAGTGCCAAAAGTAGAAGACTACAATTTACAGTGGTCAAAATATCAGACTTGATAGACAGAGCCTAAAAGCTTACAGCCCCTTTGCTTTCATAGTTCTTTCAGTAATATATCCTACAAGGGTGGTACCTCTTGTGCATATCATGCATTCAGGGAAAAACAAAACCAAAAAAACCCAAAAATCAGTCCTCCCCTCAAACAACACACAATATATTTCAGTTTTGTAAATGCTGAGAATTGTATGGCTGCTGTTTCAATTTTCAGGCTTCTAAGAAAAAGAACAGCCTTCTCTATGAATAATGCCTCCCTTAAACGTATAGATTTTTACAGGTACTGATTAAAAGCAAATGAGTTTAGAGGTCTGAACCAAGCACCTCAGACTGAAGTACAGAAATCAAATTTTTGCATATGATCTTTATTACTGTTTTAGTAATTCATATCTACGGATCAGAGCATATCCCAGCCTGGAGGTTTTCACAGTTTGTACCTATAAGTAACTATCTGTTGACTTGAACATATTTTAAACAAAATAGGAATATGAGATTCTGCTATGTTTTGTATAATGACTGGATATGTTTTGTCAAAACTATTAACACTAGCACATATATATTAAAATGAAACAACCAATAGGGAGATAAACCAACAAAATTATTCTGGAACCCTTCAAACCTCTGTGGAAATGGATTGGGATGCAGTACAAGAGATGACACCACAGCATAAATAGTTTTGTGGTTACAGGATTAAAAAATATTGACTTTCACTCTCTGTAACAAGATGAATAATATTACATTAGCTACAACCATCAATAACTAATATGACCATTTCACTAAACTTGCATGCTAAATGTATTGAAAAGCAATATGCTTATTAAAAAGAAGGAAAAAAAAAAGATAAATCAGAGAAAGAGAGGTGGAGTCAGTAAATAGTGCTGCAGGGCAGATATCAGTGCATGAGAAGATGGCAGCAACAACCTGCAATGAGGCACACTTGAAATAGGCTTTTGTAATTTGTGTACTTCATAGTTTTTAACATTCATATCTCCTTTAACAGGGTAGGAATAACTTTCTTAAGGATTCTTAATAATATCAGAATTGAATACAACCCCAAATTATTCACATCTAACACACATGATAAAGTGGCCAGTATTCTACTTGCTTTAGGGGAAAACATGAAGACCAGGTTCCAATTTTTTGAGTTAGGATACATACAAATAATCCCTTGCCACCTCTCATTTAGGAACCAAAGCTCTTTTAAACAGCCTAATTCAGCCAAAGCCCTTAAATGCATGTTTAATTTTCAGTGCATGTAATTCCAGTAGGGAGTAAACACATGCTTAAATACGTTGATGAAATGCAGCCTGTATGTGATCCGGTTGCAAAACTACTGGCCAGTTAATGCCTTAAAAAAAAAGAAGGGGATGGCTGATCATTCGTATCTTCCCCCCACTCCAAAAGCACCTGAAAATATGCGAGTAATGTTCACCTTAATGTCACTCATTACTAATAACAAAAGAAAGAAACAAACAAAAACTAACACCCCCCTTTCAATCTAGTTTCTCAATTAACTACTGGAGGCAAAAGCTAATGTTCTATAAACTAGGTGTTACCTGTGTAATGGCTGGCTTCATGCAGGTTATTGCTATTATAAACCATACTCAACTGTTTAGAAAATCAATAGCATATTAAAAAAAACCCAAAACAAAACAACTGTGGTATGTCTGGAACAGCTCCCTTGGCAAACTGGGTGTCTGCTGACACTTAATGATTGATTTTCCCATACACAAAAGGTGGGACTTGCTCTACTTCCTTTACAGTTGAAAGGTGACTACTTGTATTTCTAAGTTTTATGTTTTCCTGCTATCAAAATACCATTAGACACACTTTGAGGTCATATTTTTTTAGGTAGCAAAATCATTTTGGAGTCACTCAATTTAGGATAATTGCAGAAAATTACAAGAGCAGAGACTGATATTTGGTATGTGAAATATTTTTTCCATGACAGAAATCTGTCCAAAGCCAATACAAATGGAGAAAAATGTTGGCAGCAATCTAACGGTTAATCAGAATTCCATGTACATATTTAATGCAACATTTAGAAAGAGTGCAGGGCTGGGTGAGTTACTAATTATCCAGGGGTTTTGGGGATTTGCATTTTCTTTCCTCATACTGCTTCAGTAATGCGCTATTCATTTTGCTTCTAAGTTAGGTTAAAATGTAGTCTAAAAGCTATTGCATGTCCTGCCTTCCTTGTTAAAAAATTTATGAGAACTACATTTCACCATCTATCAGTGTGTCTTTTCATCTAGCCAGATGACGGGAAGCTCAGTACATGGGAACTTGTCTCCGTTTCTTCCCTCTGTCTTTTTAACCACTCGGAAAACACAGTTTAGGCGTTAGGGAAGTGTGAGGCACATGCAGCTGGCTTTCACCGACACAGTGAATTCTCAGCACTTCTAAAAAATATTAAGCCTTCAGTCAACAGGTAAAAGTATTTTATTCTACTGGTTTATAAAATGTGAATACTCCACTAACAAGGGACAGTGATAGCACAGTATATATACCCTTACTGGGGCTATTATTTATGACTGCTCTTTATATGGGTTGTCTCGGAGCTGTCAGTTATGGAAATGCAGATTGGAAAAGTATATGGTTTTGGTGTGACAATACTAACCATGTTTTGTCAGAATACATCAAATCCCTCATCTTTAAAAGAAAATAATGCAATTCCTTTCCTGTCACTAGATGAGTAACCAGAAGGTATTCATGATTAGATGAAATTAGAAACATTTTTCTCTCCCAGTTAACCTGTTAAATCAATGAGCTCACAAATATATAACTGTCTTTAAATCATGAATCGAACTAACTAGTTAAAAAAGAAACACACTTCATGCCTACACATTATGATAAGCTGATCTGTAGGTATATCTCTGTATTTCTACATGTAGTAAATGTGCCCATGTATATAAGAAAAGGGCTTTCAGCATGGTATAGCTTACCTATGTTTCCTGCACAAGTTTTGATTTCTGCTTTTGATAAAATGTGACAGTAAAATTGGTCTGATTCAGCTAGAATTACAACCTTCTGAACACGGCAGTCTCAGGCACGTTCACTCACTTGCTCATTTGAGAAGATTCACGCAGGAGCTTGTGACTGCAGCTGATCAAAGAGGCAGGCATCTAAACAAAATACGTTGTGAGTTTCTGAATGCTCCAAACTGAAACATGTCACTCCGAATCAGGGATGCTTTCAGCATGTACACCACTGTAAGTAGAAAAGACATGGATACCACACAGGGAGGGAGAGAGGAGAATTAAACAGGGAATCTGCCTGGGTCTCAAAACCTCTGAATTCACCCCTGAGCAAGACAACTTGAGGAACAACAAGAGTTTGGGAGGCCGGGAGTGATGCTTGTCGCCCCCCACGGCTTCACAGCACTGCACCCACCAGTCTGTTGTCCCGTGATAAAGAAGTGGTCAGTTTTCATCATGGCACCTACAGCTGTGATGCAGCCTGCTCGTTTCTCATCCCAGGTAGCTAGAGGGGTTGCTTGCAGGTGATACGGAAGCATTTAGGCTTATTGCAAACAGAGATTACATGAGGAATTAGGGTTCTATGACCAGTGCTTAGGCAGATGGCTCAGACAAAGCAGAGTGAACAGAAGTGGGAGGGACAACCCTACCGAAAGCTTTCTGATGCTATTGTGTACAGAGAAGGGACAACTGCACACTGAATATGGGGGCAGCTGAGCCTCACGCCAGCCCCTCATCCCCCCCGCCCCGGTATCTTCCTCTGGGGCTGCTGTGCCTCAGAGCCTGTTGGAGGAGCTCCGGGTGGAGATACCTGGGCCAGTGCCACACTCAGTGGACCTCGCTTGGGCAAGGCCGCCTTCATCTGACACCTGTGTCCCACATGGAATTTGCTCATCCCTCCAAGCTGGAGCCATGGAGCTAGACCCACCCCAAACAGGATTAGACATAGCAATTGCAATGCCGGCAACTGCTCTTTATGTGCCTGTCTGCCAGGGAAGAAATCTGGGAGGATGGGGGTGGGAGGCTGATGCAGATATTCCTATTCTAGTCTCTGCATGGGCTTTCAATGCAAATGTATTTAAGTAACTAAATTTCAAGTGGGGTATATGTTCAACAGTCACTAAAGCTAACTGTCTTCACTGGAGACAAATAAATCATTGCAAGCAATTTAGCAGGTAAACTTGACCAGGAACTTTGCTTTTGGTTTTCTTTTCTTTTTTTGATCAGAATACATGAGTTGACAGGATTGATTTAACCTAATTTCAATTTGGTAAAAATGTCAAAGCTGTCAAAGTATATTGATTTGTCATTTTCTGAACAGGAAAAAATTTGGATTATTTAAAAATCAAATTATCTTTTATTTTGAAGCTTATTTATAGTGAGAATTAAATCAATGCAGAGAAAATATGACTGAGAGATCCTTATACTTTAAATCAGTAGACATCTACTGATCTTGTTGTATGATACTGTTTCACCATCTCTGGCCCAGAGAAAAAAATCAGTTGATAAGCATCATATACTCTGTCACAGGCAAAGATGGAAACAGAATCTACATTTATTAATTTTAGTAGGTCAACACTCAGTCCCTTGCATCCTCCTCACTCATCATACAAATAGGTCTACACCTGTGCTTGGGTCTATGCTAGATAAGCATAAACCACTTTCTAACATAAGTAAAAAATCTAAATTAGAAATTCACTGACTCCAAGTTTCATAAATCTCATAATGAAAGGAGTGTTTTTCCAAACCCAGACATCTGTACTGGCGTTGGAGTCCTGGGGTTTGTTCAAGTTCTCTGCATGGTTGCTAATTCTTATGAGGTGAAAAAGTATATCTAAAGGCATAAAATCTGAATTTTAAGACTCCTAGTATGACTTATGTAAAGTAAGTGAAAAATGATTCATGATTATGCCTTAATGTAATCTCCCCAAAAGAAAAGACAAGCCCTATTCACTGATTCCCTGAATCGCTGCCTGCATGCTTAGGCTTAGTAGCTTGGTGTTCAGCGCCTGTGGACACAGAGATAACGTTCTTTCAACCCTCCAAACATGTTATGTCAGGTTGCATCATGTCATACATGAAGTGACTTAATGGGATGTGACACCGTGTAGCACAGCACTGTGCCTGGCCTTGAGAGCCGAGAAGGGAGTTGAAGGGACTCTGAGCCACGCCCATGGTGATTTGAATCCCTGGCTCTGGGGACGATACTGGGCTCACATGTGACATCGGTTTTAAGCAGGTTTCTCTGTTCATGTCATATTGCTCTGGTGCAAATCAATGGCACTACCTCAAGCTGGTGATGAATATTTGCTCCTTACGAGCTTGGCCACATCATCTTCTCTGTTGCAGAAACCGAAGAATAAAGGGAAGCATCACTTCACATCTATAACGAAACACACTGGGCACAATATTTCACTACTCACTGAAGCAGCTCTACTGCAGCCCAATGCAGACAGCTAAAGGTTCAGCCTTGAAAGTTGTAGCACTTTACTTGCATTGAAACTGACATAATTACTCTTTTAGCAAGTTGCGTATGATGTTTGTAAGACTCATGGTTTGACTTCAGGGATTCAAAGCAGTACATTAATTGTCTTGCTACTGCAGTATTAACTCCTGCTTTTTCCTAGTACATATCAGAGTATTTTACCAATCTCTGCTGGAGAAGGGCTGAGCTAGAAGTCCATCACAAGTGTATCAAACAACCTTTCTTGTCAGATAGCAATTACCCAAATGCAAATCTGGCAACTGTTTGGCAGACTGCTAGCAGCAAGGTTCACTGTCCTCTTCTCCTGTCTTCATTCCTCCTCCTCCTTTTTTTTTTTTTCTTTTTTATATTTTGCTTGAAATGTTGAACTGTGTAGTGTAAGCTTTGGGGTTGTTACTTTCCTTCACTTCCCTTTTCACTCCTGACCCTTCCACATGGGAGCCAGAAAGAGAGAGATGCCGTATTCCTCCAAAAGCTATCCTTTCACTTGGATTACCAGAATTAGAGAAGCTTCATAAAGGCTCAGATGCTGACACATCGCTACAGATTTAACAGCGCCAATAAAAGACGCTCTCTCACCAGTCACCGTGGTCGCCCCCCTCACTGAGAGAAGTGGGGATTATAAAGCTGCCATCAGCTTGCCAAATTAGGAACGTGTGGCTCTCCCAGTGAAGCGAGGCTAGCACATTCGTAGACGGTACATCTCCTGCTGCCTGAATAGGGACGCTTATCCATGTGTGCTGATTACATAAATGTAAATGGTATCTTTTCCAATCTATTTCCTCACACACGGCTGCCCAGAAACCTTCAAATTAAGGGTACTATCCAGTTTCATTGGTGAAACACAGAAACTGATGGTAACACAATCAGTTCCAAAGAGGAAAGAAAAAACATCCATCTATGGATAATCTTGTTAGTTTACCACATTCTAACTAATAATAATGTATAGTAATAATTATAATATCTAAATAATAACATAAAAAAAAATATTATTCTTAAGAATAAAATAAAGATACTTAACTATTTTCTGTTTCTAGTAGATAATTCTCTGTGTAAGCACAGTCTTTTTTTTTCAAGGCTCCATTCCCATGTGTCTGACAAACTGTTGAAGTTTGTGTTCAAAATTACTTACTGAAACTACTTTCAGTGATTAGGACAATTTATCTAATGCTAACTGTGCTCATGCAAACCCCAAATGAGCTGATTGATACAAGAGAGTGATATTGTAGGACTGGGATCTAGGAAACCTGATTTATAATCAGGGTTGACGTTTCACACTCTATCCTATTAAAGACAGCAAATCCTAGCTTAGGAGATGGAGACCTTTTGGTTAGGATACAGCAAAGGAGTAAAAGAAGCAAAAGTTTGGCAGAAATTGAAACTTTCAGTTTGCTGCTAAACACTGTTGCATTTCTTACCAACCCTGCTCAGGTATTTATCTATTGGACTTAGGTCCTCTGTGTGACAGCAAGTGATCCCCTCCCAGGTATCCATGTGGGTCAAATGTAACTGCTTCTAAATTTATATAGGCCAAATAATTTGCAGAAACCTTCTTCCTCATGCTGTGGACTATGTAGTATGAAAATACTTCATTCTTTGCAGTCTTAAAGCTTAAAGCTGTCATGTAAGTGAAGGTTTCTGGGACAAGGTCTTTAGAAAGAGGTAAGGTTTCAGCAGTAAGCCAGGAGCCAGAAGTGACTGAGCTCTAGTGCTGTCGCCGCTGCCTTTCCAGCCATCCTCAGTCCACAACCGCATTCTCAAAAGAAACCATTGATTTATATTGCTGCTATGTTCTCATGTTCAGCTTGAAGCCCTGGATGTATTTGTTCAGTCAAGCACTCAAAATCCGTGGCCCCTGCTGAACATTTTGGCTCCAGCCTCCTTACGGCTCAGGTTTCTCCACCTGTTAACCCAGGATGACGCTTAGGCATCTGACTTAAAGTTTGCAAGAATTATTTCACTAGAACTAGTAAAGTGCTTTGAAGTTCAGGCTTGTGTCTACAGTCACCCGTTTTGATTGCTTTGTTCTCTTATCCTGCCTTAAAATTCATTTTCCCGATGAAGTAAATCTCTTCATCAGGCCTTCTCACAGTTAAAAAAAATACACACAGACAGAAGGTGGGAAAGGCTCCCAAGGCCCATATGTTATACAGCATGTTTCTTGCATAAATATGTCATGGGTATTTTAGTAACCTGCTGCCTTCTGGCATGAGATGTATTCAACTTCCCATTGTTTGCACAGACAGTTGGAGCAGGGGAGGATGAAAATCCACAGAGGGAAGTCTGATACTCTTCCGTCTTGTCAAGTCGTGTTCATTTTGGGGGGAAAAACAGTCATTCTTTGATTTGCAGATGTGCGTAATAGTATGAACCACAGTCTTATAGCAAGTCATATACCAGTATATCACTTGCTGCAAAGCTTAGAAACAAAGCAGAACAAAAGCTAGTATTGTGGCAGTTCATATAGGAGAATCTACTCATGCTCCTCTCGGTCTTTACTACGTACTCTATTTGTATGCTAAAGAGGAGACTGAATTTAAATTCACAGCTTTTCTCTTTTTTGTTAAAATGAGCTTTCTGAAACATGAACATCTGAGGAGATTAACATTATTTACAGCTTTGATTTATAATGGTTAACCATCATCTAATCAAGGAATGTGAATTTGTTGTCTGTTTGGTTACCTCCAACACTTGTAAGTCCTTATCTATCAGCAGAAACCCCACACTTTTAATTTAGTGGGTTAATTTATAGATCTTGCTCAAATCTTATTTAACAGACTGATTTATAAACATTAGACAAAATGATCCAAATGATAAGTGTTAACTTTGCCGTGAGATTTATGCATTCCAACTAAGAACATGGCTGTATTTCTTTGGTTGGTTTACAAATGATAACATTAATTAGTTCTCTAGCTGTCTGATTAGAAAATATCTTCTATCCTGGCCATTAAGTTCTGATTTATCTTTTTGACGTATAACTATGTCTCATAATTTGTTTCCACAGAGTTCTGATTTATTAATGTAATGTGCTAAATTTCAAAACATAAATTTCAAAAGCTCTGAAATAGATGTAAAAAAAAAATTCTGACTGAAAAATAATCCTTGGAAGCATAAAGTAGACTTTTTTCACAATTTTGCTTGAAACTATTGAGGGAGTTTGCCAGGAAAGTTTTCCTCTTTTATTCTTTCTGCATAAAAAGTCTCTGGATTTTAAAGCACTGGCAACTGCTAGAGACAGACACATAATCCCAGTGTTACAAGCACTGATGTTCCAGTATTTGATCTGACTGAACTGAGACAATTAGAGGCTACTGGGCTCAACTTAGGGAACTGGGACACTGTTTGGTTTCAATATACCAGCACCTCCAGTGTTTTCCTTCTTTGAGAGAATAACCAAAGTATTTTTTTACTTAGCAGGAGTTGTATGTTCTTTCCGCAAACACCTGCTGCAGGATTTGTGTTTATCAGTACCATGCTCTCACCTACTGAGTGTAGAGTTACTGCCTTCTGGCAAAGAGACTTGCTGCTCCAGGGATCCTGGGCAGGGCTGGAGAGCACTGGGTAGGGATTAGCCCAGCAGAGTAGCAACCTTCTAAGGCCCCCTGTGCTCGGCAAGAGGAATTTTACAGTTCTCATAAATATTACACAAAGTTTAGCTAATCCTTTTTGTTTATTTTTTTCAAAGATTCCTCTTCCTTTTTTGACCTGCTGGACCTTTTGGGTTGTTTCTCACCAAGCGTTATGTTCTAGAAAGACTTCTTTTTCTTTTGAAATAAGCCTACAGACAGCCATTGGCAGTAAAAAAAGATGAGGGCTGGTTCTCTGTGTATTCTGCTAGGGCCAAAACCTGGTTCCATTGAAATAAACAGATTTTGCCATTGATTTTACTGTGCTTGAACTCTGGATTTTAAAGAAGCAGGAGCAACAAATATAGGGTAAAGGCTGCAGTCATTCTTGAAAATCTGTACAACACCAGTGACCAAAGAAATCAAGCAGAAAGATTTTGATTTGTTTTGGGTAACTTTACAGACACACCACAGAAAAAATGCTGCATTGCGTATCCAGGTACTTATATGGAATACATTATATAACTACTAAATAAGCCTTGCCTCCCTGTGATACTGTTTCAATGACACCAGGATTCAAATGACACTGAAAGGCTGTTTGTACGATATGTTGCTAAGATCAGTAAGAAGGACCTGCAAAATAACATTGCAAAGAATCTAATCACTCTCAAATTTACACTCCTGCTTAAAGCCTCAGCATCTAAATATAATAATGCATTTCATGGTTTATTTAATTAAAATGATTACTAGATGAATTTTTGTATTATAATATTACAATTCTGAAAGTGAACCTTTCCCTGGAATCAATGCAGGATCCATGTGTCTCCCTTTGTGTTTGTATAAAACCCTTCAGCTTGATTAGAGGATTTTGGGAGCCACTAAAACCACAGAGAGTTTGGGAAGCATCCTTTATTGCTAATGAGATTTCTTATTATAATTTGCTGTTTCCATTCTCATGCAACCCAGAAAAAGTTCAGAAACTAACCCTCAAACATTTCAAGTTGGTGGTCAGTCTGAAAAGTTTGGAAGGAATTTTACTTAAAGCAGCCCAGACATTTTTTTAATTGAAGCTACAGAAAAATGTTGTTCTGCACTTTATAATTCTGCATTTAAAAATTCCTCCTAAAATTCTGACTTTTAGGAAGATCTAGAGTTCCTATGCTTTTGGTTTTCACATTTGGCAGAGGACGGATGGTGCTGTTTTGTGCATCTGGTACGTGCCTAGATGATAGAAAATTTTAAGGTAAATATTAATATAGAGATAAATGTATAAAAATATAACTCCCCATATGTGACTAACAGAGACTTGTTTGGCTCTGCTACTCCATATAATGGAAAGCTAGCGCTGAGTCAAGTAGTAGGACAAATTAGTAAGGTCCCAGTTCCATGCTTAAATGATTATGCAGTCTCTTATGCTTGAGCTAGCACATTTAGAAATAATTTGAGGTTTCTGTGGGTATCTCTATGCTGCTAAATAAAAGAAGAAAGAGGAGAAAGGCTGAGTACTGCACCCCACTCCTCCAAACTGACCACCCAAACAAAGATATAAAACTTGATAGATTCTTCACTCCAAGAACTGATCCAAAAAGATAGCATTGAGCAGATGATCACACTGTTTAGTCTTGTTCACCTAAAAGTGTCTTCTAACATCTCTTCAGGCTTTGTGTCCTAAACATACCTATATATCCTTTTGTCATGCCCTACAGCATGCAATATATATCCTCCCATTTCACGCTATAAAAACAACTCTCTGATGAGCTGCAAAAGAGCCCAATTCCTTGCAAATCTTTGGGCTCCAAAAAAACACACATAAAATAATCGTTTTGTTTTAGGACCACATGAGTCTCAGAGGAGACCTGGGGCCTCATGCTAGATCAAAGACCCAAACTATCTGCTGTAGTGGCATCTGGTCTTAAACATTGTGGCCACAAGCCAGCCCATGCTACTTGGGCTTTGGGAGCCAGAAATCAGTCCCTGGTCCTCTTTTATTTAGCAGTGTAGGCATAGTCAAGATGGGTGGTGCAGTATTGGACACCTCCTTAGGATCCAGTAGCTGAATCCCCATCCTCAGTGAATAGGCACGTATCTTCCACACTTCTCTTGCTGTCAGAGCACCCTTGTGCCACAGGCAGAGCACGAGTGCTCTCCTTCCACCCCACACCCAAGGTGAGGAAGGTGCCGTGACTGTAATGACTTGGAATGTATACTCTGGGGAAGGGCTGACAGGCCTCAGAGTCAGGATCTTCTCTTTTTGATGCTTATAGGCAATGTCATCACCTGATGATGCCTGGGCAAGATGTACAAAAAGACAACCACATGAAGGCAAGAATGGCAGAGGACAGAAGGCAGGGAGAGGAGGAAGATCTGCTACTGATCAGATGATTCTGTTGGATCCCAGCCTACGACTGATCAGAAATTGGAGCAAGGAGACCAGTGAAGAACTGCTGCTTGGAGAGGATGCAGTAGGAAAAGAGAGAAAAGTAAGCAAATTGGTTCTGGAACTGCGGGAGCTGGTGGTTATTTCAATTAAGCCAGTCATGTATGTCCTTTATAGTCACTGTCAAGAAATAAGACACTAGTGAAGCACGATTCTTCTCAACCTAAAATAGGCACCTAAAATAGGTCAAATGTGTACCCTCCTACATTTGATTACAGAAGGCACTTAGAAGACCAGGTCAGACATAGACATTTGTGTTGCAGAATCTGAAGTTAGGTGAGATGAATCCCACCTGTATGGACTACCAAGGAGATGGTTCAGTACTCAGATCTGGGAAAGATCAACCATGACAGGTTAGAAAGGGTGAGATGGGAAAGCAGCAAACTTAGGGAGAGTGAGGAGAGTCTCTGTCCCCTGGAATACATCCACCCCTGTCAAGACAGGACCAGAAATTCAGAGTCCCAAGTCTCACCCTTCCTTTGCTGTCCAATAAATGCCTATGAAAAGCACTGGCAAAGCTACTGTGGGCTCACACCAGTACTGCTGCTGACAGCGGTAACTACTCCATTAGCTTAAGTGACACATTCAGCTGTTTTAATGATTCACAGTCTGCTGCTGACTATGCAAATATCAATATGAATCCACAAGATGAAAATAGTTTTGAAAAACAAAACACCAAGTAAATTGCACACATGGACAGAAATACATTAAAGAACATTATTCATCTCCACAAGCTTAATAACGTTCTTTTAATGTTGTTTGTGTGCGCAGTAATGGTTTAAATTTCTCTGGCTCTTGAGCATGGAATTACAAGTATCCAAAATAAGATTGGGATTTCAATGAATATCTATCACATCAAAAACTATATAATGGGATTCAAATCCAAAAACTGAACAGACCTGTAAAATTCATTATTAGCAACTTTGTAATACTGCTGCACAACATTATAAACTATATTCCTTCCTCCCGACCCATCATCTCTGCCCCCGTGTCCAGATTGTTTTATCAAGAATCATGTATTGTACTCCAATCCTTCAATATTGTCCATGTACTCATTAAGGTAACTGTCTTTGCCTGCAAAACCTACTAAATTTTATTTGTCCTCAGCCTCATTTAGGCAATCCCAACTCCTTAGTGCCAAAATTGCCTCAAAGTCCAATGTATGTAAGCACAGTGGCTGACTGTCATCCTTCTCCAATGCTAATGGAGCTTTTAATTCCTTTGTTAACCCTTTGAAAATGCCAAGTAAAGATTTACAGTCTCCCTGTCCCTGCAGGGCCTCTGAAAAGGAAACCATCCAGATGGCAAAACGCAGTTCTGCAGTAACCCTCTCCCACAACTGCCAAATGCAGGAATGTGCTAAAGGCGCTGAATGCTCAGCACAAGAAATTTCACAACTCATTAGCAATGCCACATCAAAATAATAAAGAACAAAACCTAAACTGAAACCCAGCAGGCTGCAATCCCAGGGGTTAGCTGGCAGCAGCCTAGATGAGAATTTGATGTCAGGATTTGCACAGAAAATGTTTCTTGACCACTATTTTGGACTACAAAAATGTTACAAGCTTCAATCTACAAAAAAGTTGCAAAAAATTATTGACTCAGTCACCTTTTGAGGACGCAGATGCTGCAGGGTTTAGAACTCCCTTGGTATGTTTTCAAGAATTAGAAGCCAAATTATTAGATTTTTTTTTTCCCAAAGAGAGGGTACAGCTGCTTTTGCCACCCTAATTTTTACATTACTCTTTCCTGAAAGAATGCTGGGGGAGTGTGAAACTGATTTTAAACTCCTTTTGGCAAAAAGAAGCAGCAACTGAGCTCTGGGAAATCTGAAATTCTTTCCCCTAGAACTCCTCACTGCAGGCTGACCTTTTCTGTATTCAGCACTGAGGACATCGTGCTATCTACTGGTTACCCACAACAAACTTGTTTTTTCAAGCTCTCCAGATTTTCTGAAGGGATAGAAATGAGCACATTTTAAAACAAGCCAAATTATTTACTGCCAGATTATTTACATTAACTACTTGTGCTTCTTATCCATGAGCAAACTTCAGTTTTCTGAACCCATTTGGTATTGAAGGTGATTCAACAAATGCATTCTGCAAATGTATTTCAGCAAGTGAGAAGCTCTTCAGCTGCTCAGTACCACTATTGCTTGAAGAATGCATCCATTTATAATTTGATTTTCCCACTAAAGGGTTAGTGGCCCACTCACAAGCCACTGTCCCTGATGTTTGGGTGATTACAGGGTTGACAGCTGGCCAGTTTCCAGCTACCCTTGACTCATCTGAGCCACAGCATGCATACAGCTGATTAGCACGGGGCCACGTACCTGCATGTCTCCTGGTACCCCTTTATTTGTTATTTATTTGATTCGTGAGGTAGCAGCCTTAACTGGCTAACCAACAAAACTTTTTTTGGGCACAAGATGAAGTCACTGGTGGCACTGAAATATTTGTCTGACAAATTTTAAAACAGTAATTGCATATTGGAGCTTGTATTCACACGTTGCTTCTTCCCCTGCTTTCTCAGAGGATTACCTGGGTAAAGCAGAGCGCTCCAGCGGGTGCTTCAAAGTGAGCCAACGGGAGGTTTGCGGCGTGATGGGAATTTGTATGGCACTTAACTAGCATGAGTTGAGGATACTGTCACTGTCTTCCCCTTCTCCAACTTCAGCCCCCAGCCTCCCCCAGCTCTTTCTTTCCTCCTCTCCCCCTTTGCTGCCTCCCTCCATCCCTGACTCCCCCTCTCGCACTCCTGACCCACCCCCAGGATCCCAGCCATCCTTTCCCAGCAGGCCCTGCACCTGCTCTTGCCCCTCCTGTCATGTATAGCTGACATCCTACACACTCATGGGAACAATAAATGGGCACCCTGTGGACCCCATCTCCTGCCTTCTGAGGACTGGCTCTAGTATTTTGCATTAAAATAAAAAAAATCTTCTCTGGTCCTGTTCACTGACGGGAGTTTAGTCGCGTAGAGATACCACGAGCAGAAGCTAGCTCCTGTCTCATTCTGGAAAGGGTGGACCTAGGGTCCTGGGCATTTGACTATTGATTCCAGTCATTACAGGTTTTATGATAAATTTAATTGTATAGGCCAATTTGTAACAAAATTCTTTGTAGGAGCATCTGATATGAATTGATCTCCATGATGGAAAAAGGAGTAATTCCTACACTGCGCTGTGAAAATCAACTTCTCACAACTTCCTTCAAAGTCCTTTTACTGTGTGAAAGCTGGCATTTGATTGCTGTCTGCAGTTTCACAGGTCCCTCCTTGGGGAACTCCTAAATTACCCTAATATTTTGGCAGGCATGACAAGGACATCCTTGAGGTAGGGTTTTAATTAGGTCACATAACAGGACCAATAGTAGATTATACAACAGGAAGGCTGCACCTTTTTATGTAGAGGTATGTGATCATAACATTAGAGTCAAGACTGTCATTTCCATTATAAATCTTATTTATGTTCAGGGTTGCTATCTCAGTTGCAAATATTTTCTTCAGACTAAAATCTGACTGACAAACCCATAACTTGGAAGCAAATATTTACATTGTATGGAAAAAAACCTACAGTTTGGTGCTTTGGTGTTTCGGCATTGCATTCGGAGACAAAATAAAATCAGCCTCCATTTAAAAAACAAATAATAAAAACACGCCACAGCCAAGCAGTGATCTAAAATGATGTCTCTCTGGGGAAGTAAAGAAAGATATTCATAAAGGCTAACATTAGCCTTGGGAAGGAAGTATGCTGTATTCCCTTTATGGCCTAAAGTAATGAAGGCTCCTCCACAGGGCGATTTGGAGCAAGAGACTAACTTAGGTACTTTGAATCTAGCCCCCTGTAGGAATCTGCCTCTCCGCTGCCTGTAGGCATGCGCTTGCAGGTTGCAGAGGGTCTTTCTGAATATGCCTCTTAATGTTCTGATAATGCACTAGTAAAAGAGACCATCCAGGGTTGGAAGAATTAAGCCTTTGCAGCAGTTACAAGGGTTTTAGGAACCAACAACAACAAAAAAAATTGCCCCTTTTTCTCCTTCTGGTTTGGATGTGAGCTGAGCACCTGTCTCACACAACACTTGCCACACTCTTACTCCCCATAGCATCAGGCTGTGAGAACTTGCCAAGGTATTGATCCTCAAACATCCATTTTCATTAACAAGCTGAGCATTTGGGGGAGAGGGCATATATCCCAAACTTAATCGTGTCTACCAGCTTCCCTGTCTATAAAATCTGAAATGACAATAAGGTGACTCACTGCTTAGTATTCTTAAGGGAAGAGCAAGATCCCAGAGGACCAGAGCTTATCATGACTGCACACACGGAGGTTCTTTTGAGGAAATGACCTGAAAGCTCTTTATAAGCTTTCTTATGGAGTGTAACTAGTATTAATTCACAGGGATGTTTTGTTCAAGAGAAGTATCTATTCAAGGAACTCTGTACTTCAGAGGCGGGAGCAGACTAAGCTTCCTTCAAAGCACTCCACTGGTCTGTAGAAGGTAACAGCAGGACTTGTGACACACATGCATTTTCAATTCCAGTCTCATAATTGTAGGAAAGGACTTAATTCTTTGAAGCTAAAGCAGAACAGAACCCAACCCATGTTTTTTCCAGCTTCAAGGTACTTAAGAGCTTCCTCTTTTTCATGTACTGTTTTTGTTTCTGAAACCATCAATTCTCCCTTAGCCCTAAGACACTGATGCTTTACGCTTTGCATGTAAATTAAGGGACACTCATCAAATTACTTTGACCGGTTGATCAAAATTTCATTTCACTGAGTCCCGAAGTCTTTTTCTTACATTACATTGCATATAAAAATGATTCTTATATCCTTCATTTTCAGATATGGTTACACAGACAGTTTTAGGTTAATACAGATGGTAAACAAATGCAACAAATAATGAGATCTTAAACCATTTCATGAGATTACTGTTCCACTAACAAGGCAAAACACAAGTCTTCCACAGCACCAACAAGCAAAGCTGAAAGATGTAATCAAACATTGCGGACTGTAATTGAGGATTTGGGCAAAACAGGATTAACACATATTTGTCTGGTGAGTTGTAGAGTAAATTACAGCTGCTCTAAGGGAACTACTCCAAACTGGTGACTCTGGAAACCTCTAGACCGGTGGAGAACTGTAGGATTTCAGAATACTTCAGCTACATGGAAAGCATGAAATGCTGAGTATATGCAGAATTCATGTGAAATTTTTTTTCTCTGTAGCTTTTGCATATCTCCAGTGAGAGGATGCCGATAGTACTAGGTCATGCAGAAGAAGAACTGTCCTGGATCAGACCCGAGGTCACTCCCAGCACTGTTTCCAACAATGTACATACAGATTTCTAGGAAAGAGTAAAAGCATATTTTGATACTTCCCCTGTGTAGTCTTCCAGTTTCCAACAGTTTGCAACTCAGAGGTGTTTTTTTAAGTCAGATGTGGATTCTAAGTGCTCAGTAAGGCTAGAGGAGTTGTCTGGACTCCTTGACTTAGTTTAAATGTTTGGGGTTTTTGGTAACAAGGCCACAGGTATGGTTACAAATTGTACAGAGATCTACATGTGTGAGAAAAAACTTGGTTGCTCACCTTAGATCTCTGCATTGTCTTATGGAGGCATTAACATCCCTTCATTGACCATATGTCATGGTTTAACCCCAGCCAGCAACTCAGCACCACACAGCCACTTCCCCCTCCCCCCTCCCAGTGGGGTGGGGAGGAGGAAAAAAAAAGTAAAACTCGTGGGTTGAGACAAGAACAGTTTAGTAACTAAAGTAAAATAAAATACACTACTAAATAATAATAATAATAATAATAATAATAATAGTAATGAAAAGGAATATAACAAAAAAAAGAAATAACACCCAAGAAAAGACAAGTGATGCACAATGCAATTGCTCACCACCCACTGACCAATGCCCCAGCAGTGATCCGCCCCTCCCAGCCAACCCCCCTGTTTATATACTGGGCATGATGCTCCATGGTATGGAATACCCCTTTGGCTAGTTCAGGTCAGCTGCCCCGGCTGTGCTCCCTCCCAGCTTCTTGTGCACCTGCTTGCTGGCAGAGCATGGGAAACTGAAAAGTCCTTGGCTTAAGATAAGCGCTACTTAGCAACAACTAAAACATCAGACTGTTATCAACATCATTCTCACACTAAATCCAAAACACAGCACTGTACCAGCTACTAAGAAGAGAGTTAACTCTGTCCCAGCTGAAACCAGGACACCATATAACAAACTGATGCCCCAAACTAACTTTGGCACCTATAGTTAAATGCGTAAAAATAGGCTAAAGTGTATAGTGTTAGTACCCATTTTGTGTGAAAATAAAACTAGGTTTTTAATTTATTTGCCTTTGGGGTTGGGTGGGAAGGGAGAAGATTTGGAAGATAAAGGAAGATACAAAAAATAATTTCTCAGGGTTACCATGTGCTAACAACAGGTGAAGTGCTCTTCACAATGTATGCAAAGGCCTAGAGAGCAGCTCGCCCAACCCAAGCTTAATTAGCAGCAACGTCCATCCCTGGCTGGACTCTCAGCTTTTGGGCTCAGCAGTTCAGCTCTGCCTGGATGTTGGTTACCACCATGAAATTTCTGGCCTAGCACTGTAGCCACAAGCCAAATTCTTTGCTGGAATCAATATTTCAGCACAAACTTCTCCTAACAGTTTCTTTGGAGGCGAGGGGGGAAGAGATTAGCTTTGTATTTTGTAAAGACTGAATACATTTGAAGAGTTGACATTATTGCCTGGAGTTATTGGTTTTACAAGACACTGTGAACAGACCTTATTAATTTTTATATTTTAGCTTTTATATTTTATGATGAAGTGTGAATTTAGAGCTGTATTTGTAGGAACATTGAGTTTGCAAACATACTTTGCAAATATACTTAAGCTCTAATGATTACAGAACTTGATCCTTCTCAATCTGTTTTTTCAGTAAAATCCAGTGAATCCCTAAATATAAATTTAGAAGCACTCTTTGATTTTACTTTTCAAGTAAAAAAAAAAAAGAATATACACATTTCTACGGTACCAAAAAAAGAAAGGAGCATGCACCACATCTAAATGTAATCTTGTTGAAGTGAAATCAATTCCACAAGCCACTTTTAGATCTTGCCTTTAGTTTGTGGATTTAAATTGCTTCTAAAATCTCATTAACCAAACCTCTGTATGGAAAGATTCTAACTTTGCTATGACAAAAGGAGGCTGTTCCCGACCCATATACACCCTTCACATTCATTTTCACACCTCATGCTGCAGAGATAAAAATACTCTGGTTTTGGCAGACGTGATCTGAACATTGTGATGACCTTAAACTTTGGGACAGCTTTAAAAATCAGAACATGGAGTTGCAATTCTACATTAAATAAAGTATATGAACCATAAAATTATGGATGCAAGTTATTTATTTAGGATGACTGTTAAATTTCAGGATTCCATATTGATTACTCTACTTGTATGTTTTTATCTTGAATTTCTATGTGCTTTACATTAAATAAAGTATATGAACCATAAAATTATGGATGCAAGTTATTTATTTAGGATGACTGTTAAATTTTCAGGGATTCCCATATGTGGATTACCTCTACTTGTATGTTTCTTATCTTGAAGATTTCTCATGTGGCTTCTTGCCTACACATTTCAAAGTTGATTTCTGACTTTTCAACTAGTTCAATGTATTAAAATTATGTGAAAATACACATAAATCTTGCACTTGTAAAATGATTATGTCCTCATTCTAATTGCAGAAGGCAGAGGCCTCAAAATCCAATATGCATTTAACCTCTGTACATATACCCAGTAATATAAATTTTTAAACTATTGCAGAAACTCTCTGTAAAAGGACAATTATTTTCTGTTTGGTTGGGGTTTTTTTTAAGAATTATTTGCCATGTGAAAGTGGCAACTTTAAAATATAAGTAATTTGGAAGATTCCCATCAGATTCAAACCAAATCTCTGCCTTTGTTATTAATTTCTTTTTTTGCTTCTGTTGGATTTGTCTGTCTGCACAGACAGTCACAATGTCTTTCCTGATAGTTCATTGCCTTAGGTATTTATTACTGTATTGACATGATTTAAAATTGCTGAAGGACAAACAGATGCCTTATGCCTAAATGGAGCAAATCTGCAAACCTTAAATCTGACAGATTATCATCATCTCTTTTTAGAAATATTGCATGGTTTACACTTGCAGCTGTACATCAACAAGAAAAAATGTGGTGACTAGTTAGCTTTAGAATAGCAGTACTGGATTACAAGTGTGTGATTTCTAATAAGTTTTTTTTCCTAAAAGGTAAGAGATGGTGATATTTGTACTATTATAAAGAGAACGTGACCCTGGACCTTCCTATACATGTATTAAAAGTTCTTTGCTTACAATGATAGTTTACCCTTGTTTCATATAACTAAAATGTTTTAAATAATAATAGAATATGAGGAGGTGTATTTGGGGTGAGATACCAAGAACTGAAGCAAAGGCAGAAGAGTTCTGTCTATGATCTATGTACGAGTAGCATAAGTCAGAACTGAAATGAATATTTCCTGAATAATTTCATAAAGTATTTTTAGTCTTTAAAATATTGCTTTGATAAATGAATGCAGCTCACTATAGGTGTGCGCCAAGAAATATGTTCCATTCATCCGCTCTTTCATCTTTTCTATCCAGGGTTCACAGACTCCTGTACATTTCACATACCAGGTCCACATAGCGTTTGGACATACATTAACTCAATCTTTCCTGCCAGCATCTCTTGGGTTAGTACTGGGCTCCATCTTCCCATTGTCCTCTGGGAGCTGCTAACCTGAGCTCTCTTCCGACATTCCTGTTACACTGGGTCAAGGCAGACCTCGGCTGTCAAGTTCTGCCTTGTCCGTCCTTGAATATTCCCTTCCAGAATGGAGTCGTGGACATCGAGTTATCTTAAGGACTCTGGTCCTAGCCCTCACTACAGGATTTCTAATCCTACTGCAAAGTCAGATCCTACCTCTGACCTAAGAAACAGTCAAATGTAAATCTGTCTTAGACGTTATTCTTGATGAACTAGCAACAAGAGATGATGAGTCCCCTAATACAACATTAAAAAAATGGTGGCTTCACATAGCAAAAACACTGGTAATGGGTTACATTTCAAAGCAGCATGATTCTGTACATGAGAATTTTAGAACTGGAGGAAGTTTTAAGTTGTCAGAGTGATTTTTGGCATGGAGATCAGGGGTTACAAAATTCACTGAGTCAAAATCCTCTAAAGCTGAAAATCCCTAGGCTTTCAAAGAGGTACAACCTCTCTGAAATGAATTAATTCTGAATATTACAGTAATAATAATTAAGATTAATTCAGAATAATGTAGCAAAATTTACACTTCTGGAAAAGAAGGATTCAAGGAAGGAGGGAACAACAGTGAACAAGAGGACGGTGTGGGCTTGCAAGGGATGTTCTCTCTGTCCCCTGCACCTGCCCAAGAACCAGATCCTGAACATGTGCCTTCATGAAGCCACGTGGCTCTGGTGCCAGAAGCGGTGAGAGACAAGTCACTGGGAAATATGTAGGATTGGCCAAATGATGACCAGGCCTAACACAGTTCTCTGGGAATCCTGCAGGTTATTGTATGGACTCCAGGGCCTAATCTGAGCATGGGAGGGGGTGGTCTGAGCCCAAGAAGAAAGAGCTGTTACACAACTCTACAAGTAGCAGAAATTAGATGAAATGTGAAAAATTATAATATAGGTGGGGAAAAAAATTGTCAGAAACAATCAAAATAGTTTCCCTAATTACTAGCTGAAGACCTAAATGTTTAAAATGTAGTGAGATAAAATATATACATTGAAATATATATTGGTTTTCCATAGTTTCTCGCACGTTGTTCTTCTGGGAACTTCTATTGTTCTGATCCTTCCCTCTGTTCCTCTTCTTCTATCCTTAATCACACTGCACACCCTCGCTTGCCATTTGAATGCCCTCCAGTGAACACTAAGCAGCACCACCAGCACCCGTCACATTTTGTTTCTTTTACCTTCTTTTGCAGAAGGGGAAGATCTCTTGCAATTTAAGCCTTTTCCATCTAAAACTAATGATTTGTAACATTCTTAATTTTTCCTAGGTTTGAAAATATAAGATAGGAAGGATGTTATTTTTTCTCATTTTACATGAACACATGCATATTTATTAGGACAAAAGTGAACAAAAGGACAAATAAATGAGAAAATGTAAGAAGAAGAAGGAATAATTGTTATATTACACTGACATATGCTTTCTGCAGCCATACTATTAGCAATTGCCATAATAAGGGTGTCTCTGCCTGTATAGAGGCCTTACTCTGGCAGATGTAAAAGCATGAAAACCCTCAGAGATCAGAAGCAGGGTTTACAGGGTGATGTCCCAAATGAAGAACTAGTTTCAGATTTCTGAAATCGGGATTCTCTTTACTTTAGGACTTTCAGATCTCCATAGCCATTTGAGTTAAGTCATATTGATGGTCCCACATTTTCTTTCCACTGCCTAAGTGAGATTTTCTTCTGATATAACATTCAGAGAAGCCCATTGTAACTGTGCATATAGAATCTCTTTTGCATTTGAAAAATGTGCTAATGTGCACAGGATGTATTATTCATATCACGCCTGCTGTAATTTACATACCTCAGGAAAAAGTATTCATATTCTGGGTTTTCATTTGTTGCACAGACAATACTGATAATGTTTGCTAGAGTTGTGTGACTGTCTTAAAGTACAGTTGTTGGTCACCATGGAAATTTAGTGTAACTAAATAATCTTAGCATACAATTCACATTCCTTTATACGTTAGTATAATATTTCTTATGCTTAGTGGCAATATTTCCTGAGCACTTTGGCAAATGATGCGGTAATGGTATTCACGTATTCAGAAAGAGCAAAAGGGTATACTTTTAAGAGCAGGCACTGAAGCAGGTACTGTAGGACTCCATACATATTTTCCTAATGGATCCAAGTTTCATAGTTTGCAAGCAAAAGAATATCGGTCTTCCATCTTCCTAATAATGAATTCTGCAAACTAAATCTGAAATTTGAAATTCAAGATGAGTTTTTCTGGATTTGAACTTGAAAAATTGTGCCACGAGAACTTAATAAAGTTTTTTGCAGGAACTACAAGACAATACAGCTCTGTAGATATAATGTGGTTCCATTAGAGATGAAAAATTACAAGACTCAATTTTTATCTTTTACAGTAACTAAAAGCCAAACAGAGATTCAAACCCAGCGAATGAAAAATTGCTATCACAAACTGACAAGGAAACCAAGAGAAAATACTCTCAGGCCAGAAATCATCTTCCATCTCTTCTATAACCATATAAATAAATTCCAAAGAAGAAAGAGATCTGCCCTCAAAAACTGGCATAGCTCTTCCTCCTCCCTCTCTTTTAACTAGTGGAGAGAGCAAAACTGCCCTTGGGGCTCAAAGATCTATACAGGAAGATACTGGGACTCATGAGAAGAGTTTACTATAATATATTCCTAACCAAAAAAGTTACTGTGCCATCAGAGATCTTGTCGCTGTTTCTCTGTTTCCATTGCTGAGGTAGCTCTACAATGCTTAAACAGACAAGGACTTGCATAACCTTTATCTCTGTAGGCTTATCTAAGGCACAGAGGATGGGCTCCTTGCATTCCCCTGTTGCATCCCACAAGATACCTCCAGGTCAGCCCATTTGCCTGGAAGTTTGTAGCAACTCTCCTACTCTCTTGGAGATGTGGGTTCACTGCTGCTGCCCACATCATAGGGCCCTGCATCTCCTTACCCACAGCCACCTGCTTCACCTCTCAGGAGGGGTGTTGTGCCTCTTTCTGCCCCTTACACGGCACTGACAGAGCCACTCATTTTCCCTCAAGGCATATTTATTAAACAGGGCTCTATGACTGCCCCTACTGCATATCAGCAGCTCTGTGGCTTCCACTTTTATTCTCTGTTCATGCCAGGCTTCCTCATCCTTCGCTTCCATGCCCCTCTTTCCCTGTTTCTCTTCCCTGCACCTATCTTTTATGTGCATCAGCCTACTTCTGTCTGATACTCTGGAGTCTGGTTTTGAACTCTATATTTAGTTATATTTTCTCAAGAAGCAGTATGAAACAGTGAAGTTCTGAACTCAATTGCTTTGTGAATTCAAACCAAAACCAAAAATCTGGCCTGCAAGCTGCATATCTGCCACCCAATCTACTGCTGATGCTTGGTGAACACTTCTTTGTTGTCTTTGTTATTCTATAGGACCTCAGAAACAGTCTGATCATGATCAATCAAATGCACTTTAAATGCAGATTTTGCTGTTTTGCTTCAGAAACCCAACTAGTATCTTTAATACCATTCAAGGCTTATCTCTGTTGCCTGTATCCCCCGCTGTATTTGATCAGAGGTCAATGTGATCTGAGCGCTCTGTTTCCTGATACTATTCTGGGTTCAATAGATTCTCTTTTGCCAGGAGCTGTAAGTGTGAATCCAGATGTTCCCTGCTTAGAAGCTAATGCTTTTTAGTATGAATTGTTTCAGGCAGTAATACTTTAAAAAGTCAAGAGTAACATGTTCTCCTGCAAAGACCTTTGAACAAGAACTCATCTAAGTCAGAAATGCTTCACCTAAACCAGCTGGCCCCTGCTCACTTGCACAGTTTTTCTTATGCATGCAGTTTTTAAGGTATCATTTATGTCATTTAAGGGTTTGCAAAGATCAGGTGCAGAGTGCTGTCACTTAATAAAAGTTGACAATGCAGACAATGGACACAGACTATTCTTGTAGCTTCCTACAGTTGCGCAGCTTTGTGGGGAAGGAGTCCTTATTCAGAAAGGTGGTGCTTTTCGTTTACCAGTTAGCCAATTCCAGATTCTTCTTCAGTTTAGGAAATGAGCAAGCTAGTAAGCAAAACAAGTTGCAAATTTAATTCTATGCATACTAACAACTATTAATATTAAGGCCTTATATCTAGTGCTTGATAGACTTGTAATCTGACAGAATATGTAGAACTGTCTCTCCTGGTCTATTAATCTGGCATAAAGAATGACAGATATTTGTGAGTCCTTTTCAGTTCCCATTCCATGTAGTAGCAAAACTATCACAGATTAAATGGTAGAAAATATAGGCCTCACATGTTAATTTCATCCACTGTATTGCAGAAAAGCTAATTGCAATAGGGTCTTCATGTTTTGCACCAATGACTGAAATTTCTAATGTGCTTTGGTGAGTTTTGTAAATCAGTGAGAAACACTGATTTATTTTAAGTATACTGTATTACAAAAGTAGTTTGTTTATTTTACAGCTGTGTTTAAGGAACAGTCAAAACCAGAAGCAATAACGATACAACTAGTGCAACTGTAAGAGATAAGAAAGAGCTCTATATATAGCCCATGTTGTGGTGGAATCATCTGTATGGAATCCTCTGATTAGTCATGCTGCCAAGCTGCCTCCTTCCCCAGCACAGGGTTGTGCAGTCTACTAATGAACTATTTAAAGCTAACACCTAAAAAGCATTAATAGAACCTTTTAATGAACCCATTCAGACTACTTTTTTCCAGTTATCTTGACAGGTGGGTTGAGTTTAAACAACTTATACTGTATAATACTATAAAGGAAATGTGCTGTAGCATATCCTGTAGGACTAACAATCTCAGTATGATCAGCCTTCCCTAAACACACTGCTGTCAAATATACAAAAGCAAAGCTTTCACGTTAAAGAGAAGCATTCAGATTTTCACATTACAGAAGATGATCTAGGAAATTCTATTGCAATGAACAAATATTGCTCCCATTGATACAATCAAGTTCCTCTCTGGTGCAATCATGTTATTCCAGTTTTACACCTGTGTAGCCAAAATAAGAATTGATCTGTTTGTCTTCTCCAGACTAATATTCATACAAACAGCACTACATCCCTCTATGAAGCTGTGATATTCACAGTAATTTTAGTAAACACTCCATACTGAATCATACAAATCCTTTAGAAAGTGCTGTTTTCAACTTAATTTTACACGTAATTCTTGTGTCACTGAAGTGCAGTTTTTCCTCTAATCATATCAACTCGTTATCATAAAACTGGTGAGCCAATGGAGAACCTATATGGTCAATTGTTTCTGGTATTCCACACCATGCTTTTCCCACTGTCCATTAAAGATCATGAGTGATATTTTTGCTACAACCCCTGAATGTTTTCAATCCACTTTAAAATGAAGGTTTAAAAGTGATTGTCCTAAAGCCCTGCATATGCAGTAGAGATATGGTGAATACACTACAAGCACTTTTTAATGACACTGTAACGGCAAATATAGGAAAAGAAACTGAAAGGAAAATAAATCATATAATGGGAACATGATTTTTTTTCTCAAATTATCTAAAAGTTCTGCTATATAGAGGCCTTGGAAGGAGCACAGTCTTGAGAATTTGAGGTTAAATTATGAGAAATAGGGAAAGGCTGTGGCACATCTCTTGTATCTTAAATCCATTGGCAACTGCTATACTGTCTGTCTGATCCACTGTAGATAGTAGTTCCTATTTTGCAGGGAAGCTGGTACAAACCTGCATGCCATACTTCCATCATTGCTTTTATTCATGCAGCTAAATCCTAATACTAGAGGAGAAAAATTAAGTCAGCTTTAAGTTGAACCACTAAACGAGTCTGGATAACAGGCTGCTTTTATTTGTTACTTATTTATTTTTATTTATTTCATGCAGCCCTACTGAAAGATGTATTGTCATGACATGTGAGGAGACAAGCACGGTGGAGGACCAGACTGAACTGAACTGAAGGAGTGAGACCTCACAGTATCATTCATGCAACCTAGTGGGGTGTCCTGACAGCAATCTAAGCACTGAACCATTCCCAGGTTACGTCAGGGAGCAGCAAAAGCAGGCAGCTCTGAAAAGGATCTCACTAGATACTGACGTGGACTTCAGCAGCGGCAGATTAATCTCAGGGGACAGTCGCTTATCTGGATTGTTAGCACCTACTGTTAATGGTCCTACCACCCTACTTTCAATGTTCCAGGTTAGAGCAGACTTATGAGTAGACATGCTACCCCTGTAGGATAAGCATACCTATTGTGTCTGAATCTTAACATAATACAATTTTAAAGTAAAAACATTTGCATAACAGGGACTTCAGTTTCTTCAGGTTCTGCAATTTTCTGGTGGTAGGAAAGCTTTTCCCTCCACAAATGAAGAGTGGCAGTGGTGGAAAGGTTTGTTTCTGATCACCTCTACCAGCATCTGTGTTTGTCTTGTTTTCTTGGCAGAAAGTTATCAAATAACTATTTCACAGGTTCCTGAAAAAACTTTGTTTCATACTGAAAGCATTCCTGTGGACCCAAGCATTAGTTCAGAATGAAAAATTCACTATGATAAATGTTTCTGCAAAAAAGTAATAATGACTTGCAATGTACTGCAGTAATGCTTTAGGTGCCTTATCTCTTTGATTCGTCTGAAATCAGTCACTGAACTAACCACTATTAATTTATATTGTATCCATGTGGATGTCATATGCAATCTCATGAGACTTCTATTGTAACTCAGCAGTAATTTAACTAATCATTAGAAAGACTATCTTAGCCTAGTGAAATAATTTCATATTCATCATAACAATACCAGTCATAATGGATTCATGTGATATTACTGCCACTGTCATATGCATTGCTACAAAAATTCCATTATAATTTTGTTATAATGTAACATTATAATAAATGATCAGTAGCATGGGGGTGAGATGGCATTGTAAACCTGTAGAGACACTGTATTTTAATACAGTACCTTTATACCCTGAAAAAGCAGTATAGAAGTGCTTGTTTTCAGAGAGCACCTGCAGAGAAGTGGCTAACAAGCCACACGCAACACCTATAGGTAAACTATTTATTAAAATAGAGGATCTATTACACTGAGATTAAATTTGAGAAAGAACAAGTTTTGCATTTGTTTGATTTTTGCTAAAGGAGAAATAGAGTGTTTGGAGAAATTATTAAGTGGTTATTCAGAAAAGGCTTGATTCTCATGTCAAATCATTCAGAAATTTTTAGGTCCATGTTGTAGCAAGTAACTGTAGCCCTGATAGCTGTAGCCCAATGAAGTCTTATCTGCTCAAAAGGTAAAAAATTATCTCTTCCCTGAGTCCTGAACTGTAAGCCTATGTTTTGGTTTAATCAGCCTGTTTCCTTTTTATGTTTTCATCATTTGTAAAGGTCTCCTTCTCTTTGTTCTCAACACCACAATGACTTTGAAGCTTACTTTTGTACTTACACATATGAAAGTACAGCCTGTTGCTACCTGAGTCCTATTCAGGCCTGGACAGCTGTGGTCTCGTCGCAGGTGACAAGGATTTGAAAACAAAATCCAATAATTCACAGGTGTCCTGGTTTTGGCTAGGACAGAGTTAATTTTCTTCCTAGTAGCTGGTATAGTGCTGTGTTTTGGATTTAGTAGGAAAAGAATGTTGATAACACACTGATGTTTTTAGTTGTTGCTAAGTAGTGTTTATACTAAGTCAAGGATTTTTCAGCTTCTCGTGCCCAGCCAGCAAGAAGGCTGGAGGGGCACAAGAAGCTGGGAGGGGACACCATCAGGACAGCTGACCCAAACTGGCCAAAGAGCTATTCCATACCATATGACATCATGCCCAGTATATAAACTGGGGGGAGTTAACTGGGAGGGGGGATCGCGGCTCAGGAACTAACTGGGCATCGGTCAACGAGTGGTGAGCAATTGCATTGTGCACCACTTGCTTTGTACAGTTTAATTCTTTTAGTATTGCTATTGTCATATTATTATTATCATTATCATTGTTTTTCATTCCTTTCTGTCCTGTTAAACTGTCTTTATCTCAACTCACGAGTTTTTTTTCCTGATTCTCTCCCCCATCCCAGGGGTGGGGGGGCAGTGAGTGAGCGGCTGCGTGGTGCTTAGCTGCCAGCTGGGGTTAAACCACGACAACAGGTAAACCACTGGGAAGTGTTACTCACTGGTTAAAGCATGTGCAATTCTAAGCCAAACAATTCAAAACATTGCTTGCCGATATTTATGAAAAGGTTAATAAACGGAAAATCACAAATGATTAAGTGCAAATAAAGTATGGTAGGAATCTGCCTGACATACAAAGCAGAGTGCCACTATCCACTTCGTTTTTAGCATCATGCCTGATGCAGTCTCATGTCAGGTGTCCCTTGATCCTCTGCTGTGGGATATTAACTTTCCATTCCTCCTCATTGATCTTACCAACCTCTGTCCTCTCTATTTCTTTATACTTAACCATTTCTCCATTTATTCTCCTCCACTTTCTCCTGTTCCCTAGAAGTATCCCATTTCTATCTTGGCTATTAACTCCCTTTCTTCTCCTCCTCCTCTCTAGTAGCTCATTTTTCTTTGTCCATTTATCCCCCTTCATTGCTGTCTTGCCAGAAGTAGCCATGCTCTTTCTTATTTTTGAGGATATGCCACCTCGGAAAGCCAGGGAAAGATCAGGGCTGTGATATTTCTCATTTTCTTCTTCACTGATCACAGAAGGTTTGAAGTCACTGAGAATGGGGATACCTTTAGTTGGAACTCAGACAGGCAGCTGTCACGACTGCTGGGATCCTGCAGGGAAGGATTTCAGTGCTGTAAGTGACATCTCCAGCTACCGTGCCAGCACAAGTGAGTAGAGGTCATATTGAGAGGAAAAAGAATTTTACTCTTGTTGCTGAAACTCTTATTAGCCAGCCTGGTTATCAGTGCAGGCAGACACCCGCACGGGTGGTGATGGAGATAGACACTGTGTATCACAGGCAATAGACTTTTAGGGAGAGCTGGCTGCTGCCTCGCTCTACTTCCTTACATCAACTATTATGAGCAAGGAAAAATTTGTCTTGAGGCTGTAACGAAGCAGGAGGAAGGGCAGAGGTGGCTGGCTCCCAGTGGCTGGCTGCTGGCCAAAAGCTGCAGGCCTGAACGTTGGGTCAAAGATTGTGAGGCTGAGTTACGAGAGAGCCCGCTGGTACATGAGAGGAGAGACAGCTGGGGATGGCTGTCACGGGCACTGCAAGCAGTGGACGAGCAAGTGGCTTGAATCAGGTGGGTACGAGACAACCATTACATCCAGGAAGAGGGGATTTGAAGCTCCAGACGTCTCCCAAAGAGTGACACTGTGAAGGCGTGCTGTAAGAAAGGAGCAGCAAAATCCTGGTAAGGTCTCTAGCCACAGAGTCACAGGCTTTAAAGGTCTGACTTAGGTGCTTCAAAGGGATGTAAGTCCCCAGCAAAGGGATATAAAAGTCATGTCAGAAGAACTATCCAAACAGCGTTTGTGTACTGAAGAGAGTCGTGTTATGATTTGGATTGCAGTAGCACCCAGAGACAACAGCTAGAACAGTGGCCCCGATGCACTTAGTGTAGTGCATCCCTATACCAGCAAGTGCTCCTTGCTCTGAAGGGCTGCCAAGCTGAACTTCAAAGGCAAAGGCCAGCACTGTAAACCTTGCAGCTTCAGAGGTGCTAATTGACCTTTCCAAGGTCACACCATTCTGACAGATGAGAGCTAGGAATATCACCCATCTCTTCCAACTCCTCGGTCAGTGCCCTACCTGCTAGACCATATTTCCCAGTAACAGTCACGCTCCTCTAATTAGTCTTGTTTCCTTGGAAACCTGCATGACAGAGCAGACCCAATTATTCCTTTTTTGAGACCCTCTAAGGCCAGCTCTGAGGATGACAACAAATATTCAAGGCCACCACCAGCCCACCAACTACTGTCTCATTTTTCTTTTTTTCCCTCCCCTCTCCTCATTTCCTTTTTTAAGCAACATAACTGGCTCAGGAAACTCCGGTATTTGTTCCTCTGAAAAGTCAGGAGGAAAAACATTTGATGCTTTTGCTGTTGCCTTTTCTGGCCAGATGATACAGACATGGTCAGTAAGGGCGTAAGAGCCTTTCCATATGATTTGCCATCTGTGACACTTCAGTTGCACCAAATATCCAACATGAATGGGACTTATAAGCTGAAGCTGGATAAAATTTATGGAGAAAGGGCAATTCACCCCCTGCCCCTGCTGTCTCAACCACCCCCCAAATATTAAGTTTGCATAATGCTTCTGTGGATGCTACAGACAAAATGTTTGAAGAAAATTGCTGCTGGCTTAAGGATATGGGTTTGATTGGGCTACATTTATTCTGCAAGTCAAACAGCTTACACAGATCTTGGCAGCATTAAAAACAAGACACTAGCTAAGTCACAAAGCCAGGATGCAAATTTTGAACCCCTTGAAACTCTCAGGGGACTGGACCCAAGAGACCAATTCTTGATACCACAGACTGATACAGTTTATTTGAAAAATTCTGGTACATATTATTAATATGCACAAAATGTCAGTGTGTTTGGATTTAAGGTTTTTGCTTGGAGTCTACTGTATCAAAACATTCAAAATTAAACCTAGCAGTGTGAAAATAGAATATTTTTCTCCTGTCTCAAACAGATCTTGCAGGAATAAATTATTTTGATTTCAGATGTTTACAAACTGCAGGCTCTTCAGCCACTATACAAAGTATTGGACACTAACATGCACAGAGCAGTTACAAGTTGCATTTGCTTAGGATGCCAGAGAACAGGATGTTTGCACTGGAATGTCGCAGAAGATAAGAAGCTATGATGGAAAAAAAAATGATACTGTTTCTTTTAGTTTTCTTGCTTTTCTCCTACTGCTTTTCAATAGGAATTGGGGCACTGTGTTACTTAACTGATTCTGACACGTTGTGGATAGCATAATCTTGCAAATTCCACTTGTATTCCAGGCAAATCTTACCTTGTACAGAAGGAAGTCAAATATACTATCTGGGAAGTAAGTATTTGAGATTATTTTCAAGAACTGCATTCTCATGTTCATGGCCCATGCCCTCAGATAAGTTACCTGAAGCAGAAAGCAGAGGCAGAGTAGAATGAACAAACTATACTGAATTGATAGTGCTGCTACTAGGGGCTGAAGGTTTGGAATAAACTTCCCAGCATAGTTTCTACACATACATATAACCTATAACACTCAGAGTAGCAGTAACATCTCTGCTGCTATTGAATAAATAGCAGGAGCTTTTTTTTTTTTTTTTTTTAAATAAGGTATTCCACAGATTAGGTAAGAAAAGCAAGTCCTTTTTTGGGGAGGATCATCTTTTATTTTAATATTCCTTCGAACACCACATCAGAGAATCTCTGCATTTATTTTAACAACAAGCAATAATAGTCATCAAAGTAGCCCTGTCTATTCCATTTGTAGGTCACTCATTATTAAATAATTGTTTCCCTATTTCTATACAAGATATCACTAGGCAAAGGAACACACCAGTTACCTCCTGTTTTCCCTCTCACTCTCCACTTTGCAGACACACTATCATCCCTGCACAGCACTGCAGACTCAGTAGTGGCTTTAAACAACCAGTCAAGCATTGAGAAGGTGGAATTCCATCTGGGTAGGCTGTTTCACATTGGCACCTCCTAAAAGATGCAATAACCAAGAAAAGAACAGCTGAAGTAGCTAAAGATATGTTTTATTTTCACTTAAGAAAACACAGACATTCAAAATCAAGTCATTTATCCTCTCTGCCCCCTTATACCCCACATGACACGGAGGTAAAATCGCCTTCCTTGATAGGACCCCTCATGCATAAGGTATTGAAGAAGATGTGCACAGAAAGGGGAATACTTCCCTCTGGTATTACTGTTGCGCTTTGCCAACACATTCGTTTCAGCATGGCAAATTCTTAGCATAAATACATATTCTCTCTCATATAGTTGTCTCCCAACAATGGAATTGACCATGTACCCAAAACCAGCATTTCAGCATAAGCACACACAATAACTCTGAACGATATCACTACAATGTTACCCAGACAAATAGACTATTCTTGTATAAGCATTCAGGTAACAGCTCCCTGAAACACAGCAAAACTGGTATTAAACTAATTGTTATAATGTGAGTGTGCATTAAACAGAAGATTGGAAAAGTACTTCAACATGTATTTCTATTTATTCTGCAGGCAGACAAGAGAGCCCAAGGGATGAGCAAAACTCCTTATTTCCTAGTCCAATGCACAATTATATTAGGCAAAAAGAAAGATTGGAAGGGAATAAATGGCAAAGGGAGAAAATGGGAGAATAATGAAAAGTAATGCCTGAAGTAGACAGATAAGAAAAGAAACAGGAATGACAAGGCAAGAAAACAAAGAATCAAGAAGGAGGATGAGGGAAGGAAGGTGAGCAAAGAGAAGACGCTGTCTCATGAGAGCTTTGCTCTCATGGCATCACCTGGCTTAATTTCCTCTTAGGAAGGCTGGCTTGAAAGAACAATCAAAACCTCCCATGGAGTCACACCATGAGAAATGAGATGAAACAGAGATGTTCTGTCTGTTCACTTTCACCCCCTCTCCCAGTTTCCATTAACAACTTTGCACAAGACTGATTAATGTGTATTGACAAATGTCCCTATGGGATAGGGAAGCGTCACCCTCCAGTCTCCAAAGTAACACACAATGAGAATAAACAGCTTGTTATAGGTCATACAGGACATCTGTGACAAAACTGGAAACTGGCCCAGTCTCCTGAGTTTCAGTCTAATGCTCTTAACAGAAAGATCAGTTGTCGGGGAAACGTATCAGCTTAGGGATATCGGCCACAACTGTTGTAACAATCATAACATTACCTAGTCCAGTGCACTGGAAAGACATACATTTCTAAAATCATAGAATCATAGAATCATAGAATACCAGGTTGGAAAGGACCTCAAGGATCATCTGGTCCAACCTTTCTTGGCAAAAGCACAGTCTAGACAAGATGGCCCAGCACCCTGTCCAGCCAGATCTTAAAAATGTCCAATGTTGGGGAATCCACCACTTCCCTGGGGAGATTATTCCAATGGCTGATTGTTCTCATTGTGAAAAATTGTCCTCTTGGGTCCAATCAGAATCTCCCCAGGAGTAACTTGTATCCATTACCCCTTGTCTTTTCCATGTGACCCCTTGTAAACAAGGGGTTTCTGTCTTCTCTGTAGCCACCCTTTAAATGCTGGAACATGGTGATAAGGTCTCCCCTAAGCCTTCTTTTCTCAAGGCTGAACAAACCCAGTTCTCTCAGCCTTTCCTCATATGGCAGGCTTCCCAGTCCTTTGATCATCTTTGTGGCCCTTCTCTGGGCCCTCTCCAGCCTGCCCACATCTTTTTTGTATAGCGGGGACCAAAACAGAACGCAGTATTCCCGGTGTGGCCTGACAAGCGCTGAGTAGCGGGATAATGACTTCTTTATCTCTGCTGGTGATGCCCTTGTTGATGCAAGCCACCATCCTGTTGGCTTTCTTTGCTGCAGCAGCTCACTGTTCACTCATATTGAGCTTGTTGTCCACCAGGACCCCCAGGTCTGTTTCCACAAAGGTTGTTTTGTTAGAAGGTTGTTTTGTTAATGTCTGCACATCCCTAAATCAAACAACCTTTTTCTGAAAATCTGTAACATCTAGAGTTAATATTTTCCAAGCTTACCATGCTCCTTCACAGGTGGTAAAGCCGATGGGGGAGACACAGATTTGGCAAACAGTGTAACAACCTTGTCCAACATGATACACTGGCCAGGAGCAGCGAGATTCTGGCTAAGCTCCTGCAGTGTGAGAGGGACAGCAATGAGTACCTGTCACAGGCTGTGTCCAGGGCTAAGGCTGGCTTCTGGTAACAGTCCCATAATTGCCCTTCCAGTAGACTTCCCTTGTTCTTAGACATACATTTATTTAGCTTAATAGACCTGTGAAAATGGGCCCATATCCTAGATTCTGAGCTCTTCCTCTGTCTTGTAAGGCTGAATCAAAGCAATTGCTGATGGAGTGGTCTCTCTGGGACCCTCTTCAGGGTCTGGATCAAATCAAACATCAAAGGTTTGGAAAACCACCAAGGCTTTTCCAAATTCTTCAAAGCTAGAGCTTTCCCTCCCTCTTTCTGCCATCATCAAGCTGTCTTTTATTCCCCCAAAATGATCTCTCCTCTTCAAACAGCAATACCCCCTCCTCTGTTGTGTTGTCCTTTTGGGGAAAACATAGGCAGATTCTTCCTTTTCTACGTAACCAGGTTTCATCCATAGGCAGGCCTGTAAGCACTGGATGTCTTAGTGGTCCGTTCACATGGCATCCTCTGTACCTGGTCCCACTACTGCACACTCTACTTAGCCCCTTTCTGGGGCAAATCCTCTACTCCACAGCAGACTGTGTGAAGCGTCAGACCTTCAGGGGGACTGACATCGAAATAGGTGTCTTTGGGGATTCTGAAATATTGTCTACACTTGCTATATAGCTACTACAAATAAGTTGGTTCATCTTACTCTGAATAAACTGTCTTGAATAAAGGACAGTTTCCTTCTGCAAAGGAAGAGTTAACCGAAAATATAAAAGATAGTTTTCGAGCATATTTCTCTAGACTACGTTTTCCCTCAGAATGACACCATAACTAAGAGCTGTTCAAATTGTTTGCCAGAGGGGAATAACGAAAGAAGGAAAGAACCATGACACTGCTGCATTTAGATAAGGAAGTGATACATATAATGAGATATGTTGTAGTGAGGGTGGACTTCATTACCAGACTGTAGAAGACAAGTCATCTGAATGTGTAGGCATTTCAACACCTGTTTCTGGAAAGGGAATATAACTGCCTCGTTTTTCATGCAATATGCTTCCCAAATTTTGATTAATCCTTACTCTTCATGTTACCAAATATTAATCCTCAATCTTATCACAAACCATCCTAATGCTTTTCAGTTTTAAACTACTTGATGGCAGAACTCGTACAGGCACAGTAATTATACAGTGATTACTTATGGGAGCAACTTTCAGAGTTCACAACGGGCAGATTGATTTTTTTGTTTTGTTTTGTTTTGAGAAAGCAGTGTTTCAGGGAGGAAAGCCTCAGGCCAAGTAAAGGTTGCACGGAAACTAAATCTGAACTGTAGTCTGCCAGCCAGTGATTTTCACTGGCACTCTTATGTCTACATAAACCTCTCCCTCTAATTCACAGCAAAATCTGATGACACGGGTTTAAAGCCAAGCCAGTATTACAACCAGCCAACAGTTTGTTAGCAGACCTATGCCTCTACCCTAAGAATGTCTAGCTATGACTTATCTCATTTGGAAGTAATACGATCTGTTATTTTAGTCTGCAGTTAAGAACAACAGCAACTAAAGAAATAGAAAGTAGGCAAGAAAACAGATTTATACCGAGATTACTGTAGCAACAAGAGCATATTTCCAAATACCCAGAGCCAAATAGCTGTTGGTACTTCAGGAGATAGGATTTTGTCCCAGTGAATGCTGGCATTGTGTCAAACCACAGAACAGTGCTGCAGTAGATGGGGAAAAAATACCTCTCCCTGAGAACAGTAACCTTGCCTCATTCTGCATTTATAAATTCCGGCTCTTTGCCAAGGGGGAGGAACTCTTGCCACCTTAAAACCTAGCAGTTGCTTTACATAAATTCTTGGCTTTCTTTGTTTCTCTCCATCAAACATAAAAGAAAAATCAAGCGCTTTAAACCAGGCCAGATTGGTTTCATTTTTTTACCCTAACATTAGTCAAAATAAATATCCCTCAGGAAATAGTTTTGGCATGTAACTGAACAGCTTAGCTAATTTTTTTCCTCCTAATATGGATGTAATTATGGACAATACAGTATGTTCTTATTGCAATCATTGTGATAGAACTGCATTTGCACAGTAAGCTGCTCTGAGGCAGATTTTCCTTTGTATCACAGCTGCAGTGGGTGTCTTCTTGCTTAAAATGAATGACCCTTCAAATAATTTCTAATACTGGCTCTTGACCCAGAAGCATTTAAGAAAACTGACAGCAACCAAAACTTCTAGCTGCTGGTATGTGAAAACTCTGAGAACAGAAAAAATAAAAAGAAAGGAATTTCATGGTCCCTTCTCCCCTCCCCCAGCTACCAAGAGGTTTAACTGTGGATGTGTGCTCATGGAGCTGTGCGGTTACAGAAAATAACATAGACGGAGCTTACATTAAGTAAGCTGGAATTAGCCTGATGGAAAGGTTTGGCTGTAGCCCTGTTTCTGCCTCTCTCTTTTTAGTACTTGTGGAATATGGGGCTTAAAATAGTTTTATTACATGGTTTTATTACGTGAGTGATCTGTTCTCTATGGATCTGGGTATGCTTCCTCCACTGTGCGACTTCTTCCCCTTGTGAAGGACTCCCTTGAGTTTCCAAACATATAGGTGCTAGCTGAAACGATAAGGAAGCTGCACGCACATACACAGAACTTGGCTACAACCTTTTTGACTATGAATTCAGTCATTTAATGAATTTTACCCTTTCAATGTATAACATTTCAAGTTATCATTTCAATGGGAGAAGTCAGCACAGGACACTTGGAAAACTGTTTGAGGAAGTGTTTTGGACTCCGCTCTTGTTGGATGAATGAGACCTGTGCTAAACTACCTTGTTACCCACATGATTACACTACCTGTGCCAAGCAAGATCTCTGGTTGACAGAGCCATCATGGCAGATGAGAAGTTGAGCTTGGAAGAGCTGCATGATTCTCTATGCCATCAGCAATCCTGCAAGGGAGCCAACCCCAGTGGGAGATGAATAGTGTGTGATGGTATCTCACTCAATGCTTCTACCTTCTCATTTATGTCTTGTAGCAAGGCAGCTCACACTCTCATTGCTGAAACTTAATCACAACCAGTGATTGATCCTTGCATCCAGAGTATTTTAAACTGAGCTCAGAAGAAATTGTTTGATTCCTAATGTTTTGGCTACTTGTCAGATGACAAGGCTTAGGAGGAATGAGGTTGGACCAGCTGTGGCTGCATTATGTCATGATTTGGCAATGGGCCCCAGCTGACTGATAATGAACCATGAAAACAGCTGGACCTTTTCCATCTTCTCCTCTGTGGCATGATTCCACTTTGCACTTCCATCTGAGCCCGGTGGCCAGTGGGCTCCTACTGGAGATGTCCTCACTGGCAGCAGGAGTAAAGGAATCTCAAGACAGAAGCACAAGTCTTCACCTCAGCTGTGTCATTGTATATGACTTTCTTGCAATTAGCATGCTAATATGGAAGTCATGGCTCCCAAACCTGGTGGCAATTCCTGTACTATAATTGCAAGTAGGTACAGAAAACAAAGTTTTTCTCCCTTTTTTCCAATTCTGCCTTCACAGAAGGAAAGGACTAGCAAGACATGGGGTTGTCATGTCCAAGGCCTTGATCTCTTGGGCACACTAATTACCCCCCTCCAGAAGCTAATGCAGTACCATTTTGAAAGTAGTTTTATTGCCCTCCCAGCTCTAACAGGCTGGTTTGAGACTCTGATCTAGTGACTGAAAAATCTTTTAACAGTCTTAATTTGCAGATGCTAAAGATAAAGATGCTTAGAAGGACAATACAAAATCATTCCTCTGTAATATATGATATATGCAAAAAGCAAGGTCTGTTCTATTTTCCCCTGTTCACCTAAGCTCGTTCAGTCCAGAGTTCCAGGTATTCTTATTTTTCATTAGATGTGCAGTGATGATGGCTTGAGGCTCCTGTTTTAGACTGATGAGCATTATGTGAACCTTTAACAAAAGGTTAAAGGCCCTGCAGTCCAAGATGGGAGCTGGTAAACCATCCCCGCCGGTGAAAGCAGCCAGGACTGTTAGGGCTGTGGGCCACTGACTGGGCCCTGGCCTGCGGTTCAGCTGACTGAACTGATGTGAGAAACTGCTGGCTATGACATGAGAAATTGCTGGGTGTGACAGATAACGATGACAGAAACTGACAGGAGTTACTGATAGCACCATGAGGAGGAATGGCTGGGTTTCACAGGTGGTTCAGAGGGAGTGATGTGAGAGATGGCCAAATCTCCCTGAAAGGGAGTTTTGGGACCCTGGGAAAGACCAACGGTGCCTTGGTAACCACATCAGCGATAGCATATAAAGCTGAGATTACCTGTGTCAGAAACAGGGTGAGGAATACTGATTGGGCTATGGATGTAGGAAAACTGGAACCAATAGTGAAAAAGTAATTAGGGGTGGGTTGTTCATCTGGAAGAGGATTGGGGAGGAGAAAGAGAGGGGCAAGGATGGTGAAAGAAAGTGTCAAGAGATGGAAAATAGGATAAGAAGATATTTAAAATGTGTCATTGTGGTTGTCCAAGGTACCTGCCAGGCAGCCCTGCACTTCATCACAGCAAGTACAGTAGGACAAGAGACCTGTTGTTCTGACCACACCACAGGTGTCAAACCTGCTTCCAAACAGGAAGTAGTGGATGCCTTCCCTTGCTGGCAAGAGTACAGCCAGAATGGATGGCTTGAACATCGTGGTATCACTGAGTCCATCCCCATTTCACGCCTGAGAACATCATAACAATATCCTCAAGGGGATAAGGCAAAAGTGAGGTGACTCTTATGCTGAAGACAGGCAGTCTGTCAGGAGATGCAGGCTTCAGACCCTTCAGGAAATGGGAGCTGAACGTAGTGGGTAAGTGAGAGAGCTGAGGGCTAAACTGCTGGATTATTAAATGAGAGTGGCACCATCACAACCTTGCCCTCTTACATGAGAAAGCAAGGGCTGTAACTGCACTTTCTGCAGGCCAGATCTTGGTGGAGTCTTTAAGCAAGCTCTGAGAACGACACCTAAATTTAGTTCCCTCTAGGATTGTACGATTTTTCTGATCCCATCTGGACTAAGGGTGAGTCTAGATAGCAGTATAGTTTGGATCAGGACTGCGCTTTTGAACTGAATCTCCGTATTGTCTCCACTTACTGAGCTTTAGTTCACCTCATGGAGAGGCCTCAGGGAAACACAAATTGGATTATCTTCAGTTAACACCAGCCTGGAAGAAATTAATTGAGGGGGAGCTGGGAAGGTTTCACAGTTTCTTTTTACTGGCATTTAAACCTCTTTCTTTGTCCAAAAGTGCCATGTAAGCTACACAAGTCTTTTCAGGTCCCTTTTTGACTTTCAGCTATTTTTCTTAGGTGAGCTTGCTAACTGTGTAAGGGATGCTTATCTTCTAAGTCAGCGACTTCCTCTGTGCACCTCCTTCTTTCCTTCTCATCCCACTGCAATGGTTCAAAGAGCAATGGTATGAACCTGTGAAGTTTCAAGGTACTTGAGATAATAACACTCAAAAGATTTAGAGCACACTTGCAAGGAGGTTACAGGGAATATAGGAGAGCATAAATGTAAAGCAGCAGAATCCTTCTATTTTCTTATCAAAATAAATTGATTTTATGAATCAACATAAAAAGTGAGGTTTGTACATGACAATCCTCTAAAAATTTTATATATGATCACTGAGGGCAGAGTTTCTTACAGTTTTGTCATGTCATTTTCTCCCTCTTTATCACACAGAATAAATACATGAGCCTTTCTAATGGAAAACTTTCTCAAACATGATGTCAGGGGAATCTTTCTTCAGAAACATGCCACAATTCTGCAGTGTCTGTTACTCTAAAAATGTGAACTGAGACAACCTGTTAGTTTTAATTTTCTTCAGCTTCTATTTCAGACCTCACAAAGGAAACATAGCTCTCTATTCAGTAGATCTGTCTTTCTCTGAGCCCCCTATTGAAACAAATGTGCAATCATGTATTTTATTTTATTTTATAAGTTTTCTATCCATTTTCCTGGGTTAGATTGAGCCTCCCTGGGTGAAATTAGAGCTTTCACTGGGAAATCAGACTGATAGACTGCAGGGAGTTCCTCACACAATTGCAGAAAGACACAAGCTTGCTCTGCCCATCCTTTGAGATTAACAGGAATTATATGGGGTAGAACAGCACAAAGTTCAGGTTAATATAAATCCCGTCACCATCAATGCTTTCACCAAGGTGTTGTGCAGCTGTTCCGTTCAGAACAGGGGGAAGGACAGGGCATGGTATGTCAGCTTACAAAAGCTCATGTAAACATACCCTACATACAAACAGACATGCTTTGACATCAGTCACAACTGTGAAGTTATTTCCAAAAAGGGAAGAAAAATACAGATTACTTAAAGCAACAGTGATTTTGCAAATGTAGGAAGTGACAAAAATGAAGCCATTTTTTTTGCCTTTTGCCTGAAGGTGATCTTGAGATGCCATGCAACCTACTTTGCATAAAAGCAGGACATAGTTATTTCATTAAAGAAGCTAAAAAATGTCATTGGCACTGACATTGCTTAGTATGTTCACTTCCAAGGCTCTGAGGCTAGCACCTAGTCAGGTGAGGTACGGCCCCATTGCATATGAAGACAGAACAGGTAAGCCACTGTCTTTGTGAGCTCACAATTTTAGATGCTAAATTTTTTAGTATTTGCCACAGGCCTGACACTGGGCTCTTCACTGGAGGTGCTGTACATCACAGCGCAAGGAAAATAGGTTTTGACACATCTGAATCTTCCCCCTCTTTTTCCAGCTTTGAGCACTACAAGAGAATATTAGCCACTTGCTGGATTCTCAGGTACTGGAATTCCCAGACATATAACCACTGAACCCACGAAGATAAACCCCAAAGGGTATATACAGTGAGATCATAAAGTTGATCCTTGCCACGTTCAGTAAGTCCAGCATGCTGCCTGACATTGGGCTTACTGCTCGTGCACAGATTAACTGTGCAGCACTGGCTCAAGGCATCTTGAGCGCCAGACTCATTCTACATGTACTGCAGCGTGCTGGGTCATATCTTTCTCAGTCAGAAACGTAAAGCAGAAATATGGGAGCCCTGCGAAGAGCTTGCAAACTATGTATAAGACAAGCTATAGCAGATGGAGATGGACATATGGGGGACTACAAGATAGGTGGTTGTCTTTGCACACCAGCAGTTCTTACTGAGTGGGCCCTTATAGACTGCTTGAGAAATGGTGATGATGAAATGAAGCCTTTTCCTAAAACATCATCAACTAGAGTGTAATCCAGCTTGGAAAGTCAGAGCTCCACTAAAGAATACATTCATTGCGTGGACAAAGAAGACAAGCAGAGTAGCTGGAGGAGCCTAAATATGAAAGGAAACCTTTCACTGAACTTTTTAAACAACAAAAGAATTTATAAAGAAACAAATCATGACTAACCGGGAAGCATGAAGTATGTACTGTGAGCAAATCAAAAGCAGATAAATATTTTTACAGTGAAAACTATTTAGTAGGTATCTTACCCTTTACTGACTAGTACTGATTGCTGTGCACAGGAAACATGTAATTAGCTGCCTCAACTCTTGATTCCCATGACTGGAATGAAGGTAGCAAGAACGTTTCCTCTTGGCATATCCAGCAGCTGAAAGCTATCAGAAAGTTTAGAAACACGGGATTTTTTCTTGTGAAGATATAGAGAATAACGTTGCAGAAAATGGACTGAGGCCAATATTTTTGTTTGTATTACGTATTTCTTAAACCACAGAGCACCAGGATTTTGTCATTGTCTTTTTTTTTTTTCTTGAGTGGAAATGCTGCTTTCATTAGAGCATTTTGACTTGGAGTGGCAAAGTAGCTACTAACCCTTTGTGTTAAAAACAGAAAAATGTGAAACAAACTTATCAACAAATCTGGTAAACAGGAAAAAAAATCCACATGTAATTATAATCATTGTCTACTGCTTGAGATATAGGTGATTCCTTGCCTCTGTCTGTTCTTGCAGTCTTAAGACTCTTTAAAAAGCATCTGATTGATCATATTGGCACCTTTTAAATCCATCTCTCTACAGCAGAGACTGGCAACAGAAGGAGAGTGATTTGTAATCTAACACATGATCTCACGTTCCCCAAGCACATCCCACAATGCAGCCAGTTGTTGGTCCGTCCAATGTAAGGGGAGCAAGCTCAGCGTCCTGCAGGGTGGGGGTCTCCTCTCAGCCTGTAGGTACAGCAGGCAGGGGCTTCCTGACCCCCAACCACCACAGGACACGCAGAAATAATAAGTGAACTCTGATATCCCAGACCAGCTCTATACACTCTGCAAATACAAGATAGGGATGGAAAAGCTGCCAGCCCCGTGTAGTATCTAGCAAAATGATTCTGCTTTGGACACTGCGATTATAAAAATTTTTAGGAAAGGCCAGACCCTCAGCTGAAGTAATTCAGCATGGTTGTTCTGAATTTACACAAACTTTAAAAAAAAATACTTATTAAGATTCATTCTTTCAGCCCTTCCTGGCAAAAGGCTAAAAATGAGCCAAGTTGGAGGGGATGTGGGTGGGAGAAACTCATGTGCTGGGAATTGCAGTTGTAGCTTCAGTGGGCCTGCAAAGCTGCAGGACCTGGGGAGCACTTTCGCTCAGCCAGAGATGACAGAAAAACATCTAGGTGTACTATGGCCTTGTCAAGGTTTCTAACAATTAAGTTTCTTCAAATAATTTTTCTGCCTGGAGTACCTGCCCCTGTTTTGGTCTGATTCACAACTCCATTGCCATGGTTTTATGCTGATATAACCCTTCTGAAAATCAATCAGCTAGACTGGTGCTGGTATAAAACTGGAGTGATGCAGTGGTGAATCAGACCCATGGTTATAAAACAGCGTCTGTAGGAAATTACGTAACTGGATCAGGAATATTTTGAAGGAATTAATCACTAAAAAAATAAAACAGATGTGATTATGTTCAAACTTTCCTGCCAACAATACCATAAATATACTGCCAATTACCTGATCACACATCGATCTGTTTTGAAAAAGAACTAGTTTAGTTATGAAGTTGAACAAAACCAAAAGATATGAAGAAGTACTACTTTGCCTGGTTTATATTGACAAAACGTCTGGTATTCTCTCACACTGAAAGGCAATGCTCTGCCCTTGCAGCAAATTTAACAGGGAAGATCAACATTTTCCTTAGTAATTTAGGATACGAAATGCATCAGGAGGTGGCCTAGTGGTGAGTTGAGCTAGTTGTAATGAAATAAACACCCATTTTGTGTCTCTGGGATGGGACCTACTTTGTATGACTGAACTGAAAGCTGACATCCTGCTTCATCTCACGTGCTCCATCTTTCTGGTTCTCCCTCAGCAATGGGCACTGATCACCAGCAGAATTCGACCTACACCACTCTCAGCTCTCACAAGTAGAAACTGGGGCAGGATTTAGTTCAAATCCTATCGTATAACAGAGTGTTTGCTGTCTTATCTACACACATGGGAGGACGTTTGTCACATCAGTTGGTATTGCTGAGCAGGAGTTCAATCTAGTACAGCCTTATGAAAGTACTGGTAATCAGCTCAAAAGTATTGCTATATATTCAAAATGAGATTAAAGAGAGGGTAAAATGTATTCCTGGATTAAGCTAGCACGACTACAATGACTACGTCATAGATAATTTGGCACAGCATGTATCAAAATGCCCGGCTTTGATCCTCAGAGTGGCAGCCTGCCCTCCCACACGTGGGTATCTCAGGACACTACAACATTCAAACATAAGAATGGTGATTATTTGTGCCCTATACGGCCACAGTGTCTTCACATATTACAATCTTCATTTTGCACTGCAGTATTGAAAGGTCTCAGATGTCTGTATGGTTTCACTATTTGCTGGTTTTTCAAACTGAAAGCCCAAATCTGAATCTCAGCACACCACTTGTGCTGTGGCTGTTCTTTACCTAAGGCTAATGGTCCATGGTCAGCTGAGCTTGCCTCCCAAACTAGCAAGAAGTGATGAATTTTACTTTCCTATTATCTTGACAATCACTTTTCAGCTGCATTAGGTGCCTTTTAGTTATAAATTCTGGAGCACCCTGAAAGTGCTCCTCTCATTAACTCCTTGTGAGTGCCCACAGTCATTTTCTCAGCTGTCCATCTTAACCTAAGTGATTAAGTGGAAGAGGGGTTTTTATTCTTTTTGCCATAAACAATGAATTCCCAACTATAGGTTTGGAAGTGAACACAGGACTCTTGCTCACTGAACCCTGCAATACCAGAACTAAGGGGACACTTGATGAAAGTAGTAAAAGATTGGTTTAAACCCCCAAATTAAGTACTTTCTTTTTGCAAAGAAAAGAGGGATTTCCTGGAACATACTGCCACAGGGGGTTGTGGAGGCAGATATTTTTATCAGTAGGTTCAGAAAAGAATTAGATAAATTCATGGACAGCAGGCCTATAAGAAGGCATGAAAAGGATTAGGCAGGACTGTGTTCTCAAACATCCCTAATATAACAATTGTGGATGCTAGAAGAGAATGACAGGAAAAAAACCTCCTCTTGCTGTTTGTTGGAGACAGACTTCTGGGTTAAGTGGACTATTGGTCTGACTCAGCAGGACATTTTGTATGTTTTTACAGTACATGAGTACTTTTGCCAGTCTCATTCCCAATATGAACACACATACCATGAATTTTGAACTTATGACTGTTCCCACTAGGAGATTTCAGAACACAACTCTGTATTAGCATCGAGTACAGAGGGTCTTACCTTTGTCTCACCTTCCTCATTTTGTTAAACTTCAGCACAAGCATTCCACTATGAGCTGGATTCTTTGCTTTTTATCCCATGTGTATGATATCCAGGCTAATGCTCATATCTCTGGCTCGAAGGTAGAGTGTTTCCTATCCATTTGATCTTTATACCATGTGTTCTGTTCTCATCTGTAGTCAGTTTTTAAAATATTTCTTTTTCCTATTTTTTTTTAATTTCATACTGTTTGTCCTGCCTGATGTTCACTCTGCTCAAGTGCTCTGATATACTCAGAGAGTACTTTAGAAATCAATATATAATGGTAATTGCAGAAACTGGCTAAGTTGTTGTGAAACATCGTCTGGGACCAGGCATAGAAAGATAAGGCTTTTCTCAACCGTGGTCTCTTATTATTGATTGCCCTGAGATCAAAGCAAGCGTGCTGTAAGATGTACTAAGTTACAACATAACTTCCAGCTGCTGGGAGAGGGAGAGTCCCTAAACACTTCACATGGAAATGCTGGCCAGCAGTTGAAGACTGGTTTGGTGGGCGGCATACAAGCACGAAGAAGCCGGTCTTCACAAAAAATTTTCTGACATTGCTAATGAATGCATCATTTCACTCGTTCTAAAATTGGCCTAACGTGCTAAGAAATACTTGCTTACTTGGAATGCTTGCCTTTCATTCTTGAAGGCCCTAATGATTTTAGTATTCCCTCCTTTGCCCTTTTCTTCCTCCACTTTGAATAGACATGGGAGAAGTCCCTGCATATTAATCTTGTTAAGTGTGCTGGAGCTGATGGTCTAAAATCTAAACTGCTTGATTTAGCTGCCAGAGGTAAGTTTCCTCTTTATTTAACCTCTCTCTGGAGACTGATGAACTGCTCTGAAAGCACAACAAGGTCATACCTTTGCCTAACAGTGAAAGTAAATTAAATATGACCTCTTACAGATCTAGTTCATGAGTCCTTGTAATTCCTAAATCCCAGGGGAAAAAAGTCAGATGATTTCCCAGAGAAGCATGTTTTGGTTTTGGGGTTTTTTTTTGACTCAATGAGTTGTTTTTATTACCTAAGACATTCAATCTTTCCTCAGTGGTACATATGTCACACGTACTATGCCACTTGTTGGCTGTGGCTGTCGACCCAGGGTAATAGGCTGCAGCTGTTTGTTTTTAGCAACTGAAAACTAAAATCCTCAGTATGTTAAATCACCAGCTCCTTTTAAAAGAAAACACTCCAAAAACTGCAATCAACACTTACTCATTTTTACAACTAATAATTCAGTATTCACATACATGGGCACTCCATATCAACATCACCATATTTCAGGTCTGTCTTGAAGTAAAAGACCAAGTGTCAGTTACACGATCAATTCTAGGGCGGCTCGTTCTTGAGAATAATTTATCCCATGGTGATGGATTGTGGATGTGTTCGGAACTTTACCATGATGTCCTAGCTGAAACAGCAAAGATCTTTTTGCACCCCTTGCCTCCCCCCCCCCAAAAAGGGCACATTTCTCAAAAACCAAACAAGACATTACTTTGCGGTGGGATCCTGCTTAATTTGTGAATGAGCACTTCTTTATATTCACTTAGTTTTATTGTTTCCGTCAAATAACGGTACTGAAAAATCTCTTTCTTTGTCTGGTTGTAGCAGCAGGGGACATAATTAAAATCTCTCTTTTATATATATGCATATATTTATATATATATATATATAAAAAGTGACTGCAAAATCACAAAGTTGACAGGAAAAGTTTAGGCACAGGTGTAATGTTGGAAGCCACTACATAGGGGTAACTATGTAACTCCTACTACTGTTAGAAGTAGATTGTAAGATAGAAATGCCCCTTCAACTTTTCGTTTTGCTCTAAATGTTAATAATATGAATAATAGGAGACAATTTGTCCTGCTGTTTGTTCTCCCCACTAACTATTAAGCTGTGATACTCTGTACAAATCATTCTTCAGAGTCCGAATTTCCTGTAGATAACTGAGAGTCATTTTCATGTAATACATCCTGTTGTGAACTATATCCCTTAGTTCAACTAGGAAAAAATGTTCTACAAGTGGGAATTTATTATAACAGTTGTACAAGTAGGCTAGTTTATATATGTAGTAATATAACCAGCTCACCATTTCCCATCTTTGCCAGTCTGCTCTCTCCTTGGGTTGCAGGCAAAGGGGGCAGGTGAGTCTTTACTGTGTTGGCAGCTAAGAAGCAGAGCCATTATGCGGCTCTCTTGGGTTGTTAATAGGGAATATTATCTGAAATTGACCTTGTTTAGACATCGAGTGCCTTTGGCCTCGCTTCAAGATGCTTAACATGAACAATTATCTGATAATATGTGCTTCTAAAAGACTATATTGCTTAAGCAGTATCTCACTGCAAGAAACTCTAGTGTGTGCCAGCATTTTCTTTTCAAAAGGTTGTATGAAGTATAACTTAATGTAATGTAGATCATATTTGTCAGACTGATGAGAATTCAGGCCCAGGAATTAGGACCCACCAGTTGTCGTGGTTTAACCCCAGTCAGCAACTAAGCACTATGCAGCTGCTCGCTCACTCCTCCCCCCTCCCAGTGGGATGGGGAGGAGAATCGAAAAAAAAAAGTAAAACTTGTGGGTTGAGATAAGAACAGTTTAATAACTAAAGTAAAATAAAATATAATAATAACAATAATAATAAAAATATAATAACAATAGTAATGAAAAGGAATATAACAAAAAAAAAAAAAAGAAATAAAACCCAAGAAAAGACAAGTGATGCACAATGCAATTGCCCACCACCTGCTGACTGATGCCTGAGCAGTGATCTGCCCCTCCCGGCCAACTCACCCCAGTTTATATACTGGGCATGACGTTCCATGGTATGGAATACCCCTTTGGCTAGTTTGGGTCAGCTGCCCCAGCTCTGCTCCCTCCCAGCTTCTTGCACCCCTGCTTGCTGGCAGAGCATGGGAAATTGAAAAGTCCTGGGCTTAAGATAAGCGCTACTTAGCAACAACTAAAACATCAGAGTGTTATCAACATCATTCTCTCACTAAATCCAAAACACAGCACTGTACCAGCTACTATGAAGAAAATTAACTCTATCCCAGCTGAAACCAGGACACCAGTGCATTGTAATCTACTACGGAAAGAGCCACTCAGTGTCTCTGTTTCACATTATTGCCCAAATTTCTTAGCACATAAGCAAGTTTTAGCTTTTTGGAAGGCATGCTGTGCTTGTTTCAGATTATGCAAAGGTTTGAATAAAACCAAAGAAAGGACCACATGAGCACACAAAAAGGTTGCTCCCTGTCTCGGTACAATTTGGATCTTTTTCTAGAGGCAGAAATGTCCACTGTCAACTGTATGCTCTCATGGGGCTCTGTTTTTTTAGACACAGGAATTATAAGCATGCTATTTGAACAGCTCATTTCAGTACTGATATTTAGATATGTAAATAAAGTAGTTATTCTTGGAAAATACCCATGACAAAAGAGGGGATAATAATAATTTCTGTATATTAGAGTTTCTTTTCACCTGTCTTAACTAAATAAAGCTGTATCAGGGCTGACAGTGACTGGGACACATTAGGCTGATAGAAGTTATTATTACTTTTAAAACATACATATGCAAGCAATAGATTACATTCTCTCTAGAATGTGTAATGATCAGTGGTGGCAAGTGAGATGATGCTATGTATGGTGATGGTATGCGCACTTAGACCATTCATGGAAAAGCAGGAATCTGAATATTCTTCAAAGCTGAAGCAAAGAGAGCAGTGCAAGCCCAGGCTTCTCCTGTTGGAAGACTGTACTCCCCACAGAGCATAGTTACAGTTTAAATCAAAAGCCTGAAAGATGTTATTCTAAGAGCCAAAATAAAAAGAGCATCTCCTAGAATTTCAGATTACCAAATGGAGATTCCAGATTTTTTTATATATGCATATAATCATGCTTGAATTCCTCTACTCTAGGGAAATATAAAGCATATGGTGCCTCTGTTCTTCCACCAGCATGCTGCACCTGGGATAAGCTACAAGTCTTAGCTGTCCCATCACTCTTTTCAGTCAGGCATCACCTTGGCCCTCTGTAATTTTTTGGTGCCAGTCTCAAGCAATAGGGTTTTATTTAACTGCACTTTTTCTGTAACATGGCTTCCTTGGGCTTAGCAGTTTTTCTGGCTCTTGCCAGAACATGACTGATATAGGATAACATAACCCTGAGAACCTCTCTTCCTCATTTTAAAAGGCCAGCATATCTCATTGCAGAAACAGTCATGTCTTCCTAATCGCTAATGAATTTAAAATAATAATTTATTCACCTTTCTGGGCTATTACAACTGCAGTTCATAAAGCCTCCAATAAAGAACTAATTCCCATTTTGCTAACCACACAGGCAGTAAGACGCAGTACTTGACTGCAGGATGGTCAGAATCTAAGTGAATAAGAAAAATCCTGGGTAGAAGAAATGTCCATCATGCCTGGCAGACGAGGAACTAAAGGCAGATAAATGGTTCAATTGGAAAGTCTATGGCAAAACTGATAATTGAATGTGGACTTTCCAAATCCCAGGCTGGTGCCTTAAACAAAATTGCTGCCTTCTTCCAAAATATTAATGCTTCATTTCAGTTTTATCTTAGGATGCCATATCAGAAAGGTGAAGCAGCTTTCACATACTTGTACTGAAAGTAATTTACCATACAGCAAGATCAATTTTTTTAACCCCATTTTTGCAGATTTTTTATTTGCTTCATTGGATTTTTTTAAAGAATTAAACAGTCTGATTATGTCACTAATCTATTAAACACTTATTAATGGCCCTTCCAGTGCCCCTCTACTCACATGTTATGCTAAAGTACATGCAAAAGAGATATGACACAATGCTACATACAGACCCAGCAAGGAGCCATAACTGTTGTCTGTACCAGGCATTTAGAAGGGAATGAAAAAAGGGGGAAATTGTGACTTATTAACTCAACCGTATTTACAACATCATGAGCGCTAGTAGATGAAGAATTGCAATCATTACCCAGGAACCTAACGGCCCATGAAACCAAGTGCCAAGGTTAAACAGGCTGTCTAAACAACAGGGTTTTATTGTCTATTACATCAGATTTGCTCAAAGAATAGGAATATAGTTTATATGTGAATTATGTCTTCATCAAAAGGCAGTTGCTAGCAGAGCACAGGGTGCATAGTTCCCAGTGCAACCCATACGGATAAACATCTAGTCTGCCTTTTGGGGACAATTTAAATGTCTACTGAAACATACACACATACACTGGGGAGACTAAATTATTCCAATTCATTTCACATGTCCCACCAGCAGCAATTTTATTTCATTAAGAGTGTGGACAGGCCCTAGAGATCTGGAATGAGCTTCAGTTATAGCTCAAGGTGTTCTTCAAAACTTGCATATAAAAAGGGACACAAAAAAAGAAGAAATTAAGTACAAGGAAGGATTAATGTTAAAGAAGGCAACAATGCTGTTAACAACAATACCCACATCAGACAATCTGTGCAGAATGTTAGAAAATTGTCACATGCCTCTAATATATCTATACTGGAGAAAAGATCAAGGGCCCATTGTGCAAGGTACTACACAGACATTTAATAGCCAGTTCCTCCCTGTAGCATTTTCGTCTTCATTTGTTTGTTTTTTCTCTCTCTCCAGCTATACTCTAATCTCCCAGGGCCAAACTGCCATCTGTCTGATGCTCTGTCCTTGATGGGACTGCTCAGGATAACATACTTCTAAATGCAAGTTAGTTTTGGAGAAGGAGGTGAACCCAGGTAACAGAGTGAAATGTAGCCTGCTGCGCAGTGAGTCAGAAAAAGGCTTATGTCCTTGGTTTAACTGAAAGCTCAGTGCTACCTGGCTAGCCTGGTCCCTCTGCACAGGCCTGAATCTCACCCTGAGAAAGGAACTTGCGTAGCAGGATACACTACTGCTAGGACATCAGGCTAGTCCATCTGTTTGCATTTCTACCTGAAATATCTGAAATTTATCACCAGTTGGAAAAAACAGCGCTATGATTTCATTACTTCCAAATGAAAACATACACCTGAGCTTAAAAGGAGGAGACAAGCTGATATTCAGCTGAACCCTGAGTTTGTAAGGCTTGCAGGACTAGATGAGAGATTTTATGAAATATGTATGTGGCTGGTCATTCTGTAGCATCTGTTTCCTGTGACTGCCACTGCATTTTCAGTATTGTTTCGGCTGCTTCCAGTTAGAGACAAGATAAACCTGTGCCAATGGAGAAGAAACACCATGGGTAATTTTTTATTTCTGTGAGCAACATGATCTAAATAACACCTAAAAGTATCTAGGGAAGCAGGAAGCCTCTTACTTTTTGGCATGGAAACAGAAGTTTAAAGATACTTTTAATATAGCAGAAATAGCTGACAAAAATCAAATTATCAAGACAGATTTCAACTGTCTGATCCAGTGGGCTAATGCCAATTTACAACAGTTTAAAAACTGGGCCAATGATACGTGAACAAAATACAGCTGCTTTTTGCAAATCAGGATAGATGCTACATCTACCTAGTGAGCATACTTATTTTAATATTAAAAAAATAAAGCCAGTTAAAATGAGGCTTTTTTATAGGAGAAACTGTGATTCACTAAGAAGCCAGTGTAATGATTGCTGTTCTTGAAATTATGAAAGAGAGTTGGATTTAACGTGTTGATTCACAGTTAAGAACAAAATCGTGACAGTTGAAGTGAACGAGTCCAGACCAGGCCTCATGATTTTGAGGATTTCTCTCTCTGCAGAGATCGTTAATTGTGAAATTCCTCACAGGCATACCTATGCTTGATAGGAGAGTAGCCTGAAATCTAAGCAAGTGTTGTTAAAGATCATCAGTTGACAGAACAGTATTCACATAAAATAATAGGCTTGGAAAGAAATAGTCAAGAATTTAAGCAAACAATATGTTATAAGCAACCAGCTATTATCTTCAAGCACTTCAAAACAAATACAAATGAATCACCCTCTTGTGATTTCCGTTTCAAAAATGTAGGCAAATTGTTATGGTTATTGTGGTTGCTTCTGTAATTGATCTAGTTAAGATTGTACAGTGTATACATGGGTTTAAATCAGCTACTACTAAGGAGGTCTGATTAACCTACTGGATTTGTTGAAGCTGTTTTGAAGGCTGGAGGCAGCAGCTTTGCCAAGAGAGTGCCATGACACAGAGCTGCTTTGCGTCTTGCTCTTCCTGGAAAGGGCCAGAGCTGACACAACCCTCAAAAGTATGCAATACCAAGCCAATGGAAAATAAGCTTATTGCTAATGGAAGAGGGGTCCTATCCTTTAGCCCTCCTGGCAGCAATGTCATAGCTGCCCTTCTGCAGTGGGACCTCTCCCAAAAGGTCACAACATTGCCTACTACCATGGTGTCCCCCGAGGACAGTGACTCCTGTGGACACTGAGGACAACAGACTCTATCCTATATATTTGCAACCTGGCTTTCTGCCACAATAATCAGGAGCTGAAAACTGCCTTTGGGGATCAGAACCAAGGCCCCTGTAATCCCATATTTTTCAGATAAGGCTCTAAGAATACCAGGAGGTGGCATGGGTGCAATCTGCCCCTTTTGTCTCTTATTTCTCCTATTTATGCTTAGCAGATCTGCAAATAAAGGACTGGATATCTAAGTCCCTGGCCTAATCAATTGCCCAGGCTGATGGTTCCACCATCTAATTTTTTGTCATGTGGAAAAATACTGTTTTCTTTATTTCAAAGTTTTCCAACTTCTTACTGCGTGGCAAGTGTCCTCCTTATGCTGTGGTACAGGAAAATCCAAGTTCTCAGGAATCTCACTTTGATTTTCCTCACTAGTTCACAGCAAGTTTTTCACATATCAATCTTATTTGTCACCTCCTTTCCGCAGTAAGAAAGCCCACGCTTTGCATCTCTTTTCAGGAAGAGTTTTCCATAGTCCCAGTTATTTTGCTCACCTGTCTGCGTCCATGTTAGTCTGAATCCAGAGTAAGAGGCATTACTCACATTCATAAGTGCATTGTTATATTCCCATATTATGCTTCATTTCGTTACTCGTGTGTCTTACAACTCAGCAGAATCTTAACCTGCGTTCAGTGGTGCACAAGTCCCTTTACTAAGTCTCAGTACAATTTACTTTCCTATGTTAGCTGTATTAATTCTTGTTTTGCTCACCTACGTATTAGTTTGTGTTCATCAACCCTAAGTTTCACCCACTGAATGCAGAAGTTTCTCTTGTGCCCTCAGAGACTGGAGGGCAAAGGAAGGTATTTGTCTCATTTGCTTAAGGCTAATTCAGATGCCTAAAGGACAGTTCAGGAGGTCAGAATTTAATATTCATGTCTCTTCCGTACAGGCAAGAAAGAAAAATAAATTCCCATCTAGTGGTTATTAAGGGCAGACCAATAAAATGTCTTAAGCGTAATTATTTCCCATCCTAAATAACTTTATCAGATGCGTACTGTGCTACCTGATTCCCTTCTTCCAGATTAACACATACTTTAAATAGAGAAATTATTATAGAAATAATTCTATCTCTCAGGGTTTTTTTAATCCCTAAATTTTGTTTTATTTCTCTGTTGCTTGTGGTTGTAACTTTGTTTCAAAGAACCTAGTGAAACGTTCTTGGATGCCCTAAATAAAGTATTGCCAGTTATTTTCCCTTCTTCAAAAGGATGATGGATACGTTCAAACACTCTGTAAAATTTTGAAACTTTAGCCATGACTTCCGAAAACATTAGAGGAACTGGTCGATTTTGAGAGTGACACAGTGATGCTTTTAGATAAAAATGGTTGTTCGGTATTTTGGGAGAGAGGTGGTTTGCTTTTACCAAAATTCTCAGTCAATCAAGCAGAACAAACAACAGTATTTTCAATGACCAGTCCCATGATTTGCGCTATTCAGTGTGCATGGGATCTGAGGGGAAGGGAGGAGAGCACAAGCTGCAGAAGGGAAAATTCTGGAAGGACATTGATTGAATCGCTGCGTGTGCACCCAGGTAGCATGCTGTGCTGTGCTGAAGCAGATCTGCGATTCAGTCATTTCAAGACAGTCCATGTCATGAGAATGAGCCTGTGAGGATGCGTTTAGCTATTCCACAATAGGTGAAATATAGTTTGAAAGCTGCTGGGAACTTCAGGGGACTTAATGGGAACAGCACAGAAGTCTGTTTGTGGAGGACTCGGGCAGTTCTAAAAAAAGTGAGGCAGGCAGAATTTTCTCTTATTTTCCGTATTGTTTTAATTGAATGGATTATTCTGTTAGCTCAGTTATAACTCTATATTGCTGATCAGGAAACCTGCAAGTCTCTTAGCATTTTGTAAGCATGGCTATCAATGATGCGTATAACTTGATGACTGGAATGCAGGTTTTGTTGGTTTGGGATTATTAGCTTTCACTTTTCTTCAGGGCTTGCAAGGATATAACATTATATGGTATATAAAGAGAGGGTTTTGTCTCATCACAGCCCCAAACACTGCACTTAGGTAACAGGCATCCCAAGACTCAGAGCATATCCACATTCAAAGCCTGCAGTCCTACTCTGAGACTAGCTAGGAATCAAAGTTTTTGTGCACCTGATATGTTCAATGAACATAAGCCCAGGGAATGAAACTCTTGTGTGAATTTTTGGCGGCCCTTTTTCCACAGAAGGAAGAATGGCTATCATTACTTTCAAGTTATTATGATAGTTATTTCTGGTAGTAATTCCAGTACATTAAATGATATGAAACGTACCCCAGTCCCATTATATTCCAGGAGCAGCCAATTTATACAATAGCTGGGAATGAGATCAAAGCAGTTTTTTCTATCTGACCAAGTGAATCACAGGATACACACATCATATGCTGGCTGCTGACACAGCACTGTGTATCAAACAGCAGTCCGAGAATAGAAAAAAAATGTTACAATGCACATATTTTGGGAAGGGTTGCGCTCATGTCGCAACACAGGCATGTTTGTTCACTGTAGACTGAATGAGTGGAAAGGCTGACAAAGCTGCATTGCAATGGCAAATTTGCACCGCAGTACCAACGCAATCTCAGTACCCAGACAGTCTGAGGGTGCGACTGGTGCTGCTCCCACAGTCACTGCTCTAGACTACAGTATGTCTGAGGCTGCAGATTTGTCAGTGCTCTCCAATGCCAGCGAAGAGGGAGCTATGAAAATTGCATGTTTCAGCTTCTCGGTTTGGAGTGCTCACACTGGACATTTTGGGTACTTGTTTATGTTCTGCATATTTCAAAAGCTAGTCTGCCATATAAAATTTCTAATTCTCTCAGGAGCCTTGTTCAAAATTACAAGGAGACTATAAAGAAAAATTCAAGCCCAAGCAGCTTCAATTTGCTTTCTCTTAGCAAGTCCAAAAAGTGTAGCTGTAGTTATTAATAAAACACGTAACATTTGGAGAGCTCTGAAATCTGCTTTCCTTATGTGTAGTCCCTTTTCTTTTAGTGGGAGTGCCTGCAAAGGAGGGAGAGCCTCAAGAGGTGTAAGGGGGATAGAATTAATCCCAAATTTCCCAAACTGAAAAAACTGTCAACACCAAATTACTTCACATTACAACTCTGAAAGACAGGTGGATAAAGACTATTATCTTCATTGCCTGGGTGCAAAAGTGAACTGGGGATTTAATACATTTCCCTCGAGGCATAGAGGGAAACAGAGAGACGCCCAGGAATTCTTGTCTTATTGCTCTGTACTGTTTTGTGAGCCCATGCTTAGCATGAACTAAGAAAGAAAAAGGCACTGCAATTAAATTTGTTTGACTTGGCAAGCTCTTAAATAGCAAACTCTTGGGGAAGCAGGGAGAAGGCGTCTACAGAGCCTTTGCCTTCTCTGCTGCAGAGACAAAAGACAGAGTTTCATTAACAGTTATACCTACAACGGTTCAAAAATAATTACCATGTAAAATGCATTTGTGTTAGAAGCAATTATTTAATAATCCTGAAACAAATCTTACTTAATTGGGAGTTTTGCCAGATAAAAAAGTAAGTAAATATTTCAGCAGTGTGACCCTGTACATATATTCTCTCTACTTAAATGTTTCCCAACTTTCTCTTAAACACAGAGGAGTTATAAGCTAATTTAACACCTACTGCTCAAGTTCCTATCTGGTCATAGGATGCTAACATTCAAACCCAACACAAACCTTTTGTATTGTCCCCACCTCCATTTCTGCTCCTCCATTACCTAATGCATTTAGTTGGGCTGGTAATGCCAATCCCACTGCGCTGGCAATACCAGGACACCCACTCCTCCCCTGCTGCAATGATTTCTGCTCTAGTGAAAGCTGACTTTCTTCAGCACTCAGGCCTCCTACTTGATGGAAATGAAAATGGGATCAGACCAACATATTCAGACAGACCCTCTTCTAAAAGCCTTTTGCCACCCTGTGTTACTGCTGTTGCAGTAGGTCAATCCAATGGTAGGTCCTGCCATGTCTTTCCTCATTCACGCACTCAATTCTGTCACCCAGCTGCCAGACAAACAGTGAATGAACCTTTAGGCAAGTTAAAACCCCTTCTTAAAATCCTGTGTTTGTCAGAGGGCAGGCTCAGCCATGAGCCAGCTGCCCCATGCTTCCTCGGCTCTAGCCTTGTCCTAAGCTCTCTTCTCCCTCCATGTTGACACCACAATCCCATGCCCATACTCTTTGGCATAACAGCCTTCCCTTGGTCCTCTCCTGCCTGGGAATGTTCACCTTCAGCTTCCTATTTCTTCAAAGACAGACAATCTGTTCTGTATTCTGACATCCAAAAATCCTCTTGGCCTATCCTTACCCTAAGATAAAACCTCCAGTAGACAAAAATACGAACAGATGAATATGAGTTCATCTTTTCCTTCCCTCTTTGGTGCCATAGGCCTGCCTTTCCCATGTGAACTCAAGAAAGGAGAGAGGCTGTTCTGGGGGACCACGGGACGTTTGACAGCCAACCTAATTCAGAATTCATGACATGGACATGATGGGCATCAGAAACCAGGAAAAGGCACCAGTGAGGCTGGAAGAGTGGAGAAGAGACCACACAGGGGAAAAAAATTGAGTACAGACACCATCCATACTAAAATGCTTAGAATTTTTAAGAGATGCATAACTACAGTATTTGAGCACTTTAACTGAAATATTGTTTTATATTAAAAGCATATTTCATCCCTTCTTTGGAACCACAGACTTTGAAATAAATGAGTTCTTTTATTATCAAGTTGGCTTCATGTTATACCAAATTAACTTTCATTAGTTTAATTACCCATAATATATTCAGCTTAAAAGAAAATGGCATCCATTTTGCCTAGCACAGCAAATCAAAAGTTCTCATAGAAATGTACTGCTTAATGCAGAGGGAATTAATAATTTTCTAGCAGTGAAACTAGTTATCCTCGGTAATAATACTGAGAATAATTCTGGCGGTATTGGACCAGATTAAATGCACCTGATCCTAGCAATTTCTGTGAAGCACTGAAAATAGAAGACTAACCCCATTCCTAATCCTCCCACCACAGGGAAGAATCATGCTCATCTATTTCCCCTCTTTCTGTCCACTGATTATTTAGGGTGCCTACAGTGACTCTACTCCATTCCTAACTTCAGTTAATTATAAGGCTCTACTCATCAAATCTTATTATGCTCAAGACAAAATTAAATTGTGGACAATGTCTCCACAGGATGCTGTTTCTGCCAGTTTCCCTTTGGAGAAGAAAGGATTTAAACTTCTAACAGTAAAAGCCCTTCCCAGATTGCGAAGGTGGCAAAAAAAGCCCCAAACAAGAACAAAACCCCCACAGAGACTGAAACAGAAATGATTCTGGGGACACTTAGTAAAAAAAAGGGATCAAGCAGGGCACCATGGATCCCTGAAAGCATTTTGTGTAAAGAGTTGAACATATTGAGGAAGGAAAGCAGACATCACAGAAACCCTGATCTGACAAGCCTCTTCCTGTGAATACGACGAAGAGGCCACTTGTTTGTAGCTCCAGAATGGGAATGAAGGAGGAAGATATTGGGAACTGCTGTTGTTAAGTTCTCTGTTGGAAAAAAAATTTGTGCTGAACACACACCTGACCTCAGGTTTACACAGAAGTGTCTCTGAATTACTTTCATCTGACTTTAAAACCTTATGGTGTCAGAAAAGAGCATGGTACTCAAATTGTAAACATAAACTGTAAACAGAAATAAAGAGAGTGCTTTTACTTTAAAATAAATCAAAAGGTTTGAAATTAAGACTGGAGTTTGCAGTTCTCCATTTTTTCATTTGCAGCTGATCATTAAATTCCCAGAATATTTTGCACATACATTCAGGAAATAATTAATTTGTTTTGAATAGGTTAGAAAGGAAGATGGCAGTTACTGGTATGACATTTACAGAGATGCTTATGATTTCTTTCTCTAAGTTAGTGTGGATAAATATATTCCAAGTGACAGAAAAATCTTCTCAGGTTTCTCCTGAGACAGGTGTTTTGTTTTAGATGAGCTCATATAGCAAGTAACTCAACAAAATTTCATTTACATTTGTTTACACTTACGCACAGCTCCATGGATAGGCTCAAGCTTCCGTTGCCATGGCCCTTCGCGTATCTTCTAGTCTCCCTGATTCCTGTGCATTGGTTTACTGTATTCAGAGGGGAACTCATTAACATGCTCCACGTTTGACGTGGTTGACACTCTTTCAATATTAATTCCTTGGTGTGTCATATGTTGCATGATAATAGTTATTAATGTCCTCCAAGATCCCAGATATTTGCATTCATCGTTCTTCTATTATACAAGAAAAAAAAAATCCATTAAGCTATTTTAAATATTAGTAGTGGTATAAATGCTATTAAAATAATGAAAATGTACATCCATTACAATCTTTATTTCTCTGGAAAAAAAATCAGCTTGTTTCAGTCTGGAGCTTGTTGGATGACTGCATCTACACTGAAGTGCCAAAATGCAGTCTTCTTATTCCCCCCTCCAGAGACTGAAAAACAAAACAAGAGTCAGTCATTTCAACCACACTGAACGATCATGCTGAGCTGTACCAGGACAAAATCATTTTGTGGTTATAGGAATTCTGAGCCAGACCTACAGTACATATTTAGCTGGTCCCTGTGGAAAAACGAGAGCTGTTCAAAAGTGCTAATTTCATTATAACAGACAAAACAGAGTCCTTACACTGAAGAGTTATGCAAACACCAGTAACCTGTCAAGGATTGCCCTAAAATATCACAGGGCCATGGAACTGCCCTCACATACAAATGACTCCCTTCCTCCCCTTCTCCATCACATACAACACTTAAGCAGAGATAGTTAAACTGGCTGAAAAATATTTGGGGGTATTTCAATGCATTTAAATTGTAAATAAATCTTATTGAAAACTTGAGTTTCAAGCAGCTTTATGTCAAAGTAGGCACTAATTATTAAATATATATCATGTCTGCCATCAGCTGGAGTTATGCGTATGGCCCGTTTCTTTGCTGGGTTAGGTTCAAAAGTGAAGAGGTCAGTGACTAGAGGAAATCACAGAACATTCAAATCAAATTTAAAAAAGAGCTAAAATATTTAGACTCAATTAACAATTTTTTTTTTTTCTGCTGTCATGCAAGTAGTGGCCAAACACAAATGCCTGAAAGTGGACACAGATTTGCAAACATGAGAATTACAACTGGTTCCAAACTTCCCACATCTACTACCCATAAGTACATTCTCCAAAATTACTTACAGGAAGTAAGTTTTTGCTACCTTGTGAAGGACAAGAGGTGTCCTTTCTCATCATAAAGGAACTCTGAAAGAAGTCTATGTTTACCACTGTACTGCTCAAAAATTGAAGGTTTTGCGCTTTATGCTTTTCAGAAAGATCAAATTCAAGCCTAGCCGTATAAGGAAAAAGAGTTGTATAAGTTCACTAATAATCTTATTTTATATTCCTTTAAATGGCATAAAATCTTTTAGATTGCATCCTGCACATTTCAAATCTAAATGTTAATTAAGGTGCACTGAAAACATTCCATCAGAACTTATTGTGTACAACACACCATTTAAGCAATTCCAAAATATTTTATTAGACCATTTTAAACCTCTCTGTAGGATAATAGGATGATTCAAATAGCTGTCACTGAAGTAAATATAAATCACAGCTTGACTAATCATAAACAAGCATTGTTATAAAAAAGTGCTTTTGCTAAGTGAACCCTCTAATGCAGTGTTGTTTTTTTCAAAGCATGCACTGGGAGAAGTGCTGGTGGCTTTATCTTTAGTTCAGAGCTGAGCTGAATCTAAAAGTTATCCTGATCATTCAGGTTTTGAAATGGCTTATGTTTTACAAATATTTTGTTCAGACAAAAGACCATGCTTTTCCTGAGTCACAACAGCTGAAACACCAAATTCTAAAGGCACTTCACATTTATAAGGTGACCTTCCAAATAGACCCTTCAAATCTGTGTAGGTGGACTCCACACCTGGAGATTTTTGTTTGCTTGGGTTTCTTGTTTTTCAGAACAAGCATGTATCTCTTCCCCATACCTCTTTTTCTGATTTGCAACTGGGTCCCTTGTTAACAACTGATTTAAACAGCTCCTGCCCAGAAACAGCCACGTGTTTATGTCACTGCAAGCGCTGATGGTGTGTATGTGCAGATAGGGGAAGATGGAGGAGAAAAACAGTGAGGAGATAAAACCAGGATATAACATTATAAAACCTTTACAGCTAAAGACTCTACAGAATTCCAGTTTGAAACAACTGCTTCCACCAATAAGAGCTTATTTCCATTCTTCTTTCTTTCTCCAATCTCTTTTAATAGTAGCTCTGCTTTGAGTTTATGCCTTCAGCAGCTTCTGGTTTCATGCCTTCCAGTTTTTCAAATCACATACACAAGCAGATCTGGTAAAGTTGCTGACTACAGACTCTTGCATGTATCGTGTTTGTTTGGTTTAAGATTCCCATAAGTATTTTAGTTGAATTTAGCATTTAAGTCTTCCCTGTGGAATGCCGTGCTTTTGAAAGGGCATCAGCAAAGAATTTCAGCAGTGAGATTTGTCTGTGGGAGATACAGCATACTCCTACTGTTTATCCTCTTGGCCGACATTTATCATTATCGGACTGATCAGTGGCTAGCCATGGATGTGAGGCTACTTACAGACAGAATGATAAGCAGAACGATTATCAAGCGTACCAACACCTCTAATGCTCAGTTCCTCTGAAGACTTTGAGGAGCAGACAGGTGTCCTCTGCAGTCCTCCACGCTCTGATGAACAGGGGAGCAGAAGGTCTGGGAGTTGCCTAGAATACAAAAGGAGCCCTCACATCATTGCTAAATGTTTTAAACAGAAAGAAATTAAACTCTAATATTTAACGTTGTCAAAGTTCAGGCATTCCTTCAGTGCTTCATCACTATAGAGGCATGCATATTATTTTTGTAGAGGAAGAACTATAACAAAAGAAAACATATTTGGTTTCTCTTCTCCCACCTGCAATGTGATGGGTTGTTATAAACCCATGATTTACTCATGAGGTAGTATTTATTGCCTCTCACAGAAAGTGGGGTAATTTTATCTAATGGAAACATCTTATTTCTAACACTTACATGTAAGAAAATAGAACTGGTTAAGAAACACTCTTTTTCTATATTAGCAGCCCCCATGCCTTTGGCTAAGAATTACTAATTTGCCCATCAGTATTGACTTTGAAAGTCAGTTCACTACCAGATTTATAATAGCATGTAATCAAACTCTCACTCAGCTCCATGTTTCATTGGTGACATGACATAATCAATTTTCTGTGTGTTAAAACTAGGGTAAGCTCTTTTTAGTGTTCAAATGTCAATCGTGCAGCCTGACACATGTTTTGATTGAGTTTGGACATCCTGTTGGGCCGTGTGAGAAACTGACTTTTAAAGTGGCGCTTATGAAGAGCTTTTGGTACATTTATCTTTGCAACTGTTCCTTTGTTCTGTTCACACAGCAGGCTGCAAAGTGAATTTTTTTCTTTCAGTTCATAAAATATAACTAACCAAACATGTTTCTACATAAAATTTAAAAATAATATCCATAATTAGATAAGAATCAAATAAAAAACCTGACAAAGGATGTTCTACCATAAGTTCCATTAGACATCACAAAGGAGCAGAACAGCAGGACAGATCAGAAAAAGATAAAACATAAAGGGACGAGGGACAAGTAACTGAACAGGGAGAGCTGAATATGAGATGAGACAACAAATTGTAATGGAATTGAAGGACAAAGACTAAAAAAGGTATAGAAAGGAAAAGGAAAGACGGAACGGAGACTGGTATTGTTCAAGCTGCAAGATAAAAAAAAGGTAGGGAGATGAGGGATTTTTTGAGTTCTTTGCAGTTACTGTTCTGGCCACCTGTGTTTCCTCAAAAAAAAAAAAAAAAAAAGGCAGGGGGGTGATTTACTGGTTAATCCTTAACCATTGATATGCCTTACTTTGTAAGAGTACCTGTAGATGGTTGAGAATTAAAGAGAAATATTTAATTTTAGAAGTTGCAGATTGTTGAAGTGTAATTTTTTCATTAGAAATATTCACTTGGCTATTTATCTTATTCTGGATTAAGAGAAATTCAATTTTTATTTTCCTTTGTCACGTAGAGACCATTCAGTTATATGATAATCAGCAACAGGAGTTCTATTATAACAAAAACATCATAAAATACTCAACATTCAGAACAACACACCTTTCTCCAACATGTAACAAAAGTTTTGTACCGCATTAAAAGGAGACACAGAAGGAATTGTAGCAGAATCCCTCATTCTAGCCTGCAGTATATAAAGACTGGGCCAAAGTTTGGCGGGATGCCTTTCACAAGCCTGTTTGTTAGACTCTCATTCAGTTTTGGAGTGACCTTGGGAAGGTTAGCATCTATACTAATCAGACTCCACAGTGCTCTTCTTTTTGCTCTCCGTTTGTATTCCTGTAGTGTCTTTACAATATTATAATGGATTTCAAATAACTCTTCTTAATAAATACATACAAGCATGTGTATGCTGCAGCAGGTTTGACTGGTTTCTGGTGGTCATTAAAACATGGATGCAACAGCCACCATTCCAAAGCACAGCTAATGCTAAACATGATCATCTCTGCCTGTTAAAAAAGTTAGATTATTGGCAGCTCTATGACCTAGGATGGTGTTTGGTTAGCATATACAACCTCTAGTCTTGTGGTACAGGAAAAGAATTTAATCTTTCCCAGTGAAGTCCATTTATTGTAGGTCTAAGAGTAGTGATTCTAGTCCTCTCACAGACGTCTAGCCTCCTGCAAGGAGACAGAATTTAGATTTTAACTGAGTATGTCACTGAGCCTGATAACACAGACTGGAAGCTCAGATATTTATGATTAACAACTCTTGTTTGAATGCTTAGATGTATTAACTTATTGCAAGGCACTCCAAGAATGAAGAGATATTTATCCATAAATGTGTAATCCATTCAATGGATTCTTCCAGTAATACAAATAAATACATATTTTACCATTTACGTTTGCAATGGTAACAGGCAACTGAACTATACTAACACTCTTTAATAAGTCTACAAGTTAACTTGAGTGCTAAAGAGGTATTTCCTTAGAATCCTATAGCACAATACTGTGACATCAGAAATACTGGTCAGTGAAGGTGACTATAAAAGAGCGCTGCCATTTTCTCTCTCCTGTTTACTTAGAGTTACCCAGTGAAAATGAACTTTTAGTTCTCTGTAGGTGTATTGGCAGAAATTGTTTTTGCTTTAAGTAAACAAGCAGAGTCCCCAGACATACTGGGATAAAAATCTTTGGTTGTATTTTAATAAATTAAGGGTTGATTTTTTATTTTTTTTTTAACTAGTCAAATAAGGGTAAAACTGGCAGCTTGGAAAAAATGCTAATGCATGACAAAATTTGTGCTGTATCCTGAGTGATTAAATCCTATCTATCTAATTAATGCTAGCATAAATCCAAAGGAATTCTGTGGAAATGAAATTACTTACACTTTCTTTCTCTGGCCTAATGGACTGCAACATTTGGTCCACATTGTTTAATATAATAGAATTTACTTTTGATATGCAATATATTTCAACTTCCAGGACTCTCATGCAAGAAGAAAGGAAGAATCTGAGTAGCTGCCAACATGAACTCTGAATGCAGTATATTTTCATCAAATAGTCTCAACAAACACTCTTTGCATTAACTTCACTGAGAATAAATGTCTCTCATAGTTTCATCAGATCAGAAGTATCAGTTCATTTGGAGCAAGTAGAATGGTACTTACTTAATGGGAAGCTTGAACAATTTGTGTCATCATATATTTTTTTGCAAATGTTATAAAACAGACAGGTGAAAATATTTTGACTTTTAACATTGACTGTGCCAGTCTGATGAAGCATGTGCTTACTTCATAAGTAGGCCATTTCTACATGACACAAACTGTAATAAATGACATTATATAGAAATAATACAAGCTTAAAAGATATTATGTCAATAGCAAAAAAATAGGGAAAAAATCATTATTCAAGACCACATACATGTGAGAGAACTCATAATATTGTAATTCCCCCCCTGCAAAATAATAAAAAATTCACAACCATTCAACATATGTGCAAAGATGTCACTATGCTATTTCTACAATTCACATAAACAACACTTAAACCTAAAAGATAATGAACCCAGTCCCTCAGGCTTGCATATATATTCAGACTAACTTCTATGTTCTAAGGCCAATCATCCAATCATGTGTAATGGACTAATTTGCTACAACATCTCATTGAATTCCTCGCTGATACATGTTTACTGTTACCCTCTCCTTGCCCCCAAATAATTTTTAATACAGATTAGGAAAACAAATAAAAACCACATCCAAAATAAACCAGGAAAATAAAAGTTATTTCCTTGTTGTTTTATCCTGACATTACCACCATCCATGCCTTACAGAAGTCCAGAGATGTACATGGTGATTAACATCAGCTCCCTTGCTCCAGACTAACAACCCAGTACAATCATCAGAGCAGTCTTTCCAGCTAGAAGGGCTAGGGTTAAACTGTAGTTGATGTGAAATCTTGATCGCAAGACAGACCTTCAGAGGCTCAAGGTCTCCAAGTGGGCTAGGCACTGACAAGGAAATTGCCTTCACAGAACCTGAGCTTCTACAGCAGCTACAATATGAGATAACGAGCAGACCAAGGATTTAGAAGTATGGAAGCATGTGAGTGAAGGTAATAAAACTACATGACTGCTTGGATAAACCATCTTCCATCAGACAACGAGCCTGGTCGACTCTATTATGTGTTAATAAAGATGGCTGACTATATTCTGGGGCATACTTAAAGGCTTTTTTCCCAAACATTCTGCCTTATGTCAATAGGATCTGTTCTTTTCATGCTAATGCTATAGATAAGCTCTAATTTAACCTTATTGTCAGTAAGGTACCTGTGCAAAGCTAGCACTGAAGACTTTAAACTAAGACTTGACTGTAATGCAGCTCCACAACTCAGAACAACAAAATGGGTTCCCATTAATGAGAACTTTCTATTTATAGGAAAAAGTATAAACATTACAGAAAGGGAGCTGATTAGATTTCATGATAGAGAAGGTGGTGAGAAAATTGATAACACCATGAAACACTTATATACCCAATTAAAGAAATGAACATCCTCTCAGATAATACGCTTTTGTTCATGTGAATTTATGAGGAGTCTCTTCACATCTATTTTGCTGAAAATGAATTAGTTTTGTGGGGCTTGAAGGTCTAGAAATTTACTATAAACAATGATCACCACCACTCTGATTACTTTACTGCACATTAACTGTGAGAACTGAACTTGCAGCTAGTAAGATGATCTAGCAAGTGCCCAAAGTAGATGCATATGCAAAATATATGGTTGCAAATATGCAAACTGTAGATGGAGAGGTGACCACCCAGAAAAGCAAATATCTTTCACAAAGAAATAGAAATAAATAAATAACCACAACTTATTTTTATCCATCTGCACTTACCTTATAAGCAGAGCATGTTTTATTTGGTTGCAAGTCTGATCTGTCATCTCATTAGAGTATCTAGTCATAATCTAGTATAGCAGCTAGCATAAACTAGGCCTAGTTAGCATAGCTATTAGTATAAGCCTGTGAAATTTAATTGGTTTTTTTTCTGTATGTAGTAGAAGTAGACACAAATATGGTCTATCCTAAACAACAGAATAGTTTTAGTATGCTCAAGGAAGTAGATGGACAAACAACCCATTGATCATCAAGAAGTGCAAAAGTGTCCAGAGGTGTACAGACTGTGGCGATGGCAAATAAGAAAACACCCATTCAAGTCGCACAGTCTAAGCATCATCAAGGTATTCTCTACCCAGTCCTAAAGCTAAGGACACATAAGAATACTAGAGTAACTGAGAGTTTCTGAAAAATGCTCCAGGGAGGGATGCCCCACAACCCTTCACTAGGATCTGAGAACATCTCTCCAACCTTGGGGAACCCAGGGAGCAGAAAAGAGCCCACAACCCTGCGACAGGACTGTGCGTAGCATGGCAGGAGCCACCATGCTGGCCCACCCAACCTTCCTCTGGGTCTGTGCCATCTCTGCTGTGGAATGGGGAAGTTGTGTAATTCATAAAATTCCATGTATCTGTGAATAAAGTGCTTTGGTAACCAAGTCCATTTAGCTTCCACGCTGTCATTTGTTCTCAAACATCGATACCTGGATACTTGAGAAGACATCCAAGTACTTGACAAGTCCCATTCTTTTCATGGGCAAATGCAATATTTATATGGGTGAGAAAAATGTAGCTCTCTTCTAGATAGGCAAGACAGTAGAAGAAACAGTGGCTAAAACACAGCTATTGTCACAGCACCTCTTCCTAGCTGCATGTGTGCAGGGACAAATTTAGACAAAGAATTCGCATAGCTTCTACGACAAGTATTCACAGCACCATCATACTTTATCTTGCTCTAATTGACAACTTATCTGTGGAAGAAAATGATTTGGCAAGCTGTCTTCATAATAAACTTCTTAGAATTATTTTATTATGGATTGCTTTGTGTACCTGCAACTCAGAAGAGATGCACTCTAAAAAAAAGTTATCTGTGTCACATTTTGGGGCTTCTCACAGCATGTTTGATGGTCTTTTAAGGAACATTTAAGTGCATGTTAATTCTATACAACATAAAGAAGTGCACCATTTTTTATGTATCATCTAATATCAATACTGCCACATTCCTGCAAGAGCAGGCGAATGCAACAAAGTACCTCAGCTGACAGATGTGCAAGTTTCGGGATATATCTGGAATTCTCCAGGCTGGTGAAAGACTGAAGTCAATGAGAGTTTTACTGGTGTTTAGTCTGCATCAGGAATACTGAGCCCTAACTACAGTTAGATGGATAGTACACTGAAAGAAAATGAAATGTAGCCTCAGGTTAGTAACCATGTAGTTTGATGCTAATCTGATAGGTAATGTTTATATTATTTGGGGAAATGACAGTGTGCCAGCATGTGAGACACACACACACAAAAAAAAAAAAAAAAAGAAAAAAAGAAAAAAATCCAGAGAGTATATTAGTAGTAGATGCAGTCATGCTCTGAAGGGAGATACAGGTGTGGGAGAAGGCAGTGGTTTTTGGTCACAGATGTCAAATGAAGACACCTGGGCACCCTGTGCATGTTCTGTTCTTAGACAACAGCTCACTGGTTTTGGAGCCTCACTTGACAGCTTCCTCCTCCACAGTGGAAAAAGGATTAGTGGGTACTTCTTTTATGAAATATGCAAGGCCAATCTAAAAATCAGGACTCATGATTATACTAGCCACAGCACAAATACAGAGCTAGGGACAGTCCCTGTGCTAAAGGGATTACAGTCGAAAAACAGATAAAATAAAGATTACTGTACCCTTCTTATATATGAAGTAGAGGAGCTCAGTTCACATGAGTGAGTTCTTCCAGTCACACAAAAGGGGAATACTGGAACATGGATTTAACCCTAGATGCCTTGAATATTGCTGTCATCCTTTGTATTGCCAATATTGTTCATGATGCTTGTGGAGGCTACGTTATCGTGAGCCTTCCTCTCGCCATAGCATCCCCACTGCCAGGGACTCACAACTCAATTTTCTGCCGAAATCTGCAGAAATCTGCAGAAAATCATGTCTCGTGTGTAAAAGAAGAAGCCACTGACAGCTTAAAAAAAAAAGTCTCTTCTACTCTCCAGATGTATTTTTCTCATGCTGCCCAGTCACACATATTTGCCTATGTGTGTATTAAAAATAAAAAGCATATGAGTCATCACATGGCATTTCTGCAAGAAAGGTACACCGAGGAAAGGTAGGTCAAGGATGAGAAGTGTAATGGTGAAAATGGATTGAAAGCAAAACTCAGGCGTTTGTTACAAAGCTACAACCTTGGCTGTAAGGGACTCCATGGATGTGGGAGCTACTGGAGGAGCTCTGCATCGTTTGTCATGCTGTGGCACTAGAGCCACCGGTCTGAGGGAACGCTGCTGTGCTATCCAGTGAGACAGGAACGAAGATTTAATCTTCATTCTGATTCCATAGGTATCTTGGCGGGGGGGGGGGAGCGGGAATCACTTTGGGGCTAGCAGTTGGCAGTGTCTGTGTTCAGTACTCACTGCACAAAAAGCACCCATGGAAGAGAAAGGTACAAGCCCTCTTTTCTCTCCCTTTGCACACCAGGGGGTAATATCCATATCTGGGACCATACAGGAAGCAACAATTAACCATTTGACATTCTTCAAGATAACTATAAAGAGGAAGAAGTGACCAGCATATGTCTGTCCTTTAGCCATGTATATGCAAAACAAGGTGGGAGGACCTTCCCCACAGGAAGAGAAAGTTACTACTGAACCTATATGCCTACAAAATGAGTGGATTCAAATTCTAAAGCTTACAGTTTATACATAAAAACATGTCCAGCCTTTACCAGGCGACGCAATCTAGGCCCTCAGAAAAACAATAGGGCTGAGATCTTCAGCTGAGTTCAGGAAAATAAATGCACTAGCAGACAGACAGGGATTTTAACTCTGCCTAAAGCCAAAGGTCTGAAAAAAGACTGTTTTGCAAGAAAAGAAACCCCTTCCTCTCTTGCACCTCCACTGTCTGTATAAGAAGAAAATGAAGTGAAAAGAGCATTCAGGCTGCCTCAAACCTACGCACCAGCAGTGAAGGCACCAATGTGTCATCATCTGTCTCAGCAGGGATTAATTTATCCAATTTATTCATTGATGATAAAAAATTTGGAAGCTGTGGATACTAAAATGTGGAGTTATGATGCTGCCACTGTAGTGAAGTAAACATTTAAATCGTCTTAATGCTAAAAAGGAAGCAACACAGCAGTGTGCTGGTTTTAATGTGTGACATTCAACAGTGTGAATGGTATTGTGGCGTGCATATGCCTACATCGCTATTGTGATCAGATGCAGAGTATCTACAGGGCGGTGAGCCAATATCATAGCCCTACTGGATTACTAAGAAAAAAGAGGAACGGAATAAAGATGAAATAACAGCTATCACGTTCAAATACCAGGACTGTTTGTTTGACCGGAGTGGTATTCTCAGGGGCAGTGTGGAGAAAGAAAAAGACAATCTGGGGAACACTGGGTCTCGGGGAGGCGAGCTTGCTTTTCCTTCGGGAGGCCAGGAGCCTCGCAGTGCAAAGATGGGCCACTCTCCTGCTATCAAGGCAAATCTCTGGAGAGGGGAGAAGGGCAGCAGAATACAAAAGGCCCTGTGCCCCGACTGGAAAAGGGAGCGTTTTATTAAGGCTGTTAGTAATCTGTAAAGGAAATACGATGATGCAGAGAGTCCTCTTTCAATTCAGGAAGAAGGAAGGAGATCTGACTCTTAAGAGAATGCAGATTTCTCTTTCCCAGCACTATTAAAGTGGCAATTTTGAGGCAATTTTGCTTCTTCAGGCTAGGGTAAGGTGTTTGGGGTTTTCTTAAAGCAAAGAAAAACAAACCCCAAAGAACTGACTAGGTGGAGATGGGCTAGAGAAATTTAAGTAGTGATAAATTCAAGAAATTACAAGGGATTTTCCCTAATGCACACTCTAACATAAAACTTCTCCTGAAACTAGTGAGCAATATATTTTTAACAGTTCTTCCACCAGTCTGTAAGCCCAATTTAGACGAGACACAGCTGTACTGCCGTGAATTAAAATGTTGTGCTTGTCCACTTACATTAACAGCAGCACCCCTCACAAGCAACCTGCATTTCACATAGCTACAACACAAAAAGCAAATAAACTATACATCACTTAGGAACAGCATTACTAATTGCAACCAACGCATAAGAAACAACACGTGACCACTACCCAATTTCTCATCTGGAACATGGAGCAGTCAAACACAATTAAGCCAAAAAAGCCAAATTCCATTAGAAAAATACAGTTTCCTCTGTGGCTGCATGCAAAATAAACATGTGAGGAAAATTATCCCAGATAATAGTAGTAGTCCCTTTTGTCTGGCTGTAGCATGAAGTATAGACTTACTCATGGCATTCCTCATGGTGTGGCTGTGCTGACACCATCATCACTGGCTATCCAGATAGCCAGGAAGTTCAAGCTCTTCATGTCTTACTAAGACTTGCTCTTTTAAAATGTGGTATGAAAACTAAGCAAGTAAATAAGAGACTTCTAAAGTTGCGGAACAGGAAGTACCTTTGCAGTTTATGGAGGAAAGGCCAGATTAAAATCCTGGTTCCCAACACTGATGGCATTTCTATGTTGATTTATGCTCAAATTTGATGCTTGACAGTTAGTCTAAAAAAGACCAAGAAGAATCTTGAATGTCTGAGCTCATGCTGCCTGTACATTTGAATAGTATATTCACCACATGCTTAGAGATAACAGAAACCAAATCTGTTTTATGTCTGGTGTCAAAATGAATTATGGGCTGATAGGAAACGAGCATTTTTAAAGAAGAGAAAGTATACAATCATGTAATTCATAGATTACAAAGGATTGTCCTCAGTATCTATAGAACAACAGAACAACAACTGTTTACAGTTCAGACTTTTGCACCAGGCTCTCCATAGTGATACGGGGGGTGGGGGGGCTCAGTAACATGTGTACTACCAGGTGGTGGTTGTACTGGTGCAGTTTACCTCGGTGTACTACACAGCTGCTGTAGCTACAGGGTCATGAATTGCCAGCAAATAGGGAAGAACAAAACACTTTTCCTGAACAAACAGAAGTCGTTAGACAGAACCATTATCACCAGCATCTGATGCAAAGCACTTTCCCGCTCTCAGTAGTTTTTTAAAAATCATATTTAGAACAGACCAAACGCTGTGCAATGGGACCTCTGTCAGCCAGAACGTTCAGATAGGTCTGTCTAGGGAGAACCAAAAGACAAATAAGCTTGTAAACAGCTTTCTGCCTTGCAGGCTGCATCCCTGCAGGGTAAGTCTTTCCTCTCAGGCTTGCTTTCAGCCAATTCAGTGGCTTTCTGAGTTGCAGCAAACTCTATACTCTCCCCTCTTAGCCTTTGAAAATTTCTCTCTCCATCGCTTCAGAGACCTAGCTGTCTGCTTGACTAAGTGTCCCAGTTGCTGGGACAGAGTGGCAGTCTCCAAGTTCCTTTCACTCGTAGCCCCAGAAGTCTTCTCTCCCCAACCAGGCCCTGTCCTTCCACAGAAGGCTTCCATCCAAGTGGCTTTTATTGAAGGAACATACCATGCAACTGAGAACACACCACCCAGACTGTTACTGTTCATCACAAATAATTTTAGAAGCTAAAGCATTCTGGCTGAGAACTAGAGGGAAGGAAAAAAGATTTCCATGAAATGTTGTCATTTTGGGTAGAAAACATTGCTGCATTCAAAATCCAGTTTAGCACCAGGAGGTTTCATGGACACATTCTGACAAATTCTCATAAGGGAGAATGTCTTCAGAAGGCAAAAATTCTGTTTTAAGCATAGTGACTCATTTTACTTGATATAACTAATGCTGCTTTGGAAAAACAGCATGTCCATTTTTAATGTTAACACATACAAGGAAATTTGCATTGCACAATGAGCGGCAATGCGAACACTCATTCCAAGTTTCATAACTGTTCACAAAAAACAGAAAGGTAAAATGTGACTCAGCTAAACCAGCTGTGAACCACAACATGAAGACTGCAAATGAAAAGGGGAAGAACATTGATTTAACTGAGTAATTATCCAACAGATTCATATGAACTGTCCACTGCAATTGCAGAGCAAAATTCAAGGCAGCTCAGTTAGTATTCCAGGATCCTGAGACCTATCAGAATTTCACCCCTAATAAATAAAAAAATGACAGAGTTTTAAGGCATACGTTCATTTTATTGACTCCAGAGCAGACACCTCTGAATTTGGGCCATTGTGAAGAAGGCAACTCAAAAGTCATGATGCCAGGAGGAAGAAAGAAGATTGGGTGGGCAAGTGCTAGTCCCTCCTCCCAAAATTCTCATGTGCTTCATCCAGCAACTCATTAATGCACAAGCAGTCCTGGGAAGAGGCAGATGAAGCTTGACCCATCTGAAGTCACTATTCTCATCTCTAGACTAGGGACTGCTGTTACTTTGTACTGATTTTGGCAGGGATAGAGTTAATTTTCTTTACAGTAGCTTGTACGGTGCTGTATTTTCAATTTGTGATCAGAACAGTGTTGATAACACAGGAATGTTTTAGCTATTGCTGAGCAGTGCTTACACAGTGTCAAGGCCTTTTCTGCTTCTCAGACTGCCCCGCCAGCGAGGAGGCTGGGGGTGCACAAGAAGTTGGGAGGGTACACAGCCGGGACAGCTGATCCCAACTGAGCAAAGGGATATCCCTACCATATGACCTTGTGCTCAGCAATAAAAGCTGTCAGGAAGGAGGAAGGGGGGACATCTGGAGTTATGGCATTTATCTTCCCAAGTCACCGTTATGCATGATGGAGTCCTGCTTTCCTGCCAATTTTTCTGCCTGCCAATGGAAAGCAGGCAATGAATTCCTTATTTTGCTTTACTTGTGCGTGCAGCTTTGCTTTACCTATTAAACTGTCTTTATCTCAACCCACTAGTTTCTCACTTTTGCCCTTCTGATTCTCTTCCTCATCGAGCAGCTGTGTGGAGCTTAACTGCCCACCAGGGTTAAACCACAACATCCTTCGAGCTTGCTTATCATTAGGGTCCAGAAATTTCCCAGTAATGGCAAGCACAGAGTGCCTGACTTTTCTAGCCTTCTTAGCAGAGTGCCGTCTTGGGAAGACAGGCTGCTTGTATTGATAATCTCATGCTTGGGAAAATGTAAGTCTGCTTCTTTGGAAAAGGCTTCAATCTCTAGGCTGTAAAAAAAAAGCGGGGTTTATGCTGCCATTGTCTGCTTCTTTATTCTAAAAGGAGAATAGATAGTCAGTTGTCCAACCCTAACAAGGCAATTTTGTTGGGTAAATCTCTATAGCCTTTAACAGCAGATGCAATATTACACTGCAATGAATGCTCTAAGCCACACAGGTGCAACCCATCTCTGATCCAGCACGTAGTAGAGAGGGCTGGAGCCACTGACTTCATGTAGCTTCCCTCTGTGTGTCATTTCCTTATCAGCTTGGATGGGAGTTGGTACTTAAATAGGAGTTGAATACCAAAGTGTCTGTGTAGACTGCAGTCCCTCTGTCACTTGAATACATGTGGAAATCGTATCCCAAATTCTGGCGATTATTTTTTATAATTAAATTGTTACGAGTATCCAATAAAATACCATCAGTGTTTACATTTGGTGTCTTTATCACATAAAATTATTTCAATATAACCAAAATAGAATCGAGTCAAGTAATAAACGGTATTATTCCTATCAGTGGTAAGAGATAAACACAGGGGGGTAGGTAAAAAGGGGAGAAAACTAACCTCATCCACTCCTTTTCAGTGGAAGATGGGGTACTCACAACTTCATGGTTTTTGTCTGCAGGGAATAAAGTAAAACCAAGTATTCATACAACCATCTCAAAATTATTCTTCTCAGTTAAAACTAATAAATGTAATTTGTTCAAAATTAACTGTGTGAAAACAAAATGCAACTCCAAATTACGAAAAAAAACCCCAGTGCTAAAAAGCTGTAAGTAATCTAGGTACATTCTGTCACTCTCTTCATTCTTTAGATCAAAACTAATGTCAGTATTCAATCTAGGGGCAGCGAACTGTAAAACACTACAAGGTTAAAGCTGATGTACTTTGTGGCGCTGTGCTTGCTTCCCGTGTTGGTGTTCCCCAGGCAGGATCACTTCTCTGGCCTCAACACAGGAAAGATGCAGCCATGGATCCCTGTGGGCCACTCTATGTTTAGGAGCTTCTCAGCGTTTGAGGAGATGATACCTTGTCACGCTCCCTTGAGGCACTGTCTCCAGAAGGTTCACTGTGCCACGGCAGGAATGCAAACCCTGTTACACAGAGCTGGTGACACTGGTTTTAGAGCAGCAAAGTCCTACGCATAAGGGGACCTGTCACTCAGCTAGCGACAGCAAGTGGGTCTCCTGACCAATTTATATCTTGCCAGCAATAAGGAGGATATATATATACATTGTCCTGATTTTGGCTGGGATAGAGTTAATTTTCTTCTTAGTAGCTGGTACAGTATGTTTTGGATTTAGTGTGAGAATAATGTTGATAACACTCTGATGTTTTAGTTGTTGCTAAGTAGCGCTTATCCTAAGTTAAGGACTTTTCAGTTTCCCATGCTCTGCCAGCAAGCAGGTGTGCAAGAAGCTGGGAGGGAGCATAGCCAGGACAGCTACTAAGAAGAAAATTAACTCTGTCCCAGCTGAAAGCAGGACACACATATACATAAATATACATATAGATATAGATAGGCATTGTGTGGTCAAACATAAATGCACACACACATACATATATATATTTATATACATATACATATGCATGTACGCATATGTATATCTCTGTATTCTTTTTAGAAATGAGAGACTCTGAAGCCACAGATGCTGTGATGCTGTGCATATGGATGTGAGAGGATGGGAATGGGTGGAGAACATCATATGGACACTTGAGATGTTGCCCATCTGATCTTCTGTGAAGAATAATACAGTATTTATAAAGTTTTAAAAATGGGTAGAAAGACAGTTGGAAAACAATGACCTCAGACTGTCTTATTATAGATGGCCACCGGGTCTCTAGACTTGATAAGCAGTCAATACTCGTGGTGATAAAGAAGTGAGTCATTTTTTGAATTGTAACCTTGTTAAACAAGTTCAGTGTACTGCACAGAGTAGCTCTTTGGCCAGTTCTTCCTTGGGGGCAATTTCTGGTATAATTAAAGAGTTTGCCTCTCCTCCTCTCCCCCAGCCAACAGTTTCTCCCTCTTGCCTCCAGCAGTGGGTTTTTCATTTAACACTCCAGTGCCTCACCAATAATAAAAAAAAAAATCAAATCATCCAGACCACTGAATGGGCGATGATTTTTTTTCCAGGATGTGACCTTTAAGCTGTTAAACAAATTCACAAAATAAACTTAAGTTTCCTCCTCTCTTTCAGGTTTACAATTTCAAATTGCATAGTCAAGATTGTTGCAAAATCAGATTGTTATGTGATGTAGTCCTCTCAGGGGCCACACTCCACTAAGACCCACTAAAGTCCACCAAAGTACTACAGTTTGTGCCTAAGTATGTGAATATTCCTATTGATTGTAATGGGATTCAAGCAAATTGCAGGTACTTTGGTGAATAGGGATGGAGTCAAGTGTATACCTAAAATAAGCAGGTACTAAACCTTTTCTTAAAGCTCAGGCCGAATATAGGAACTTTAGATGTCTGCATTGTTCCAGAGATACTCCACTGCCTGAGAGTTTTCCACTGCAGTTTTACTAGTTGTATTTATTCATGACTTGACTTCAGCAGTTTGTTAGGCTTAGCTCTAGAGAAAGCTAATTTGCCTGACAGATCAGAAGAATGCTTCTGATATGCAAAATCCTCTTTCCCTAAATCACTAATGCTAATGCAACTTACCACAACCCAGTGGTTTTTCATTTACTTTGGAAAATGTATTTTTGATCTGTGTAAATTTCACTATGGTCAAACATCCATACTAGGAAGATACCAGTACTTTTTCTAGCAATAACATTAGAAAGCCATGTCTAGAGTGACTAATGAGATGCTTCATTAAACGTAGGTACTTCACCTCAGAGTCAAGTGCACCAGCACAGAAACAAGGAAGAAGCTGCTGTCATTGCTGGTGCTAGGCAGGTCTCACAGATAAATAAACTCCATTCTGCTGCGCTATCAGCCCAGTGTCCTTTTAAACACTATATTCATTTGAGGGAAAAACTGGCTAGGAGAATTTTTCCATTTTTCCTTGTGAGATATTTCAAATCTTGGTGTCATCATCTACAAAATTCATATTTCACACATGACGAGATTCATATAAAAACGTCATGTAGTAGTGCTTGTCATAAACCAAATCCAGACTACATTTAGAGAAAAATATATACAGAGACCAAGGATTTAGGATTGAGTGGAGCTGAAAGCTAAGTGAGAGGTAGTACTTCAAACTGAACTAGAAGTAACCATGGTTTAATTTTTATTCAGTTGAGCTTTTACCATTTGCTAAGGTGTTGAAAGCCATGAATGTAATCAGTAAGCAAGAAAAAAATTAATTTAGCAAGTGAATCTGTTTTCTAAAGGAAGCAATATAAAAACAACCAAGCAGAAGCCCAGGTATGTAATTGTTGAAGACAATGACTGAATGGAGCCTATATCAGTGTTACATTAGCTAATTTATGTTCAAAGAGCAATGTAACTATAATAAGTAGATTTTAACCCCATCTATGAATTAATATTATTTAGTGTTCCTTTGATTTCTAGATCATTACAACTTTTATGTAGATATATTAGAGTTATCATCCCTGTCTCACAGAAGATAGCTTTGGGTGCCAAACTTTATAAAAACAACATTTTCCAAGCTAGACAGCTTGGTAGGGGACCAAGAACAGCTTTTCTCCAGTTCTCAGAAACGCTGGATTTTATTTGCGACGTGTCTCTGCAAGTGATGGGAACTCAGTACATCTTAAAGGCAATCCTATTCAATATCAAAAAATGTGCACTGCAAGACTGAAGTATTTGAGCTTAGGAACCAGCTTTAAAATCCCAAACACTCTCTGAAATTACCCAGTGAGCCATAAATAATCCCAATGCACCAGGAAAAATCAAGAGAGAAAGAGAATGGGAGGAGGGAGGTGAAATGCATTTTTAGCTGAAATCAATGCTTGCGAAAAATACAAATCAACCAATATTCAAGGGGTCATGAGCTAAGTATACAAAAATTTACAGACTAGTTACAATAATTGTGCCAAAATCAGCAACAGCAAAGAAATTACATAATAAAACAAACACAATTAAAGAAGATACACAACATTTTAAAGACCATATCTGTCATCACTGATTTCTTTACTTTATGATCTGTCTCTAATGTTCCTCATTACTCGCTCACCAAAAAAAACCCCTTCCTTTTTTGGTATTGTTAGCTTTCTGGGGAAGAAATTACGATTCTTTGTACCTATGAAGTCTCTTCCAGATGATAATACCTACTGCAAAATAAACAACTTCTTAAGAAAAGACAAAGAAAAAAAGTCAGTTTTGCTCCAGCCATGTCTAACCGCTGGCATCTCTGCAATTCTTGGAGAGGGGGAGTTCTAGGAGCTTTGTGAAATGGAAGGGATTTGTGCAGAAAAGCATTTATTTACTTTGACATTCCTAAGAAGCAGCCTCTGTGCTCTGTACAACATAGAATTCAGGCAGAGTTTCTCTGCTTATCTTACCCAAATTCAGGAGCTCAGGCTTGGAGCAAGACTTCTTTGTACACGCCTCTTAAGTTGTGTTACGCTGTGACAATGAGACCTCACTACCTACACTGTAAAACTAGTGACTCCTGTAAACGCATTTCCCCGTCTATCCACGGGGGTACCGCAGGGATCGTCGTCTGCACCCAAATGGTGCAGATATACTTGAAACCATGTCAAGTGATGCAAGTACAGCTCATTATCACACAGCAGTACAGCACAAGCCACGACAGAGGTTTTTATTCCCACTGTGATTTTAAATGCCTCCTTACAAATAAGCTTCTCAGAGGATTAATAGCTGGATTTTTCTTCTATATAGAACAAGTTCAAATGAGGCAGCCTCAAAAGTCCCTGAAAGGCTTGCGCTCTGACATTCGTTTGCCAGGCAGGACAAGAAGGAACTAGTGGCATTTCCCAAGTACCAGCATGGTTTACAGTAATAAGCACCATTCCTTGCAGTCTAAATAGAAAGACCAAGAAGTCAATGACTGCAGGGATGCTCAAGTCCTCTATCCCCTGGTGGGTTTTAGTGATGACACTTGTTTGCCATTCCCTGGGACAAAGGTTCCCCAGTTCTGTTGGTAGAAGATTAAACCAGCGTGGACTGCTGAGTCCTGTAAGGTTCAGAGTGCTCACACAGAAAAGCATTTTTCATGCCAATATGTTCAGTGAAATCAGCTTTGAGAAATTAAATACATCTTGTAAAACTAAATTTTGACAGCAGGGTGGTGTTCAACTCACAGTGTCACCATGTCCTTTTGAGCTAGTATTCTTACGTTGCCTTTGGGAAACAAAGAAGTGTTTCTAAGTACTGTTTGGTTTGCTTCATTTGCCGTATATACAGTAATTTGGTCAGGTTAACCCACCATAGGGAACCCTATCATGTATTAAAACAATTATTTCGTACTTCAGTCAAATAACGTATATGTTTATACAGATATTTGCAAACCCTTAAGGGAGTTAGGTGCTCAGCTAAGACTGAAGTTTTGTGTGCTTTGGACATAAAACTAACACTGGGGCCCTGTGGAGATTCCTGACTTGTGAGTCTTCCAGAATTGAATTTATTAGGCGTGTGCCTTCTACTCTAAGAATTATATTTTCAAAGCTGTCTGGGTAAAGCTCACCAACACAACGGGTGATTTGAGAAATGCTGTGAGATAAGTGTGTTAGTACTGCTAATTTATAGCAAAGAAAGCATGTGTGAAAGTCAAAGGCTCATTACCATCAGCTCCTTGCCAGTTTTTTCCAGATGCCCTATTCCACATACAACAAGTCAGACCAGGCAAAATCTGATTTACCTGAAGGTATCTACTGTCATGGCAGTGTATGGAAAGACAGTACCTTGTAGGCCTAACACAGTGACCTCGAGTAAAGAAAGGCACCTGTGAAGCTGAAAAGATATATTTATATATAAACATTTGTGTGCCTATATACATGCAAATGCCTGATTTAAAAGAAATAGCAGCACTGATTTTTCCTAACTATACTTTTGCTTTCACAAACAATTCAATCAATCAATCAAGGTATCTGTCTATCTATATCTGTCAATATAGGGAGAGAGAGAGATTGAGAGATTTAAGCAAACTAGAAATACACAAGTTAGCAGCTGTGGCGCTGCAAAACCGTGTGTGCTCTACAGATGAAAAACAAACAAGAAAAGAGCATTAGCTAAAGCAAGCATTCTCAGCCTTTTTGCAGGGAGTCTTAATTTAGAAAATCTACTCAGGAAGAATAATTGTTCCCATTCGTTATTTTGCCTGGATGACTTTTACAGAACCGTTTTTACCATCAATTGGCAAATTCAGTGGAAGAAACAAATTACCCTATTATTAAAGCATATTTGCAGCAAACAATAGATATTCCACATAAGCTGTGCTTATCCGGCCATTTTTCCTAACAACTTCTAAGAACATTATGCCTTCATCCAAATTTGCCTTTGTCTTACTTGTGTTTAATGACAGGGTAGATCTGTAACAGAGGATGGTCCTGCTCACTCCGCATGTACCCCAGTGGGTTATGTTCCAGGTCAGGGCAGCCTCACCGACTGAAACTTGTGACCTTTTCAGAGGGTTTCCTGTACTGTTTGCAGTTTTTGTACAGCTTAATTTCAGCCTCTCTCACTAGTTCTGCTAGGGTTATTTTGTATCAGCATTCCTGTTATAAGCTGCCCCTGTTTTTACAGGTGGTAATATAAGAACATTTGAAACTTTCTTCTGGGCTAATATTTTGCTAACTAAGGCGACTTTTCCCTATTAATGAGAATTGTATTTTTATTTCGCTTCAGTATGTAATTAGTTTATAAGAAAAGATAGCTTGGGAATTGACCTGAGTATACTTTCAAAGTCAAGTATTTAGAATTAAATTCATCTTGCCTAATTTTTGGCACCTATGAGTTAGCTGTTGCATCTAAGTTACTCACGTACAACCCCTCCACAGTTAGTGGAAAAAACTGAATTGCCTTTTGGACTCGCCGCTTTTTCTTCCACTGGTGATAGAAGTAGCTAAGTTTAAAAGAAATCATCAACACCTAAACAGGGGACTTTTTAAAAAATAGGGGTTAAAATCCAAACCCATAGTGCATTCATCTCATGCATCTTGATTTCCTTGCAAAATTATATACATTTCATTAAACTTTTAATGGAGGTTTTGAAATGCAGGCTGCAGCACAATCTTTATTCCTCTCATTTAAAATGAAAAAGGTTTAATAGATCAATAACCAATGGATTAATGAGTCACTGATGATAATAACGGCGATTTACATCAACAGCACCTATTATCAAGAGCAATCACAAAGCACTTGGGAAGCAGATTTACAAACTATTTCTGCTTAAGTGGTGTCAGAGGCCAACTTCCTTCAGAAGCCAGATGGAGAAGGATAGGAAATAATCACCATTAAAGCAAATACTGAACTACAGTCGCCACACAGTTGTGTAGAAGACACAGTACCTGGTTCACATTTAAGTGTGTGGAAATAGCACTACTTCTCAGCTGTCTGAGCATGGCTGCTCAATAGCAGAAATCAGGTTGGGCACATAAGCTTTGCTGTGTGCCCTGAACGCCACCAAATAAGAGGTTTTTTGGACACAGTATGTTCCTAAATTGAAAGGCCCTCACATGGAAGATGTTATCGCCACTAGTCTGTGAAAGCCTGCTATCACGTGCATCAGCCCTAGATTACGCTGGGTCTCATCAACTGACAAGCAAACATGTACCACTGGAGAACAACGTCACCCTTCTGAATATCTCCTGAGGCAGGCTTCAGGGCATGGGACACGGTGCAAACTGAAGCTTTTTAAATGATCCTACATCATATGTGGTGCACTAATATAAAGGTGACAAAAAGTGAACTGGGGACAAAGCCTGCTGACCCAACTGCAATAAAGTTCCCGTGGCAGACATGTATGCAGTAATGCTTTTGAGCCCTGAAACACTTGACCTTAATACCTGTAAGACTTGGTTTCAGTAGGTAACATTAACGGTTTCTTACCCTAGTTTCTGTAGTACATGTGGACACGTGCACTTTTGTCTCTTACTCCTTGAAGGAAATGAAATCGTGCATTGTCTTTGTCCTACAAATTTTGTTGAGTCGCAGATTCTAGGAATATAATACAATCTTTTTCACTTTAGGCTTTTCGGGCTTGCATCTCAGTTTTCAGGGATGCTTAATACTGCAAGCAAATAGGCACACAACCTTTGCATAATGGTCTAAAATACCAAGAATTCTTTATGTTAGCTACCAGAAGCAGCAAAGAAAATGAGACAAATCAATACAACACTGACATGCATTTGCCATTTCTGTCTCCTTACCATCTTATCATTTTTGGATCACCTAAGTAGATCAGGAGCTTTCCTCTCTGTCTGTGAAATAGGAAGTCTCCCTGGTCTATCGTCCACCTTCGTTATGCTATGCAGACCATTTTTTCCTAACTATATCCGCAATTAAACTACACTCCTTTGCCATGAAAGCACAGTGCTCTGTTATTCTCCATACTCATATTTATTTTATTGCTGTGAAGTTTCAGGTACTCCGCAAGTGCCTAGTTTTTCAGATCCAGTGTCAGTACCTGACCTCCTCATTCTGCTTTTTGGGAAATCCCCCCGGTTCCAGCTCCCCTCAGCCCCACATGCTGTGACGTCAGCACTGCCATCCTTTCGTGTCCATGTGCTGCCGCTTGAACAGAAAGCATGAAGATTTACAGCTTTCCTTTGCACTAGCTTGGAAGTGACATGGCATGGCCCCAGCAGTAGGTAGCTGACTACAGGAACCCTGATAAACTCCGTAATACAGCAATTTTGTGAACGCAGACGGTATTCCCAAGATCCATTCAAATATCCTTCATGCACAAATAGGCATTAGTCATCGCTGCTCTTTATAATTGTGAATGTATTCAGCACAGTCAAGATGCTAAGTTTGGTAACAACTTACAATCAGAAAGATAATCGGCTACCTCAACTGGAAAACATGAATAGTAAATTCAGTATGGTAGGGCCATGTAGGTCGTATGTCCCCATTAAGGGGACAGATGTAGTGATCTTGTAACTAAACTTTGTTTTTAAATGGCTGATGGACAGAGAAAGAAACAGCCCCCTACATTTTCTTTTCCCATTTCCACTAGAAACATGAAATGGCTCTCTTTCATAGTTTCACAGGGAATAAGAAATGCAAGTCCACTCCCATAAAGCAAAGAAACAAAAAAAGAGACAAACACAATACAGCAAACAAAAAAGAAAAGATTGTGAGATGTGTAAACATTCGTATGTCAGTCTGGTCTGGGAAAAAATAAAAACAAACAAAAAAGATATTTGCAAGGAAACCTTCTAAGCTGTAATTTTGCCAGAAACAGCATGACTCTGGCAAACTCTCACCTGTAGTGACCATGAATTTGCATAGAGGTGTGGATGAACACAACCTAGCAACCTATGCTTACTGAAATTAACAGAAATTTTGACACTGACATTAACTGAGTTTGATTCATCCTTATAACGTAACACAGTTATATGCAAACATAAAATGCCAAAAACATCCCATAATTTTGTCTCTGTAATTCTGCAGAACTCTAGGAAAACTGTCTGAAAAAAGACAATCTTTTAAATATAATCCCTTTGGGATTTCACAAGAGTGATTCTTACCTTCAGAATGTATCACTTACCACCACCAAAGACTTAAATACAAAACAATAATGACAAGATGCCCAGAACAACATAGCTTAAGGCCTATAACACCATATAAGAAACAGCTCTTAATTTCCCCTGCGGTTTTCTGTAATCTTTGACACTGCATTTACATTCTGCATAGCTCTCCAATGTGTGCTAGAATACCAGCACAGCAATATAAAAGTAAAACAGTTCCAAGGGGTTATATTAGGATACCAAGGATCTCAAAGACAATACATTAGCTATTGACAAGTTTCATGAATAATTTTATTGCATTTTTATTACTTTGTAGTAAAAGTGACTGTACAAGATGCAACATCATTATTCTTTTCCCTTTCACTTTCAAATGATTTTTTTGATATGTCTAAAAAGAAATCCGTTTTCACTTATAGGTCTAAAAATCACACTTCTAGTTTGAATCTGAAACGTAATTAAAATGCACACTTCTCTGTTGGAGCTGAATGGGCATGAAAATAAGAAATGTCTTTTTGCCCTCTTTTGTAACAATATTGCTTTAATTTTTAAAAGGCCATTTTTTAAAAGTAAGAATATTTTAGTTAATAATTTAGTACTCACTTCAATTAGAATAGTTATTAAAACTTTCAATGACATTACAATTAAAAGTTTGAAAGTAGTTTTATGATAATTTCCAGCTCCATACAGTTTTATGCTCTGAAAAAAAAGCATATGCAAAATCACCTTTTTATCTTGGTATTGTCACAGTATAATTCTTTAAAACTGCTAAGCAGGATTCTTAACTGATAATATATTTCAACATATCTGAGGTGATACTCTGCATACAATGGGTCAGCTTTTTCAGCGGGTGCAAACTGATGCAACTCTACTGCCTGCAGGGAAAGCACTCAGCTCAGGATCTTGTCTCTGCCACTCAGTAGAGAAGGAACAGCTTGTCAACACAAGAAAACTTTTGTCCAATTTGTATGTTCCATCTTGATATAATTTGCCATGAGGCCAAAGTGCCTCGTCTCCAGCCACCTCAGCGTTGTAATCCCAACATCACCTGCCTCAGGTAAATCTGAGAACAGGACAGGCCCAGGTGTAGATGGAAAATACAATTTTCCCATGCTTAGCACCTAGTTATTTACAGTTTTTCAGGGTAAATGCCAAGAGTGTATGCGATGTTGTTAAGTGGGAAGAGCAGCACTGTACATCCACTTTACAGAAGTCTGCAGAATTAGACAAGGAGCCAGGCAGTAGAGAGGCTGACCTAGAGAGCAGCACAGCAGTTCTGACAGCTTTAAAAAAGCTATGCCCACCACACCAGTCTGATACAGTGTGCTATGCTGAAGTTGTCTGAGGTACACTTGCCTAGGGAAGACAAGAATATTTCATACATATTGCAGTGTTTAAATAGCTGCACGAAATACATCTAATGTTACTAATGCTGTTAATAATAGTAGCTACAATAATATACTAACTACACTCTGTTCACAAGGTTCATTAAAAGGTTGTCTACTACCATCTTTTAGCCCTTTTTACTGGTACATTGTTTTATCTGCTACTTTTAATTTAAATCTTCAAGACTTTGCCTGACCATTTGGACTGAAATTTTCCATGCCATTGTCTGTCCCATGCTTCATTTCCTTTTCATTGGAAAGCCTTAGCTAGCACAAATTCAGTTATTTCTGAGAATTAGGCTAAGGAAAATTTTATTCTGCACTTTGAAAGGACTGGATGCCTCCACTGTGCTGCAGCTGGATCACAAAGAGGGCAGGAAAGGCCTAGGTTTGTACTATCAATATGAGAGTTCTCCAAAATGTGCCAGGTTATCAGGTACCATATACTTTGTAGAGACTTGAAGGCGAAAATCTCTTAACAGTTTTCCTGGACTGAGATTCTCCAGCCTGGAGCTTTGAGGTACTGAAGTGGGACTTTCTTTGCAAATATGGGTCCAAGATGCTGCAGGCAGCAGAACTGAGAAGAGGAAAGCTGCCCTCCTCCATTCCCTCAAATCAGGACAAACTGCAGGACCTGTAATTGCTCCCCAGGTTCCAGTGCATGCCTCAGCCATGTCCTGAGATGAAACAGATGCAAGATTGGGAAGCAGAGCCTATTTCCTGCTTTTCACAGGAAGGAAACCTTTGTCCATGGGATGTGCAGGATCTTTGGCATACTCTGGCTTACAACCTTGATCTGTCTGATTGGCATACCAGTATGGCAGGGCATAAAATGGGGATCATCTGCAGCCCCGGCACCTGACATGGCTCAGAATGTCAAAGGAGGGGAAAGTGAGGAGCTGCAAAATTTAATTGCAAAGGGGAGAACAGCTAGAACTGATGGGGTCCAAAGGAAATAAAATGGAGAAGGAAAGTGGGAGTGAGGAACAGGAACTGAGTCTTGAACCTGCCGAGCTGAGACTTGAACAGAGTGGAGGAGAAGATTGGACCTGAGATGGATACAGGGAGCTAAGTCTGAGTAGAAAGGAGACAGTGGGACTGAGAGACTGGAGAGTTTGTCACTTTATAGATTTTAAATCTAAAAAGGTCCATTAACTGATAGAGTTTGATCTTAAAGAACAGAAAGTGAGAGCTGAATGGAGAACCAGGGAGGAATTCAGTCAAGGAAGGCTGGAGAAGGTACCAGAGACAGGGCCCTCAATGCAATCCTCCTCGGCAACCTCTCTCAGCCCAAAAGGGGCCTCACTCACCGAGCTCACGGTCTGCTCTGATATGGATCTGACTTCTGTGAAATCAGCTAAGCTGTGAGAAGGAGCTGTGAAGAGTCTCATCTGCTGCCTCCACCTAAGCACCCTCTGCCCCATCCCAGGGAGGGGTACTGAGTGAGGGCCCGGTCACTGTCCCCAGCCCGGCTCTGCTCACCACCTCCAAGCATGTTGGGATGGGGCCACTGGAGGAGGTCCCTGCCGTGGCTTGCCCCACTGCTCCCCACCCCAGCCTGCCCCACAGCCAGCCCTCGTTGCACCCTGATCAGTCTGAGCTGAGAGAGAGAGATTAGCTTGGCAAAGCAACTAAGAGACAGTAGGATGGAGTATCACAGCGAAGACAAGAGGAGAAGGGGAATCAATAGGCTTGATGAATAACACTAGTCTGAGATATAGGATATGGAAATTGCTGCATAGGGATCTGGAGAAGGAGTTGGAAAAGTGACAGCTGGTCAAGAAACTCATGCCAGAGGACCGGGGCAAACTGTGAGACTGGGAGTGAAAGCAAAGATCTGATGCCCAGGGTCAGTTACACAGTGTCTGAGCTAGTTATCTACATTGAGATAAGAAAAGTCTTGTCCCAGAAATGTACATTTCTCTCATCTGAGTTTAAAGGATGGTTAGTTTGAGTACAGAAATCCACATAGCTTATGCAGAAAGCTAGATGACACTACTCCCATCTCCAGTGTCGGGGGAGTAAGGTTGATAAACTGAATGAGAAGCGGAAGGGGGGACACTGGAAATGGCTGGGTAAGGAGAAGAGGCTTCGGAAAGGGGCGGATGGAAGGACAGAAGGAAGGTGAGTGTTAAGGTGGAGTGGACAAAGCAGAGGCGGTTGTGTTTGGAGTGAACAGACCAGATAGCACAAACCTTTCCAGAGTCTGGAGCGTGTTGCTCAGTGCAGCTGTCTCACCATGCCCTTCCCTGCCAGGAAATGCCTGCAGGAACTATTAGGGAATTGTTTCAGCCCTTTCACTGCCTGTGTGCAGGCAGAGGAGGATAACCCACTGCTGCTGTCAGTTACTGTGCCCACTTGGCCTGGTGGTCCCAAAAAGCTCAGTTTTTGCAGGCAGTTAGATGATGTGGTGATAAGCACTACAGAAAGCAATAATGTCGCTTTCAGTGCAGTTTGACTAATTTGAAGTAATGGGATATAAGGACATATTGAAAGATGAAGGTAAAAAAAAGAAAAAAGATTTATTAGATATTCTGTGCTCTGAATGGTTCAGGACACTAGTAGAAAAAGCAATATGTAATTAAAACTTTATCAGCATGCACTCATGAAAAAGGGCTAAGCTACAGGTGCACTGTTAACCTTAATTGTAGCACTCCTTAGCCTCTTATCTTACAAACTCAGTAACATTTTCAGGTGTTGTTAGTTTGTGTTGAGTACAATATGTGCAACTCTCTACATGTGTACCTTGTGGAATGTGCCACATGTGGTCTGCCATTGGTTTTTTTCCATGAAAATAGAGCTTTGAAAACACTTCAGTATGTTGCTTCGTTAGTTTCTCTTTACCCTTCTTTAGATGGAAGAAAAGCCAGGTTTCTTGCAGGAGACAGACCATGCCTAGCTTAGTTTAGCATGGCCCCTAAATTCCTGGGCACATATCTGAAGATCAGATCAAAGATCGGTTGCTTGGCACCCTTCTACTGCCTCTTGAAAAAAAAAAAAAGGGCTGAAAGCTTAAGCATTTTCACACCTTTTTGTTCAGCTTTGAAATGAGACTTCTACTCATTTGGTCTGAAGACAGTTAAAGTCCCTGAAAAAATAGTTAACCATACAGTTTCCATATAGCACATAAGAAAACATAAATTTGAGATGCCATCTTAAGTAACAAAACATCACAGGGTGTAGTATTCTTCCACCGATCAGGATCTAGCCTGACAGTACTTTTACAGGTTATATGCAGAGATTTAACCAGAATTACTTATAAAAACCTACAGTTTTCCTCCTGTCAGCAATGCTAATTTTCCATGACTCTCATTCCAAAGTTACTTCTCACTGCCACACCTTCCCAAAGTTAGTTCTGACTCTTTTCCCAAAATTTGTTAAGGAGGTCACTGCTGAGTACGTCACCTCTAGATTTTTCCACATTCTCTTTGGGACAACCTTGTTGGATAGATATGATCTTGCATAATTGAATTTACCTGTCAGTGTGGCTCAGGTAGGGGTGCAAAGGAGTGCTCTATGAGAGGATGCTCTCAGAGAAGGCGGAGCTCATGTCTCATTCCATGAAGTTTACTTTGAGCTGCTCTGTATTTCAGAGTATTTCAACAGTATTATGTAGGGTAATTAGTCTTATGCCTATTTTTGTATGTCTGCTTTTATAGGAAGGAAGCACTGATGTATGAGTTAAGGATGGAATGGCTTTATGGCTATTTTTGTTAGAAAACTTAATAGATTTTATTTGTAAATATGGAAAAGCTTATTCATGGAAACTGGCTGTCTCCTGGGTAGTTTCCATGGCTTCTAAGGAAAAATTCATGTTCAAGTCATGCATGAAGTAAATTAGGTAAAATAAAACAAATAGCTCATTTTAATGCTAAAGTGCATTTTAATTGCCAAAGGGAAAAGCTGCATTATTTCAATAGAACTCCCTTTGTTTCTTTTTCTTTCCCTTCTTTTTACTGGTTTACTCATTTTAGATACTTAACAAATAGTCTGAACATATTTTAAATCCTTTTGCTTGCCAGTTATTCTCAGTAGCATCAGCATGGGGACATAACATGCAGGAGAGCCTCTGATGCTTTCCTGGTTCTGCTTTCTCTAGCCACTGGAGAAGCAGCCGTGCCATACAGACAGCCCTTAAACTTTCATGCTCTTCCATTCAGAAGCAGCGAAATAGAAACCATGGCCTAGCTTCCCTCTTCCCCATGACTAAGCAGCACATTCAGCTGGCTTTTCCAGAAGTCAGTGCTCTTCAGCCGTGACAGGGTCAGAGCTGCAGTCCAAAGAGGTGACCGCAGTTTGTCTCAAAGCTGCAGCAGCACTAACTGCAGTATGAACAAACCAGGTAAATTTTTCCACCTACCTGCATAGTTGGGTTTTTTAGCCAGCTCAAAGTATGGCTGAAGGCATACTCTGAGAAGAACCTATCTATCTAGTTTATCTTAGTGTTATCTGTATGGTTTGCAATATATACTGTTAGTGTTGACAGACTTCTGGACTGCTCTGAAGCCCATTTAGAGCTGGATATGCCCAAGCTCCTCATCTTCAGGTGTCTCTTCTCAAAATTGTCTTTCCATTCTTGACAAAACCAGAGTCTGAAAGTCAAGTCAAGGAATCTATAGCAGGACGGCAACACCTTGCAAAGGCAAGATGTTCTGGTGAAACTGACAATTAAATATTAACAGAAGGAATAAATGCAATGCTCTTTCTCAGTCACTGGTGTCAGTGGGCCTTGTTAGCTCTTTCATACACGTATTCAATGGTTCAGTGAACAGCCTAAGCCTAGCAGTTGAGGGAGAGAGAATATGAAAGTGATGGTGCATTTTTTCACCATTTTTATATGCACTGCATAAAAAAATGACAAGCAGCGTTGCTTAGGTGTCCTATGACTGAAAGGCCCAAAGATGGACATTTTGGAAGAAGTCACAATTCCACATGTAAGTGGACATTAGGGCTGGCAATGCTCACAATATATGTAAAGACTTGCTACACTTTCTTAAAAATCTAGATGTTTTAAGTGTTGAATAATCTAAATGGTCTGCACAATTGATTTGACCCTAAGTCCTCTTCAGTCTTCTGCTAGACAGCAGTAGGCTTTTGATGAGACTCTGGATACATATGGAATAAATATGAATGACCTCCAAAAATTTAAACTGCAACAAGACGAGTTTCAAGCTATGAGACTGCAATAGTGTTTTAGACTCGAGCATAAATGTTCGTCATGCTTTTGTGAAAAACATCTACTTCAGGCTTTTAAATTTGCCCTGACCCAGCAACCACTCCCTCGTGGGAAGCCACCTCAGACAGTGGCAGTCTGCACAAGCACAAAAGTTTATTTGCATATACCTGTTTTCAGGAGTGCAGTCTTAATTTGAGGACCACAAACATGAAAATGAAGCACCATTTTTTATCTCAAAATTTTAATTATACACAAAGGAGACATGTGAATGCAGAGCAATATGTATAAGATCAACATAAATAAAACTTCCACTTCTTTTCTTAGCAAAAAACACAAGTCACAAGCGTGAGTTGAGGTTAGATGCTCTTACTGAATTTTAAAGAAAGGCTGGAGAGTGTTATGGTAACTGAGGAAACCTCTAAGAAAGCTAGAATTTGATATCTGTAATAAAATCTCCTATTTCACAGCTTCCAACTAGGGGATCAGGAAGGAATATTCCATATCTTTCGAACATCACGTATGTTTGGTTTACTCCATTATAGATTTTTTCAACTTCTTCAGCTCTGCCAAATGCAAGAGTTTGAAACTGTAGCTCACTGCCTGTGGGTGTTGCAGACGTCAGCTGCAGAGCTCTGCCTGGTTGTTTTCTTCCTGCCATGCAGCAGACAGGGAAACCAGAGAGTTGCCTGTGCAGCCAGACTCACAGTGGCTTTCATGTGGCTGTTACGTGATACGGCTACCCATTTGGCAGCTTGACCAGCACACGCATTTTAACAGGTTTTGAACTAAACCCAGGGGCAATAGGCTTACTCTACCATGCCAATGCTTTCTAGATTTTTGTTTTGTAATGTATAGCTTTATAAATGTTAAATTACTGAATGCGTGCTTTCCCAAGCTGTCGCTAGATGCTTTTTTGTTGGTTTTTTTTGTTAACCAAGACTGTCTTGCAAACATATGACTATGAAACTATGCTAATTATGGAATTAGTTCCAATTTAATGTCTGGTTTATCATAGACCTATTTATGGCTAGGCCAAAAGCTGTTCTGGCAAATTAGCAGGAAATGGGAAAAAGAAATATCAGTATGAGCTTCATAACTGTTGGCACTAACTGTGCCTTACTTACGCTCTACTTTTTAATGATGTTGTTTTATTTTTCTCATAGAAAAAGCTGGTATAAGAAGCCTCTAAATTCAGTAGAGCTATTAAGTTCATGATGAAAATAATGTTAAGCTAATGTTCCCTGCTTATTTCAGCAATAGAGTAGTGGTGCTATTGGCTCATTAAAATGTTTTAGTAAGTTTAGCAAAGAAATAACGGTGACAAAACATCTTTAGCACCTGTGAAATCTTGATCACCATCTAAAAACACCAATTAAGCCATCATCCCTGCCTAGAAAGCCCACAGCTCCCTTTTTTGTCATTGTAGATGTATTTTAAGACAGTAACTCAAGCTACCTATGTCTTTTAAATAATGGGTGAAGTAGTATTATACAAGATTTGGAAAAACTTATTTTTCTTCCATGAGACATTTAGAATGCAGTTCTTGTCTCTCATTTTCTGCTGTGTTGGGTAAAAGCAATTGCAAGTGGCAAACCTAATGGGAGCAAGATAATTTAGCATTGTGTTGCCAGCTGTGGCCAGGATTTGGTCACATACTTTCTATTGGCTCCCATTAAGATAACAAATCCATTTTCTACTGCATTAATAATAAAGTTCACTCTTGTTTAGATTTGGCTATATTTTGCTGCATATTTGGTCATATCCACAATGCAGACTAATTGTACTCAGCTGCATACATCCTGCTTGCTGCCAGCCTGCATGCATGGGTTTTCATTGCATGAAAACTAGAGAACAGAGAGGTGGGAGCAGAGAGGTGGGGCTATGTGTGCCATGGTGTCAGGCTGCAGTCATGATAGGGATCTGGAACCTGCAAAGCTCTCCTAGGACCTGTCATCAAGATAAGGCCTGCATGGATATTCTGAACAGATCTGAAAGTGAAAAAAATCACTGACTTGAAACCTGAAACTTAAAAACAGTAAATAAATATATTGACCCGACTTCAAAGCAAATGTGTGGTTAGCTCTCTGCTTGAGGTAATGTTTTGCTCTATAGATTCAGGGGCTCGAAACTGCCTTTGTGCAGTATTTAAATGGCTGCTTTTGCTTTTCAAGTGGAAGCTGGCTGAAATGTATCACATCTTTAGGGAAGGAAGAGTCATTCCCTGATGGCTGGCCAAGAAATAGCGAAGACAGCAGCTGCAGAGGCAGCTGGAATTGCCACCCTCACAGATGGAGTCAAAGTGCTTGGCTGCAGCTGAAATAGGAGGGAATGAGTGAAAACAGAAGGAAGGTAAAAATAGGTAAATAGCAAGCCAGAAGCTGTGTCTTAATAAGATCTGAAGGTTTGCTGCATATTCGTGTGTAACACAGCCTGGAGGTATCTTAGGGTCTTAAACAAGGCTGTATGCACTGCACACACTGTAGAAAGTGTAGCTTTTCTGAACAGGACTATAACAGAGACAGAAAAATATTGAAATATCCAAATTTCTTTCTCACATGCAGAGAATGTACAGAGAAATGCAGAGACTGGAAGAAATCTTTCCAAGTCACACCGGGATTGTTTTGAGGGTCTCGCCTTCTCCTAGCGCCTTTACTAGGCACTAGGTTGAGTTATAACAACACAGCCACTGTTGGATTACATTAGACGCAGACAGTGGCCAGCAGCAGACACTTCAAAGAAGAGTGCAAAAAACAGGAAAGCATGACATGATCTTGTCCCTGGCACAATCTTCTAGCATTCAGTAATTTAAGGCCTACTGGTCTTACATAACTAGTCCGTTTTCTCAGATATCCAGGATCTGATTAGTTTGCATCAGTGTCCGGTTATTAAAGTGATTTTAGATTAAAGCATCTCAGGTGACTTGAATAAGATACCCAACTATCTAAGCAGCATAATGGAGTGGAAATTGGGACCTCTCAATTTTTCTTAAATTTTTCCAGTGAAAACTGGAAAGAGTGTGTAATTTAAGAAACCAGTTTTAAGCAGAAATTTGAACTAATAATTTGTTTTATCTTATTAAGCTTATGTAGAAATGGCTATTTGGAGGTGTTTGTACAAATTCAGACTTTTTCAACAGAAGGAAATAACCCATTGACCAAACAGGAAGACAGGAATATCCTTTTCCATTTTAGACTTTCTTCATACTTTCTTAAAAATGGTGTGATAAAGTAAATTTCATGCCAAAGAACTTAGGCCTAGTGATGTTAGGTACGCATGCTTATGTGCTTATAAGAAATCTGCTGAGGGAAAAGGAAAAAAGGGAAATATAATACACAAACTCACACTAAGAGAATGTGCTTATTTGGGACAGATAAAATTAAAGAGAAAAGCAGAAACGCAATTTCTGGATCTGGACATAGCTAGGGATTAAACATTTAGTCAGGGTTTGAATACAAACAGTTATTTTCTTTCCAGGTTCACTGGTTTCCATGTCAGTCAGGTCCTCCTTAAAGGTTTCAAACAAAAATCCATATCTGGACTCTAAATAAGTGAAATGCATATTTAAGTAAGCAGTGGAAATTATATAATCTGTATATGAATGACCTATATTAAAATTGTGTTTGATCATGAATGTCATGAATTTAAATATAAACAGTAATCCAACTTTTAAAATTAAAAGGGCTAACTTTTTTCAAAGAAATCTAAAAGTAATTACAAAATAGCCATGTTGGTGAGCAAGTCTACATGGGAGTCAACTGATCACACAAATGCTTGTGAATCAGTTTCACTGAAGGTGAAAAACTATTTCAGAGATCCAGAACCTCACCACTGAGACTGTTTTGTCTCAGTGTAGGACTGGACAGATAATCTGCATCTTCCAAATACCATCTGTAACAATACTGATACCAGACACCAAGCACTAAATCTTTATGAGCTGCGTGACCCTCATTAAGAAAAATGTGACACAGATCTGTACCTATGAAAAAGCACATACTGTGGAGGGACACTGTCTTAACTTCAAGGATTAATTAGTCACTGGTTGATCCTGCCTAACTGCTATCATCAATCTCCAGTTTAATTTATTCTTAGAACTGCTGTTGTTCCATAGGGTTGATAATAGGTATTAGCATTCAAAGTTCCCACAAGAGAGTATTTGCCTTATGTGTTTAGTTCAGTTAAACTCAAATGTCTGTACATCCATCCTCTGTCAGGCCCTTATAAGAAGTCCAGTTCTAACTTTAGGCCTTAGTTCTGCATAAAATGGATTGTGGATGAATGTCAGAGCTCACAAGGACATGTTCTTCCTATTGAGTGAAGCACCAGGTTCACTCAGGTTCAAACAGACAGATATGTTTGAACCTTTGGTCCCATGTGAAAAATTACATGTTCTGGTGCTTTGCCACATGGAGCTCATTCTCAGATCAGGGCTTCTAGATAGGAAACTTGTCAGATTTAAAGCTTAAGACAGGCAAAAAAGTCTGGCAGCCTGAAGTGAGGTAGCTAAACCTCCCCTACGTCCCCAGAGATAAAAATGGACTTCAAAATCACTCTCTTGAAGAAATTTCAGTGTGTTGCATGTTTTTGAAGGAGAAACAAAAGCATGTATGGTTGTCTTTTCTAGACTTACTATAATACTGGATTAGAAGATCATTTTAGACTGGATTTACTTTAAGTAAAAAACAGTCTCTCCTAAATGAGAAAACAGGGATTTTTGTCCCTGGAATATTAAACTACAAACCATGACAAAATGCAGTGACAAACTGACAGTTAGACAGCCAGCAAAATCCATGGTATTTACAATTTTGTCAAATGAGTCCCCTTCTGCAAATGTTTTGGCCTTTGCATATTTACGTTCCTTGTGCTTCATGCATTGATATGCTTCGTGTAGCACAGCTTCTGCACTCCATCAATTAATGCTGCTCTTCCTAGTTTCTAGTCGGCAGGTTTCCATTGCTTCTTTGTTTCCCTGTTTGAATGCAATACATGCTAATTTTACAGTAAATGCCAGTTTACATTAGCTCAGCTGTCCTCATGACATAATTTGACTTGAAGTTATGCAAATGACTTCTTTCCAGATACCTCTGATTAGCTGTAAAAAACACTCCCTAATTAGTCCTGAGATAATCAGGGAGAAATCACAGTTGATTACATATACTGAATTTGCTTCTCAAATCTAAATTGCCGTATTTCCTGCCACAGGACCTGTGAGCACTCCATACAGTTTGCACCTTTCCTTCCCTTGAGAAGCACTTCAACTACTCCCTCACAGCTCCATCAAATCAAACATTTCTTTTTATACTGACTCTATCCAGACACCTAGGCATCCCTGCTGACAGCCTAAGAGAAACACCAGCCAGGTGCAGTACAAATTCTGCCTATTTCTGAAGATACAAACTAGTAAATCTTACTGGAAATATATAGGTGTCAGAAAGCTTTACAACTGGCAGCAAAGAGAGATAACACAAAAGCAGATCTTCTGATTAAAATGACATTGTCAACTGATATCAAAATGACAGTTTTAGAGGTCAGGAATTTATACTGTATTTCCAGCGGAGTTTGGCTGGCTTGCCTCACACTGAACTCTTCCTGTCCCTCAGTGATGACTCAGTAATTTATCATAATACATTTTTCAAATAAACAGGGACAAGTGAACTTCAGAAGGCTCAACATTCAGATCCAATTTGAGTAAACAGATAAATGTTCAAAGGTTTATTCAGAGTTTGGTCTCAATTACCTAATACATCTTGAGTCCTTGAGTTACCAGGACTGGTAACCTTTTCTGCATGGTCCCTAATCTCTTCTCCATATACAGTGCCTTGACAGGGTGAAGAGTAGGTCATGCACCTCTTAATAAAATCTCTCTTTTTCAGAAACAAGACCACTGGCTGATATTTTCTGTAAGAGAAGGAGGAATGGTAGCTGAGCTTGAGGTCATTTATTGCTTAACTCCAGACACAAACAGACATGTGAAAAGCACCCAGATTTTGGGTTTAATGTATAAATTCTTGAGGACGCTGGGAATTCAGACTTGGATCTGAAGTTTCTAAAGTGTATCCTTCCAAAGGGGACGTGATTTGAACTTTGGATTTGTATCTCCCATTCACATGGGGTCTACAATTCCCTCTAAAGTAGAGTACTTCCGCAAAATTAAAGGAAATCATAACAGCAAAATGGTGAAAATGGAGATATTTCAACTTGAAGTTGAAATGAACTGCAGATTTGGTGAGCTAGAGAGATCAAGAAAGGAATTTTCATAATGTAGCATTAGCAAGAACAGGAGGATTTTGCCCCTAAATGAACCTTGCAATGCATGAAAGGAGGTCTGTGCAAGACAGAAAGAAAAAAAGCCAAACTTTCAGTGAGCTAGAACTCCCTGAGCAATATGGAATAAAGACAGAGATACAGGACTAAGTTCTGCTGTCATTTATGACAATGTAAGTCCGAAATGGTGATATCAAATTTGAATCCTACATAAATCTGATACCAAGATGTTATCATAATACCAACAAGAGTCATGATACTTTTTTTTTTTTTTTTTTAAAGAAAGGATTGGTGAAGTTTCTTTGGGCTGTTAGTAGGAATTCTGTTCTTTTAATGAGCACTGTTTCCCTTTGTCTCCTTGTTGCTGGGTGATGATCTGGAGAAACCAAGGCCTATCCTGAAGATTCCTGTATCATAACAGGCAATACAAAGTGCCCAAAGTGGCACTATATCCTCCCACACTCTCTACCTCTCCGATATCATGGTCACTGCTCTGCGGAGAAAAGCAGTGGCAAGGACAGAATATGACCATGGAATGGATTCCATAAAAGTATGGAGCATAATCATTCTGGGATTACTTTGTACAATGTTTATTACATCCATGAAACCATGGTAGCATAAATGTATCTATCTCCCATCACCTATCCAGAACAATTTCATCAAGTTCACTCAAGATATTCTGGAGGTGTAGTGATCTCACATGGAAATAAAAAACTGAACAGGAAGAGTAATCATCCAAATAGGTATTTGGTTAATATTTGAGGTAGAATTTAAAGACATATATTAGCATGTCAAAATTATTCACCTTTTTTACAACTTTTTTCACCTTATCTTTTGTCAACAGCTATTTTACAGCTTGTAAGATACATCTATCCCATCAGAACAACCAATGCAGACCACAGTCTTACCACTGCCCATTTTCTCAGAGGCAGCTGGGACATAGTCAGGGAAGGGGTTGCAGAACATACAAATCTTTCTAGCAGTCCAGATATACCCTCCTTCACTATGTCTACATGGACCTTCCTTATCAGAATCAGAAGTAAACTCCTCCCATGGCAAATTTCCTCACTTGGCAGGGCATATAGAGTCATTGACAGTAATGATAAGTGACAGACAGTTTCTGTGATTTTATGACAATCTAAATGTGTGTAATACCAAACAGCATCAAAATTATTAGGCACTCACACTATCACGTAGCCACAATACTAGCTTTGTGTCCTACCCTGTCAGAGCCTGCACAATAATTTCCAGTCCGTTTCTCTGCTGTACAGCTCTCCTCTGCTTCTACCAGAGCTTCTCTTTCCCATTCACAGAGTCAGGACATAGTTATAGAGAAGGCTGCACACCCAGCCCCTTTTCACCACTCTGGTATTCCTTCCTCTTCTCCCAGGGATGTGCTATAGCATATGCATGATTAGTTGGGCGCCTACGTTCCCAGGAGCGGAGTAAGGGAAGGAGGGTTATCCATATGCAGGGGATTAAAGAAGGAGGAAAATGTTTCCAAATCCCTTTGGTGTTTCAGAATCTATCACAAGTTGAAGTCTTTCAAGGACACAGCCCAGCCACACAAGGGAGATAATTGTGAAAGAAAGGTCAGTGGGGTACGAAAACAAACAAAAAAAATCATCTTATTCCCAGTCCCCACTGACCCTTTTTCTAAAGGCTGCATATGTGGTGGTGCAATGACACAGTTTTTGCCTTAGTATTAGAAATGAATCAAATAATAGAATTGTCCCTCACAGTGAGGTGAAACATTGTGGAGACTCTATAAAGTTGTATAATGTCAGTCCCAGTCACTTGGAGGTAGAATATGTACCGTCATATACATACAAGGTTCAAATATGTATGTTCACCTTTGATAGCGAGAATCTGTATTTTCTCAATAAATCCCTAGTGATGCTTATGCATCTATTTCCTCGTAACTCAATAACCTCAACAAGTTTTTTTGTTTTCTTTGCTTTTCATGAAACAGTGGAGGGAAGTTTGCTTTTGAATTAGTTCATCTCCATGATGCATTTATTGTTATTACTGTATTTTATCAAGGACCCATTTTCAGGCTGATCAAATAAACTAGTCCTGTGGCCTCAGATGTGAACTATACAGACAGAGGAAATCCCATTCTGCACTGTAAAAGCCGCATTTGACCCTATCACAAAGTAATTCATTCTAATGACATGAACATTTTCATGGCATAGCAGTCTGCTTCTACAAAACTCCCAAGACCAAAGCGTTCTTTCCTTATACAAAAATGTTGAAGTAAAGCCAAAACATTTGATGTCAAGGCAAGAAATATCAATGTATGACAATGTTTTGCAACATGATGACTTTAATTCCATTATACCAAATGCCTGCTGTTGATGCAGTCATTTTTTATGACAGATTTTAGTGGGAAGGGAAAGCAGTTGTTCATTGCAGACTCGATTATATGGAAACTGAACTGTCTTACTGAGTCAAAGAACAGGGGGGCTGTACTGCTGCTGAAATATATAACTGCATGTTAATGCTCACTGAGGTCAACAGCAAAACTCATATGGACTTTAGAAGTGCAGAATCAGGATTTCATTGTTCAAATGTTCCTTATTTTCTCCCTGATGGGTTGTAAAAGCTACTACTTTGCATAATAATTGAATAGTTATTGAGTTAGCAGGATAGAGATAAGTGCATAAGCATTGAGAAAACTCTCACTAGCAAAAGTAGCTTCCTTCCTGAGCTTGGTCCTGAATTAGCCATCCAATCAAATGCAAGTCTTTTCTTTTTTTCTCCCCCCCCTCCCCTCCCTTTGTCCTTATTAGTTGGCCATCTCTGGGCAATGATGACACAGGTACATCCATTACTTAATTTACTACCCATTCTTTCCTCACTTTCTTCACCTCTGTCTTTACCAGCACTGTTGGGGCCCAGGCCTTGGGAACAAAAATCCAGGTTGATGCAAACACAGACCCACCGTCAGTGAAGGAAGAGTTGATATGTGAACTAATACAGGAGCTTGACCCCTACAAATCAATGGGCCCTGACATCATCCACCCAAGGGTGTTAAGAGAGCTGGCTGATGTCATCGCGAGGCCGCTCTCCATAATCTTTGAGAAGTCATGGAGATTGGTGGACGTCCCACAAGACTGGAAGAAGGCTAATGTCACCCCCATCTACAAGAAGGGCTTAAAGGAGGATCCAGGAAATTATAGGCCCATCAGTCTTACTTCAGTCCCTGGGAAAGTTATGGAACAAACCCTCCTGGGGGCTATCACAAGCATGTGATTGGGAAAAGTCAGCACGGATTCACCAGGGGCAAATCGTGCTTGACAAACCTGATCGCTTTCTACGACAAAGTAACCTGCTCGGTTGATGTGGGGCGAGCGGTGGACATTGTCTATCTGGATTTCTCCACGGCTTTCAATACAGTTTCCCACAGCCTTCTCCTAGAGAAATTGATGAGTTATGGTCTAGACAAATGGTCTGTGCGGTGGGTGGGGAACTGGCTGACAGGCCACACCCAGAGGGTGGTGGTAAACAGCTCCTCTTCAAACTGGCAACCTGTCACAAGTGGGGTCCCCCGGGATGGATATGAGGCCCAAGGCTGTTTAATATCTTCATAAGTGGTCTGGATGATGGGACCAAGTGTACCCTGATGAAGTTTGTCGATGATACCAAACTGAGTGGGGAAGTGGACACTTCAGAAGGGAGAGCCACCCTGCAGGAAGACCTGGATAGGCTGGAAGAGGGGGCTAACAAGAACCTTATGAAGTTCAACAAGGACAAGTGTAAGGTCTTGCACCTAGGAAAACGTGATCCAGGAGTGCAGCACAGGCTGGGATCTACCCAGCTGGGGAGCAGTTCTGTGGAAAGGGACCTGGGGGTGCTGGTGGACAACAAGCTCAATATGAGTGAACAGTGAGCTGCTGCAGCAAAGAAAGCCAACAGGATGCTGGCTTGCATCAACAAGGGCATCACCAGCAGAGATAAAGAAGTCATTATCCCACTCTACTCAGTGCTTGTCAGGCCACACCTGGAATACTGCATTCAGTTTTGGTCCCCGCTATACAAAAAGGATGTGGGCAGGCTGGAGAGGGCCCAGAGAAGGGCCACAAAGATGATCAAAGGACTGGGAAGCCTGCCATATGAGGAAAGGCTGAGAGAACTGGGTTTGTTCAGCCTTGAGAAAAGAAGGCTTAGGGGAGACCTTATCACCATGTTCCAGTATTCAAAGGGTGGCTACAGAGAAGATGGAGACCTTGTTTACAAGGGGTCACATGGAAAAGACAAGGAGTAATGGGTACAAGTTGCTCCTGGGGAGATTCTGATTGGACCCCAGAGGACAATTTTTCACAATGAGAACAATCAGCCATTGGAATAATCTCCCCAGGGAAGTGGTGGATTCCCCAACATTGGACATTTTTAAGATCTGGCTGGACAGGGTGCTGGGCCATCTTGTCTAGACTGTGCTTTTGCCAAGAAAGGTTGGACCAGATCCTTGAGGTCCCTTCCAACCTGGTATTCTATGATTCTATGATTCTTTGACTCTGTCTGTTTTCTTCATAGTTTGCAATATCCCAAGTTTTCCAGTGTACGTATTCACTAAGTCCTGAAAGTGAACAACATAGATGTTTTCTTTATTCCTCAGTCTCATGTTGAAGGCTCAGACTCCTCAAACTGAGATCCGTTTACTTTCTGTATGTAGTTTAAACTTTAGCCTTGCATTTTTAGATCACATACAGAAAGTACAGTAAAAGAGAGCTAGAACTCTAAACCAGTGAAAATCTGCAGTTATTCCACAGACTCCATAGCTTTTTCTCTAGAGTAGATCAGCACCACTGAGAGAAACTGGCTCTAAATAACTTCTTTCTAATTGGTTTATAAAACAAATGTGATGCATACTTAGAACAATCAGAGGACCAGTTACCCAGAGGACTAGTTTTTGTTGCTATTTTTGTAATTTTGAAGTGCATAAAGGTGAAATACAGTGCAATCTGTTTGGAAAGCACCTTTTGGAAAAGGAACACTTGAAAAATGTCTCTTACTAAAAGTGCTTGCTTTTGCCCCTATACTTCCTTTTTGGCTTATACTGTTCTCTCCCTTACCTTCCCACTCCGCAACTTCTTTTCTGATCAGCCTCTCCTAGGTGCTCTCTGCTCTGACAATGAATTAATTTCTTTCAGTTTTCTTTCCTCCCATCTCTTCAACTGATCTCTGGTCTTTCTCAAAGTTGAGGTCTCTAATTTTTTCTTTTTTTAAAGTGAACATACAAGTAGTCTTTGAACATATGTCCTTAAAAGTTCGATTTTCTTTTTAAGGGTTTCTGGCTTTTTCTTTTCCCCTTCTCCTTATTGGAAATAGAACTTCAAAGGTGGAAACAGCCTAAAACAACCATAACAGCCTGTGACTGAGGAACAGAGTTTGGTTCAGAACATGGGGTCAGCAGGAAGGTTTCAGCTAAAAATGAAGTGATGGTGCTTTGCTCCTTCAGTTGTGGTTTTTTTTCAGGCAATATTAACTTTTATTATTCATGCTTTTGATGTCTTTTGTTTGTTCTCTTTCAGTGTTAATATAGACGGTACTAAATGATAATAGCATTACTGGCCACTTACACTAATAGTCTTGGCATTGGCACACTATATCCTTAAATAAAAGAAGTTGGCCAGATTGGATTATTATTACAATGTGTGTATATTTTAGTGATCACACTTAATGATCTTCTGTCTAGGTCAGCATCATTCCTGTTTTACTATCAGCAATATTCATATCCACTATCTTACCTAGTTATGCTTTACGCATGTTACTAAATAAAATTACACCACTAACTTAATGATTTCGTATCATGTGAAAAGAATTGTTTAAAACCCAAACTGCTCCTTCTTAAATAAAGCTTACAATTATACACAGTGTGAATCAGAGGTATTAATAATCTGCATTTTCAGTTTGTTCTTGACTGATGAGTAGGTTGGTTGTAATCAGATGCAGTTAAATATCTGCATGAGACATTGCACCATTTGATCCAAAGAAAGAGTAGAGAAAACACTGCTGTCACAAATACTTCGTATGACATCACTGGAAGTAAAGACAAAGTTGGCTTCTTAATAGTGAATTCTTCCTCATAAGAGTATTATTTGATGGGTGTATTCAGCAATTTCAGTACAGAAATAAGCAAGGCACAGGGATGATTGCTATTGAACTTTGACAATGCCTGCTGACAATCACAAATATTACATTTTCTCTGTACCTCACAGTATCAGTTCATGACGTTTATTTTGATTTAAGTAGCTGACAGAAGTTCGGTTTAACCTTACACTTAGATGGAAGAACCAACTTGCCTGTGAGTTTGAGTTAAAGTCCATGAGAAATACTGAAATAAAATGTGTTCTGTAGTGGTCAAAATGCCTGGTCCAACAAGGCAGGTCAGCACACAGTCACTGGACTCTTCAGGTACCTAGAGTTAAGCAAATGCTGAAATGATTTGTTGGATATTGGATTAAGTGATCTCTTTAGCTGTTAGCTAAGCTACTGAAGGACTAGGAACTCTGAAATTCGAGGTGGTGAGTAGGTTGAGGAAGGAGGAAAGAAAATTCCTCTTTTTCTGTAGGAAGAAGAGGGATAGTTTCAGCGTAGTGAAATAGACAAGATGAAACATATTTAAGAAAGACTTCCTTTCTACAGCATGTCATAATACACATTAGGGAGCTGCAAAACTGGATTAATTTCTTTAACAAGATTCATTATTTTTGATTGACTTCTACCAGGGAAATTAAAATAACCTGTGCCAAAACCATAAATGACTTGAGATTTGGAAAAAGATTATCTGCTCTCAATCTTCATTTTCTATTCAATGAAATGAGAAACAAATAATTATAGATGTATTGAAATATTTAATAGTATTAAGATATTATTAAATATAATTCTGAAGAAAGCCTTAAAGAATTCCAGCTAAGGCTTGCAGATATCAAAGCTGATCTAAAGACAGCTGTTCAGATCATTTGGTAAATTGGCTCCAAATACACAACAAGCATTTGATGCAGCTAAAAGTAGTAATGCTGTTGCAGCTGTAGTGGCTTAATGGTATAAAAGTGAGGCAAGGTTTGTAGGAAGAGGTGCTGGTTTTTTATTGGATCAATGGGTTTAACTGGAAAATCACTCCAAACCCAAATCTCATGCACAAAGCCCTCTTTAGCTGAAAGACAGCTCTCAGTAACAGAAAGTTAAAAAAAGAGCAAGCCAGCAACAAAAGAGAGAGAGGAAAGCTGCCACAGAATAGACAATATCCCAGTAGTTAGATCTGTCACCAGGGACATGAGAGATGCGTACCTTCCTGTTTTGAAATGGATGAGTGCCTTAATGTCTAGGCTATTCAATATTGGGGTGCACATCTGTCTGATTTTGATCAGAGTTTCCACAGAGAAATGAGTTCACTTGCCCAAGGCTTCTTTTTTTTTCTTTTCTGAGTATATATGCTGATCTCATAAGAGATATTTCTCCTTACAAAACTTGCCTGAAGTAAAGTTAAGTACATTGTTTACACAGATCGTAGTTAAAGGACATGGGACTTTGTCCTGAAAAGCGGTGATTCTGGAAAGGGATTGGGAGTCATGGTGGATAAAAAGTTGTTTATGAACTCTCAGTGCAAAGCTGTGACAAGCAGGACTCCAGTACTCCTTGAATGTGAAACAGGGATGTTAGCAGGAAAGAGGGAGAAGGTATAGTCTCCCGTATACAGGGCTGAAGAGACCACCACTGGTGAGTTGTATGTAGTTCTGATGTGTGTGCTTCAAAGAGAATACTGTAAATTTAGCAGTTTCAGAAAAGATAGACAAAAGTTATTCCAGAAAATATATCTCAGAGTGAAATAGTTTCTCAAAGAGAAGGACGAGATGTGATTTTGAAACAATCGATATGTAGACTTGACAAAAAAACCCTATATTTACTTTAACAAAAGCACAATAACAGTCAGTGCCTGGCAGTTAAGGCTAGAGAAATTCAGACTGGAATTAAGGTTTATTTTTTAAGAGTAGACACTTAACTATTGGAATAATTACCAAAGAACACAGAAAAAAGATTCTATTGGTTGTATTGGATGTGTATTTTCAAAAAGATATCCTCTACTTCAGCTGTGAGGTATTGGGCTTGACAAAAGAATTTTTAGACAAAATTACTTGGACTACTTTGTGCAGGAATCGTTCAGGCTTCAGACACCATTAATCTAGGAACCTTGCAACCTTTTCAGTCCCTGGCACAGGCTCACAGAAAATAACATCTCATTATAGCATTCCTTTTGCTATATGGCAATGAGCAGAACACAAAAAAAAACAAAAGAGGAAAGCTCACAGACTCTGATGAGTCAGGGAACTGATGGAGGAGGAAGTGGCAACAGCAATTCCTGGTCTCAAAGGTAGTATCAGTTGCCACAGCATCATGCACAACATGAGCTTGGCTCACTGTTCATCCTCATTAGTGACGTTCAGGAACTGGCGGTCACTAATTGCATTCTCCTTAGCAGTAACAAAGAATTCAGGGATGACACTTACATACCCATGCTCAAAATGGGTATTGCAGAGTACAGTTATTGAATATGCTATCTGTCAGACACTGCTGCACCACCCGTTATCAGGAAGAATTAATAAGAACTGATATAGGAGGTGGAGCCTGAACTACACAGTCGTATGTATGGTTTTCTGCTCCTTATTACAATTGTGCAGTCTTATTAGCCCAAAGCTAACTTCATTAGTTTTGCTGTAAGGGTGACCTGGTAACAATCCGTACTAGCCATGATTCAGCAAGACACTCAAGGGGATCAATAATCCAAATGGTGTGTTTAAAGCTGAGCACGTGTTGACACCCTTTGCTGAATGAGTGTCATGCAAAGGAAGCTAACCAGGAAGCAGCCATGGTCAAAAGGAAGGATAAAGTAAACAGCCTGAAGTCCCTTCCAGCTTTTCATTTTTTATAATTCTAGGTAGATTTTAGGGACTACTGGAGCCCAGAGCCTTCATTTCTAGCAGACTTGGCTTGAATGTCCTTGCAGTTCACATGCCAAACTCTCCCTCCCCCTCACTGTTGCTATAAGAGCTGATGTTGCACACCCTCTCTCCTATCCTAAGCTGTTATTATTAGCACATGGAATTTCCGCCTCCTCCTCTGTTTGAAATCCCAGAATTTAATACTAGGAAAAAAAAAGAAAAGTCCTACAACCCTTCTTTGTTATTTAATCTCAACAGAGCTATCTGCCAAGAGCCTGTTTTCCCTTTTCTAATGTCTTCAGGCCAACCTTAGACTCCAGCTCGCAAGGTCTGCTCTCATTTTATGACCAGGAGCTGCTCCAAAGGCATCATTCATTCCAGTGTCTGTTGCCTGTCTCAGGAGCTTCCAGCTTCTTTCATTTGTTGTCTACTGATGATGCCTTATTTAATTGAAGGCAGTTTCTCATGAAACTCATAAAGGACCTAGACCTTTTTGCAGTGAAAACATTAGTATTTTTGTTCCTTGCATGGTGACACCTATCTTTCACATATGACCGGATCTTGTTCCCATCATGTTTAGTGGCAAAATCCTTCTGAATTTAGAAGGAGCCAGCCCTTATACTTGGTGAACACTGAAAGCAATGCACTGTGAAAAAATGTTTAAATTACTTCTTAAAAAAAAAACCTCAGTGAAGGTTATTTTAGCAATATAAACAACAGCAACAAAAAATTAAACAGTGATTTAAGCACAAGGCCTCATCTTTGTTCTCAATTTCAACAGCTCCTGAATAAGCCTAAGGGCACAATTCAAAGAGTTTAGGTATTAGAATGCCTAAAAATTAAGAATCTGGCCCCAGTAAGGTCATTCAAAGAGCAGGAGTGAGGTGTTTGTGCTCTAAGAGCTACTAATAGCTCTAAGTCGAAGCTCTAAAGGCTTCCAAAGGATAATGTACAGAGACTGGTGAGAGTTATGTGCCTCAAAAGGATAATAAAACCCAAGTAATAATACACTGAGCAAGTCACCAAAAAAATATAGAAAAGGCATAAGAGAGGGTGCTGAACTCTCACCTTTTGCTGAAGCTGTGAATCCAAGGCTTATCTCTTCATGGGTCCATGAAGAGACTTGTGAAGCAGCTTCATGAGGGAGAAAGGTAAGCTACCTAGACAAATCTATAACCTGATTCTTTATCTGTCATTAACAGATCTTCATCTCTCCTGCTTCTATTCCATTAGATGCCACAATTTTTTTGTACAGAAAAGAGGAGTGGATTACAAGTGGCACAGATGCAGCCTTTGGAGTGAGCTCGATATTCTCACATTCTCAGCCGCCTTCTACACGCTGTAGGTAAAGTCCTAATTTCTCTATATTTTTTGTGGCTCAGCTTTCAGAAGTGCCTGTTTCTTACTAGTCACTGTGAATTACTCTTTGGAGAGTCTTAGAGTATCTTATTGGCTGTGTAGGAAGCCTAGTTGCTTCATTACAGCTTTCTAAATCACCCCGACAGAGCCAAGCACAGGATTTTTAGGCACTGAGATGGCACAATCAGGAAGGCCAAAGTGATGTCTCTGAATTTTCCATCCTTTGATTATATGAGGAATTGTGATTTGGGTCTTCAGGTGCCATTGTGAGAATAATGTCAATAATTCTGATTAGCTGGTTCCTTTTCAGATAAGAATGTGGAACAAATGGATCATTAAAATGAATTGTGAATTATACAGGCATTATGGTAACTTAAGACATAAACAAACACTCCAAAGGCAGAGACTACTCAACAAAAATTTCCCTCTTCCACTGGTTTTAAATCAGAAGGAACAATCAAGCAGAGCATTCATAATTCCTTCCACAGTAATAATAAATAATGTATCTTCTTCATACCCAAAGTCCACTTTGATGCACCTTCCCTGTGAAAACAATGCAAGAATAAAAGTCCCACTGGATTCAGCAGTTCTCTTCCTGCCTCCTTTAAAGTGACAAAACTGCTTGTGGAGAGGGCTGACAGAAAGTCAGGAAAAAAGTGAGTAAAAACAACAGCGAAGCCATCTTAATGTCAAGGTAGCACACTAGTAATTTTAGGATGAAGACAGAGGTAGTGCCCTTTTGATAATTTACACAATTTGGGAGACGTTGCAATTTCTTCTTTCTTTTTGGTGCCTAGCAGTACATAAATATTAGGGCTAAAAGGCCACTTCTTTGAGTGCTGACAGTTATACAAATAGATTTTCTTAACACAAAATAGACTACACTTAAGAGATCCTTATATGGAGTTATGCTTTGGAATGGTAATCTTCGTATTAATTGAGTTCTCAGTACAACAGGCGACATGACTCATACTCACATCTGCTCTTTACATTAACAGCTGAGAAAAAGTCCTTTAGTGGCCTACTTGCATAATTCTGTTGTTGGATAGTATTATAAAGTGTGATCTCTTAGGGTAAATTATTAACTATTTGTACTATAACAACAGCTGAAGGATTTAGTCCCATCAATCTGTGTTTGAAAGATGAAGAGCGTAAAATAACTTTTTTCATCATACTTTTTTTCAGCTGTTTTCCATATTCCCATTCATTTTCTTTCTTCCTAAGGACTTTCTTTTTTCTCTCTGCCCTTAGCGTGTTCACAGAGAGCTGCTATTATATTGTGGTATGGTATCTGAAGTGAAGTTATGCATGTGGTATTTTCACAAAGCATTGCTGATGTACTTCCTTCGCATTGTTTTTAAAACATCTCAAAAACGTGATTTCCTAAACTGCAGAAGACATCCCACTAACACTGAAATTCAATGGGATATGTATGTCCACTAAACATTTGTGTATTTAAAATTTTTCTTTGTTATCTACAATAAGGTTACCATTGATTTTTAGTCTGTATAATCCACAGAACATCAACCACCCCAGATTCCCCTGTATCTTTGCAGTGAACTGTGAGTTAGGTATACATGGTAGTAATCTTCAGGGTATGTTCCTTCTCAAAAGCTTTAGAATAAAAAAATAAAACTACTTTTGAGAATGAAGTGCAGGGTCTTTCATCAAACAAGTATTCAAAATTACACCATGTAAATAAATATCCCAATGAGAAAAAAAACCAGTGTCTCCCACATACACACTTTTTTCCATTCATAGCCATTTTGCTGTATGGGTGCTACCACATAGTGGAATGCTCTAATCGTATGATTCATCAGAAGAGAGTTGCACAGACAAAAACAGAAGAGCCGTGGAGGAACTCAGGGAGCCTGCAGGGAGAATTAAGATGTTTCATCCCTTTCCTTTCAGCTTCCTCAGCAAGACTTGCCCTACCAGCCTTGAGATTCTGCTCATACCACTTTGCAAATCAATGACCTTTAAATCTTTTTCATGCTGACAGCCATTCCTAACGAAAGAAGTGAGTTTCGTTTCAGAGAACTTATGCAGAGCCTCACAAAGGAATTGTGGCACTTCAATTTCATTTTAGGCTGCATTCATGTACTTAACTCTGAGGGGATTCACAAAAAAAGCTGCTTTGCTGCTAGAGTGCTTCAGCATGCACAGGCACCAGAAGTTTTCAACACAAAGCTTAAGTAGGTGCCTAAAGTTTTGCTACTGTGCATGCTGAGATAGGCCACCAAGCTGGCTGAGCTGCATGACTCAGTGCCTAAGGCTGTCAGGAATTCATAGCTTAGGCATCCCTCTACCAAAGTCCCCTGAGGTCTGGTCTGGTAAGCTTCACAGTACACCTAATACATCCTGACAGCATGAAGGTCAGCCCAAAGCACAGGAACCACAGCTATTTCTATTCAAAAGAAGTGATTATTTCAGGTTCCTCTCCTTTCCAGAACTGCTCAGTCTTTTGAAGAGCTTACCAAGGAAGCAAGCCGTGCTAGTTCAATTATGGTGATTGATACACTTCTGCGATTTCTGTCCAGTTTTGAGGATTTTGTATAACTTGGAATTAAAGAAATAAACAGATTGATCCAGTCTCATCTGGCAAAAAGGATAAACTGAATAGGGTTGTCCAGTCACAAGTCCTAAATTCGTACATGGCATTTAATGTCCTGGCATTTCTGTTTGACTAGCATTGCATCTATCAGGTTGCCTGTTAGGAAGCTGTGTTAAGGAACATAATTCTCCCCAGTCAGTGTGTAAGTATACTCATACATAAGTTCATAGGTATGTAAGTTTCTTAATATTTGACTGTGAACAGAAGTTAGTTAAACTGTACCTTTAATTGCAGGTACTACAACATTCAGCATGACAACTCCTAATAGGTTTTCTGAATCTAAGCCTTCGTGTCTGTTTCTGCAAAGAATGGGAATAAAGATTTTGGTTGATACCTAGCCTCAAGGAGCCTTTGCTTCCAATGGGGATGTGATTTCATGACATTTGTTTCATGAAATATTAGGTCTCCAGCACTCAAGTCACATAACACTGGGTCACTGAACTAGATTCACTACCTCCTCCCCAATTAAAACCAAAACATCTGTGAAATTAGACTTTGATGAACCAAATGCAGGGGGTAATCACGGGATTGACCCTACTACGTATGGATATATTTAATTTTTTCACTGGAGGGAGTCTGAAACCCTGATGTACACAATGATCTGGTAAGTTTATACTTTGCTTCAACTGACTTGCATGAAACCTGCTTTTACAGTGATATCTTCTAACCATACACAACTCTGTGTTGAGTTTAACATAACAGTCAGATATTGCTGAACATTCATGCTTGGAAAACACAAGATTCAGCTCGCTTGCAATCTCAGCTGAGCTTAAGTGGTTCTTGTGTGGATGAAAACATAATGGATTATACAGTCTCGCTCTATTAGATGTCTTCTGCAGTCTATTTCCACCTGTTAACAGCTTTGGTGCCCTCCCTAAATTCCATCATTTGACTTATATATTTTTTATTTATTTGGTGGTGCAGCTAACCCAACAGTAATTTTCCTTTTTTACCTAAAACTTTTTTTGGGGATATCTTGTCCTGAATGTTCATAGTCTTACTCTGTGAAGCAGATGAGAGTCCTGCTTGCTCCTGCACAGTGTCTACCTTCTAATTTAGCTTCCTCTAGGACAGCATTAGCAAACATCAAGCGTGGCCACAAAGACTAACAGCTACTGAAAGTTTGTCTAACTTACTGGCATTGGCACCATAAGGAAAAGAAAATAGTTTACAGAAATTCTTCACCTACTGTCACTGCTCTCCCTAAAAATGCAGGATTCCTGTGTAAGATTTTCTTACACATTGTTTACAGTGAGAACAAAGAGTATCAGTTGTGATTTGTTTTAGAAACTCTCAAATGCTCAGTGTAATCCTCTGCCCCCTCCCTAAGCTGCGAGTAGCTCAGATGTAGGTCAGGCAGTACACAGCAACATCTTTCAAACCACTCAGCTCTATTACCCACAACTCAGCTGCTTGTTCGTCAGCTGGTCCTTTGTTGTCTGCAAACTTATTATCTATGGTCTACAGGAAAAAAAAGCATACTTTTTCTAGGAGCTAATGAAAGTCTGTCTCATTCACCATTTTATGTTTTTGAGGTTTCAATTCCTAGCTATTTACAATGCTTTATAAGAGGTCAGTAAGAACTGGGACATCACAAAACACATATTCTTAAAGTTGTATAATATACTTGCATGTAAGTAATTTTAAGCCCCAGGTATGCAGTGAGACCTGGGTAAAGGATTTAGGAAGGTATAGATTTTAAAATGTCATCCACTTACTTGTTCCATATACACAGTCTTTGGATTTGCCCTTTTGCTGCCAGTAACTTGATTTTACTTGTCATATGTTAGCCAACCTTACATTTTTTTAATGTACCAACTATATTAAAAAGGAAAAAATACTTTTAAAACTTCACCATAGTGAAGTTCAATAACTTCAATAGTCATTCCTAACACAATGACTCTCTTTCTCCAAGGAGTGTGAGAGCTAGAGGGACACCTGAACATTCCCCACATATTCCAAACACAGGTCAATAAATCTCACTGGTATAGAAATCACTCGGAAAAAAAAAATTAAAAAATGCACAGGTATTACAAATATGTATGTGCTGTGAGGGAAGCCTTCACCTTCAGGAGGGTTTTGACTTAAGAAAGATATCTTGCTGACTGCACAGTAGCAGATCAGTTGGGAAAAGGATGTATTTTATTTTTTATGCCCCCTCTGTTTAATCAGTGTCTTGATATTCTGGTATTTGGTATAATGAATGAGAACTTTTTGTTACCAACCCAACAGAAGAAAAGTTGTTCGGTGTAATGTGAAATTAATTTTTATTTATGCAATAAAGACTGTTTCATGTCTCACACCTTAATTTAAAAAAAGATAAAATAAAAAGGAAGAGAGAAATAGTAGACACTAATTGGAAGGTCAGTTTGCGAGGTGATAGGGAGATGGCCAGAAACTAAATCTTTAAGAGCCGACCAACTGGTCACAGGTCTTTATAAAAAGGGCAGTCCCTGGCCTTGTCTCCACTCTATTTTGGGGATAGGTAAGGATTTGGGGATTACCATTCCTGTGTGTTCTCCTAGAGCTCCTGAAAACAAAACAAATTAGTAGAAAAAAAATAGCTTCTTCCGCTAACTACAATTTTGATGCAGATTTCTGTGGTTTAGCACTGCTTAAATCAATGATTTAGGATTAGTTCATTTCAAACAAGCATGGTGCTAGCCCATAAGATACTGCTGAATTCTATAGATTTCTTGCTGGGAGTCATATGCAAAGACCTTGAAAAAACTGCTTTAAGTGCCTTACATCCTCCAGCAGTTCTACACAGAGCAGTGTCCTTGGAAAAACAATGTAAAATCAGCTGTCAAGCTGCTGCTATTTATCATGGGTGACCACGAAAAAGAGTGGTCTGGAAACAGAACAGAAAGTTTATGGTCAGCCTGGCTGTACATCTTTTCTCTGTGGGCACAGTGGAAGGTGCCTTATGTTATTTTCTGTTCTGCTGGAGCAGTACAGAAAAACAAGTGGCAGAAGGGGGCCCTCCACGACCTCTGCGCCTTCATAGAAATTCTTATGCACACAGATGATCCGACTGCAGCCAGCTAAATTGAGTTTGGGGCAGGATTATGATAGCATTGTGCCATTAGCACAGGCCCAAAGCTTGGTCTGGATTCTATTTTATTTTATTAAGTATCTTCAAAAATGCTGATATTAACTCTGTTCTGCTTTTTCACGATCATGTGGGTGGAAGGACATTCACCGTCTGATGTAGAGAAATATTTTTTTTCCACCAGATTGGATTCTTTCCCCCACTCCCAAAGGCAGCTTTCATCATAACTTTCAGCAGAGGATCTGCCTGGATAAGGAAGGAGAGCAGGGTCAGGAAAAGTGATGGGGAAGTGGTGGGAGTCAGTGGGGTTGCAGGGAGGTATGTGTTACAAAACTGAGACTAGACACAGATGTAGGGGAAGTACAAGGAAGCTAGGAGAAGGTTTCCAGGAGGGGAAAAAAAAGTTGTGATGAGAAGCTGCTCGCACAGCCCACCCTTGCTGACATAGCCTGAATAACAACAGCTGTTAAGACAGAAACATGAGTGTGAGACTGTGTGTAAATCAACACTCCAAACTGCCTAAGAGCACATTTGGTCCCAAACTGATCCTGTTAAAGAGGAAAACAATCATCAGTCAGATTAAACAGTAACCATAGAATTACAAAGAGACTTTGGAAGCAAAGATGAAGTCAAGCTGAGAAAAAGTATAAAAGAAGCATGACATTTTGTAACAGTACGGAGTGAAAACAGCAGCAAACCTGCTTTGACACTGCTGGAAGTCTCCCCGCTGGCACCACAACTTCTGTCAAGGCCACACAGAGCAGCCTCCTCATCAGATGTCTCGAGAATCCTGCATCCAGGTAGTGGACTGTCCCTATGGGGTATGACGAGTAGATCTGCACCTGCACAGGTGACCTCAGTAAGGACTTTCTCGCTGGTGTGTGGATTAGTAGCCTGCAGGAAGTGGCATGAGTGTACATAAACCTAGAGCACCCTCATCTCTAACAGGAGGCACGTGGAAGTAGGGGAACCCCCACCCCCAGAAGGGATGTATGTGCTGGTAACCAGCTTTCCCTGATGGATGGGGTTGTGTCAATGTAGGTGTGCACACGTGTGTGTGATTATAACTTTTGGGCACTAGCTCTGGAAGGGTGTTTAGAAATGTGCAGGTGTCTATTAACATTTTGTAAATGCCTAGAATTGTGTTGTTGACCTTGATCTTGAATGTATAGTTCCTGATCTGTCATTTATAAATCAATAAATCACTTTTTGATCATAATTTGATTTAAACTATGTGAACTGAGAAGTTTTTCCCTGAGACAGAGATTAGGACTGGCAGCTGTTGTGAGGGAGACAGAAGATGAATTAGGTAAGGAGCACTGCATAGAGAACAAGGACAGGTTTGGGAAGAAAACTGGGAGTGGAATCAGGAAAGACAAGACAGACTGGAGACAGGAGGTGGCTAAAAGGAGGTTTTGGGGTGATGTGAAAGATTGTGCCAACTTTCTTCCTTAGAGTCTGAAATAAAATCTGGATTCCCAAAACTCTTATTTGCTGTCTAAGAAAATATGTATCTCATCCCATTTTGGTCTTGGTCCAGGAGGAAAACACCCTGCTGCTGCTTTCATTTACTTAATTAATCCAAGGAGAAGAGAAATGTGGGGTGGTTCTTAAGTTCCCAGTTCTGTTAGTGAACCAACTAGGTGTCAAGACCATGCCACTGATTTGGTTTTCCTTCTATTACATTCGCCCGCCATTTCCTCTCTTAGAAGAAAACGATCGTGGCTGTGAAGTTAAGCTGCCAAAAATTAGAAATGGACAGAATCAAGGTTACCAGTATGACCTTAATTTGGCCACCTTTTTCATACGAATTGTAGTTTTTAATTACAGGATCACACACTCAGTTCTCTCAAGAGTACTCCTACCTAACTCAGTGCATTGAAAGGACTTAATTAGCAGCTGTTCGATATTTTTTTTAGCCTCATTGTTCAATATGTTGCCCTGGGCCTTATTTAAAAAACACTGTTCAAGCCCTGCTCTGAAAACAAAATAATTAATTTTCTCCTGGGCTTTTCTGTGATGCTCATCACCCCAGAATCTGAGTGCTTTGCAGACAATTCATTCATCATTGTAAACCCCATGTGAAATTTGAGAGCATTATCTCCATTTAGGAGATCGGGAGCTGAGACACAGACTAAAGTAAAATACGTTGAGTGTCCAATGTGAAATACTTCAGACTGTCAAAATTATATTTTAGCATTACACAATAACTTACATATTGATAGGTTAGTTCCCATGGACTTTGCTAGCAACTGGAACCATTCAACATTTTGCAAAGCAGACCTAGAGGTACAGAGTAGGCACCCAAAGATGAAGAACGTATCTGAGTTTCAAATCATTGCATACAGAGTTTTCAGAAGGGACAGACATAGAACTAATTTTCCCAGGCAAACTAAGTCACATCTTCTGTTCCTGCAGCTCCCTGCCTCAGTCACTATCCGTCAGCTTCTGAAATGAACAAGGAAAAGGGATTTATAAAAAAACTTCCCATTCCTCCATTTCATTATCGAGGCATCTGTGTGTTAGCTGAGGCCAAAATCCTGAAGAGGAAATAGTAAGTGATCTGTGGTTAACAATGTTATTATGATATTCAGAGACAGGATGTCAGGGATGCATGGGAGCGGAGGAGTACAATGTCAATGGAGGTGTTCTGCCATTTCCAAATTTCAGTCCTTTTATTTGTATTTCCTTACATAAATTAATGTGCAAATGAGTATATGGCCACTTATGTATGCAATATAAAGTAAAAGCTTTTTGAGTTACCAGCACTGATGAATATGAAATGTAACTAGGAAGAAGTCACTACCAACTGCTTACTCTTTGGAGACGGAGAAAAGCTTTTGAGCATTTTGTATTTGATAAGCAGTAATATGCAAAGCTAAAGATCCATTTTCTATTGCTTTCAGGCACAATTAATCTTGAGCAGCCTGGACAGCAAGCTCTTCTGGATTATAGAACTGTCAGAAAAATATAAAAGCTCCACAAATTTCTTGCTAGGGCTCTCTGTGCTATTCCAGCTGTGTACTCACTAAGATCCTCAGCAAACTTTCTAGCCTGACATTTGATTAAATTAGTCCCCACATCTATGCCAGGAAAAAATACACTTTGTGTTTCCAGCTAAACAATGTAAACCTACTCAGTTTTACTATATCTGCTCAGTAACTGTAAAAACTAATAATTAAGGAAAGGAGCTACCCCACTGTTCTAATATAGCATATAGGACTCCTAGGATAATTAAAATTGTTGTTTGCAGTATCTGCCTTTTCCCAGTGTGGCTAATACATTGACAGCCCTCAGTTTATTCAACCTTTGACATAGGCATTGGCTTCTCCAAAGTCTGTAGTGCTAGAGAGCTAATGTGGTTTTTTTGACCCAATTGTCTAAATTATTTGTCAGCAATGAATTTAATATCAGTTTGTTGAAACAACCTTAAAGTGAATGGAGACATCTATGAAGGGACGCAGTTCTCAAGTCTTTAGGCAAATTTGCAGAATTGAGGGAGCAAGAATAACTGAACATGCAATCTCTCTCCGTCTTCTCTAGCACATATACACAATTCCTTATACGCTGTTTACAAGGGTCTTTCAAAATAAGGCTCTACTGAGAGCACAGCCTTGTCCTCTCCAGGAAGGAAAAAAAGCGGTCTCCTTACTAACCGCAGTATTTCCTCAGAGAGTAAAACTGGCCCTGAGTAGGAAGTACATTGCGTCCCTAGAGCAGGGGTGCCAAAGCAAGCAATGGGAAGGCAATTGCTCCTTCTAAGTACAGAAGTTGCATGGACCTGGCATTGTCTACACACATTGAACAACATCAGCTTGAGTACACTGGAATGGCTGAAATGTTCATTCTCAAGTAGAAGAATGACATCTACACTGAGGGACCAGAATAAATAATTTAATTTTCAAAGCTACCAATTACATGTTGCGCCTAAGCGAAGCCAACAGTTGAACTCTGGAAAAGCCCTATTTTAGGCACTGCAGACAGCCCCTGTAGCATTTCAACATTTAATTGCTTCATATAACACCAAGCCTAACTCAGATTTCAGAACTTCAGGCTTTTCTGATGTAAGTTACCTCCAGTGAATTGAAACAGTTATGGGAGAGATTCAGCAAAAATTTAAGTGAAGGCTTTCCAAATTATTGTCCTTGCTTTGGATTTTCAATCAAAATTGAAGTCTTTGTATAAAAGTTCAGAATGTTCTTTCGCTTACTTCCTGAGAATGAATAATTCATTTAAAAATCACTTTATGGGTATATAAAATTAGGATTATTAATAAAACAACATTATTTTGTTAGGTTTTTCCCTTATTTAGAATTCTTACATTCTTTTTGTTGAGTTGTTATTCCTTTCTTTCCTCCTTGCTGTCACAACGGTACAGGTGATGTAATTGTCTTGGGCATTCAATGTAACTGCTTAAAATATGCATGGACATACAAGGCCTGGCATTACAGTGCCCTGATATCCCTGTAATAACAGGAAAAGAATCCTGCCTTCACATAATGCCGTGCACACCTCTGGGACAATATAAAAATGTTAGCAATGCTGCTGGGATTTTGTGCTGCCATCTCCATGCACGTGCAGCCCCACATGCAGTGTTTATGATTTTGGTTAATGGCTGGTGTTGTGACTCACGGATATGTCAATTAGGCATAACAGTTTACTCAGGAGTGTTTGCAAGGGTATGAATTTTATGGATGGTAGGGATCACTGTTTGCCAAGAGCAAAAAAACCACAAAGATTTTTTTTCTGAGAAGTTATCAAGTTGGGTCTACTAAGGTAAACACATTTTAAGGCCCGATTTTCAGAACTTTTTAGCATCTCTCATTTCTGTTGAAGGCAAGAGAGCTGTGGCTGCTGAGCCCCCCAAAATACATACTGTTTTACTGAGCCTTCTTTATAGCTTATCCGTTGTTACATGTGTTAGTAAACCTTTTAGGAGCAGGGGGACAGGGAAGGTTTTCTAGCCTTATGCTATGGCCGTATCATTGTATTTGATCAAGTATCTAAGAAACAAATTCAGTAGCAAATGTCCACAACTACTTAGACTTCCCACACAGCTTGACCCTCTCTTAAATTAACTTTGCGAGGGGACCAGATACATTCGCAAGAAGTCTGAATATACTTTTTGCAAAGTATATTTTCAAAAATGTGTAAGTTACCAAGGAGCCTAAATGTATTTTTGGCTAGTGATTTGGGGAATTAAAGTTAAGTCTCAGACTCTCAGAAGGACCTAGGAGTCAAAATCACTTAAGCATAATTTAAAATTTACCCTTCTTATTATTACAAATGGTTGCTACTTCCAGGGTGATTAATCTAACCTTTAGCCAGAAATACCAAGCACTCCAGCTAACTGAAAGGGATCCAGCAGTTGCTAGTAGGGTCTTTCTACTGATCAGCAAAACATATGACTGAGCCTTAAAAATATTCCTGGAGATACTGTTCCAGAATTCTGTTATACCTGGATTCCAAATATTTATCCAAGGACTCCGACATGCACCTAAAAACTAAGACCAGAGTGGTAACAGTGGTAACAGTAGGTACGGGGTCGATCACTGAATCATAGAACTTCCACACATGGGGCAAAAAAAAAGAAAAAAAAAAAAAAAGAAATCAGACTGTAGAGTTGTTTCTTGAACATATGTGTCCAGAAATTTCTGAAACTGATTCTAGCAGTAACACTTGATGTGGTGGGTTAGCCTTTTTGGATAAATAAAAAAAGACTTTTGGATCAAGATAATGACCATTTAATAGGGAAAGCAAAAACTGCATGCACAAGCAAAGTAAAAAGAGGAATTCATGCAATGCTTCCCATTGGCAGGAAGATGTTTAGCCACTTCCTGGAAAGCAGGGAGTCAGCACACCTAACAGGTGCTTGGGAAGAAGAACGCCGTAACCATAAATGTCCCCCCTTCCTAATCCTTTCCTTGACCTTTTATTGTTGAGCATGACATCATATGTTATGGAATATCCCTTTTGTCAATTTGGGTCAGCTGTCCCAGCTATGTCCCCTCCCAAGCCGTTGTCCACCACCAGTCTACTCACTGAACGTGGGCAGGGAGAGAAGGGCAGAGTGGGAAACAGAGAAAGAGCCTTGATGCTCTGTAAGCACTACACAGCAGTAGTCGAAGCTTTGGTGTGTTATCAACACTGCTTCAGCCACAAATCCAAAGCACAGCACCTTATAGGCTGCAATGAAGAAAGTTAACTCCATCCCAGCCAGACCCAGTACACTTGGAAAAAGTCTATTAAACAATGCTGCTTCTAACTAGATGAGACATTATTTACATTGAAGGCTGAGTCATATTGAAAGAGTTGTTTGCTCTTCCCTTTTAGTTTCAAGACATCTATAAATGTCAAATGTCATCTGTACGGACTAACTCTGTGGTGCACTGAGATGCTTCCATTAGATAAAACTGAGATCTGAAAGTCCCATGCAGAAAGGAACTGCCAGTATTGGAAGGAATAAGTGGGTCAAATACATAACTTTGCTACTGTTGTTACTCATTATTATTCCTTATTTTACCTTTTTGCCATAGAAATAAATTAAAACATCAGACAGTCTTTTTTTTTTTTTCTGGCCTAGATTCTACTCATTATATTTAATACAAACTAACCTGATTTCTGCAAAATATTCTGATTCTAAGAAAGCTGAAAATAGGAAAATAATACATTTTCCAGTTGAATGAAGAGAACCTTAATTTTCAAGGGGCAGTGGACGAGTCACAACAAAAAGTAGTAAGAGAAGGTGAATCTGTGCACCAGAAGATTGCCTGCATCTCTCTGTTAGTAGGTATAGAAGTAAAAGGGTGATTTTAAATTGCTGCTAGTCTGTATCCTGAAGCCTTAATAAAGGGAAGAAGATATGAAGTAACCTATTCCAATGACGAGAAGATTAAAGCCTTTAAAGAAAATGGGGAGGGGATCTTTTCATTCACATGACAAAGAGATCCTTCTTTAGATCTTCTTTGGAAGTGTAGGGGAAAGCACTGAGCAATCATTTCTCTGACTTTTATCTAGATTATTAGGACAAGGACCATTTTAATCAGCGTGCAGAACTGAGATTTTTATTTTGGATCATATTTTGTCAAACTAGACACAGGGCAGAGGGTTCTGTGGCTCAGCTCCACGTCACCGCAATGAAAATCTCACAAAAAATGAATGTTAATTACATATTTCAGTTGTTGACATTAAAAGCATTTAAAGAATGCAAAATTTAAAAAAATAGCTGCCAAAATTTTTAAGTAAGTGACTTATTAACCTTTCCTTCCAAACTAAATGTGATTTGTTCTTCAGTTGATTGCCGTGTAGTAAACAACTAAATGGCAACTACCCAGGTTGTGTACTGACATGCACTGAAGTTATCCTAGGACATCAGTGCTAAGGTATAGCAACAATCAGCAACCAACCTGAAAACACACACAGAAGTTAAGATCCAAGAAAACTGAAGGGAAATCCGGAATATGGCATAGATAGGGAAGGACCCTGAACTGGTGGAGGAAGCAGCTATCAAAACCTTAAAAAATATATTCCCTTCTGTAACTAAGAAGAAATTTGGGCTGGTTACTTGTTTGATGACCCATTGGCAAAAAGGAGAAGCATTCAATTTCCTGCACCATTTTCCTACCACTTATTTTAATGAGGAGCTGATCTCAGTCAATAAACTCATGGTTGTATTTTGTATTTAGGACAGAGTCCATGTTTAGGAATCATCCCTCATGGGATTCCCATGATCTTGAAAGTGTTGCACTGGAGTAGCTGAGAGCTGACTTTAACCAACAGCAGAACCAACTGACCTGGGCTGTGTCTTACTCTACTTTCAAATACACGAAGCCAGGAAGAAACGATGGGACCATAATCTCTACGGTCCCAGTGTTCACCTATAGGTTATCCTCTGCCTTTATCTGTATCAAAGTCCATCCCAGCACTATCCCAGGCACTTAAGTATAGCTTGAAAAGACTCAGGCTTAAGACCTGATTAGGAGATATATATTCCCCTCCTGGCAACCACCTGCAGAACCATTTCAGAAGTCTGGTCTTTCTTGTTCAATAAACTGCATATTGCAATCCGGAGAAAATTCTGTGTCCGTCCAGCCTGAGGCAGGGTGCCGTTTAGTGGTTATATCTATATATCACTAAAGGAGAGGCCAGAAGATGTAATATCCAGCTTGCTTTTTCTCTGTTATGTCAGTGGTGGGCGAGGGTGCGAGGCCGAGGATGGAAACTGAACTGACAGAGCCCTGGCTCACAGGCTGGAAGGCTATGAATTGAGCTGGAAGGGTAACACAGCAGCCTCATACAACTGAAAAGAGCTGGCAAGGCAGCGTTTAAAGTTCAGTATGTAACTGGCTCTGAAAAAGAGAGCTTAGTGAGGAATATTACAAGTGGGGCAAGGGATGAGGGACAGTATTATTTTCATGTACATACACTCCCACAGTTAATAAACTAGCCAGTGAAGAAAGATACTAGAGCACAGCACAAAATAAAAGCCATAAAGAGAACATTATTTTTAATATATATATCTGCCAATCAAACACTACATTGGTAGTTTTAAAAGGTGACCTGATTGCTTGGCCATTAGCACAGCAGACTGCCTTGTGGGGAAAATGAATCCAAGTCTGGTTGTCTGAATATAATAGAAACTTGGCAAGGGAGCTCTAATAATGACTATAACTGTGTTAGGAAAAACAAGGGAGAAAAAAATAGCTTTCCAGTCCATTTTGGAAGATCAGCCATTTTTATGTGCTTAAAAAAAACAAATGCAGGGATCATGTTTATGAATTAGGACAAAATTCAATTAGGAAAAAAACCTAAAAAGAAGTATTGATGGGGTATTAGTGTCCTCCAATTTTACTATAGCTCAAAGCATCTACCATCAGTAGCTCCCTTTATTTTCCCCACTTTTATTGAACGCTTTGCACTGCTACTCCATGACTGCAAACCTACTGAGTACACTAGGGTAGAGTTGATAAATGGCTCATTGACACAAGCAATCAAAATTAGGACTAAAATTGCGTAGCACACTCTACATGCAAAAGATTTAGGTTTTCTTTCTGACTTTAACAAAGTTGTACTCTAAAGCCTTTCTTTTTATATGGCAGATGATAATATTAAGAGCTGATGAGGAACAATATCCTATATACCAGATTAATGTCTGTATTAATTACATGAGGAGCAAAAATATTAATTTCAACATACAGACTTTTGAAACCATACTTTTCTTTATCTTCAGGAGATTTGTGGGTGAAGCATCTTGCTACACTTTGTCTACATTAGAAGAACCATTTTTAATATGATTTTTTTTCCTAAGTTCTTCTCATTCATGGTTTTAACTCCTATATTTTGACTAGAAGAAAGATTTCACAATTCACTTCTGATAGAAAACACCATATGCTAGTGTTACTGATGGAAGTTACTGAAAACACATGAAAAGTTATTTGCTGCTCAGTTTCATGTAAGAAACTCAATTCTACTGTCTGCATTGAATTTATAGGCTAAATAATATTCCCTTATTAAATTAAAGACCCCTTCATGCCAAAAGAAATGTGAACAGTCAAATAAACAAACTTTTGTTGTATTGGTTACATGGGAAAAATAATGCTAAAACAATGACATTTAAACATCTCCCCTTTTGCTTTCCCACTTAATGACCCTAGAATTTTAACTACTAGAAAATAAATCATGTGGCAACCCATATTGTTGGGACATTATCACACTATTGCAGCTCTTGGCAGATATAGAATTATTTTTATAGAGCAGAAGTTAAAGTCAATTCAGAGACTGGATTTCTTTGATATAATAGGACAATTACATGAAACTGAGCAAACTCTTACTGCTATCTCCATCTTGATCTCCTGGGCCTTAACCCCAAATATATATATGAACCTACTGAATTTTTGTGATAAAGTTTTGAGGCAACTCTGAGTGAACTGGAGTGAGAAACAACACAGAACTACTAGAGAAACCCTAGAAGGTCAAATAAAAATCTTTTAGGCCATTTCAGTTTCCAAGCCCCTGAAGGAAAAAAAAAAAAAAAAATTCTCTATTAAACTGTTAAACCACACAGGCAGTTGGATTTTAACTTCTACCACAGCTGTGGAGAACAGAGATTTTAAGAAGGCACAGTGGCAATTTAACCTTTATGAGCAAAAGGCAGTACTTTCTAGATAAAACAGAGCTGACAGATTTGCTGGCACAGTTATGATTAGCTATGCATCACCTATCATTCAAGCTGACAGAAAGACTTTTATTCAAAGTTAGTAAGTCTCTTTTTGCTATTGGCATCTAGATTCGTCCTGGAGGCTATCAGGAGCTCTCTAAATCTGCACCAGTTGATCCACAAAACATCACTCTTGCCTGCCTGATAAACACTCCAAGAGTTTAATAAGCAAGATAAGCATTACAAAACTTATAATATTCATAAGTACAAAACAAGACCTCCCTCTTTTTTTATTCTGTCAGTGTGGTTTAAAAATTAGACCACTGAGAAAGCCAAAAACATGTGTAAGAGATGGATAGTTGTACAAGTAACAGTTCCAGGAATCCAATGTCAGTGATGCCGCTACAATTTGTGCTGTGACTTCGGTGCCAGCTTGAGCTGTTATAGCAAACTAGACACATATCATTCCCTGGTCATCTTCTGATCATAAAAATTGGTCACAACTTATTATTGCCTTCTCAGTCCCATCACTAAGACTACATGTTTGCCACATGTCATGTTATTCTCCTTTTAACAGACACACGTATATATGTATGCACCATGGCTGAAAATCAATGTGATCTTTTTCGGAGCATGAGTAACAGGAAAAAGAATGGAAAATGTGATGGCAAAGAACCAAAAAAGTACAGAGAACCTTGAGAAGAGCAGAAAGAAAATTTTGTCTGCATCAGAGTTGGGAAACAGCAACTAAGCAGGGAATCCTCGTAATGCCAGACTCTTCCTGGGCTGTGTATGAGTGCAGAGAGGACTCAAGGACAGAGCCCAAACCAGTGATTTCCCTCTCCCTGCAGAACCAGCATCCATGCAGGAGATGTGAGCTAGGTCCATGAAGGAGTTTCATAGCGAGCCTTCAGCCTCTGAATGCTGAAGAGCTTGGTTATCATCCATCTCCTACAACAGCTCCCTCCCTGCTTGTGGGAAGAAACGGCATGTCTAAGGCTGTAATTTGTGTTTGTGACTTGTCTCTCACTTGCAAAAGCAGAGAAAGTTCTGTGACTTCTCTGGGATAAAGTAGAAAGAAAAATCACGCAGGGTTAATAGCTGACAGTTTAAGTATAGAGAGGTTGTGCCTGCTCTCGCTCTGTGTGCGCAGAAGAGGAGATACAGTGCGACGGGGAAGAAATGGCAGTGTTACATTCACATGATCTTACTGGCGACACAACTGGCAGGCACCATAAAAGGGAAATGCTGCAAGAGTGCAGCATAACTTTTAATTGTGACTCAGAGCTTCTGGCATGAGGCCTGCCTGCCTTCTTCCTCCTCCCCCCCACCCCACATAATGAGAAAAATATTATTAGTCTATTAGCTAATAGCTCTAATTATCACTCAAAAGCTCTTTTTCATTGCACTCCACTGTTTTCATGGGAACAGTACACAGATTCTTTTCGCTCAGCAGCAGCACCTTCCAGGGCAGAAATATGAACGTTGTTTAGAATATACTCAGAAAATTGCAGACATTAAAATCAGAGAAGATTCATTGATCATGAAGCCCATTTCTCTGCTAAGGGAGGCTTAGTCCCAAAAGCACACTCTCTAGTGTTTCATACAGAATAATGTTAAAAATACCAGTGGTGAATCATCCTCCAGATTCTCTCAGGAGACAATTCCTCAGCAGAACTCACTTTTGTGTTTTTTGTTGTGGTTTGGTTTTTTGATAGCCTAATTTTTAAAGTTCTTTATTTTATTCTTAGCTATATCTTCCCTTACAGCATTAAATACTTCTCTCTTTGCATACAGCTGGCAACCTTCACACTTTTCTCACCCGTCAAATCTTACACACTCAGCATAAGACTCATACTGCTGCCCCCCGCTTCACACTCCCATACGGCTGAGGCCTTACTGCGGAGCCATTTGCGATGCAGCATCAGAACCATATATGAATCTCTGAGCAGATGCATCTGACACGTGGCATCCCAGAGCAGGAGGGAGGCAGGAGCACAGAGCTGCAGCTAGCTGTGTGCCATTCAGCTGCAGAGGCTGCCCAGCTGCCCTGCAGCTGCCTCAGTCCTGCTAGCAGGCACGTTCCCCTGCTCCTCCTGGAAATGATGGCTCATCCTTCTCACATAAGTAAATGTGACATCTTTTTGACCTGGTATACATTCTCTGTCATATGAACCACATAGCACCACCTCAGACACTGAACCTGAGCAAATACAAGAGGTTTATCTGAACACCATTCCTTGCTTTGCTTAGTCATCACATACCTAATTTAGTACCTCTAATCCATCTCCTAAATCCTCATCGTCCTCTAGTAATTAATTTGTTGTTCTTTGCTAAATTCTCTCTAATTGATCAATACCTTTCTAGTTAACATACTGCTGAATGCTGCCCAGTATTTCAGAAGCAGTCATGAGAAAAGCACTGTTACTGTTTATTGGACTCTTACTTGTGCTTGGCTATTTTTATCAGCTACTACTCTCATCAAAAAACTCAGAACTCAGGGGAACTATCTCTTGGCATTATAGCCTTCCACTGGAGAATCATGAAAACCAGCAAAATTTCACCTGAGCCCACTGAATTATGCCCAGATCCAAATTCTTAACAAACAGGTGCCTTATATTACAGACAGTCTGAGCAAATAATAGGTGAAACTTCACAGTGAATGCTAAAACCTGCTTATATTGCTAATTATTTTAAGTGTGACAAGTTTAAAACCTCCGTAGGACTTGGCAAAAAGCCAACTCAGAGAGGGCGTTCTCACTTTATTGGCAGGACACAAGAGCATAAAGCATCTTCTGATCACTCAATGCCTTTTGCTCCTTTAGCTTCCATTTTACTTTTCTCCCACCACTTCCTCCAAACACGCTTTATGGTGCTTCCACTGTTTAGGATTTCACAGACAAGAAATTCAAGAATGCTGAAACACAGAAGTACTAATTAAAAGACACTGTTTTTTCCCTTTGTGCCAGTTATATATGTGCTTCTAAAAGGTCACGTAGCTTTGTCACAAGTTTGCTCCTTTTTCTATGTTAAAAACCACACAATTAATAGAAACACATAAATCTCTAAATCTGAGTGGATAGGGAAGATATTGGACATCTGTCAATAATTACTGTCTCTAAACTGGAGTGCGTGTTTTTCATCTCACAGATGCTCTTTTCCAGGCATGCTTGCTGCTTGCTATAAACAGTTCCTATCTTGTACCACTCAAGTATATTTACCCGGGGGGGTGTGCACATGCCTACACATATATATATTTATCCATCCATGTATACATATACATGCATATATGTGTGTGTGTCTGCATGCATGTGTGCACACATGTATATTTACATTTACAGGTATATGCTACCCAGGTGTGTGTTACTTCTGCTATTTTTCTGTGCAAATAATTGGAAGTTATCATTTTTAGCATTTTTCTTAAAGCTTCAGGTGCTGTGATTGTGATCTTGCTTGAGAAGCTCATTTTTCATTTACAAAAATAAAGAAAAGTAGATTTCTAACCCTTGTGGTGAAAACTTTGAAGACATGAAGTAACCCTGAAGACATGAAGTAAGTGAACATCAAAGATGAAAAAATAACAAACATGAAAAGAATGCAGCATTCTTAAAAATCTCAGATTTTTAAAATCCCTTGCTTTTTTACTGACTTCTAATTTTTATTAAAGCTTGTTTTTCTCTGCATTCTGGTCAGTATCCATGATGTCCTCCTGAAGCAGAAAGCTATTTTCACATGGGAATCTTTCTTTGCTTCCACAACATGCAAAAACAACTGTTGTCATCAAAGACAATGTAATCTACCTTGCTCTTTCTCCTAATAGGCATGGGTTTAAATGTCTTCTGTGAGTGATATACATGATCCAGTGTAAAGATCTTTGTGAAATTTACATCTATGTGAGATGCCACAAAGATGATTATTTTTGTTTTCTTGGATTAATTAGCACCTGAGTTTCCAGTAATTCGGATTTTTGCTATCTGATGAATAACACATCTTAAAGTCTATCTGGAAAGGTACCCAGCAAGTTCTAAGAAAGTTTTTAATTATTACGAATCAATTTCCTGTGAACCAGGAATTTCACCAGCTGGTGAAGTTTAGGTAAATGAAATCATCAGCTAAATCCTACTTTCTAACCCATCAGAGTTGTCACGATAGGACCTAGAGATCAGTCAAGTGAATTTAAAGATGGCCTAATCAATCTGTACAGGAATATTTTTTTTCTCAATATACAAAGTCCTGTCCTCCCACAAACCTCCCCACCTCCAATATTTTTCTGTTTGGTTAGAATATCATACATCTATACTTTGTACATAGTAAACTAGAGAGAAAATGTAGAGAAGAAAGGGAACAAACTGTAATCAAAAAACAGCACTGAAAACTGCAAGTTAGGACCATAGGGAATTTGAACTTGCTGCTTCAGAGGTTTGGAGGACATGACAGTGAGATAAATCTTTGCATAGTTTCAAGGGAAATATTGCACAGTTGGAGCAAGGTGTGCAGATCCTGCTGTTCTGACCTTCCTAGAGAGTCCTGGGCCAAAACTCATCACTGAAGTGCAGATACAGCTTCATGATTCTCCAGAGAGAGCACATGACCGACTAGTCACCTTGCCATCAAGTGGCATATCTTCCTCTTACTTTTTAGGAGCTTTATCAACACCTTATGGTGTCAATGGCTCCTTCAGCCAGAATGTAATGCTGTGACAAAATGTTTCATTGTGTTAAGGCTAAGCAAGGTGCTCAACAGTAGTCACAAGCCCCCAAGGACATTGGAAGAAACTATTATGTGCTGGAAGCAGTAATCTGCATAATAATGATAATAATGTATAAAATCTATAAGATTTTTATTGTTTGGTGCTTTGGAATATTGAAATCTGTGACACAGCATCAATGCCGAAGCACTATGGCTATGGGCATTAAGAACTGTGGATGATTAATAGAGAATAGGTAGGTGCTCTGTAAATTTTACGAGAGCTCTTTAAAAAATATCACAAATAATCTGGAATTCTAAAAACTGTAACCTTTTCAAGGTGAAAAGAGAATGTGACACAACACATTTCCACATGCTGAACTGGGAGCCGGACCAGAACGGATTCATTAGAAATTAAATAAAGAACATCTGCACTTATTTACATCATTTTAAGTTCAGCTAAAATCAAGCGCCTGATTTCCAACCTATTATATTTTTCAAGTCATAGAATCACAGAATCATTTAGGTTGGAAAAGAGTTTTAAGACCATCAAGTCCAACCGTTGACCTAACACTGCCAAGTCCACCACTAAACCATGTCCCTAAGCACCATGTCTACACATCTTTTAAATACCTCCAGGGATGGTGACTCAACCACTTCCCTGGGCAGCCTGTTCCAATGCTTGACAACCCTTTCGGTGAAGAAATTTTTCCTAATACCCAATCGAAACCTCCCGTGGCACAACTTGAGGACGTTTCTTCTTGTCCTATTGCTTGTTACTTGGGAGACGAGACTGATACCCACCTTGCTACAACCTCCTTTCAGGTACTGGTAGAGAGCGATAAGGTCTCCCTTCAGCCTCCTTTTCTCCAGCCTAAACAACCCCAGTTCCCTCAGCTGCTCCTCATAGGACTTGTGCTCTAGACCCTTCCCCAGCTTCGTCACTCTCTTTCTTTGGACACACTCCAGCACCTCAATGTCTGTCTTGTAGTGAGGGGCCCAAAACTGAGCACAGTATTCAAGTGTGGCCTCACCAGTGCTGAGTACAGGGGGACGATCACTTCCCTAGTCCTGCTGGTCACACTAGTTCTGATACAAGCCAGGATGCTGTTGGCCTTCTTGGCCACCTGGGCACACTGCTGGCTTATATTCAGCTGGCTGTCGACCAACACCCCCAGGTCCTTTTCCACTGGGCAGCTTTCCAGCCACTCTTCCCCAAGCCTGTAGCGTTGCATGGGGTTGTTGTGACCCAAGTGCAGGACCTGGCATTTAGCCTTGTTGAACCTCATACAGTTGGCCTTGTCCCATCGATCCAGCCTGTCCAGATCCCTCTGTAGGCCTTCCTACCCTCAAGCAGATCAACACTCCTGCCCAGCTTGGTGTCATCTGCAAACTTACTGAGGGTGCACTCAATCCCCTCGTCCAGATCATTGATAAAGATATTAAACCGAACTGGCCCCGTACTGAGCCCTGGGGAACACCACTTGTGACCGGCCGCCAACTGGATTCAACTCCATTCACCACAACTCTCTGGGCTCGGCCATCCAGCCAGTTTTTTACCCGGCAAAGAGTATGCCTGTCCAAGCCATGAGCAGCCAGTTTCTCCAGGAGAATGCTGTGGGAAATGGTGTCCAAGGCTTTGCTGAAGTCCAGGTAGAGAACATCCACAGCCTTTCTCTCATCTGCTAAGCAGGTCACCTTGTCGTAGAAGGAGACCAGGTGAGTCAAGCAGGACTGCCTTTCATAAACCCAGTCACAGCAGTAGGCGGAATCACACTGATATAAAAACAGGTTAAGTGAGAGAGCAGAATCAGAACATAAGAGCAAAAGTTACTCTAAAACAATTAAAAATTGAGACAAAATTGAAAGCACTGACTGGACAGATGTCTCCAGTATCACAAAGAAGAAGGATTTTTTAATATGTAAACACTCAAAGCCTCAGAGAAATGCTGACATGAATAACATTGTGACATGTTTTGACAGTTTTTGTAAAAATCAATGCAAAATGCTTGATGTAGGTTTCTTTTTTTTATACCTTTGAGAGAACATTAGATTGGGAATAGACTAGTAGGTTGACTGGTAGAGCTGGGCACAAGAAAACATGCTTAAGAATACATTAACATTTGTGAAACCAATATATTGAATTACCAGGCACAACAACTTGACATACTAGACCTCAGCAAAATTAAAACATTAGCAGAAATTAAAGCTTGCTAGCTTTGGGGAAATAAACATTTCACCTGATCTACAAATGATTCTAAACAAAACAAAATCATGTTAATTTCTTTTTTAGGTCAGTAGCTCACTTTTCAATGTAAACTGGGGCTCCCAGAAGCAATGTTTTTAACCTAAAATTCTGTATCAAAAATGTTCCCTTAGAATCAGGAAATATCAAACACACAGATGTAAATTTTTCTTTCTATTATCAGAATCATCATGAACAGAAGAAACATTCTTTGTACTGCACTTGTGATGTTTCTTTTCAGGAAATAAATAATACCAGCTAAACATTTCAAATCTGTGACCTTAATTTTCATAATTAGGAAGGTATAGATACCTATGTTTAGGTCTGGTCTTTCTTGTAAAGAACACTTTAAAAGCACAAGTAGTCACTAATCTAGCTGGAAACAACTAAAATAATGACTGTATCTTACTTTGTGTTAAGTGTCCACATCTGAATGGATTAAAACTGCAGCGTAATATGCAAACCCTTTTGAATGCCAGCATTTCACCTTCAGAAGCCAAAGGAGTGACACTTTGCCCACCTCTGCTTCTCTACAACCTCTCTGCCTGTGGCACACACAGGACCTGTGTGGGCTACTCTGCCCGGCTGTCCAGGGCAGGCCACGTGCACTGCATAGCTCCAGCTAGGTGATGGCACATCCAGAAATCCCACAGAAATTCATGAAGATACTGTCTAGTTAGACTTTGTTTTCCGGGTGACAGGGAGTTGATCCCAGCAACACAGTATGGCCATTTTCAAAGCTGAAGAAGTTATGGCATTTGAAAAAGACAGCTAGAAGGTTTTCCCAGAAATATTTTTTTTTTCTTTCTCTCTCCTTCTCCTATTCACCTCCCCTGAATTGAAGATACCGTATTGCTGAGATCAACTCCCAGTCACTTCAAAAGCAAAGGCGCAGCTCCCATTCCTTCTCCTGAGGCCACATTCTTACTTCGGTATTGGAGGTAAAGTTTCAGATGCAGATTTTGACCTATGCTGCCTTAAGCAGGGGGAAGTCTGGGCAATTCAGCAGCACCTCTGCTAACAACCCTGTCTATGACTGCTTGATGTTAGAGAATGTATTGCACTTCTCTTTCTTTGTCTGTCATGGACACATTGATTTTCTGAATATGATAACGTCTATTATTCAGTGTTTTCCCAAGCAATGGGATGAGAAAATGAACACTGCTCTTGCGATTTGAATGGAAAAAGTTCTTTCATCAAGAGCTACTCATTTTAACATTCTACTTTCCTTGTTAAAGAATGAAGTGAGATGCTATCATATGTGACAAAAAAAAAGTGAATAAATATATCTTTACACACACACACACATATGAAGATCCCAAGTTGGAGAAGGGGTAGCAAACTAACATGAGGAATAAATGCTTATTTTAATAATTTGAATGATGTAGCATCAACTGATGCCTTTATACACTGTCATGTCTTCATATCGATCAGCCATGTAAACTTTAAAAAAATTATAAATAAATAAATAATTTCAGTAAATAATTGTATACATAGATAAATAATTTTAAATTACTTAAAAATACATGTAAAAATTTTTGACCTTATAGCAGAGAGAGTTCTGAGTTGTCTGGCCAAGGTCCTAATTTGGCTCCAAACTTCTCCAAAGTTCAGAACAGGGTTTTTGGAAGTGTAAATCTGATGCATTTGCATTTACAACAGTTCCCTGCATTTTACCAATACACTGTGAATAGCCATAAATAAGTAAAACTAAAGTAGCAAATAAATTAGGGGTGATTTTTGTGATACATTATCCTGACTTTTTAAATTGTATTTGCTCATTTATAAGCTTAGTAGTAGATCTCCCAATTATTACTATAAATTAGAGTTTCTGTTAATTAGTGGCCACCAGATGTCTCCCATATTGTTTTCTCTGTACAATAGAAAAACACTAAGAATCATGGAAAAATCAATGCAAACAAATGAATAAGAGCTAAAGAGTTCAGCCAAGGCATGCTCCTTGATTCATGCCCAAATCTACAGTATGTTCTTTAAAAATCAAACACAAATTACTGTGATTTATACTGTTCCTTGAACAAAAAAGCAACAGTTGCATGTAGTTACATTCTGTCTACACTGCACATCTCTTAGTAAGAAGGCATCCATTGAAGTATTTACTTTTTGCACTATTAGCTTTTTTGGTCTCTGAAAAAATGGTGTATCCAGAATTATAGTCTATGTTGCTTTGGTCTCCACGTCAGTAGCTAACTATAATCCAAATTTTTGTGCTTCCTCAGCAATTTCTTCCTTTGAAGAATGAAGGGAGGGTAGGCTGTCTTGTTCTCCATTTTGTGCACAAACTGGTGAAAGGATGAAGGGTATTCTGCATGCCTCCTTAGCAGAGGTCCAGCCGCATTTTTCTCTACAGCTGTATCAACCTTAACACACGTTGCCATGCAGTAGGAGTAGATCTGCAGAATGAAACAGCTGGCATGGAGGATCAAATGCAAATAAGAACCATACGTGCCTCTTTCAGACTAGCTCCAGTTTGATCCTATGGGCTGATCTCCCATTTGCAGTTAGCACTCATTTGGTGCTCTCCCAGAGCGGTTTTTTTCAGTTTAGTTTCATCTAAATAAATGTCACGTAAGCACTCCGAAACCACTCCATAATGCAAATCATATAATGGTAAGTATGGACAGCCAGGATATTAACTTCAGAAGAGTACTGAACCAAAATAAAATACTCACGTAGTTGCACAATTCCCCATAGAGATCCTAGAAATCTACTTCTAATATAGAATGATTGTGTTCTAGGCATGGTCCCAGGTGCATAACATCATATGGGCTATGTTTTAGCAGTCTGAGAACATCTGAAGATGTCGCAAAGCCTACATCCCACGTGATCCATCATGGCTTGGCATTTCTGTTTCCACCGTAGCTTGTTTCTCAGTCATCCTTGTGTGTATGTAGTCACATGTGCAGTTTGTAAGACAGTCACTACCAGATGAAGCATGATAATTTTACCTAAGATGGAAATCATATTCTACCTAGGGGCTGTTCTGTCCCAACCACTGCTAAAAACACAAGGGAAAGTTCACAGTTTTCCCAATGTAGTCCAAAGTTTTGTTCTCAGCACTGCATGCCATCAGTCACAGCAACTTGATAAGGTGAGCTGACCCCTCCATTTAGAGTGCCAAAGAAGTGATTACTGGCTTTGGTTTGAAAGGAAAGGAGCTTCAGTATGAATGCATAATGTATTCTGACTCAAATGCCTGGGATGAATATCATCAGAGCCTTAAGTTCTGAGGGAATTTTCTCCGATAGTTCCCTTCATAAACACTGTTGCTGCTTTGAGATCAGAGAATTCCCTCAGGCCACATCCTCATATATCTTTGTATGCTGTCCACTGCATCACTTATTTATCACTATTAATCTTTGTCTACAGGTGATGGACATTCTTTCAGTTGCAGGAAAGAACAACAACAAAGGGTTGTATTTTTCAAGCAAAATAAGGCCATTTTAAGTAAAATAGTTAAATGCAATAGCAAAATTGTTCTGTGTGCTTATTTTTTTAGTGCTAGCAGCAGCATTTTTTCCTTTTAGCTTGCAGACTGAACCCGAAGTTAACCTTTCCTTGGATGCTTCATCAGCTTCCTGTAAGTCTGTTCAGCTCCTTTGCACTTAACAGATTCATTACTGCCACCTGAATTTTGCTCCAGAAGCAGGTAACAACTTAAGTAGGTACCATGTAACTAGTCTAATTGCTGACACAGGGAAGAAAATTAAATTAATTCTGTGGTAAAACATATCCAATTAGAAAAATATTCAAACTCAAATCAAGGGGGGAACTGGGAAAGAAAAAATTTTGTCTCCATTGTATTGTAAACAGTATGTGTTTGATTTAATGTGAATCAGATACTCATCTACAGAGACAACTTGATATTAAACTATAATCAATCAGTTATGTAATTTAATTTTGGACTGAATGCCAGTAGAAAATTGAATCTCTTTTTTTTCTTTTAAAATGTGGATGTTTACATATTTTGAGCAAATTATATGAAATTATCAAAAATAATTTATTGAAGAATATATACATCTAACTGCATGAAAACAAACAGATTTTTTTTAAATAAGGAAATATGGAGTCATTCAGTATGTCTGCCTAATATATGGATTTCTGATAACATACTGAAGTTATAATGATGCTGAGAGTTTCTGGCATAATACCTACTGCCTGGCAGGCTTGCATGAGGGTAAAAGCTAAAGCTTAATGCCCAAATTGATCTTGCCATGCACTACTGGAGCAGGAACATCCAGAGCTGTATTCCTGCTTTCCTCTTAAAATGAGTTTCAGAATTCAAAGACTTGGTTTAAAAAAATAAAAAGGGGGAAAAACAAGAAAAAAGAATAAATTAATATATCAAGAGTAGTTTGTTTAGGATGTAAGAGAATCTATAAGTAATATCGAACACAGAAATTAAATTACAGCTGCAGTTAACAATACAGCATATTATACTTGAAATAACCCTCTCCTGGAGATAGCCTAGTGTATCACATTTATTACAGCATCTGAAGAAAACCACAAAATTACAAGTGAAAAGTTGCAAAGAGGATAGGTTAAGTTCATGCCATTTCCCATTCATGTTACATCTTTGTCATGAGGATGGATTGACTGGAGAAAAGCACGGGTTATACTTTTCATCTTTCTCAGTTTACCCAGGAGAGTTGATTGTTTTCCATCTCACAGCTTTCTTAGCGGTTTACAGTTGGTTTGTTTTCAAACTAGCAAGAAACAAACCTTTCCATTACATTTCAGCAGAAACTACAGATAGAAAAACATTTGATACTGAAATGTCCACTGTTTTAGAATTCAAGCATTTCAGGCATACTTGGAAAATATGCGTATCTGTATGTACTCATAACATGACACCAGCCTCAGTGCTGGGTACTGAAGATGGAGATATTGATAGTCTATTTTCTCATAGAGGAGATGAGGTCTTGTTTTCTTCTCGTTACTTTTGCTGCAATCTGAAGTAATGTCCTCAAGATAAGTATTAACGTGTGGAAAATCACGGCAGGCAGTACATTGCACTGATTGTTTACTTTCATGTTTTAGCTGTAATGGACTTGATTGTGCAGGGCAGTAGATTGGGACCAAAGTTCTGAGTGCTGCTTAAAAAGCAAAGCATCTGCCTGACACACCTAGTTTACCATAATTTACACAAAAAGAGGCTTTTTGTCATCCATTTCCATTTTCTAAAATGCACCATGCTATGAGCTTCAGTGTCTATAGCATTACCTGAATATAGAATCATAGAAACATAGAATCACAGAATGGTTTGCATTGGAAGGGACCTTTAAAGATCATCTAGTCCAAGCCCCCTGACATGGGCAGGGACATCTATCACTAGGTCAGGTTGCTCAAAGCTCCATCCAGCCTGACCTTGAATACTTCCAGGGATCGGGCATCCACAGCCTCTCTGGGTAACCTGTTCCAGTGTCTCAACATCCTCACCTTAAAAAAATTCTTCCTCATGTCCAATCTAAACCTACCTTCTTTCAGTTTAAAAGCATTACCCCTTGTTCTGTTACTACAGGCCTTGATAAAAAGTCTCTCTCCATCTTTCTTGTAAGCCCCCTTTAAGTACTGAAAGGCCACAATAAGGTTTCCCCGGAGCCTTCTCTTCTCCAGGCTGAACAACCCCAACTCTCTCAGCTTTTCTTCATAGGAGAGGTGTTCCAGCCCTCTGACATTTTTGTGGCCCTCCTCTGGAGCCCCTCTGACAGGTCCAAGTCTTTCTTGTGCTGAGGACCCCAGAGCTGGATGCAGTACTCCAGGTGGGGTTGCACAAGAGCAGAGTAGAGGTGGAGAATCACCTCCCTTGATCTGCTGGTCACAGCATATCTGAACTACAGTGACTGAGACATCTTATTTTGGAACAACAAATCACGAAACCCAGCAAATTTGACCATACAAATATGCATGGGCATAGAAAATGGCAGAGGAAATACAAAACACACCTGGAGACTGAACTAGATTTCTTCTATTCCCAATAATGGTGCCATACAGCACAGTTTTAAGCATTACTGTAAACTGAATTATTTCACTTTCTTATTCCTCATGTTCAGGTAGATTCAGCCTGTTAGCTGTTTTCTGATCGGCAAAATCCAGTCTTTATTTAGCTTTAAGAACATCTGTGTTTTCATTTAATTTTTTTATATATGGGAGAAACCACTATTTTTCAGATTTCACATGCAGTCTCCCAGTGGCACATCTGTTTGCCATTCTAGCTGGTGTTCTCTCTGTTTCATATTTTGATTGAAAAAAAAAAAGAAAAAGCTAATCAGTCACCCATTAATGAAGTTTATCTCGTTAAAGGATAAACTAGTATCAGCCATTTCCCATTTATCACTGCTTCTGATATCTTGTTAATCATTTGTTCTTCTCTGGCCCTGCAGTGATCACTATCAGCATGACAAAGGGAAAGACCAAGATGGAGCTTGGCTCTCCACACCCATGAAAGCCAGATTGCAACTGCTCTGAGACATATACCAGTTCCTCTCCAAATGATAAAAAATACAGTCACAAATAATATTCCATCATGTTATTCTACCAAATAAATGGAGGAAGATATCAAAAGAGACTCGTGCATATAAATAGATTACAGTTTTCATGTTAGCATGGTATTTTGTCTCGTATAATTGAAGTCACGCTTGTAGTCAATCTGCCACAGCAGAATGTTGTGCATGCCCTCTGCTCTCAGGCTGCAAACAGATTAACATAAAAGGGTAACTCTGGTCTCATCTGTAGGTGGCATGTTCAAATTCTTTTTTCTTTACCGAAACCAAAAATTCCTAGATAGAGACAGATGCAACAGCTATTCCACACAGTGGGAAGTCGCAGAATGGGCAGGGTTATATCCCCTGGGTCTTATGTCTGATCCACATAAGCTCTGTTCATAAAATTGGCACAGGACCAGCCCCTCAGAGTATGCAGTTTGGAAGCAAGTGATTGGTCCCCTGCAGCAGTTATAAATAAAACTCAGAGGAAAAATGGGTCTTTAAAAGGTGCTGTTTTCTCATTGTTCACTGCCTTGGAACCCTGCACCTGCTCTGGGTTTTTATTTTATAATTTTAAGTCACACTAGGGCACTGGAAACTTCCAGAAAAGAATGATTCATTATTTATATTTAAATAAGTAACTATGAATGTAGCCAAAGTGCTAGTCAATACAATCAATTAATAACGTCCAAGTCCAAAGCATTGTATTTTAATAAGAAAAGAAAATATCCAGGATTACTTGAGCTTACTGTGAAACTGTAAACGCAACAGCACTTTGCAAAAACCCAAAAAACTAGTGCCTTAGAGAGTCAAGATCAAGCCTACAGGATCACATGCACTGAATACAGCCTTGAGTTTTTCAGAATGAACTATACTTTCCCCTTAAAATATATTCTCCTCTATTAGGGCAGGTTTGCACAGAGCTCCATCTGAAGGAACTTCCTCATTACTGGGTTTCTCTGAGCTGGTCCTTTGCTGTTTGCAACAGTGATATCAGCAGGCGGACACTACTTATTAGCTGTCAATCTGAGTATTTTCAAGAATAAGTGCAGAAGGTCTATTTCAGAGTCCTCTTATTAGGCTTCAGCTGAAGCAGCCTCATTAGATAAAACAGGCAATGCTGCTCCTGCAGAGCTGGAGACAGGACATCACTGGCTATACAACAGTCTTCTGCTACTTCTCTCTTCCTCAGAAGCTGCATAGCAAAATAACACCACTAAAAGCTTAGAAGGGAGGCTTACTTCATAACACCTGACTTGGGGACACTGGACCAGACGTTGTGCTTTCCATTGCATGAAAAATTTTTAGCAGCTGCTAAAGGCTGAAGCAAAGCATTGTTTGATTCATAGCAGCTCACTGTCACTCTGTATCTAAAAGCTTAAGGCAAGTCATCTCTACGTCAAAAAATAAAAGCACCATTAATATAGAGACTTCCATATCTTAGTTGTCAGTAATTTCAGTTTGTGCTTTCTGGCTAAATAAAACCTTATTCATCTCTTCCTTTAAGCCTTTTTTGTGTCATACATGGTGTGTTCCCAGAAAACCCTACAGGCAAGTCTCCCTAACAGCTCTATGCTTTGAAACACCAGTGATGTTAACTGCAACATGGCATCACATTTATTTTATGGCTTCTGGACACACTACACATGGGCAGACAATGTATCAGGATTTCAGATGCCACAGAAGATGACAAGTGTAAGGGTGCTATCACTAGAGTTATGTTACTGTGGGCTATCACTGTCAGCTGGCTCAGTAAGCCTTGAAGCCCACTCCACAAAGCTGTGATCAGATGGTGAGCTGGTACTGCAGTTTTGTCCCAGGTTCACTCAAATGTATAGCTCTTAGTGACATCAGAAGTTGTGATTTCAAGTTTGGCAGGGAAAGAGCATTAATATTGATCTGGTATCCATGTAACCCAAGTACACAGGACTGGTATGAATGTGAACCATCAGTTTCTCAGAGATGGCACTAAAATACAGTGATAGTGATGCAAAGAAAATGTTTCCAAAGTAGTGCTGAGTGTGGCTTTGCCAGAAGAATAGAGCGCTGTTCTGCTTTTTCATGCATCCAAATGAGCACCGATTCTGAAACTCATCCTGCAGCCAGTAGATCCTACATGGATCTAAAGAGATTGTGTATGGCATGAAACATTTTCCTTTTTTAAACTCAGGCTTCTCTGCATTGCTATTTCTAAGGCGTGCTTTTTTCCCCCTTCATAATTAAGGCATTGCATATATAAGCGTGTACAGGACACAGTTTAGTGCCTCCCTCCCTGTTGGAACAGCATAGCATTCAGCTGTCCCCTACAACCAACCTCTCACAGTGAGCTGTAGTAGCCCAGGAGGGCAAGCAAATTAAGATGACAGAACGAGGGAAAGCACAGAGAGAGAAAACATGAACATCTTCTTTGTGTTTTTCATCATTATTTTTCCCATTCTTTATTGGCACTAAAAGCATACAAACTCTAGGAGGAAGTGGGGTGTTTTGCAGAACAACTCGCAGAGTACATCAGACCAGGCAGAACTACAGTGATGGCAAGTGAAGCACTGGCTCCACTGAGTCAATGGTAACTCTTACCTTCAGCAGGGTCCAAATTCCCCCACATGTTATCAAATGAAGCTACTGTTAGGACTTCAGTTTGATTCAAGTAGCTTACTTATTTCATTTGTTGAGATGAGAAATACTGCTAGAGAAAAATAATTCCTGCGAAACACGTAGAAGGAACTTCAACACCCTGTGCATTAGATTGCATCCTTGGAGCAACAGCAAGTATGAATTATATCTCTAAACCAGAAAACTTCCCCTCTCTTTTTGCACTGGGGAAGTCAATATGAGCTGCAAATTATGACTGCTCCCCTTCCCTGTTCCCCACTTTGCCTCCTGGACCTTCACGCACTGATGCAGCGCCATTGGCCAAAGCAGTAGAGGGAGGACAGGATTAAAACCTTTCTCGCTGTTCAGCCACATGCTCTGTCCTCAAGCACGCTGCATAGAAATAACATCTCTGTGCAGGCATCAATGGCAAGGAACAGCCAAGCCCCTTGACTTTGAATTCCAGACTTTTCAGCTCTTGCTTTTTTATTTCAGTCCTACTTTCTTTGTAGCTGTGGTATGAAAGGAATGAAAAAAACCTGAACTCAAGCATTCTGGGATAATACTTAATATTAAAGAGCAACATTCAATTTGAAATTTTCTGTCATTTTTTGTTGAGGAAAAAATTGCAAGTGATTAAATATGTAAATCTCACCATTTCCAGCTTTTCATTTACTTAATAGTAAATTACTATTTACAATTTACTATTGTAATTGAATTCCTTCCATACTTGCTGCTGTTATCCTAGTAGTTATTTTAGACTAATATGAAGTGTAAGAACTATTTTATTCATTGTTCCAGCTAAATATTTGCACATTTTTCTTTAACCATAATATAGTAGCCTTGCTTTTGCTCACATTTTTTCTTGAACTCAGTGAAAATTACCATAAATATAAAACCCAGGAAAAGTAAGGCAAGCTGTCTCAGTAACCTTTGACACGTTAAGAGTTGTCTTTCTTACTGAAATACAGGAGAGGAGAGTGAAACTTGAAGTGTTATTTTATAGCTAACAACTTGAAATTCTGAATAGGCATGTCAGGATATGAAGAAAATTCTTCTGATTTGTTCCAGAAAAATGTATTATCCTTGAATACTGTATTCCAAGCAGTATTTTTGAGAGCTCTACACATAACAAAGAGAGGCATCCTCTGACTCTGAAACCACTATGATTTCCTATATTCATTTCATAGAATGGCCTTGTGCAGTGTATAGAAAACTGAAAAAGACTCGATTTGCTGTTTTTCACGCAGCAGATGTTTTCTGGTACTGAAAGAAATATAATAGAGCTGTTTGAAATAGATGTTTTGATTACTATCTTGTTTATTTTAATTTTTTGTTGAGGAATTGTCTTTTAACAAACAATAACTACCAGATTTCAAATGAGTGAATGATTCTGACTTTCATATTTTTTCCCTTGTTGAGCTATCTCTTAAGAATATGGAAGAGGCAATACCTCAAAAATGGCAACTAAAGAAAAAAAAGTCAGTGGAAGAAATTTAGAACTTTATTCTAAAAACAGAACTTGTCTCCCTCTTTTCATCTTGCAATGCAATAAAAAGTTGTGATATTCAAGAAGGTGCTTCCTCGTTGGGAAGAAGTAATGCATAAATGCAAAAAAGTGAAATGACTTCTAGCAATGACTTAACTGCACTGCAACATCTAATGTTAACATCCCAAGCTTGTTCCAGATTACTAACTGGGAAAACAATTGCTCTGAGTTCAAATTGATTAATAAATGAGACAAAAGCTAACTGCAGCCACGGAGTTACTGAGCAGCCTATGGAGGTTATCAGGAGCTTGTCTAATTCTGACTGTGTCAGCTGATGTAGCAAAAACCTAAAAATGAAAACTATTGCCCTGTCTATAAAATTTGCCAACATGTCTACAATAACATTAATGTTAAGGCAGGGTACTTGTCCTTCAAGTTTTCAAGCAATCTCTCTTTCCTCTGTCTGTTCACTAGATAAGAGATTTGGCCTCCACAGTGACGCAGGCTACGGGATTTGGGGCTAAAGAGTAGAGAAAATGGACCTATGAAAGAAGTAATTGAAACTATGGCTCATTAATGAAAAATCAGCCCCAAAAGCATTTCCTTAAGATGTTGTCTAGGAAGCCATTGGTGCAAATACAGCTGTAGAGTTTATCAACTGCAATAGCATGTTGCCTATACTGATACTCATCGTGCCTAATTATTAGTTTCTCCAGGCAGTCTGGATATGTGCATATGTAAAGCTATTACTTAAAGAAATGCTGACTGACAAACTAAAGTATGCCTCATGCAGACACTGAAGAATATCCAGCTCTTGAAGGTTTGTCATCCTGATCCAAAAGGAGCAGGAGTGGGCTCAAAATGGTAATTCAAGCTCATTCATTTTTTATTTTACTGGAATGCAACTTGATCAGAGTGAAAAGAAGAGAACCGATTATTTCTTCATAATTCAGCTGGTTCACACCTAGCTAGATTCCTCCGAAGAAATGGAGCAACTGAATGTAAGTGTGAGTATGGTGCAGTGGTGGTGGATGGTAGGAGTTTAGCATTTGTGTACATGGATGCTTGAATAGTCTACTAACGGGACATTGCCTGCTATGCTCTAGTTCTTTTATGATATGTGAGCAGCAGTGAGCAGCAGTAGTGAAGAATTCTGCTCTAGGATACAATGAAAGGGGAATCAACTGATTAACCTGGAAAATATTCCAGGTTTGACAATCAGGTCTGTGGGATAAAATATTTATTGTATAAGGCAGGAAGAAGAGAGAGAGTTACAGTCTGCAGGAAATGCCTTCAAATTGCAAAATGAAAATGTACTTATGTCATCCACATTAAATCCAAACTTTCATGATGGCATTGCTTCTCTGCAGCATCAATTATTAGTATTATTTATTCGTATACCCCCAAGAATGAGCTTGGTATTTGATGGATAAATATAAAAAAGTTTCTCTGCTCAAGAGAGCTCACAAGGGAAGAAAATACAGAGTGAGTATTGCTTTAGAGTGCTTGTCTTTGCAACCTTAATGCTTTTTATCACAGTAGCTTGTGTATAATAAAAAGTGAAGCTTGAAAGTACATTTCAGTGACGTTCATTGAATGTCCTCAAAATATTATCCTCATTTTATGGTTAATATCCATAGAGAGGGCTCTATAGCTTTATGTTAAAAATGTTAAGTGTCAAGAAGCTTAGGTCTGGAATGAAATGGTGAAGTATTCAGCAACTCCCAAATGACATTAAAATCCAACCCACTCAATGTCTCACTGCCTGATTTACAAAATTCATCCAGCCCTAAATTTATGCCTGTAAGGTCCTGTGAACTCTGTAAGGGCGGAACCCTGAGGTTTACGCTGAATCACTCGAAGATCAAGACCCAGCTATGGCATCTGAAAACTCACGTTTTAGAAAGAAGGAACAAGAAGGAACAAAAAGGAACAAAGCAGGGAAGGTGAGAATTTGAAAAGTCATAGTGTTAATTATCTCTGATTTCAGTGCAGACGCCGTGGTACATTTACAGAGGATCTAGCAAGGAATTTTTTAAACAAATACTTGTACAATATTTTGTTCAGAAAAGTGAAGTTTCATAGAATCACAGAATGGTTTGCGTTGGAAAGGACCTTTAAAGATCATCTAGTCCAAGCCCCCTGCATGGGCAGGGACATCTATCACTAGGTCAGGTTGCTCAAAGCTCCATCCAGCCTGACCTTGAATACTTCCAGGGATCGGGCATCCACAGCCTCTCTGGGTAACCTGTTCCAGTGTCTCAACATCCTCACCTTAAAAAAATTCTTCCTCATGTCCAATCTAAACCTACCTTCTTTCAGTTTAAAAGCATTACCCTTGTTCCGTTACTACAGGCCTTGATAAAAAGTCTCTCTCCATCTTTCTTGTAAGACCCCTTTAAGTACTGAAAGGCCACAATAAGGTTTCCCCGGAGCCTTCTCTTCTCCAGGCTGAACAACCCCAACTCTCTCAGCCTTTCTTCATAGGAGAGGTGTTCCAGCCCTCTGATTATTTTTGTGGCCCTCCTCTGGAGCCCCTCTAACAGGTCCATGTCTTTCTTGTACTGGGGGCCCCAGGCTAGATGCAGTACTCCAGGTGGGGTCGCACAAGAGCAGAGCAGAGGTGGAGAATCACCTCCCTTGACCTGCTGGCCACACTTCTTTTTATGTAGCCCAGGATATGACTGGCTTTCTGGGCGGCAAGCTCACATTGCCAGCTCATATCTAATATTTTGTCCACCAGTATCCCCAGGTCCTTCTCTCCAGGGCTGCTCTCAATCCATTCATCACCCAGTCTGTACTGATACTGGTGATTGCCCTGACCCAAGTGCAGGATCTTGCACTTGGATTTTCTGAACTTCATGAGGTTCACATTGGCCCAATTCTCAGGCCTGTCAAGGTCCCTCTGGATGGCAACCTTCCCTCAAGTGTATCAACTGCACCACTCAGCTTGGTGTTTCCGGGACAATTGCTCTTTCAGGAGGGAAAAAAGATAAGAAAATCTTTACTGTAAAATGGCCAGCTCTGAGGCATAATCTATTGCTGAGCATCTGAGGTATTTGTATTTTCTGTAGTGATTTTATGTACATTTAGTATTTATGTAAAAAAGCATATTGTACATTAACTGTGTTAGCATCAAAGACTACAGCCCGTGAAATTCTGAGAAATGGCACTTACGCTCTGGCAATTTATTTCTAAGTATTTTTCCATCGCCTGTAGGAGAGAAATACAATGGGAGAATAATTCTCTGCCAGCAAGCTTTACTGTTTATCAGGCAAAGTAAATAATAGTGTGGGAGGTGAGTAGCACTAAAATTTCAAGGACTGACAATCTGAAAAGCTGGACCGCAGTACCAGTATAACTCAACTTTTCAATAAGCTTTGACTGGGTTTTCCATTTTTGACAGACCGCCTAGGTAGGGTATTCCCTGGGTTCCTTCTGTGCATCCAAGGGTATTCACAAAAAGCTGATCAGGATGTAAAACCCAGCAACGTTTTTTGAGAGGCTACCAAATGAATGCAAGAGTGAGGAGAAGGCTTGAAAGAGCTTAGTATTTTCTGTTAGGACAATAAAATACATACAGGTGTTCCATACATTGGAGGTGCAGCTTGGTCAACTTGACTAAAAGTGGATATCATGTCCTATATTAGCAACCTGTCAAAGGCTTAAGATATCTGAAGACAAATTGAGGACTGCAGAAAATCCATTTTATATATATATATATATATATATATAGCAACCCAGGACAGTTTTCCATAATAAGAATAAATTGCATTATTTTTACTACTGCTTTTCTGTCATTATTCCCCATCTTTTCTCTGTCTTTTGCCTACATAACATAGATGGGACTAGAAAGAGAATTAATTACTTTTTAAATGTCATTTGGAATATATTAATAAATTGCTTGTAATTTTCTTATAGCTCAACTGTAAATTACTTCAAAAGTTTAAAAAACAGAGCATTTTTCTAAGCATTTTATATATGATACTGTTTTTATGAAGCTATTTATAGGTAAGTTGTTACATTATAGTAATACTAAAGGTTCCAGCTATGAAACTTGTTGCAGAAATGAATGTATATGCTTTATCTTTAGGAATGGTGTCTTAGTAAACCAACATTATTCCTCTTGCTGAAGTTCAGCTGTCTGTTCCCCTCGCATCTGCACCATGCAATAACAAACACAACATGGTTATCATTGGCCTCAGATATCAGTGGTCCCCTCTACAACAAGACATGCTCAAAAATGACAGATGACACAATGGCAACTGGATCTTTTTAAAAACGTGTGTGCTCTTTCACAACAGAAGTTTGTCTTTTGCAGTTATTGTTCATCCATTTTCTAGCATAATCAACACAGCTCATTACATATTGTTTTCTGTCCAGTGCCCAGACTAGTAGCAATAGACTTTTGTGTGTATGTATCTGAGAGGGTAACAAGATAACATGTAGCTCATTCTTTCAGTGCATTTCCCACAATAAGACTGCATAATTGGAAACTCTCCATCAGGAAGAGAGATTTCTCCATTTGTCTCCCCTTTCTCCCTTCTACTCACACTGCTTCGGTAGAGCCCCACATTGCCTTACAGAAATTTAGCTCAAGAGTTAAGATGTAGTTCTGGACCAAATGAATGAAGGAGACTGTTCCTCTTTGCTACATCCACTCTGACAGAGAAACCAGGATCACGATTTGCCACTCCCTCAGGTCTGCCCCAGGGCATCCTCTCCTTTTGTCTCATCAAGGTTTCAGTCACTTCCTGAGGCTGGAAAGCAGGAGGAGGTGAGATGAGACACTTAGCCTTCACTGAGTTAAATACTAGAGTTAAAAGACACATTTGACCATCTTTATGCCACTTAAAAAGGCCTGCTTTTGTTTCTCAAATCAGTGTTGAAGGCTGTTTCAGACTTATTTTGGCTGATAGCACCTCAGGTGGATTGCAGTGGGCAGGTATCACTGAGCTTCAATACCTGGTTCTTACTGACGCATTGTATCACACAGCTTTCAAAAAGGGACATAACTTCAGTTAACTTCCTATCTGTTTGTAATAACATGAAGATAGATAAAACCAAATTATTCCTTTTATTTTCCACTAATTATCTACGTTTGTACTACAGAAACCAGAAATGTCTTCTATGTGTCAGTACTGTGAGGTTCACTGAAGAATTAAATACACCCATTTAAATTTTCTCAATGAAGTTTTATTAAGCATAGAAAATAGTTTCAAGATGTGTTAAGAGGTAAAAGTAGCAGCATAGCCACTTTCCAAACATCGTCTAAGCGAATCCAGGATAGTACAAAAACAATTCTGTAGTTAAAACAAATTTTCATTAGACACAGAAATCACAGAATGATCATCTGCCAATGACAGAAGACAATTATAATCAATAGCAGCATGACAACTCAGTTTAGCAAATAAGTGAAATACTTAATGTGAAATAATTAGAACCTCTGCTTCTGGCTTAAACACTCTCCTACATTCATTTCTAACCATTTCTAACTCATCCTCTTGATGGATTGAGACACACCATATCCGACACAGGAGTAATGTAATGTATTCTGTTAAAGGCTGCTGATTATATGCACATGTGCACAGTGACAAACAATTAGTGTAATGATCCAGTGATTGCAAAGCTTATCACAACATTGTATAAGATCTCATGCACTAGAAATTACCCTGACCACCTTTTCATGCTTTCCATCCCACATTACTGTAGAATGCAAATTTGTACATTGAACCTGAAAGGCTGCAAAGGGACTGATCTATATAAAGCCTGTGCTGGGGAAACACTGCCTTCCAGCAAATCTGGAAAATAAATTAAAAGTGATTAGTATAAAGTGATGGAAATACAGAGGCAGGGTTAAGAGTTAGCGTTCTGCTCAGTATTTATTGAAGCAAGATGTTTCCAATATGAACCCGTTGCAGGAAGTCTGATGGCATGGAGTTTGTTTACCCCTATATCACCGGGTGCTCAGTTGCTGCTGCTTGCCCAGAAACCCCTTCCTCTGGCAGAACCAAGGTCCATCCATGCTCAGCACAGGCACCCTGCTGCCTGGCGCAGGCACCTTTAGTTGAGGGCGATTGCAAGCTACATTTCACTTATTTACATGGGCTATACAGTGTACTACGACATTACTGAATTAGCAATCTACTTTCCAACATCCTCCAGCGAAGGTAAGAGAGGAACTGCTGCATGTGTGTTCATTTCTACCTCAGAAGTAACATGCAGAGGCGCGTGAACCAACAGCTGTGGGGAGAGCAAGCAAATTTCTCCGCTCCCCTTCCCTCCTTCTTCTTTTCTGTCAGGCCTGTGAGCTGACAAAACCAAAAAAAAGTGGGGAGAACACCACCACACATATCCCCCCCCCCCGGACTGAGATGGGTGGACAGAGAAGGGGGGACACGGCAGGCGAGGCTGGGGATGGCGGCAGAGGCCTGTGCCCCACACAGGCCACAGGCCTCCCTGTCAGGGAGGAAGTGAGGGTACAACTAGGAGTAAAAGGAATATGTGAAGGGATACAAGCAAATAAGGGCACAGCAGCTCCCCACCTCTTCCAGACAAGTTGGTTTGTTTTGTTTTTTTTTTATCACTTCTCTCACTTACCACTTCTCCCCTTCCTTGGAGGTTTCTGAGCCTTTACTCCATTTACAGCCTTTTTTCCTTTTCCCTGAACTTTGTTTCTCATGCAGAGCCCAGCAGTAAAAGAAAAAGATAAGCCCATTTGTAACGGGCACAAGTCTCAGGGCTGAAGTAGCTGGGAGTGTCAGTGGTGCCTTGGGCAGGAGGAGGCCATCAGCTGCCCTGAGCTGCTCACAGCTGGTTCCAGCCAGCTCAGAGGCTGAGATAAACAGTGGTGGAAAAACCCTCCCAAAATGGAGGAGCAAATCTGAGGACCATACAGTGCTCCTGCAGAAGCATATTTAAGAAAGAAACTGGCAGCTGCAGGGGAGAGGCTGGAGGGGGACACCCTGAGCCAAAAGGGACAGGGACACCCCCGAGGGACTGCAGTCGTGGGCAACCCACGCCAGGGCAGGGACGCTAAGGAACAGCACGGGAGGGAGATCAGTGAGGAGCAAAGAGTGGAAAAAGCATCATGTGCACAACAACCCCAGCCTTTATACTGCCTGTTGCCTCACTGGGAATGATTTGACAGGCGCAGGGGAAACCATGGTGAAAATAGGGGAGGTTTGGACAGGTGAGGGGTAAGGACAGGTGTACAGTGAATGGATGTGTAATTGTGCACTTTTTTCCTCAGTGCCCAAATTAGTGATCGGAAGTTTTGTTTGGACTGGTAACAAACTCAGCTTCCTGGACTTGAAACTTTTTTGTCCATGGCAGTGCAGAAGTAAAATTTCTTTTGGACTATAAAGTGTATTTTTGGGTTCCCTGGGCATCCTTACAGTGCACTTCATCTTTCTTCCTTTTGTTCTCCTCCCCTCTCTTCCAAATTCTTTCCACGAGTCCTCTGGAAATGGGTAATAAAGTGCCACGAGAAACAACATCCAGTTGTTTCTGGATCCGGAGTTTTTTGCAGTGAGGGGACTGTGAGCAATGACTCCTGGCCTGTAACGATATGAAAATGTGTCATGTTGCTTTTATATGGTGCTGAGAAACATCAGTTGCAGTTGCCTTTCCTTACTGAGTAGGCAAACGCAAGAGACAGAATCATAATCTTTCCTTCAAATACAAAGGGTCTGTGCCATCCCTGCCCTGTTCCAAGCTCCCACTGCCTTATGGAGCGGAACTGATACAGGTAGGATCAGAGTATGCACACAACCGAAACGCTAACTGTATGTGCCTATTTTGTGTGTCAGAGGTCTCAGTTCCTGAGGCACAGTGCTGCCATTTGAGCAGAAGGTATCTCTGCTCTGTTGGAGGGGAACTGGCTCCACAGCTGATGTGTCAGTCTGTGCAGTAGAAAGAAAGGTCTAGTTCAGTAAATCTGGTCTTGATATTTTCTTGCTAAAAGCATTTCTCAGTATATACAGCTCCCTTTTATCCCTGTGTGGAAGAACAGAGAGCACTGGGCACACGGAGGTTACAAGTTTAGGTCCTCAACCTTCATTCACAGTTCAGGTATTACTTTTTATAAGTTATTGCAACAAACTCAGCCTATCACTGGGATAGAAAAGTCTTTTCACCCCGTCCAACGTCTAGGACACTTGGCAGTGATGGGCAAACAGTTAAAATAACATTTTTGCAACATTCTGCCAAAGTGCTTATAACCTAGGAGACGGGATAACAGATGCTCTCAGACAGGCAGGGGAGGACAAGGTAAGAACAAGACATGCTTGGGCAGTATGACAGGACAGCTGTCTTTGTCAAATGTTTTGCATGTGTACTTGGAAATGCGAATTTTAAGAGAATGTATTGCAAAGCATATCCTTGAAGATATTTACAAGGAATCTCTTCTGAGCATGAGAACTGGAATAGGAAAAAAAAAAAAAGAAAAAAAAACCCCAGCATAGATATTCAGGTATTAGCTGGAATGAAGAGTTGGCTGGAGGAACAAATGAGAGGCAACAGATGAATGACTGCCTAAGCAAAATGGTCAGCTCCGGGCTGAGCATGTCACAGCTGTGCATATTGCAGGCCGGTAACAGAAGAGCATCAAAAGCACAAATGGCACGTTGGCGATGCACCGTTGAATGGGACATCAAATGAGAGATTGACATGGTATTAGCATTTGTTGTTATTTGGGGGTGGTATAACAGGATACCAGTATGTTCTGCAGGAGGACAAGATTGAACCAGAACAATAAGTCTTACTTCATCTCACTAAATTTCTAGGTTACTTTTCTGTCAACATTGTGACATATCCAGATGGTGCTGCTTGAGGAATATTTGTGTGGTCGGGTGCTTTGCAGCACATTGTTAAATTAAAGCACTAGCTGAATTTCCTTTTTAAAAGCTTACTCAAAACTTCATTATTGCTGAAGTGACAACGGGAGTCATAGGTCTGAAAAGAATTGTACTCTGCACCTGTCTGACATTATCTTCCATCTAGCTCCTACCTGCTCAGTTAGAATGTGTTCAAGAGAAAAAAAATTAACTAATCATTTAAAGGGCATATCATTTGGTAATACCTAAATTGCTGCTAGTGCTATTTATAAATAATTCAAAATAAAATGAGAGCCACAGCAAACACAGCTGTAGTTTATTTGCTGTCACCCACCTGCTGGTGAATCTAGCATTGAGCTGTAGCAGCTGCTTATCAGCTTCAAACAAAAAAGGGTCCATTATTATTGTTATTATTGTCACTACTAAAAATCTCACCTGGATACTTGCAACGTGCAAAACCTTGTTCTTGGTATATTTTTGTCAACTGTCACACCAGAATTTTCTCCACTGCCAGTCAGGATAGTCTGACACAAACCTCCCTGGCATTACATGTCCTTCAGAGACAGCCTAAGGTAAGCAAGAATCCTGCTGACTGTGCATGCAGTTATTTTCGCAGAAAATATTAGGGATGAAAATTCTTTAAGTTCCACATGAATAGAGTATTCTTGTATTTGCCATTCTCTGAAAGACAAGCTTCTGAAGATAATATATCTGATCTTACTATCTGCCTATCCCAATCAATACAAATGTCATGCCCACTGCTAATTAAACACAAAGTACTCTCACCAGTATCCCACCCATTTGTACCCACAGAGCATTTGACTCTGAAATACTCCTGAAAATATGATTTTTCCTCACATTTCTGATCTGTATGGATTTGCAACATAGCTAAATAACCAGATGGATTTGTTCTCTGCCTCGCAAAACTTCTCTTTTTTAACTGTGTACCCTGAATAATTGCTTGATATCCATGTAAACTAGCCTCAGGGTGTATGATGACTTTCTTGGCTCTGTAGCTAGTCACTATAAAAAGAACATTCTTTGGTCCTATAGGACTTCCTAACCATATGTGCAGAATAAATTAAAAAAAAAAAAATTCTGCTTATCAACACAAAATAAAATGTTGTGAAATAGTATCTTGTCCAAAAGTAGGAATAAGTAAGTGAGAAAGGAACTACCAATGCAACTCTGACACCTGTCATAAGGGGATAGAAAGCCTTAATAGCTAGGTCTACCGTGTTGATTGTCAAAGATGACAGTTGTCTGTACATCAAATACACACTCCAATACCAGAAGTCTAAACCACATCTAATCTATAAGCTGTTCCTGCTGGGCTCTCTGTGTTCTTCCTCATGCAACTCCCTTTTCCTCAAATGCAAGGGTTAAGCTCAATTATTCACTTTGGCTACTTGATTTTAATTGGCTGCTGTGCTGGTTTTGGCTGGGATGGAGTTAATTTTCTTCATAGTGGCTAGTACGGGGCTATGTTTTAGATTTGTGCTGAAAACAGTGTTGATAACACAGGGACGTTTTTTCATTATTGCTGAGCAGTGCTTACACAGAGTCAAGGCCTTTTCTGCTTGTCAAGGCCACCAGCGAGTAGGCTGGGGGTGCACAAGAAGTTGGGAGGAGACACAGCCAGGACAGCTGACCCCAGCTGACCAAAGGCATATTCCATACCATGTGATGTCATGCTCAGCAATATAAAGCTGGGGGAAGAAGAAGGAAAGGTGGGGGATGATGTTTGGAGTGATGGTGTTTGTCTTCCCAAGTAACCATTATGCATGATGGAGCCCTGCTTTCCTGGAGATGGCTGAACACCTGCCTGTCGATGGGAAGTGGTGAATGAATTCCTTGTTTTACTTTGCTTGTGTGTGCGGCTTTTGCTTTGCCTATTAAACTGTCTTTATCTGAACCCACAAGTTTTCTCACTTTTACCCTTCCAATTCTCTCCCCCATCCCACCAGGGGGGAGTGAGTGAGTGAGTGGCTGTGTGGTGCTTAGTTGCCAGCTGGGGTTAAACCACGACAGCTGCATACACAAAGTTGCAAAGGAAAGGTTAAATGAGCAGTGCACTTTCCCGGGGCTTAACTGTTAAAGGAAAATGGGAACAGGAAGGCTCTGCCATGATGTGAGGAGAGCTGTGTTGGAAACAGTCATGGGATGGGTATAAAAATGAACAAGTGTTAGTTTTAAAAATAAAATATTCCAAGGAACAGCTTCAGAAAGCTGGGGAAGGAATTGGTTTTTCCCTTGGTTTTGTCCAAGAAATTAAGGGACTAGGGGGAGGGGAGCTGCCAAAAAGCACACAAAGTGGTTTCCTATTTGAATGGGAGTGAAGTCTGCCAACTGGTGGCAAAAGTTCACTTTTTACTCTGCTTATGGAACATATCTTGCTAATAGACCAAACAGAGTAAACAGACTCTTTCTTCATACAAATAAGAAGTGTTTGGAAGAGCTGGGGAGGAGGAGTGCCAGGCAAAAGGGGAGAAGCAAATCGAAGCCTTAGATGCCTTTAAAGTCTTCTCTATAATCACATCCAATTCAACTGAAATATTTGGCAAAAATGCACATAATCTTTTAAAGAAAAAAGTGCATCTTTGTAAGAAGTATTTTCCCCTAGAAATCCTAGGAATATTACTTGTAAGTCTTTTAAAATATAAAATCTTCAATTACTGTGAGAGCAGACTTTGCCAGCATTATGAAATCAAAGCTGACTTTGAACACTAAAATATAGGTTACAGAATGCACAGTAGGGTTTCCTGGTTTAGATCTATAGCTTCCAAACAAGGGACTAACTTGCAATTATTTGACAGGTCTCTGGAAGGTATCCTCTTCCTCCAGCATCAGAGAAGAGGGAGTGTTCGCTTAATGTTTCAGGGTCCTGACTCCAGGTTTTTTACTTCTCTCTCTCTCCTATGAGCAATTATTATCTCAGGAATCACTGATTTCCCCCAACCCCTCACGTTAACAGACTCAAATGCTAGGGCCTAAATCCAACAAAAGTCCCTTCCAATTGTGCATGATTAAAAGAAGATAAAACTTAAAGCAGGATGTTCAGAGTAAGAGAACAAAATTGGTTAAATCGCTTACACTGCTAAAATAGTAGCCAAGAAAAATTAGGGTCCTATTCCCTCAAGTATTATCAGGCCTTTTATACTGACATTAGGTACTTTTAAAGTTGATTTCAGGATACTTTTTTTTATATGAAGTCATAGTATTTTACTACAACCATTCCTACTTATTAGGTGAGTGGACTGGAAATATGAATTCCTGACTTTTGATCTATTTCCTCACAACTTGGTGCTTGGCATTGGACATGCCTGCTTTATTTCAAAGGAAATTTCAGAGAGAGTACTCCCTTCCAAAGGAATGGGAAGGAAGTGGACTTTGGAGGGTTCCCTAGAGATCAGAGAGGGGAAGAAAAACCTGTTCAATGGGATTTGCATAGTGATCATTGATGGGACTACTGCATCGTGTTTATCAGGCTGCCTGCTTGGGGAAATGGGGAAGGGGGAGGGGGGGATCAAAGAATGGAGCTACAGGGAGTCCAGGCGGGGCAGTGCAAAGCATGCATGTGAATTTTCCCAGAAGTAGTCAAATGGCTGTTTTACTAGAACTCTGTATGCAGCATCATGATACAGAGGCACAGTAAGAGGAACGATGAAGAAGGAGAGAGCAAAAAGAAGGCAGTTTCAGTCCCCACAAATTACCAGGTGGTAACTTTATCAGATAGGCTGTTGGTCTTAGCATTCAGTTTTAAAAACAGAACTCTGTGTTGCTGTGTTTGGTTTTTTTGTAAAGGTTCCTGACTTTGCAGACTTTCAACAAATCACAGAACTTTCTTGTAGCAAAAAACAGTGCTGTTTGTGCACTGTATTCATTCTTGTGGTTGTAAAAGTGAACAATTCATGCTGTGCTACTGTTTCTTGTGCCCAAACTTTATTAGTGCCCTCGTCATATAAACAAGATATCAAAATGCCTATGGCATGTACAGCACAGAGCAGCACCATTAACACAGTGCCACAAGCCCTTTGCATTGTGTGATTCAGTGTGGGAATTCTGATATCTGAACTGTCAGATGTGAACCCCTCCTACATTGTTAGGGGTGGAAGTTTGCATAATTGAAAAGTAATTACTCCTTCATATGCAGTAAGACTGTGAGTCGAATATTTAAAAGTATTTATTTGCCTTTGGAACTGAAGTGCTATTGCAAATCATGGAATTTGTATTCCTGAATCATTTTGGAGCTTGTGAAAATCTATGCATGGAACTGACATACTATTTTAGCCATCAACATTTTTAACATACACTTCTAAAAAAAATTCTAACATTTACTTTGTAGCCTCCATTTGTGCTATTTCCATTCGTAATAATATCAGCAATGTTCCATCTAATGTTCTGAAAATGGTCTGTGGTATTCAGTTCCTGCTTCTACTCTTCTCACTCTCTTCTGATGGAAATGAATATCCTGATGCTTCATTTTCATGACAAAGACCATAGCAGAAAATAATACAGACCAAGTCTTCTCCTGACATTGACTGAGGTAAGTAAGGAGAATAGGATGAAAATAACATATTCCTTAGTCACATTTTAGCGTTGTTATCAACAGGAATCCATCGATACCAGTTACAGAGGTGATATTGGTATGCATCATGTTCAGCATTGCAAGTGTTGCATGAGTTACATTTCAACAATCTTTTTCTTATCTGCAGTACTGACATGTATTGCAGGCATGATCAAAAGAGTTCTTCTGCAGAGAACAATGAAATATGATTACATTTGTCATAACTGCAATATACCTTAACACCAAATGACAAATTAACAGAAAAGGTTCCTTATGCATTTTCCTTCTGTAGAATGATGCAAAACTGCCATTTTTACAGCAAAATTCACTGTAGCAATCCAGCGTGCAAACCAGTTGTAACAGGTTCGAGTGCAGCAAATCCATTTTCAAGGTTGTGCTGCCTCTTTTACAACCACAATGACTTCTATGAGGGCAGAGAGAAAGAATGGGAGATCTCCTGATGTTGCCAAAATTTTCTACATTACATTAATTACTTTTATTAAACACTTTTAAGGAAGAAGCAGAAGTTTCAGTAGCAAGTTGAGTTTATTTGTTGGTTATTCCATTTTTCTCTTTACCATTCTCATTTGCTTGTGTTCACGGTTAATAGTACATGCTGTGTAGACTATGCAGCTTTCTTCATTCTGCAAACTAAGAATAACTTGGAAGCCCATGACTGCATTTAGTTTTTGTCACTAAATTCTTTTGTACGTGTAGAAACTGAATTACATTTCTGAATTTTTAGATCACATGATATGTGAAGAAAGTATCTACACGTTCTGTTTTGCATGATTTAAAGAAAATTTCAAAATTCAGATCTTCCAATTGGAGATTTTTTAGGTTTGACTTTTGGAAGGTATTTTAGAAACTCATAATAGACATTTTCTAGGAAGACTGATATTCTTTAGGATACCAGAGTGTCGTGGTTTAACCCCAGCCAGCAGCTAAGCACCACACAGTCGCTCGCTCACTCCCCCCCCACCCCTGGGATGGGGGAGAGAATCAGAAAAAAAAACCTCGTGAGTTGAGATAAACTCAGTTTAATAGGACAGAAAGGAATGAAAAACAATGATAATGATAATAATAATATGACAACAGTAATACTAAAAGAATTTAACTATACAAAGCAGGTGGTGCACAATGCAATTGCTCACCACCCGTTGACCCATGCCCAGTTAGTTCCCGAGCCGCGATCCGCCCCTCCCAGCCAGCTCCCCCAGTTTATGTACTGGGCATGATGTCATATGGTATGGAATATCCCTTTGGCCGGTTTGGGTCAGCTGTCCTGGCGGTGTCCCCTCCCAGCTTCTTGTGCCCCTCCAGCCTTCTTGCTGGCTGGGCACGAGAAGCTGAAAAATCCTTGACTTAGTATAAACACTACTTAGCTACAACTAAAACCATCAGTGTGTTATCAACATTATTTTCCTACTAAATCCAAAACACATCACTATACCAGCTACTAGGAAGAAAATTAACTCTGTCCTAGCTGAAACCAGGACACAGAGGATTTTATAGGAAAATAACTACCTACTGATAAGGGTACATAGTATATTGATGCCCATTAGAGATCATTGAAGGGATCTCTCAGGAGTAACAGAATTCTTTCAATTCAGATTCTTTTCAGGGATTCTTGCTCCTTACCTCTTTTGATAATCTCTCCATGTCCCCCATTTGGAATTTGTTGGCAGGAAAAGGAAGAGTGTCCAAGGAGGACACTAATCAGTGACAGACATTTTGAAATCGTATGTAGAAAAACAAGTTTCTCTTTAAACGAGGAAGACTGAGCAAGTAAAGCAGAAGTGTAAGTATTGTTGCCAAAACGGATATCAGCAGCTGTCAGGCAGGAAAGAAAAACCTTGTAGCTGAGGCAACAGAGTAAATGGATGATCGCCCAGAAACAACAGAAGAATCTGGCAGTGGAGCAAATGCTGCAGACATCTGCCTAGTATCTGTGATACATCAGGGCTCTGCAGTGCTTGGATCAGTTCCTTTTATCTCCTGAGTACTGATCTTATGCTCTGTCACTCTGTGCCCAAAGGATCCCTCGTCCCTCCTATGCTTTCCTGTTCCGTGTGCTCTAGTCTAACTCTCTTCACTCTGCTTTACTTAGAGGGCACCAGAGAGGCATGCTCCTATACCTAAATGACTGGACAAAATACGGAAAAAAGGAGTCACTCTTTATGAGTCAAGAGGCAGATTAATGTCCCAAGAGGAACTATAAATGTTCTTGTGTGCTTGCTGCAGCCCACTTTTGTTGGTACTGCTTGTCCCTTTCAAGACTCCAGACTATCAATCAAGTGAGTCTAAAAGTCTCTTGTCACACAGCATTTGACCTCCAGATGAGCCAATAACACTGAGAAAAACTGCATCAGTGGAACAGTAACTTATAAAAGAAGGCAAAATTCACACTCATCATAATTACTATCTTTTCAGTAGGAATCAAAATGCTATTCTCAACCTTCTTGCATGATTTAACTTCTCTCATTACATTAGAAAACTGCCAAAGCAATGCTCCAAACTTCTCCTTAACGCAGTTTTCTCTTCATAAGCTGAGCACAACTCTACTGATATTCCTGAACAGGAACACACAAGGTCAAGCCACCTTCTTCAGTTGGCATTAGCATAAAACTATTTACAGAGGTGCTGCAATAAACTGGCAGGTATTAGCAGTGGTCCAACTTGCTTTCTTCTTGTCTTCTGAAAGAAGTGTCAAGCAGTGGTTCTTGTTGATGGAACAAATATGTCTTCAGAGCCTATGTAGCATGAGAAATTCTTTCATTTATACAAATTAAGACTAATTTCTAAGCTACACAGAAATAAGTATTCAGTGTGTTCTATTAGTTCAGGATCTTCTGTTATCCTGACATTGCAATTCCTCATTCAGCGATTCATACATCTTTCTTCTGCATCCTCACATACCAAACTCAGTTAACCGGGTTAAGAGATTGCTAAACTTTAAGACCCAAGATTAGCACTTTAGAAAGCAACAAAAAATAATTTATTTACCTAACCTAGGTGTAGGCTTTCTTTTTGATGTGTACAGCAGTGTTCTTACTGCTAAGCTTCCTAGTTCTTTATAATCATCCAGACCAGTACCTGTTTGGAGCATTTAATGGCACTTATCTTGAGCACGTGGCCTGGTTTCCTTTGTGTACCAAATAGGATTTGTGGAAGGGAAGGTACTGCAAATCTGTGCCTTGTCCTCACAGAGAACAAGGATATGGCCAGAGCATGCTTTCAGATTCGAGTACTGGGAATCACTCCTAGGACATGTAAAGTAAAAGTAGCATCAGTATTGCACCTATAATTCACATCAAAAGCCTAACACATAACATCTGTTGCCCAATATGGATCTGTAATTCTTTAGCATCTTGTGTAGAATATAAGCAGTCAGGCTGAGTGAGCCAAGATCAAAAGTAGAGGAAGGGTGGAGTGCTCTACAGACTAATATTAGCACAATATTCTCTGTGAAAGTCTCTTTCAAAGTGTGAAAAGCAGGCACTTGTATTTGAAGTCTTGGGAGTATGTGGGGGAAGGGATGAAATTTTGTTGTATGCAGGTGGTCCTAGGAACTGCAGAATTTCTTGGGGAGGAAACATTTAATGTTATTTTCCATAAAAAGGCAGTAAATATTTTACAATAAAAATGTTGAAGAGAGTTCTTTTTTTTCTAGAGAATAATCATGCTACAACTGAAGTTAACAGCTATTGCAATCCAGATACCAGAATGCAGAATGTAGGGTTTGGAACAAGGTGTATGTTCCAGTACCACCACTTTTTTACCCAGATATCCCAAAGCAACTTGTGTGAAATTCTTATTCAGGTAAAGCCTATATTAATATGCACATGGATGAAATCAGGGCTCTACTCAGATAACCATGTCCTTCTTATTTGGACAAATGCCTTATCACTGATATCAGACTCAGGCACCAAACTGGATCTTTTTATCTCATCTTCCTCTAGCAGCCTTTGAGTTCCATCCCATTGGCTGGAACTATATTTTGTGTAGACTTAACAGAAACCAAGCTGGCAAACCTTAAAAAAATGTCAGTGTTTGCAGTGGCCTTGCTGACCAGGACCAAGAAACAAGATTCAGCTCTCACATAAGAAGTCTGTTCAATGGAAGAGGAAACGTTACTTTTACTTCCAGAAAATGGATCAAACTTTTTTGTATCTCAGACTATTTTTGCAACAGTGAGGAGATCTGTGAAGTGAATAACCTTGCTGTATGTACTCTTCAATACCAGAGATTTCTCATAATCACTCATACAGAAAAAACTTCACGCAGATTCTGAGGAATGTTGGAACATGCAAGGACACTTTACCGGGTATTTTTCTCTTCCTTCCACTCATTACAGTCTTGTAGTTCTAAAAAACTGTGGAAGAATATCATGAAGAAACTTAGTTCCCTGGCCAGGCAGTGCAATTAAGTGTTTGAGCACTTAATGATGTCATTGAGAAAGCCTCATTTGTTCAAGATCCTTATCCTCATTTCAATTCACAGGCTGAATGGGGTACTATTTTTACGTATATACATGCATTTTTTATCATTCTGGGACTTTGGCTCTACTGGGACCGTTAAGATTGTTAAGTTCTGAAGAATCCACCAGACTAGCAAATAGGTACCGATATTGATTCTGATTCACAGTACCTGGACCCTGTTCTGTTTTTAAATGTTACATAAGCAAAGCTTGGGGTTGGGAAGAACTGCTGTTGGCAGTATTGCAAATACAGATTTTTTCCAAGAATTAATGGATCTATAACATACTGTATATTTTATATGTTGTGCAAACTTGATTGTTGTTCTAAAATAAATCATAATAAATTATAGAAACACTTTTTTCTGTTGACTTCACTGTGTACTATGCCTCTAGGTGAGAGAGAAGATAAACAGCAGGCTTACCTCTGTAGGCCAGTATGCCATGTCCAGCAATAAGACAGAGAAGCCCTGCTGCTTGGGAGGGGGCCTTGCTGACAGCAGATTCTACTCCTGGCGCTTTCCCTCTGCCCTTTTCCCACCTTGCACTGGGTCAAAGAAAGGGAGAAGCAGAAGAGGGGAATAAATCATCATCGTGACCACTGCTTCCCCAGACATCACCACTGTCCTGAGTTACCGTCTCCCATGGCACTGCCCTTCACTAACACTCGTGGCAGGAGCTATGACTCTGGCAGCATGGCTGCTCGTGGCATTATCTCCCCTCTCTGTAAGCATGACCCTGTAAGCCTGGAGCTCTTACCATGCCCAGATGTTCCACTACACCACTTTCTGCCTTCTGCAGAGGAGGACTTCAAGTTGATGGGACAGAGTGGAGTAGCCATCATACTCCTTTTACCTCTGCCCTACACCACCAATGCTTTACCCTTCCCCTCCCCACTCTGTTCTTCCATACAGATGGGCAGTTATTCCCCATCCAAATTTGATTTCCCTCCTCATCTCCTTTTCTTCTAATAAGCAGCAGGATCTTCCCATAAATCAGTGAGACCCTGGCTTCGCTGATGATCCACAGCACCAGGAGGTGGCCCCTTGACCTGAGGGATCACAGTGACTGCAGAGCCTGTTTCCTATCCCAGAGCAGAGGAAAAACAGTTTGAACAATGGCTGGTACTGAATTCCTAGAGAAAAAAAAACAAAAGAAACAAGGCAAGATTGTGGCCATCCTTTCTCTGGCAGACTCTCTTTGTTTTCAGCAATCTGCCATTCAGCAGGCAGCCTGGACTGCTCGTTCGTATAATATGGCATAGTTCCATTGAAAATCAGTGCAAGTTTGTGCTTACACATATACTATGCCCAACACCAGTCACTGTTTCTTCTTTCTGTGGTGGAAGAATATTGTTTCAAAACAATATAAATTTATACTCATCAGTATACCCAATAGCCATAAATTATACAAAAAGCTTGCGGATTTCAAAGTGCTTTCAGGTAATCTGTGTGCTTGTGCTTGGTAGGTGGAATCAAGCTATAAACTCGTACACCAAATTGCAATGTACAGTTTCCATCTGTAGAAACCCTACTGTGTAAAATAATATGAGGTGAGGGGAAAGACATAGTCCAGTATCATATATCTGAACAGAGTCAGCAGTGGATAAGGGAATAAAGCCAACCACTTTTCTGAAAACCGGAACAGTGTAAATAAACTACGCCTTTCAGAAACCTGCCCTTTTGATTTCTTTTTTTCTTGTTACAATAGTTTTCTGATATTTTGTATTTTGACCCAGTATCCCAAAGAATTTTATAAACTGCATTTGATATGTGGAGAAAAAATTCTATAAGCTTTAAAATCTAGCCACCTCTTATTTGTAAGAAACCATAAAATATTATAACAAAAATGGTAAAGAGAAGTAACTATCTGAAGCATGCAGTTTACAAGAAGAAAGAAGCCATGTTTTCAACAATCACAGAATGTTGAAGTGAAAGAATAAGAAAAAGCAGCACATATCAAACCCATTTTTAAAAACTCCAATGAAACACTTCCACAGTCTGCATCAGTAGCTGGTTCCACTCACTGCTTTGTATCTTTACAACATATTCCTAAATGTCCCTTACTACATATTAAGTCAGTATTTTATTGCCCTGCCCTGCAAGCATAGCACAGAGAACAAGTATTTAGTTACTGTCCTTTTTAGTATACTATCTTCTATAGTGGAAGACTACATGTCCTCCTCATTTATCTTCCCATTTGTAAAATTGTTTAAATTTGTCCTCCTTTTCTTAAATGTCACTCTTACTAAAACTCTTGTCCTGCTACTCTCCGTTGGATTTGCCTACATCTACATTTCTTTAAAGTGTAGTCATATGAGACCTCATCAGCACTAACTAGAGCAGAATAATTTCTGTCCATGTCTTACATGTGATAATCCTGAAACAAGATTTGGTTTCTCCAACAGTTCAATATTTGTAATTCATTTTTGTCTTGTCATCCATTAGATCTCTTAGATGTTTTTTCTACAATATTGCATCTTACCTAATTGAACCATATTTTGGCACTTACACATTTGATTACTCCTGAAAGGCAGGACTTCTCTTTACTGGATCTCATCACTGATTTGGATCATTTCTTCAGCTGATGAAGACATTTCTAAATTCTGTGCCAGTTCTTAAAGAATTTGCACCACCCCCTGTGGTGCCAGCTATGCATTTTGTAAATGCATCATCTACACTATCACACAGCACATCACTGGAAATATGGATTAGAACCAGGTCTATGACAGACCTCTGCTGATCTACGTGAGAACTGGTGCCTTTATTTAATAAAAAATCACTGACAGCTTCTGCTAAAGCGAAGTTTTTAAATCATTTGTATGGTAATTTCATGTGGACTGCATGTTGCTTATGAGAATGTCACGTGAGACAATGTCAAAATCCTTACTGAAGTCAATATACAACACAATTGCAGCTTCTTCCCCATTGACTGACACAGTTATCCTGTCAGAGGAGGAAATTAAAGTGGTTTGACATAATTTGTCCTTAGCAAATCTGTGCTGTCTGGTTTTCTATCACTTAACTTTCCTCTCTAAGCCTATAAATCGATAATTTAATAATCTTGCTCTACTATCTTAGTATTAAAATTTGGAAGTCTAGCTTAATTTCTGAGTTCTCCTTTTTTTAAAGATGTCACCATCAGAATTTTAGTTTATGGGTAGCAAGAAAAATTAAATTTGAACTAGCACAAGTGAAAACCAGAAATATGGATAACCTCACATGCTTCATCCAGCATTGGCTTAGTGCAGCAACAGTAGATATTTGACACAATTCATTATAGGATAGTAATACAACTAACTAGAGGTGCAGGAAATGTAGAACTTAATCTTCTGTGCTTCACCTGCACTGAAACTTTGTGATTGCACTTTGTGATTGACTTGTGTTTGTCAAAAACACTGGGTTACGTTTTAACTGCCATTCTACAAGCACTCAAATTAGGAACAGAACACAAGGGAAAGTCCTGCCCTGCATCTCCACAAAGAAACCACACTGCTGTCTGACAAATCAAGTGGCCGACATGCAGAGGGGAACATGTGCTTCTGCTGCTCTGAGAGACTTAAAGGCAGAAAGGGAGAAGTATGGGCCATGGCTAAGCTACTGCTGCCACTACCAAAAAAAGAAGGGAAAGATGGCTTTAAGCTTGTAAAGATCAAAAACAAGGATCGTACCAGACATACACACCTTTGAAGTGTACAGGGTTTCTTCTGGATAAAGCATTCTCTTTTCATTATCATTAAAATAAGAAGTCCCTTGAATGCTCATGTTAGTCCAATTCATGTCATAGTCACTTCAGTAAAAACACCTTGAAATCACTGCATATTGGTGTCAAATTCACATGCGCTGTAAGATTAGTTGTGTTTTTTCTCATTGTTTAACAGAATGTGGAGCAAATAACCTGAGATCTTTCTAGGGAGAATCCTATGAATATGTACTGTGTTTCTTCTTTGCTACATTTTAAGAAAATATTTTAATTTCAACTGCTAACAGATTCAAAAGTTTCATTTCTCAGTTGGCCCAAACCAACAAAATCAAAACATCTAATTTGTGAGTGTCATGGTTTAACCCCAGCTGGCAACTACGCACCACACAGCCACTCACTTACTCCCCCTCAGTGGGATGGGGGAGAGAATCGGAAGAGTAAAAGAAGTGAGAAGACTCGTGGGTTGAGATAAAGACAGTTGAATAGGTAAAGCAAAAGCCGCACGCAAGCAAAGCAAAACAAGGAATTCATTCACCACTTCCCATCGACAGGCAGGTGTTCGGCCATCTCCAGGAAAGCAGGGCTCCATCATGCGTAATGGTTACTTGGGAAGACAAACGCCATCACTCCAAACATTTTCCCCCCCCCTTTCCTTCTTCTTCCCCCAGCTTTATATTGCTGAGCATGACATCACATGGTATGGAATATGCCTTTGGTCAGCTGGGGTCAGCTGTCCCAGCTGTGTCCCCTCCCAGCTTCTTGTGCACCCCCAGCCTCCTCACTGGTGGGGTGGTGTGAGAAGCAGAAAAGGCCTTGACTCTGTGTAAGCACTGCTCAGCAGTAACAAAAACATCCCTGTGTTATCAACACTGTTCTCAGCACAAACCTAAAACATAGCCCCATACTAGCTACTACGAAGAAAATTAACTCTATCCCAGCCAAAACCAGCATAGTGACATACATCATGAAGCCATTGGGCTTCTCTGTCAGAAAGCAAAAAGTCCATGGGGACTAGTCGCATTTTCCATCTTTCTTGAGGCTTCCACATGGAGCCATAAAAGATTTATGAATGAATTAGGCAGCAAGTCTCCATGACTTTTCTGTGCTTTAGATATTCCTTGTAATTATTCCTTTCTGGGTCTCAAATTTCCATAAATAATAATTATATAAAAAGCGTTGGGAGGTGGGGTTTTGGTGTTTTTTCTTCTTTTCCTTTTACCCATGAGAGTGCCTTAAAATGTTTGAGCTCTGTTCCCTGCAGTAGTCATGTAACCACCTCCTGTCTAGACAGAAATATCAATATGTTCTGGCCATATAAAGAAAAGCCAGGAAAGAACAGTAGAAAGCAAAAGACAAAGAGATCGGGGATTTGAGGAGGTCTCTCAGCAAATGTTCATACCAATATTTATTGTGTTTATCCAAATAAAAAAATCCTCCCAAGCATGTTTTAAAAAGGATATAGTGTTTACATAAATTTCTGCTTTCACTGGGCTCTATGATACTTTCTTTACATTTTGGATGTTTTTTCCTTGAAGAAAGTGGTCAGCATCAAACTCAGGATTTATGTAATTCAAAGGAGAATGAAAGTACAAACAACTAAAGAAAAATTAACACTGGTATGTACAAAACAATAAGACTTGCAAACTTTACTGCAAAAAATATCACTAGACTACTTCTCCCACTACAACAGCTTGTAGACTGAAAGTAGAGTTCCAGTATAAATACATGGTGCAGATATTCTTCATTGGTTCCTTCAAATATATGCATTTTTTATACTTTCTTTTCATTCAACTGTGGACCACATTAACGAAACAGACATTTTGAAAAAAAAATTCTATCCTAAGTAGAAAATGTTAATGTTAGGAAATCAACTGAGTCTCAAAGAGACTCTATTTCTGTCCATTCCTATTTTTACTTTTATTGTATTGAATCTCTTGCTTTTGAAATAATTTCATTTTGGAAACTACTCAGGAGCAAACAAAAAAAATATGATGTGGATGAAAATTTGGCAGCAGTTACTGAAGCAATTTAGTAGGCTCTGATGTTCACACAATGTATGAACATGCTATTCAAGAAAATAGTAATTACTGACATAAACATGTGTTTGGCAGGTGTGTTTATCTGTCTACATGTGCATTCTTGTGTTTTGGAGTTCCTACTTGAACAAATGCATATGAACATTCATTCTATTAAGTACTTTGAAAGAGAAATCTTTCCAGGAAAACAGTGAAAAATTTAGAGGAAAATAGGAATTTTGCAAATGTAAAAAGTCCACAGATTATGAATATTTTTTTGATATTCATCTTTTTCCTTCTAAGAAAGTCAATCAAATGTTTGCAGGATTTACATTCCTACAATTTGGATGTTTCATTACTGGTTATATAGACTTCTGGTATTTTTAAAATGCTGACAAACGATTGACATCATATTACTGAAAGACGGGTAAAAAAAGGTCACTGGGTGGATGGATGTCAGTATAGTCTAGCACATGTACACATGCTGAAATTATTTTTTTGCATCCCAATAATACTATATTATTTCATACAGAAGAAGAAATCTGGTGTCTGCTCTCTTTTTTTACCTGTTGAAGATCTCACTGAATTTCTTTGAGGGGGGCATTTGTAAAAAAATGTGTAAGAACTTTAGGTTTGGCTCAGAGTAGCAGAATGGGTAATAATTCAATCTCTCAACATAAGATTCCCATGGGCTGGTTCAATCCATCCTTTTGAAAAGATCATCTTCCCTGCTCCCTCAGGTTTACTGAAGGTGTGTTTCTTTTGAAACTGCAGTCTTGATTTTTTCCTGAAATTGTTTACTTTTTTCCTCCCTCACAATCCCTGCTTTTGGTATCCTGTTTTGAGTGCTGTGACATCATACTGCACCACCTGAAAGCACACAGCAATTTGTTTAGACAGTATAGCTTTGGGGGAATATTTATAGAGCTGTCTGTGCACTGAAATCCTGCCATGGAACAAAACAAGCTCTAATCTTTTGGGGATCTACATGATCAAGTCAAATGCCAGCATTGACACTTGGTGTGATTAAACAGGCTGCTGTATCTTTATAAACTGATTTTACAGCGATGCAGGCTGTTCTGCCGGAGGGAGGTGGCATTAATGCTAACACTGAGTCTGAGAACAGTCTCTTTTATCTTTTAAGGTTAGGTTTGTTCTACCACTGATGTCAAAGGGAGAGCTGACAGTACCACAGAACCTCAAACTACATGAACATATCACTATTAATTTAATCACCTCTAATGTCAGTGCCTGTTGAAGTTACCTGACATTCTGCCATACGTCACAGAGAGCACCATCATCACAGACTCTTTCTGCAATAGAAACAATGGCAGTCATGGTGAGACTTTTCAGGAAAATGAATTGAATGAATATTTTGTACCTGATAATGTTGACATCTATATTGATGTTTGATGGCAGGTGAAAAAAGGCTTCCTATAAATCAAAGGAGTGGAGAATGTCAAGGGTTTTTCTAGGCTTTTATTAGCATTAACCAGTATCTGATACTTGTTGAAGGCAGAACATAAATTTCCGTTCATTGCATGTTTTCAAGAAGGAAAAAATCATCTATTGGAGGAGAATGTTTGAGGGGAAAAACTAGGAGAGGTGAGAAATATTTTATGTTCAGGGCACAGAAGCAGAGTCTGGTTTGACTTATTTTTCTGACTTGCGCAGCCTGTAAGATCTTAGACACATTATTTCATTACCGCATGCCTCTTCTCCATAAAGTATGTTCCTTTCCTACAATTTGCCTGTGCCTCCTTATGTCTCTTCCCTATCTTGCCTGGCTGACCACTTTCTGGAGTCAAACAGCAACCCCTTCAAACATGGATGCAGCAGGTGATTTGAGAAACCTAGAGATTTCCTGTGCAGGCTCACAAGATACACAACAAATTGGTGGCTTTTATTCACTGTCAGTAACACCTGGGAGAATCCATAGTAGAGAAGTCTGTGGCCATATACAATGGTGCTATGAATCATATGCACTCTGTAGGCTGTAGTATTTTTAAATGTAAGCCCTTTTGTTTATTGAAACTTTCCCGCTACAAAAAACATTAAGCATAAAGAAAGCATGGTGTTTGGTATGACTTGTTATATGGTGCTACCATATAGTATAAATATATATAGTTTAGCTTGACAAATGTGCAGAGAACGTGTAATTACTCTGACAAAAGTGTCTGATTTTATGGAAGTTTTGGCAGATGTTAAGAGTAGTCTTGAAATATGACATGGTGAGTTTGAAATGGAATTTCAGGTCATTCTGTTAGTTCTGATGCAAAATTATGAAAATTCCTTTTTTGTTTTTTACTGTTTAACTTTAATTACAGTCTCACTGTATTCTAACAGGTCTTTTAGCTACTCCTGAGTTACTGAAAGTAACATTTTAAAAATAACTTATAAAATATAGTTTCAAAACTGCTTATATGAGCAGAGAGTTTCCCAATTTAAGAGGTGAAGGACTACAGAAAATTAATTAGATCTTGAGCTTCTTAAATGCCAGTCAACTTACGTAAGCAGGACTGAAAAGTTTTGTAAAATATTTATGTTCTGTCATTTTCCCTCAGGAGACAAAGGAAACAGTATACATCTTCCTCCCTGCTTATCTTCAGCTATTTGGTAACCATAACTACATCCCAGCATTGGCTACTTAGCAGAAACAAATACTTCTATGGGACATCTGTTTTACAAGCCTATTAAATATTTCTTTCTTCAAAAATACCTGCAGGAATTCCCTTTCTTACTGAGAAGAAATTACTGTTACTGTCTATTAAGAAAAAGGAAGCAATTTCCAACTCGCAATTTTTGGCTTCTGCCACACCATGGGTAAGATTTCAGCTTAGGCCAAGGACCATTTGTAAGAACTCTCTTGTGCCCACGCAGACAGGTACTGAGTTCAGTGAACTTCTTGGGGATGTCTGCAACAACAGGGCCTAAACACTGACCCAAACAGAGAATGGATACCTCTTTTTATTACCATGGATTACATCCTTCCTATTGTATCTCAGAATCACAGAATGGTTGAGGTCAGACCTCTGGAGGTCATCTGGTCCACCCCTACGTTCAAGCAGGGCCACCTAGACATCATCAGAGACACCAAGACATCAGGACATCATGTACAATATGATCTCTTACATAAAGGTTTTCTCTGTTCTATGGGAGAGACCAATGCAGTTTTAAAATGAATACTGACATGAAATGGAGATTGTTGACATTTTTAGAGGAGCAGATAAGGTCTTAAAGGGATTTAAATTTCAAAAATTCCAACAAATCTGAGTTCTTAGTCCTAGCAGTCTTATTTACAGCAGGTTCCCAAGGGTGAATTATACTGTCTATGCTAGAAACTTGTGGCATTGGATCTGCAGGCATCAAGCTTTCCATTTCCACATGTTCACAACTGGATCTTCCATGAAAATTGAGCTCACGCATGCCCTTGAAAATTGAGTGCCTCATTTTGCATGTCTTCCTTAACATGCTCTTCATTTTAAACCAACTGGGGTTTGGTAGTCTCCAGTTTCAAGGCAGCAAGAAACCTTCTGACTGATTTCTGATTTCTAATGTTTGTTCACCAGCCTAACTATACAAGTTTCTGTCTTGGTAAAAGCATTTTCTATGCAAGTGTCCAACAGTTTTGAAGTATGTTCAAGTGAACTTTATATGGGAAATACAATTCTGAAGTTTGCATTTAGACAAATGGAAAATAGCAGCCTGTTAATTCAGTTGCATGCTGCTGTAACTGCTATCAACAGGAAACCAAGTCAGGCTGCCCACTTCTATCTTCATGTGCTCTTGGATGCCAGCAGCATTTTTTATTCCATTCAGCTTCTTCTACTTGTATTTACCTCACCTTCCTACTCCACAAGTTTCTTCTGTCCCTAGTATGTCTTCCTTTCTACTTCTTCCTGTGCTACTCTAAACGCATCTGTCTCTTTCGCATTCCAGACTCAGCTCCTTTCTGACATACCTGTCAACCAAGAAAAGTAAGCACAACCTGTGGGGATATGGTATATAAGAAAACATGCTATCAATTAAGATAAGGATTTGTATCATGAAGGAAAAGTTGATAAGAAATCTTGTCTAAGTAGTTGAGGGTGAGAACATGAGAATGACAGAAAATGTTTGAAATGGCTAATAACCGTATTGGGTTACACTGAAAATAGAAAAATCAGGGATAGGAAAAATACAAGGAAGGAGATGGTTTGTGCACAGGGGACTATTTGGGGGTGTTCATGAAACAGGTAACTATTAGAGTACGCACTGCTATTGTGACAACATTGGATTAGGAGGTTTGGGGGGGGGGTAATTTATTTTTATATTATATACTATTTAAGCTCTTAGGAAGAAAATGGAGAAGAGCCAGTGGTTAGTATTTGTTTGCTCTATCCACAAATGTCAAAATTCCATCAACCAGCCAATATATCATCCCAAACATAATCCAAATTTACATCAACAATAGATAATAGCAATGGACAATTTCTTTGCTGGGATTTGTCTTTTGACATGATACTGTTTGAGTAAGGATCTTAACTTACAGTACTATATTTAAATACCTATTGACTGACTAGAATGGTTGCTGCACAGCAGCTGCTATTTTTATGCCCTTAAAGTCATTTTCTCAAGGATGAGTGTGTCTGATTTTTTTTAGTTCCTGATTGTTAGTATAACAACATGGTGATTAGTACAACATTTACACTAGTTTATTTCTTCAAGATAATTTAACAACCTTGTCTTTATTCAGGTCCTCAAATCCATCATTAAGCATCAAAATAATAGTAACTTTTTTTCTTCGGAATAGATAAGAACCCACAAATCCAACCCAAGTTACTAAAATTTGTAGGTGCTCAGAAAGCCTTCAGATCAGGCAGCTTGTATTTGAGAGTAAAACATGAGTTTAGGAACTTAACAGTAACCACAAAAAACTGAATAAATTCTAAATCTGTGAGCTCTAAGAAATGAAAAATTTTCATGTTAAAGTGATACTTCTTTGACAAAGTAGAGATAGAAAACAATAGAAGTTAAACTTTCAAACAGCACTATGTTGAGTAAACCATGAAAAATACAAAGAACATTATACTAATGAATAGAGTTTATGAATTAACATTCAGTCTTTAGTATTTTCATTTAGCACGTGCTCATGTATTTTATGGATATCACCAACTGTCCTGACCTATGGCAAGTTTAGCAGAAGATTCTGTCTCTACAACCTAAAGAACCCCTAAGATTTTGATTTTCATTTAATTATGGTTTTAATTTACTTTTCCTTGGAACTACTTGCAATTTTTTCATCCCTGCCAAAAAAGCACCTTTCCTGCCAAAGCAATCCTGCCAAAGCAATCACCTCTCTTTGACCTCATAGCACCAACAACTACACTTCTTCATTAGATATGTGTAAACACTTATGGTCTTCCTTTCTTGTCTTTTCATTTTCTCAGGGAGTTAGCTTGCTGACATCCTGAAAAGATCTTAGGAATGAAATGTAAGACAAGGGTTTGTTGGTGAGTCCTGCCACAGGATTTCTTAACATGAGCATTGCCTTCTTTTGTCTTTTGCTATGTCTGACAGGGAACAGCAAAGTCACTGTGTACAAAACCATAGCATTTTGGATGAAACAAGATTCAAAATTTTCAGAAACAAAATATCTTTTGTTGTTGTTGTTTTGCACCAGCCTTACAAAAAACTAGTCTGGTCCTTCCTCAGACATCAGTTCCTCAGAAACTGAGGAAAGCCTCAGAGTGATTAAAACACATACTCAGGAGTGTGCAGTGACAAACATGTCTAACACTGATCTGAGCTGTCATGATCTGCAGTAAATGCCAGAGTTTCTGCAGGTTTTTACATCAAGAAATCTCTGATCAGCACTTTAAAAAATAAAGTAACGTCAAATTGACAAGGTTTGTTCAGAAAATCAATACAGATGCTTTACACACTCCTTGGTTAATACTAGTTGTCTTTTAAGCCTTATTTTCCATCTCCCCTAAGCGTTGGTACTTCTGTATGTCGTCCTCAGAGAAATTCCAACTATGAACAATTTCTTCTGTCTTTGCTACTCTGCCACTCATGTTAAAAGCTGATCTGTGGTTTCTAAAAATAACTGGTAAGAGGTAATAAAACTGTGTCTAATATAACTGCCATTCCATCACAAGTTTGTGAGCTTAGTGTTATTTTTACATGAAAGCCTGGCTGAATCAGAAAGACACCAATAATGAGGGGAAGATTCTTTTTTTGTGGCAAGATCAGTGAGAAAGCTCTCTGTTGAACACATAATGAAGTTTCTCATTAAACTCCTTCTATTACTGCATCACATTTTGGAAAATTGGGTTTAAATAAATCTGTAGTATTTTTTTAACTGTTGGAATCCTGCCAGAAATAGGAGGTGGTAGGAGAACAAGGGACTGAGGTGAATAAAGACTACTGGATGATTGTAAATAGAGACCAGGCATTTCCGGATGGATTTGAGTCAAAAATCTATGGCTTGATATAATCAAGATTCTTCACTAGCTGTATTAGCAGCTATTATTCCAAGATTAGCAGTGATTTTGGATGTAAGTTGAGGCATGGTGACTCACATGTCTGTTTTTGAAAATCTTTGCCTGAAACCCTGTGTTTGTGCAGCACAACATAAAGACACGTAATTGTGGAAGACATTCTTTATTAATGCTATGAAGTATACTGAGAAGAAGCTGGATTTTCAATATGTAGCGAAAATACATGGGACAAGGGGGGAAGTGGGTGGCAAAAGAAGGGAGGCAAAAATAATGTGTACCATGTTTACATCACAATTAAGTGCAACTTCTTGCAAAAATCCAGTGATAGAGTATTTCCTTGTGCATCCACTTGGCTTCATTGCCACCTTTTCCACACAGTTATACCATAGTATAAAATATGGCAACTGTTGTTTGATTTCCTAGTGTAACTCTTTAATAAGTATTATAGTACCATTAGGGACCACTGCAGTGTTTGTTACTTTCAGTGCCTTCCTAAACCCAAATACTACCTGAATCACCACTGACCTATGCAGACTTACGATGTCCTTATCAGAGGTACACTTATGCAGATACACAGCAAGATTCAGAAGGGTTTTATGTCTGGACTGTATGTTCAAAAACATATTAGATACAGTGGTCAGTGTATCAGAGGAAATTATACAGTCCATTTTGCCTTTCATTTTTTTCATGCACTATTCAGAGGATTATCACTCCACCCATGCTGTTTGCCACAGAAGAGATGTGTAAATTCACAGTGCTTAGACATAGTAAAATTAATATAGATATTTTAAGGGTTCTAATTTTTGCTTATGATTGTCCATGAATGAGTGTCCCTGACAGATTCATCTTATGCATATACTACAGGATCATCATGATAAGGTGTTGCTGTATAGTACATGACTAAGTACAATGTGAGGGAAAGATACAGTTAATACATTGACTTGGGTAGAAACTTGTTCCATAAAGTACAGACTGCTTTATGGAACTGAAACAAACACATTTTTAATGATTAGGGGAAATGGAAATTTCAGGAAGAAATTATGTAAGAGTGAAAAATAATGGAAGCATCAATGAGAACTAATAATGTTTACCTATAAAAAAAACATTTAAAAAGTAAACACAGCACTATCCTCTCATTTTCAGTCTCACTGTGACCTTCTGATAATTGCTAAATCTGGATTGAGGTTTACCACACGCTAAAATTATGATCTTTTTTATATTTTACTCCTATTTATTATATAGTCTTTTCTGTCCTTATCAGTTATATTCAGCATCTGTTTCCTTTATAAATATATTCCATAGTTTATAAGAGAATTAAGCAAGAAACCAGGTTCTGAAGGTTTTCTCTGAAGAATCTAATTCTTCGCCATTGTGGTCATTAGCAATTACTCAATTTTTAATTCAGGATAATTAATATTTTTTTAGTATTTTCAAAATGCAAAATCTGCAAAATAAATAAAGCATTGGATGATCTGTACAGCCTTCCCATTATATTAATGTTAAAGTAATGAAGGGGAATATTTGTTAATGTATAGTGACATTATGGTCAGTTGTTTTGCTTAGAGTCTTATTCTTTTGCTCTGCCAGTATTAGAATTGTCTGTTAAGGCAGAAAACAGGCTTAGAAAATATCTTAAAAACTTAATTTTGTCACCCTGATTGGAACAGAGTGTGTGTTGATAGAATGTTACTTGCATCATACAGAACTTCCCAGCAGCAGCTCTGAAAGCACTTCATACATAACGAGAGTGACTTCAAGGTGATTTCCCTAAAGACATTTAGCAAGCCCCTGGCAGTACTTAGAGTAGATCCCAAGTCTGCTGAAGCACATTCCCATGCTGCCCTGACTGACTAGGAATCTTGGTTTTTTTGGAGAGAAATTAAACTTAAGGGGGATACATACATTAAAAACAAATTGCAATATCCTTGCATGATGAAAGTGATTCTTCTTTGTCAATGAAAGTGGTTTTTCTTTGTCCATACAACAAAATTAAGTGGAAGCTAAGCAATATATTTTAAAGATATTAGAAACATTGTAAGTGACTACAGACTGCTAAGATATGCACAATATATGCACCTGACAATAACATCTTCTCTTCATGTGTTTGAAGGGAATGAGCCTGTTAATGTAATTCCCTCTTGCCTTTACCTTAAAATCTCTTTTAGAATTAGGAAACCACTGACTCGGTACTTGCATTTGGGCTTTTAAGTCAATTCACAGGTCTCACTGGTGTATTAAAACCCCAGCTTTGCCATTTTATTTGCTATTTCTTGCATTTGTTTTCCTTTCACTAGTTCTTGACACAAAAGGTCCTCTATCTCCAATTTTTAATACATATGTATTTTTACTATCACTGTCAAGATCATTGCTTCAGATCACACACAAATTTGTAGTTTTGTACAAAGGCAGCGTTGTCACTACATCATTTTCCCTGGTCCTAAAAGACTAAATAAAACAAAAGAAAGATGACAAACAAGTAAAACAAACCCCACCAAGCTCCTAGTGTAGGCAGCTGTAGAAGGAGCATTCCAAAAAGTGGCCAAACATCAGTTTTCTATATTGGTGTAACCATCCAAGTTTCAGAATGAAAGTATTTCAGTTAACCTTGAAACTGTTGTTTCGTTTTGTTTTGTTTCCCTTTGATTATCTTAGTGACATAATCACTGCAACAAATTGACTGTAGACAATATATGTAAGGGCAATATAATGTGGGTACCCAGCTATGTTCTGCACGTATGTAGAATTCCTCACCACTGTGGGAATATCTGCACTTCATTTTGAGGAGGACTCTAGAGTGTCTCTTAACCAAACTTGCTGGAACCTGCGCTTGGGAACATGGGAAACCACATGAGCATAGGTGGCAGTTTATTAATCCCCCAGGAGATGAGGCAATCAGCTAGACAAGGAGTGAAGGTCAACATGAGGCAGATTATCCCATACTCAAGCTTACTTTCAAAATAACTCTTTGTAAGTGATACACACATAGCAAATTACTTGATCTCTCTCAAGAGTAAGAAAGATGGCTAAAACCAATTGTTTGGTTTTAGCTTAAAACCAAGAAATAAAATGTTGAGCCTATAAACAGGACTCAAACCCAAAATTCCTGCTTCTAAGACCCAAGCTTTAGCCACAGAAATTTTTTTTATTTCTCCTAATCACAGTCTTTTAAAGGATGGAGTGTTGGTTTCCTGGTAAATATGTATCTGTAAACAATACCTTTTTATATTACAGATAGGACCTGTTTGGGATAGCTGTGGCCTGTCAAAGTGAATTAAGTCACAAGGGTTACTCTGAACATCTCAACTCAATCTGTCCTAGAGCAAGAGAGTAATCTGAATCCCTTCCATGAAAGCATTATAAATATTTTATTACCTGCAATTCTCAGTTCACCAAGAATAAGCTCTTACGACCCATGTAGTCCCCAAATTTTACCTGTGTAATAAAATGATCTGTCAAATAGCAAGAATTCATCACCTTATCTATCGATTTGGTTCAGGTGCTGGTAAAAAGAGTTAATTTTTCATAAGTCTCAGCACAGATGATAAAACAGCACAGAGTTTTCAAAGTATCGATCATCTCAAAAACTCCATGTGCTGCAGCCCCATAATTAGAAGGAATGAACAAAACCTACTACAGGGCAAAGGAATTCTTATTTTCTTCTAGATTTTTTTTTAACCTCATAACTGCCTGAAAGTCCGTATCGAAAGCAGTATGGTAGTCACCACCAGAAGGATCAACAGTACCCCACAATTACAACATACGTTTATCTGAGACACATCAATAATTTTTGAAAATACTTCTAAAAATTAATATAGCTGAAGTTTCTTTTTGTGGTAACTGCTGCTAAATGTAGATGTTTTATTCCAGCAACTTTGAATTGTAAAATTTGGTAAGTTAAATGCTATCCTGTATGGAAAAAATCAATCATAATACAATCCCATACTTTATACTGTATTCTGTGTTCCAGCTTGCAGTGAGGTACAGCGAAATCTTGTCTGAAAGTAATTTTCAGAAACAAATACACTTTTACTTGTAAAAGTGAATTTCCACCGTAAATGTTATCTCTAAACCTTCATTTTCTGCCTAGCTCATATCCCATTTAGAAAAGCCTTAATAAAAAAAGCCCACTCTGTTCTCTCTCAAATATGCTTTCATTGTCTTAGATAATATTCTAATAAATAGATGTAGATCATGACTTATTTGGTAACTCACTTGGCAGAATTAAATCTAATGCAGAAATGTGAAAATAGTCAATTAGCGCAAAGAAGACTAATTAGCATTTGTACAAAAGTTTTATTAAATGCTTTTAAGGTCTCAGCTTGCAAACAATTAAAACTCCTTACTGTTCCAAAGCAACAACTTTGTGCATTCATGTCCCCTACCAACATGCCCCTTCCTATGGAAGCAAATGCTACAACCTGCAGAATCTCTGCAGATGGCATTCCTATTTGAAATCATGCTGGTGTAGGCCACATTTTAGACCTTTGTTTCAGAACTGAGCACAGAATTCAGAAGTTTTTAGAGGACCTGGAGGAACTGAATTTTCATGTGATTTCATCCCTTTAAGGAGACAAGATTATGTTTTAAAAATCTTCTTTGTCACTGATTGCTATACTGTGTGGACAACTTGAAAAAAAATGTGATGAACTTTACCTTCCAACAACAAAGAATTTAAAAATTATTTAATAACTCACTGCTTAAAAACCAGAGGCATAAAGATTGATATCACAATAGGGGGAGTCTGGAGGAGGAGCTGGGAATAGAACTTAAAATTGTTTTTACTGACTCTGGCTTTATAGAAAGATAATCCTTCCTTCCTCCTAAAATGTCAACATATTAATTATGGAAGAGATACAGTTTGGGAGTATTTATGCAGATTACTGCACGTAAATTCTATTTCATGAGACCAGCGTCCATAACTGTATTTCCTAATGAAAAGACATTTTGAAAATTTATTTACTCTTAAAGTAAAATCTCTGATGGAGATGTGTTATTGAGAAGTTGCTCCAGAAACATGGTTCATTCATACATTCAGCAAGGAGGGAAATGACAACAGAGATAAAATAAACCAAGAAACTTGGCTACTCTTAAAAAAAAAAAAAAAAAAAACCCAAAGAGCACATTTACAGGAACACAGGTTTAAAAGAAAAATTTAAAAAGCTAACAAAAAGACACACTTTCTTTAATGAATGTACTGAAAGCAGCAAATGGTATATACATTGCCTAGCAAACTCTTGCTGTTCTTGTTAAGAAAAATCTTTCAGCACAGTCCCATAGTGTGGAAGAGCCTTGTACTGTGTTTTCAGCTTCCTAGCTTGGTTACCCATTTTGTTGTCCGTCGTGCTGTTATACAAAACTGTACCAAGGACTCTGCACTTCCCCCTCACAAGAGACGTTTCAGTGCCAGCGAGCTCTTTGACTCTAGCAATGTTGCCATTCCAAAGAAGTTGCCAGTGTTGCTAATTGAACTATCGCTGCTCCTGCTGTTCACATTATTTTATCCTGTCCTTAAAAGCAGTGGGACAGGTTCTCCTTGTGCAATTTAACTATGAAGAATTATTCTGCAAAACAACAGAAAGAAGCTAATGATGAATTGGAAACTATTCACTAGTAATGGATAAAACTTGTTAAATTAAAACACCAAAAAGCATTCAATGTGTTAACTGAAGAGTGCAGATCATATTCACTTTAGTGTGTTTGTGTTTGGCCTGTTTTATCCAGACAAAGAATTGAAGAAAAACTGCAGTTTTTCCTGGAGTATTTGAAATAGTTTGTTCCTAAGTGAATAATGAGTGCTGCAGCTTCCCCTTCAAAAGCAACTTAATTTGTGCTGCCAACCCAGCCTTGCTCCCTTTTTCTATGCTGTCAAACATTGCTTTCATGCACTCCATGGAAAAGATGAGACCTCTCTTTTATAACTGTTCTCTTCTCAGTTCCAGCTTCAAGCCAAGTAGCTGTCTGGCAGCATGGTGTTTTAAAGATGTTGCTTCTCCACTGCCTTCCTGAGCAGTAATTTCATGCGACTAACCAAACCGGACCTGGGGGACAGAACTAAGATTGCATCTCCAGTGAAGAGAGGTCAGACATTGACTGTAGGATGGGACACAAAGTCCCATTAAGGCTCAAAGCTTGACTTTATAACACACTTTCAACAGCTGTCAGACAGGGCATCAAGCCTTTCACATTGTAACTGGAATAGACATCCCAAAATACCTTAAATACATAAATATTTGTTAGTTTCACTAATGGAAGTGTCTTGACTACCATCATGTGGAATCATCTCAAAATATCAGAGGAAAGAAGCTTTCTGACAGAGTGCTTACTGTAATTTGTTGGTTTCTCTTTGAATGAGAGATCTAGGAAGATGGTTCCTGGCTGAAATATTTTGCTGGAATATCAGACATGACATGATGATATATTTAATTATCTCTTATTTCTCTTAAGCATGTATAGAATTGCACAAGAGCAGCTGGTCTATATCTATAAATATCCATATCTATCTTTTTCTGTATCTAGCATTTTATCCATTCGCATCTGTCTATTTTATCATAAAGTAGCTCAATAGATCACTTATCTAAGGATATCCTGTAAGACTACCTAAGTGCCTATTTGAGTTATGAATCAAGAACAAATGCTGAACTCAACTGAACTGAATAATAACTGAAAGAAATGCTGAACAGAATGCTGAAACAGCAGCTGAAACTGAATAATAGTGAGGCTGGGCTGGTGCGTGGGAAAGAGGCCGCTGTTTGGGGAGCTGTCACTATGCAGAGAGTTACTGAAAGAGAATCTCTGCCTTCTACTCTTGTGTGGAAAAGTTTACACAGAGCCACTCAGGGTAAGCATGTAGTACTTATAAACTTAGGTCCAGTGTAGAGGAGTGAATCACCTGCTACTGGCTGAGAAATAGGTGGACCACCACTTATAGGAGCAGGGCTAGACTAGGAGTGTTTCTTTTCCCTAGGGAATAGAGGTAAGACAAAATCTTATCAAACTTGGCCTTTCTTAGCCCAATAACAGCAAAGGGAATGATTGCAAAAACACTGTCTTCTGGGTTTCTTGTCAGCCTTCATTCCATGTTTAGTCCTTTCTGTCCAAAGAGACAAAGTTCCTTTGCCTTCACTTTACAAAGCCTAACTTACCAAGAATAAGTAATTGAAAGTACTTAAAATGTGAGTTTACTGGACACTAGTTGGCTTAGGAGTGGCTGGCACGTTGCCAGCAATACCCACCATGCCTGACTTTCTGACAGGGAAAGAAAAAATGGTGCTCGCTGAAGCAAAACCTCCCAACAGTTTATGTTTACGGGGAAGGTGACCAGAAAGAACTTCTGTGATCATCCAGTGTGACCTCTTGAATATTGCAGAATATTCAAGAATTAAATGTAACCCAGAATATTACATTCACCTGATTGCCCCATGTTTTGCACTGCTATTTGACTAGCAAGTGATAGTGTAAAGCATGATTCAGTCTCATCCCTCTGGATTAAAACTGCAGGTAACATGCAGCACTGATGAAAACTACTAAAGAAATGTAACTGCTTGAGCTGAAGCATGAAACACTGCATATAAAATGACCACCTTAAAACTGGAGAGAGGAAAAATATTCCCAAATAACATAATGAGAGCAACGAAACCAACATACTACAACAAAATCCCCATTTCATTCATCCATCCATCACTGAACAAACATTACATGTATCAATTTAGGATCTATAGTAAGCTAGAAGCATTGTCTGTGTCAATATGCTCCTAGCCAAAAGGCACAGAAATAAAAATCTAGACTTGGACAATGGTAATTTATGTTCTGACAAAATAAGAAGTCTCCAAGAACCTTTCATCTGTTCAAATATACTACTGACAAAGTTTTCATCTGTGGTTCCTGTAAGCATCTTCTCTACCTGGAGGTTTCCTTATGCTTGGATATTCAGTGCAAGTGTTAGCTAAGAGACCAGTTGAAAGTCATTCAAAACTTTGAAAATTTCCAGAGCAACATTTGAAAATAATTTCTTCTTTTTGAGAGGATTATTAAGGACAGTATGAAAACAGGCACTTAAGAAATACAGTCAGCAGGATGACATCTTATAGTGCTAGTCTTTGGCTAAGGTAACTAGGAAAAGCGAGGAGGTAAAAAATGTTCTTTGTAACGTGAGCGTCTTGGACCAGCATGACTAATGGGTTTGTGGACCTCCTCATGTTTCTGAAAGGCATCACACTGTACAAGAAGTACAGCATGTCTGTCAAACAAAGTTGATACGAATCAGGCCTCAACAAATAGAAAGAAAGACTTTAATCTGCAGTTGCAAATTTTCTATCTTTTTGGTAAATTTTTGTCTGTAAAATATTAAGAAGTATACAGGAATAATATAAAAAAACCCTAAAAAATATATTTTGCTGTTAGAAGAGATAATTTTAAATCCATTTAAAGCTATTTCATCTGCTAAATAGATTACCAAGGTTTACTCATTACAGCAGAGCAGACCTTGGATCTTCCAAGAGAGCTTTGTACCAGTTTGAGACAAAACTAGTTTAGCCTACTTACTTAATAGTCCTTAAACATAAAGTGCTGCCTTAAATAGATTTGGCTGAAAAATGGTGTCCAGCTGTTGCAGGATCCCTGTTGCCACATAAATTAAGTGCAACTACTTTGAAACATCTTTTACAATTCTGCACTGCCTGGACATAGACTGTATTTCTGTGGAACTTAAAGATATATCTCCTCTGCTATCCTGAGCATTGTGACAAAAGCAGAGAACTGAAGTTTTTATGCTTTCTGCTTCCAAAACCTTAAGTTTATAGCTCTCCGTATTTGTTCCACTTACTACGGGATAACTACTTCTGCCAAGGAATGATCAAGATATTTCTCAACCACGTTTCTCTAACGTGTTCTTTGTCCAGAGATCACAGCAGGTTGATAACAATACTGAAGAAGGAGATGAGAATTCCTTTAAAAAAAACCTTGGCCAATTGCTGTGCAAAAAAAAAAAGAAAGAAAAGAACATTGACAGCTGAGCAGAGCAGTTCATACTTCAAAGCATAAAATTTGGTTATTTTTGTAATATTTCTAATTTCTTTCATTTTGTATGATAAGCTCAAGTCCTACACATCCTTCACATATTCAGAAATCCCGTTAAATTCATTCTCAGAAAGAAAAAACTTACAAAACGGGCACCCAAATATATGAAATTAGCCATCTTTTCAGCTTTTTTGTCTACTTTTTTAATGCAGAGTCTGTTAGTTTTACCATATTTTTATGGATTATCAGAAAAAGAAATGAGTAAATTATCTAAACACATTACTTTTCAAGAAAGAAACCTTGAGAGACAGATAAATATTCTGTTATAGCATAAGAACTTTCTCTCTGCTAAACTCCACTCACCACAAGCAATAGTTGCGCTTCAAGGTCACCTCCCTCCTCCCTTCAGGAGTCTCAAGTTTCTGCCAGTTAGTAACTTGGCAACCCTGTCTATCTTCCTTTCCTTACTTACTGGCAATACAGACGGTGTTGGACAGTTAAAAAAAACCAAAACAAACCAAAACACACACCTCAAAAAAACCCAGAAAAATAATATTAAACAGATATCAGGCATTTATTTTTTTAAGTCATTTTGCATAGACATATTGCCAGATGTTTTTAAATGCCAGCTTCAGTTAGGATGAAATGCCTTTCCGTTGTTCTTCATCTTCTAAGTAAAAACATTTAAAATTACTGAAAGAGGGGGGAAAAAGACCCAAGTGTGGTATATAGAACAAGCCCCACCAGCTAGCTTTCTTGGTCACTGTGTGGTTCTTAAAAATTTTCGGGTGGATCTCAAAATTAATCATGTTGCTGGGTTGCCACATTGATGATCTGTAACAGGGTGGCTTTGTGCTCTTTAGGGAGCAGTTAACCCCGTTTCATTAGAAGCTGGAGAGGGACTAATTGACAGGTAATATTAGGAAAAGAAAGCCTGAGAGAGAGTGCTCAGCCGACAGGGCAAATTCATGTGAGACAAACTGGCAGCAGACCAGGGGATTGTACTTACTTTGGGAGGTTTAATTTGAATTAATGAACAGTGCCCTATGAGAAGGGTCAAAAAAGGAATCTGGCTGTACTATTACTTCATTTGAGGCTCTTAAAAAAGTTAGCTGACCTACAGATCTGTATCTCCGTTGTTGAGAAAATTACAGCCTTCTTTATTTTTACTGTTTATCTCTTTCTGTGTTTTTCTGTCCCTGGTTTGTTGGGTTGGTTGTTGGTATGGTTTGTGGATTTTTTCCCCTTTTTTTCTGTTCACTTATTAAAAACTACCCTACTTAATTTTTATCCTTTCTGCTCTGAACTTTGCGATCTGTTTTCCAAGTTGTCTGTTTCCTGGCTGTGGATTATACGTGTTTTTGCTGCCGTACAAACAGCCACGGAAATAGGCAACTTGGACTAGTTATAGCCAGTCTGAATGTCCAACACACAAGCTGCTTCAGCAACTGGCTGCATGAAGTGGTACTGTGGAATCAGGATTATGATAGGTGACTTTCAAGGAGGAACTGATAGCTTTGCCAGCAGCTGCTGGAGCACATTTCAGGGCGGTAGTTGGAACGTGTCCAGGGTCATGCAGATTTATCCACTCCCACGGCATTTCTCCACTGCTCTGCACATTACTCTCATCTTTCAACCCTCACTGGGAATGCTGAATTAGCTTGGGGAAGAAAGATATTAAACATATATTTAATGCTACTAAAAGTGAAAATTACAAATGTGATTTTCATTTCTTTGCAGGTGTGTTTTGTTCAAACTTTGCTAAAATTTTACAGAAAAAAACCCAATTAAAACCTTCCTGCATCTTTATACAAAGAAAAGCATTTTTTATATACATTCTGTACTTGTACACGTATGCATAGATACATGCACATGCTCATATACACACAGAGATATGGAACACTTAGCCAGTCACTGAAATGCAGCCACTTGTGTAATAGAGCACAACAGCTCTTTAACAGTGCAGAAACACTTTGCAATGATATTTTAGGACAGAAAACTAAGGCAGAAGGGGAACTGCTAGGAGAGTTACAGGCAGAATGTATCCATTTGAAGCTACAGTCAGAATGTTATTATCTAACCTGAAATCAGTGAAGGATGTGAAGACTAACATCGCTGCTCTTAGGAACAGGGGCCTGTTAAAACAGAAACACTAAAGAAGATATTAAACCAAACTCTTTTTCCACAAAACCATATTTCTCTGTATTTGTTCACCTGCAGAAGTGCACTTGAAACTAAAGTGAGCCGGAACTTGAGCAAAGTAAGCGGAGTAAAAAAGGGCAATCCATGGGATTGGAAGGCAGAGGGAGAAGGCAGGAAGGTTCATGTATTATACATATACATGGAGAGGCAAAAGAAAAGAGATTAACGTTCCAAACCCATACTCTATCTTGTAATCAGTTTTTCTGTTCAGCTATCTACAGCGACTGCAAGGTGAAATGCAAATTTATACCACTTGTATCTCCTACCTTGTCATTACTGGTATGTTGGAAGGAAGACAGGACCATAGCTATACCTGTCCTGTATAGGATAGGTATCCTGTCCTGTTACACAAAGATGCTGCCTGCATCTTTGGTCTTAATCAGCAACACACACTGACGCAAGTATTATCATGTGTAATGCATTAATTGCACATCTGTTCCTCACATGGGTTTCTGTAGATTAAGCTATTTCTTCTGTCTCCCCCTTTTTCCCCCATCAATTTCCATGCTTGCTTTTAATGTCCTTAAAGTTTTCTCTGTAACTTTTTACCCCATCTTCCATTTATTTTTTAAATAAAATTAATGCAATAAAGTCAACTAATTTCCTTAAGTGTCATTGAAGAAATGAGTTTTCAGATGTGCTTTAGTTAAGGGAGAGGGGTAGAACAGTTCAGAAAATGCAGTCACTCTGCAAAGGCCACTTAGATCCTAAGATGGTGCCACAGCCAAGGTACAACCAAGCTAGAGAAGGGTAGGTTTGAAAAATATTAGGGTGGAAACGATGTAAAACAACCATGGTGATGCTGAAAATGTTCATCTGATTAGAATTCAGCAAGGGAAAAAATGAAGGATGGTATGATCAGCAATGGTAACTGGGATTCTGTCCTGAGCTACTGGGAGTAGTGCTTTTGCATAGGGGAATCAAATGATTACAACGCTTTTTTTTTCAGGAAATGAAATAAGTTAACATATTGGCAATAATATTGGCAAAATTTCACATCTCTTTTCTGCCTTGTACAATATAAACAAAAATAAGATCAACAAAAAAACAGACAGTAAAGGAAAAATACGCATCAATAAACATAGAAACAACTATATTTATTGGATGAGACCAAAAGTCCATGTAACTCACTGTCCTTTATTCAGAGTAAGTCAATAGCACAGGACCAATGTAAAGAGTACAGTAACAGGACAAAAATATAGTGATGCATTCCCCAAATATTTCCCAGAATCTAGCTGTCCATGGCTTAGGAAGTAAATGAGACAGAAGTTATATCCATTGTTGCTTGAAATGGGAAAATGTAGTTAATATGGTACGCCAGAGGAAAAAACAACAGAAAATTAAAATGATAGTAAATAGAGAAATAAAGAGCCACTTCTTAATACCGCTTACTTTGGAGCACACATAAAAATAGTACACAATGCCATTATAACTCAAGAAGATGGTATTTATCAGGGACATATTAACTATGGTAAGAATCTTATTATCTTGCATGAAAATATTGAAGTGGCTGTTTTTGAAAATTATGGGTTCTATTTTTCTAAAGCAATGAAGGTTTTGGACAGAATTCCATCAAGAAAGGATAATGGTATGGGATGCAGAGGGGGATGGTATGACTGTTAATACTAGAGAAATTAACTACTCAGTAAGGGTTGAGGAAACATTCCTGAATGTCTGTGCCTGACTGCAGGGTCTTCCTACCTAGGCAACTCTGTAATCATCTATATTTCTTTTTTTTTTTTCTTCTTTTTTCTTAAGACAGTATAACCTGGTTTTACCCTAACTTATCTTTTTTCAAAAAAAATCCTTCAAACCATTTCTTTGGGCTATACATAGTAATAATATCATTATTACCATTATTAAACATAATTACTCTGAATGTACATTACATACATACATTAGTATGTAGGTTACTGAAAATACATGCACAATATCAAATGTGTGGAATTATATGTTAAGATGATATACTACATTTTCAAATTATAGAAATAAAAATTGATCACATTTTTCTCCAAAGATTAGTATTTCATAGCCTTTTTATAGTAGAGGGAATGAGCACAGAGGAAGAAAAATATTTCTAATGTCACAGGGGATGGATTTCCTTGACTCTTAGCTCCACTGGCATTCCCCCTCAATCTCCCTGCTTCTCCAGCTGAATATAAATCAATGTTTGGATTTGTGAATAATTCACGTGCATAAAACTTTAATCGTTATCAGATTTTGGCCACTAGTTGATGCATCACTTAATTCCACCTGTACTACACAAACAATACTGTACAAAGCCTCCATGCTGTACATCTTGAAAAAAAAAATGCAAGCTAGAAAGTCTATAAATAAGGAGTTTTGATTTTCAGCCAGCATCCCCAGTCGTGTGATCTTTTATACTGACTATAACTTTCCTCATTTTACACAAATCAAATAAAGATACGTATCTTTGAATAAAATATTCCTCTACTCTGGCTGGAAAAAAATTGAATAAGGCTGGTGGCTTTTATCAACTTGTTTCTGAAAAATTCGGCAAAACAGCAATCAAAGGCTAGCAAACTGGTAAATCTCCCTTAACTTTTTTAAAATTACTTCATTATTTGTTTCTCCTGAGCTGAGCAAAGAAACAGAGCACATATTCCACAGTCTTTATTTCACAACTCTGCTCTAATAAGCCCCAGCCTAACTCACTGGCTTCTTTATATTACTGCGATTTATTTATAATTTCCACAACAGCTAGGCTGAATTTAGCAAGCAATTTCGTGCAAATGTGTGGATCGGTAGATCGAAGCAGGTTGTGCTGAGGCCTCTCACATATCCCGCTACATGGGGTGCTGGGAGTTTATTTCGGATTGGATTTCGTCTTCCAAAGAGAGCATTTCAACTACTCGTGATGCAAAGCTTTCTGAAGGGAAAAGGCAGCAGCACGTACTGGAGGGCCTAGTCATGGCGCAGCCCACCCCGTGGTTTGGATCTTAATTTCCCCATTAAGCACTGGAGCACTTTTGGAAAAGAGCTTTTGTTTATTTTCCTCGAAAAGGAACCGCGTTCCAACATACCAAAACCACTCTGGAAACTGAGGCTGCTCTGAGTAAATGGCGACAGTCAAGGGATTAATTTCTAAGCAGCACCACTGCTCTGAACCAGTTCACTAATGGAAACATAGCTAATGCCTACACAAAAACCCTTTAAAGAAATTTCTGCCAAGGCCATAAACCAGACCCAAACTAAAGTGGAATTTACTTTTCCTTACCAATATCTAAACCTACTTTTCCCCTTTGAAACTGCCTCACTTCTACGGCCTGCCAGGGTCAAGGTCAGCCCAGGCAAAAGGGCTGTAGGAGAAATTACCTTGAGGACCTCACAAGAAAAAACGCTCTTGATTAACAAGCCCTAACTGTACATTCTCTAGCATAAGCACCTGCCTTTACAAAATTTGCAGGCTTCTACAAGTACATCAGCAGTAAAAGGAAGACGAGGTTAAAGTGGGCCTGCTGCTGAACGAATGGGGCAGGGACCTGGTGATAAAGGACATGTATGGGCTTAAGGTACTCAATGCCTTCTTTGCGTCAGTCTTTACTGGTAAGACTGGCACTGAGCAATCCCAGGCCCCTGAGACCAGTGGGAAAGTCTGATGGAAGGTAGACTTGCCCTCAGTAGATGAGGATCGTGTTGGGGGACATTTAAACAGACAAGACAAACACAAGTCCTGATGGGACAAACACAAGGACCTGATCAGATGGGATGCACCCACAACTGCTAAGTGAGCTGAGCCATCCCATTGTGAGGCCACTATAGATAGCCTTGGAAAGGTCATGGTGATGGTGGGAGGTTCCTGAGGACTGGAAGAAAGCAAATGTCATTTCTATGTTCAAGAGGAGCAAGAAGGAGTATTCAGGGAACTACAAGCTGGTCAGCTTCACCTTGGTGCCTGGGAAGGTGATGGAGCAACTAATCTTGGAAAGCATTTCTAAACAAACTAAGGACAAGAAAACCATTAGGAGTAATCATCATGGATTTACAAAAGGGAAGTCATTCCTGCCCAACGTGATAGCCTTCCACAATGAGATTACTAGCTTGGTAGACAAGGGAAGAGCAGTTTATCTTTAGCAAGGCTTTCAACGCTGTCTCTCATAACATCCTCAGACACACTGATAAAGTATAGGATAGATAAATGGACAGTGAGGTGGACTGAAATGATGCTGAACTGCCAAGCTGGAAGGGTTGATCAACAGCACAAAGCCCAGCTGGAAGCCAGTCACCAGCTGCATACCCCAGGGGTTAGCACTGGGGCAAATACTGTTTAACATCTTAGTCACCTGGATGATAGGGCAGAGTGCACCCTCAGCAGATTTGCAGACAACACAAAATTGGGCAGGGTGCTTGACAGATCATATGAGTGTGCTGCCATTGAAAGACGCTTTCACAGACTGGAAAAATGGGTTGACACAAATCTCACAAGTTCAACAGAGGGAAATGCCAAGTCTTGCACCTGGGGAAGAATATCCCCACACACCAGTACATAGTGGGGTCTACCAGCTGGAAAACAGCTTTGCAAAAATTGGCTTGAAAGTCCTGGTGGACACCAAGTTGACCATGAGTCAGCAGTGTGCACTTGCAGCAAAGAAGGTCCACAGCACTCTGGGCTATATTTGGCAGAGCATCAACAGCAGGTCACTAGAGGTGATTCTTCCTCTCTGTTCAGCCCTAGTGAGACACACCTGAAGTGCTGGATCCAGTGCTAGTCTCTCCAGTACAAGAGAGACGTGAACATACTGTAGTAAGTCTAGCTAAGGGCCACAAAGATAAGGGACTGGAGCATCTTTCATGTGAAAGGAGGCTGGGACAACTGGAACTATTCAGCCTGGAAAAGGGAACACTTGGGAGGATCTTGTCAATGTGTATGAATACCTGATGGGAGGTGTAAAGGCAGAGCCAGACTCTTCTCAGTGGTACCCAGTGACAGGACAAGAGACAATGGGCACAAATTGAAGTATGATAAATTCCACTTAAACAAAAGAAGAAACTTTTTTACTGACAATCAAACACAGAAAGAAGCTGCCCAGAGAGGCTGTGGAGTTGCCATCCTTGGAGATACTCAAAACCCAACAGGACACAACTCTCAGTAACCTGCTCTCACTGACCCTGCTCTGAGCAGAGGCGTTGGACCAGATGATCTCCAGATCAGACTTTGTATTTTTATGGCTGCCACCTAGAGTTTCTTTCTACCTGTTGCAAGAGTTGCGATTGTATTTCTTGTCTATCTCTATATTCAGAAGGACGTATAAAAATGTATTTAGGTAGAATATGTTGAAATCCAGAATGAACAGATTTTTTTCTGCATTAAATGTAGCTCTTTAAAAGAGAGAACTGTTACAGAGATTTGTCCCTGATCAGAGAAACCATACACCTCATATGCATGTTTTCTAGGGAACAATGATGAGAGATGGAACTGGAAAGCTTGATTTAGTTAATGATCTTGAATAAATTTCATGAGCAAAGAATAGGTTCTTCTAGCCCTTGTACACCTAAAGACTGAGATGACAACTTTATTATAAGCCTATGGGAATTTGTCATCCAAAACTATTTGAAATTCACTCTGAGTTGTGAATGTAATGTTTCTAATATCTCTTTAGTGTTGGACAAGATGTGGTTTCCGAATTCAGTCAAAGGGCGATTTTAATTTTTCTTGTCCTTACGCTAGTAAATAATCTTGGCTGTTGAATGAATATACAGAGAGGAAGAAAGATGTGTACAAAGACAAAACTAAATTAGAAGCAATAGTTTTCTGTCAGTCATGATAACAGTCAATAATTTCTTCTTCTTGTCAATCTTGGTTACAAGTTCTCACGTGACTGTAAAGACCAGCTTTTCTGAGATGTTTTCCCCTACACAGGGCAACAAATGTGAGGTTTACCAGAAGATTTTTCTTTCTTACATTTCCTTTGGGGTCTCCTTTATCATCTAGATAGTATGAAGTGTTTCAGCTATAAACAGAAATTCTTAAATCATGTTTTGCCCTTTTTTTTGCTGTCCTATCATCGTGCTCCCATGTGTCATTGGAAATTCTGTGTTTTAGCTTTGCTTTTAAGTGGCTCTTATATGCTTTATGTTACTCATTGTAAAAACCAAGTTCATTTTCCCATAGAATATTTCCTTAGGAGACTTTGAATCAGACTTTTTAATTAGGTAGCTAGCATACCTTAGTAAATTATGGCTTCTACAGCTGGTATATTTGCTTTTTTCAAAAATCACAGTATTTAGTATCATATACTACTAGTGAATCGTCATGATATATACTCAAGTGCTCCCTTGGTGGATTGGGGAAGAAGAAAGGGGAAGAAGGCTAGGTATGTGGAGTGTTGGGTTAAGCTAAAGCTACACCTATATCCACAACAAAATTTTCGTACTCAAAAATTAACAGACACTAAGCTTAAAATACATTGAAAATATGAAGTTTGGAGTGGATCCCAAGCTGAATTTTCTAAACATCTGAGGTCCCAATTTAACTTCCACATTTAATAGTAGAGAAAATGGAAATTGTGCAATGCATCTTAATTCCAGGATAAAATTCAAATTCAAAACTGAAGGGATTCAATCTATTCAGGTACCATTAAACCATCATTTGTTCTCTGTAGCTATGATCAGGAATCAAGTGCTCCATGTATACTTTGAAAGTAAATAAATAAATAGAATTAAGATTGAATTTACACAGCTTTTAAGAACTGGAGTAGAAAAAAAATAAATGCAGTTTGATTTTTTTATCTTATGTATTTTAAGCTAAATAGAAGATAGGGCATTAAAAACATCTGTTATAATGTACTGTGATTAACATATAGCTAGGTACTGCAATTTAACCTGAACAGAGGTAGTCCAAGAAGTTCAGGGTCAGCAAAAGAGAGATGGTCAGGGAAAGAACACTCTTCAAACCACTACAGTGATTTCCTGTGGTAACTGGCAAATTTTAATCAAGAATTGCACAAACTTTTTCTCTTATTAAAAATGTTGTTTAGGTATGAGTTGAGACCAGATTGATGCCACCCTACTTATTTTCCACAAAATAAGAATACAGTAATATTTCTCCTGTTATTTCCAGATGCAGATCACATAGAGAAAAGTCAAATATGGCATGTATCATGCATGATTACAGCAAGTTTAACAGATCCCCTTATATGATAATATGTCACTAATGAAACGCTATCTTAGAAAGGGACTGTAAAATTATCCATTACTGAAGGAATGGAGAAAGGAAACAAACAAGAATGGCTTTAATGAACTGGAATAAACTGTTCTGACATGGCTTTCAGCTGCAGGTGTGTCTCAGAGCAGACAAGGTTCATAGTGATAATATCAGGCACAACTGAATCAAATGAAAGGAGGAGGAAATAACTGGCATGTCAGAGATCAGACTTGGTAAAGCCAATTAAGAATCCAGAGAAAGACCAGAAAAGTGGGCAGTGTTTTAGAATAAGTATAAATTAATGTGAAGTTTTTAAGTCAGAAATAATAATTTCACTGCGTAGTGTGACTTCCTTCATGGCTCAGCCTATGAATTTCAGTGTCTTGCACCTCTTATGAAGCCTATGCATAGAAGAATAGTAAATAATTTAGAGAATGTTTTTCATCAAAGCAGTTATATATGCTTGATGAGTAAGACTGATTTCAAAATACACTTCTATGAAGTAACAAAAACGTACAGAGATATAGATACACTTCCAGGTAACCACTAGCTGTAACCTGAGTCCGCGCTCCCTTTTGTGCTCTTTTGCTCTACTCTTTCTGAAAGCAGCACTCACTGCTAGCAATAAAGGTTTTGACTACACCTACCAATTAGTGCAATGACATGCCCCCAGATTTTGCCCCCTTGGTCATCAAAACCAGCACATGGGCAGACTGGGCTCTCATGTGGAGCATATCCCGCTGTTTCCTTAGCATGGACACAGGAATGAAACAGAGTGTGGAAGAGCCAGCATGCATCAAGCCTTGCCTGATACGAAGGTATGATGTAGCCAAGGCAAGCAGTAAGAGCATCACAAAGCACTCTTTGGCTATGTTTTATGGACATGGTGAAAAAGACCTGTTTGTTCTCTATGGATTTTTACACTCTTTGACTAACAGAATTTGTCCCATCTAATCTTACTCCAAAAAGTCCTTGAAAGTTCATATCTGAAATAGAATATCATGAAAAAAATACCTGTGCTACTGCCAACCATCTTGGACGTGTTACTCTTGATGCCTCAAACTACTTGTGTGCTGTACGCCACCTTGACATGTTTATGAAGCAGTGGCTTCATAGCTTCTGGTAGACTCACACCAGTACTTTCTATAATGTAATTCACTAAACAGCAGTTCTGGTTGGTGAGGTTCTCACCATTGCTATTATCTGGTGGGGATTTTCTAATGCTCTTTGATGGTCTGAATTAACATGTTTCCCTTGCAGCATGCTTAACAGTCAGAACCTAATAGACTATAACTCTTGTCACCACAGTACTAAAAACCTAACTAGTTTCTGCACTTGCATGTGTAATTAGGACTATCACTCTCTTTAATTGCCCTCTATTAAATAACCCCTTCTCACTTGATCTAGTATTTTTCTTCTGGGACTTTCCACCTGCTGATATTGACAAAGTGCAGCCATCTCATCAGACTGACATACAAGGGTTGCAGGAATATCACTTGTGACTGCCATTTCATGCTTCATTACAGCTGTGCATCTCAAATCATAACACTAATTAGCAAACAAGTCTCTTCTTCACCTGCCTGCATGATGCAAAGTAAGATCACTGGCAGGCTGAGCACAGCCAAATTAAAGTACTTTACCATACAGTTAAATGGTCAGTACAGCAGTCTTATTTTGCCCGTCACAACCGTACCATTTTGCTCTTGTAAACTCATCATTTTAGACACGTGTTAGGATAAAGTTTATCCTGCTCCCATTTTTGCCTAACAACATCTTTGCAACAGGTAATTTTACACATAAATTGATTATTAGCTATTGTAGCATGATCAGTACAACAGCTTGCTCCTGTAGTCATGTATTCGTCAATATCCACATATTTCCACTAATTTTTAGTCAGAAGCAGTTAAAATAGGTCCACAAGTATCTCGTGTGTGTGTATTCATATACCAGAGAAGGAAACCATTTCTAATGTCTTTACCTTGTCCGTTCACAGGAGACACATAAGTGATTTTCCCCACATTTGTATATATTAAAAATGCTAGCTACCCTGTTACTCCATTCACCCACCCATCCATACAAGAATCTGAAATGTATCCTACAATCTCATATAATTTAATCTCAGCATGGCTGCAGAAAATTACACAAGTTATCACTGCCATTTTTCAGGTTAGCGTTGGGGTACAGGGTCTATGACTTGCCTTAGGTAGCAAAGCCAGACTCTGAGACAGAGCTGGGAATAGACCTTAGATTTACAGTCTCAGCCCAGTGCTCTAGCTGAATAAATCTCTACTTCCGCTATATCCACTGTAGGGAAGACTACACTGCCCTAACCTGCAAAAAGAACTTTCAGGAGAAACAGTATCTGTTAATTATTAGCTCTTACATGTTTTTTTCACAACATCTGTGGTTAGAACCCATTTCTGTTCTGAGCACTTTCACAAAAGACTACTTCTAGAAATCTTTTGATCCCACAGTGCCTATGATAAGGATACAAAAAAGGAAACAGATTAATCTAAAATGTCAAATCCTTCCAAAAGCTGAAAACTTATTTTTTCCACTTCAGAAGAAATACCTTCATCTTAGAGCACAGCCAATATATGAACAGTTTCCATGTAGTCCTGGGGAAAAAAAATCATTCCAAGTGAAATCATTGTCGGATTTCTTTTACTGTTTTAAAAAAAATGTATAAAGCCCCCCCCCCAGCCAAAACAAACAAACAAAAACCTGAAGAAAATACAATTTCTGCAAAAGTTGAAGACTGAGAAATTTGTCCATCCTGATAGTTAGCTCCTCAATATTTTACATTTGGGAATCCTCACTGTTAAATATGATACGCTGAAGCCAATGGATCTCCAAAGACAGGTGCTTTCCTACCATACACACAGATAGCAAAAGTTAGCTACTGCCTCCCCATACCATACAATCTGAAGAAACGGCGCCGCTATAAAAAATGGTAGGGGACTCTCTGCCTCTAAAACCTTAATGAATGGGTGACCAGAAGTCCTTTCTGGTAGCCTTTGAAAAAAACGCACTTGTTTCTCTGCGGCTCCATTGAGCTCTCTTGCCATACAGAGAAGCAGCTTTGTCCTTCTCTACCCCCTTGATGAGCTGCTGCTCTCATCTGTGGCAGGACTCAAATACACTAATGCATCTGCCCTGCCTCAATGCACAAGACGACAGAGGGAAGCGTAGTTTTTTGTATGACCTCATTAAGACCCCGCACGGCACAGCACAAGCACTCTATCACAGTGCTGAGGTTGTAGCAATGGACATTTTCAGGATATTGCCCTGTTGTAACTTCTGGCTGCTGTAAGAGAAAGAAATGTGCTTTCTTAATTTCATGACCCTAAGAACAGTGAAAGTGTTGAAACTAAGCAAAAACTCCCACATTTTAGAAAAAGCAGACTTATCATTTATGAAGTTGTTTTCTAGCCAGAAAAATCCATTCACTTAGCCATGTGACTAAGTAACACATCAAGAAAGCAATGGATTATGGTGGCATTTGTTGTCTTTTTGTATTTTCAAAGGGAAGGATATCCACATTTGTACACCATAGATGCATTTAAATTCGGATTCATAACAGCAGAAAAAAAATAATTAAGAAAATAAAGGAACCAGGAGTGAATATTTATGAAGGAAGTCAATCCATAAATCAAATTATTTAAGACAGACTGTGCAATCCCTCTCTTAACTGGCTTTTCTCCTTGAAAGCCATTTCAATGAGCAGAAAGTCTTCTTTTATTCCAGCAGTACCAAAGAAGAGTAGTCCAAAACCCACCCCCCCCATTTCACAAGTCTTACTACATCCTAACAACGGAGGATGGGGATTAGCCTGCGAATGAGGCACTTTCAGTCATGTTAGTGGAAGTCACAGGGGAACTGCTGTTCTCCTGGAGGTCTCTGCCTGGCAGCCTGGCCTTGGCTCAGGTGGTTTTGCCTCTCAGTGAAACCCTGTGGAAGTTCCTGGGATGCCGTGAAGTACGTTCCTGCCTCCACGCCAGCGGGTCAAACCACACGAAGATGTCTTACAGCCCCGACCTTGTGCGTGTGTGTTCCCATTCCCCCTGCTCTGGGTCAGGGAAGTGGCAGTCTGAACAGCCAGGACAGCACGGCCGTGTGCCTGGGACCCTGCAATGCAACCACAACATGACTGCAGGCACCAATAATGGGAAGAGAGGGAGGTTACGCTTCTTTGGCCACTTTTATAAACAGTTACCTTCCCTATTCGCCCCAGCACAACAGCTGGATCCGGCCAAATGGTATTTAACAGTCCCACAGTCCTGGTTGACCAAAGTGACAATGGGCGCTGTTAACTGAGTTTCTTCATTACTTCTTTACCCTGCAGGAATATGTGAATGCATTGTCAGTATATGATAGCAATAACAACTTCACCTTAAGATTTTCAATATGAGAACACCTCCACTAATGTCATACAGGAGCCTATTCATTGTCTTCAATGCGCTGTTCAAGGGGCCAGAGAGCCTGGTGCTGGAGGGCTTACGCTGCTCAAGCAGTGTGCAAATAAGAGCAATAGCATTTTACACCTGCAATGCCTCATTTTGCCTGGGGAAAATGGATCCATGGGAGGTTGAAGAATCGATCCCTGTAAATATGTCTTTGAGAACAGCTACATTTGGGTTTTTTATGCTGAAAAAGCTTAATTTTCCTATGCTATATGAAGTTTAATCCTTCATTCAAAAGTCTTGCTCTACTCACCTGTATCACAAAAATACCAGCTGATGCAGTGCCACCTGATAAATGAAGACAGCAATTAGATTGCTTACAGATTTGTTCTCTTGAGGAGTTACTCTCCAAATTTTGTAATTGACTCTCTCCTTGAGTGCTCTCTATAGAAAGCCAACTTGCCAGTCTAGATCAAACATATTGATTATCTGCAGCAATATAATAAATAAAATTCAAAATATTTTGACTGTAAGGGACACAAGTCAAGAAAAAAAAATCTAAATGAAAGACTTCTGTAGCCAATGTCTCTGAATTTCCTGGGGAGGCAAGAGAATTCGGTATAAACTTAAAATTTTTGGCAAAAACATTTTTGCTTTTAAATAACTTTGTACTCTTTGGGGCTTATTTATGCCATCTTAGAACTGTCACTGTCATTGAAGGCTGAAATAAGAGATATAATATTTTGATGTTACTTACAGTTTCTGGGATGTCTTTAATGAACCAGAATACATTGCAAAGATTTCAGGAAAACAAGACAGTCCTTCCTGTACACTCACCAGGGTTATTCAGCATATTCTGAACTTTGAAAATAAAGGGTCATCTGGTGGTTAAAGGAATGGTGCTCAGATGGTTTAACTGATTCTGAGACATGACCATAAATGTCATCGGTTAGACTTAGATCATTAAATGGTTCCTAAGGGATTTTAAATCTATGAACATAGAAGAAATTTATATACCAGAAATCTGTAATTGACCCAGTGTTCATTCATTTCTGATGGTCATATATAAAGGATACAATGCAGAACCACTGAAAAATGTATGAGTTTGTTTTATTCTAAAGGAAGTCCAGATATTAACAAATCTGTGCTTATATAATGTCAGAAATTTCTGCATATATATGCAGAAAAAGTAAAAGTTCCTTTTGTAACCTGTGAAAAGGAATTAAGTTATTTCCTAAAGCAGAATTCATTCATGCAATTGGTGCAACTTACACTCCAAGGCAAATTTGAGACTTCAGAAGCTGAAATATTTTGACTTGTTTCTTTAATATTTTTCCATCTTTGTTTCCATTTGCCTGGGCTCCATTTATTAAAGCTTTTGAAACAGTTTTCTTATGGAAACCTGATGGAAATTTCTGGAAAGCTATCAGTAGGTTCATTCCAGTAAATTGCAGATTTACTTATTTGTAGATCTGTAAGATGAAGGTCTTGACAAAAGCTAAGAATTGATTCATCCTGTGCTGTGCAAGGTACTGACACAGACGAACTCTGGATGCTGGAGGAATGCGAGCCATGCCCCATGCTCTAGCAGCTCCAGCCTACTACATGTCACCAGGATGAGTTAAGGATATTGTTTATTCAAGAATTCACTGCTTTAATTGCACTAAACATGTTACTCAACATGGATTTTAATTTAGGTTTTTGTTTGACTACTCAAGCTAGCAGCACAGTATATTTTTCAAAATAAAAGGTCTATGCAAAAGGTGAGTAGGAAATGTACAGATGCTACCTATCAGCTATTTGGTTATACCTAGCCAGTGTTTCTCTTCCATTTGCCTACTCTCCTATAGAGCTTTATCCACTGAAGCAGAAGAGAATAAGACCTATTAGGGCACTCGTAAATAAAATCAGCACTGCAGTGACTGGCCAAGTTGCTGGCAATCCTACAGAATTTTTTTTCCACAATATGTATGAAAATTTTTATGAAGGGAAAATATTTCAGGACATGAAGTCATTTTTTCTTAGGTCAGGAGTACAGGGTTTCCCACCCCCCATCTTTCCAGCTTTGCATTTAGCTTCAGTGGATCTGGGACAGGTCCCCAGCACACAAGTGCTGTATCCTGACGTAGAGCTGCTTCAGCTGCTTATCTGTACATTTGTCTCTGAATTGTGCTTGTCAGCTTGTCACTCTTGACTCTAATTACCTCCTTTATAGGGTATTCTATAATCATCTTCAGTCACAAAGCTCCTCTTTTGTTTTTCAAAACTTCCACAGACATCACTGGAGCTTAAAACACCCAGGATGCAATATTAAAAGTGCAACTTCATAGAAAAATCTCTTTACCATTCTCAGTAAAGTGGTACCTCTCCATGTTGACTCAATGAACGACTGTCAGACAATATTTCTGAACATGGACCTCACCTGTAGTCTCACCTATATGGATCTTTTATCTTTTTTGGTTTTTTTCTTCTCTCCTTATTCCCTCCCCCCCAGCAACAACAACGTCCTCTGAAGGGGATGGAAAGTGAGTCCAGATTCTTGGCATTTTTTCCTAGACAAGTTCCTCACATGGTATTACTTTAAAAAAAGAGATGTAAAGTAAATGTTTTATTAAAGTACTTTTGCATAAACTAGGAAAAGATAAAGTGGTTAGTTTTATGAAGGAGAATGACAATTCTAAATTAAATCCATTTGTTGCTTCTTAGCAAATACCACAAACTTCTTCAGTGCAAAAAAGTCTTGGATTTTCCCCACAGAGTATTTCAGTTTACATACTTTTTTCCCTTCTTTTTTTTGTCATCTCTTTTCTCCTTCAATAATTTTTGTATCCTTTCATAAAATTCCCATCCAGACACCCAAAACTTCTTACACTGCTAACTCATCAACTCGTACTTCACAAATAATGGTTTTCAACTCAATCGGTCATGCTGAATTACTGTAGGCCTACAACATTCATGACTGTGGCATCAAAATATATTTGCTCATTTGTTATATATTTCATGAAATAAATTAGACTGCTGCATAATGCAATGTAACTGTTTTATGCATCATTGTGTTCTTTATACAGATTGAACTTGTCTGAATACGGAGAGATTTGGTAAGTTAACGGCCTCAGCATCTGAAAGCCTGCAAACTCATTTTTATACACTGAAGTAATGTGAAATGCCAGGGAGCAGGAAAAGAGAAACTGGGGACAGTTCTAAGGGAAACAGCTCACTTTCTGTGAGCTTCCTGAATCATTAAATGCAGAGTGCAGGGTTTGATTTTTTTTTCCCCCTTCTTGTCTGCCTTCTGAAAATGGGGATATGAGGCTTCTTGAATCTGTGGAAACTTAAATTGCTGCAGATCTGCTTTAGTATTTGTGAGGTGACTGCTCTAACCACCACATGACAGTCTCAAAGGTTCATTTAACACTGCTATAGCAACCAGTAAATAATTAAACATAGTGCTCCATCTCAAACTCCAAAGCTAAAGAGACAGGGATAATGAGAGGCTCCTTGGGCAAAGGACACAGCTTACGTTACATCATTGTGTTATTTTATTTTCTAAGTGGATATTTCTTACTTTCTTTCATTTCAACTGTTCTCTTTTAACTAAAGCACAAAGACACACCTATGGCACATACATCCTAATGCCGATGAAATAAGAAAGGCTAAATTCTGCATGCAGAGAGATACTGAGCATTGACACCAGCTGGGGGAAGTTTAAGGGCAGACATGGCAAGGCTGGTTCAGCTGACAGGTGGAAAATGTTTTAGTTACGCTATCTAAATTGATTATGTGCAAAATTAGCCCTGTAGATGATCCACTGTAAACGTGATTCTTTGCTACTGTGAAAAGACGAGGGCTACATATATACCTAGAGTAACTCTTTGTATCTGAATTGGCTTCTGTTAAGCTGATGATCCCAACCACAATGATTTGTCTTGTCTACAGAATGAATGGCGGTGATTCAGAAGGAAAGTGCGTTTTGGTATGGACTTTGGCCCCATTCTTTGCGGACATGAAGTGCAAGTACATAATAGTTACTTTACTTCAAGAGGAAAGTTGGCAACTCATGAATACATAGCTTTCTCCTCAAGGCCATCCAGTGAAGTGCCATTGATAACATCATTAGAGCTTGCATCTGTCCTGAAAGAAGGGTACCTTCTCTGCATCTCCTCGGCAGGAGGAAGGTATGGAAAATAGCAACACCTAGAATGATGGTTTAGAAGGAAATTAAAAATCAAAGTACAGGACAATTATTAAACAGTTTTCCAGTGGTTTTTACCCTAGCTAGATTGCTAGTACAATAGTGTCAAGAAAGGTAGAGGTCAAGGGATCGAGTTCCTAAATACACAGGGTACAGTAGCAGCATCCCCTTAGAAAAGTCAGATACAATGAAGACTAGTGCTTTTTGACAGCAAGAGAAGTGAGCCACAAAGATCCAGCTGAGATGCTTTTTAAAGAGAAGGTAAAAAGATGTGATGGTTTTTAATGTGCATTTGTCTTCTACATCTAACAAGCTGAATTAGACTAGAGTAACAAGTTTAAAAAGAGATCTAAGTCTCATTTTTCCTCACAACTATCTGCTAAAAAAATATATAGTTTTCTCTGAAACTTTTGGCCTGCAGGCCCAAATTTTTCATCCAGCAAATCAGAAATAAAAGCAAAATGGGAGACAGGATAAAGCATTTAAAAATGACTTTATAAGGACAGGCTATTAAGGCTTACTGCAGGCTCACACGATTTTCTTAATAGATTATCTGTTTTCCTGCAATGTATAAAATTTGTCAAACATTTTCAATGGGATGATGTACTCTGACTATGCCAAGAATCTAGGAGTGTAAGGAAGAATTTTTTTTTTTTTCCCCCCACAGGGCAATTGGAAAGGGAAAGAAAGATGATCTCCGCATTCAGAGGCACATGCCATTTGTTACAATGAACAGAACATCCTACCTGTGTGCCCTGGGTTTGAGATGCTGAAGGAGGTGCAATGCTGCTGCTGAAGGAACAAAAGCAGCTATCCTAGTTTATGGACGACAACCAGTAGCATATCCACCACATTAGAATATTGCATCTCTGGAAAAACATGTTATAGTGGCTGCTGACTTCTGTTTTCCTTTAATTTACTTCACCAAAAGCTGACAGATTGATTGCTTGGCATTGCTTATTAACTTTTACAATTCCGGCAGCTGTCATGGACAATCATGTAATTCAGAAACCTTGAATACTTCAGGGTTCTTTTTGTCTTTAAGGGAAGAAAAAAAAATATATAACTTGCCCCGTAAGCTAATGGCATGTTGACAGTGTGACATCTCACCGCTGAGTGCAGAGTATAATGGATGGGACTGGCATTCCTAAACAACGGGATCACTGTCAGAGTGTTGATGTGTCTGAAAAAAAAGAAGTCCATCTGAACACACATAAATGGAAGCCATTTTCAGAATTACCTGTCCATCCTGATAATTTATAAGTAAGGCTATCTACTGATGGCAAGAATTGTGTGTCTCCTCTGTTTACAAATGCTATGGTAACCTGAGCCTTGGGGTTTAAGTAAACCTGATTCAGTAGACTTGAACTTCGGAAGCAAGACATTAGACATCTGTTTCTGCAACTCAGAAGGTCTTTAGTATGTTTAAATGCTGTTGGTTTTTTTGCTTTTTCAGACATCGCAAGAATCCTAATGAGTCGATGGGATGCAGGGGAACATCACTGGAATGCAGAGATTCACACAGGAAGCTTCCTGCACAACTAGCAACTGCTGGGTATTAACAGCCAAGCTGGAAAGGAGGGTATTTCCTCCCAGATTTCATGCCTTGCTCTCACCTTGGTTTTCTTTTTCTTCTAATTATTACATAAATTGATTTTTTTGTTGCTTGCTTTCCTTTTAGGTGACTCACAGGTGGTTTGACTACTCTGCTGATAGAATAGACTGACATGCTGCATGCAATGAAATAAGCAACATGTCAGAAAAAAAACAGACTAAACATGGATGAAAAACCTGAGGGAAAACTTGTCTACTGTGAAGTATTCCCACCAGATATCATTAAACTGTACAATACAAATCTCTTTTATGAGCCTTGCGATGTGAAATATGCTTAAAAAGAAGAGCTAACATTTTCTTAGATTAAGATCTTATCTAAATCTTGAAGACTGTGCTCAAGGTATGGGGCTGTCTAGTCATTCAAGTGCCTGGAAAGAAAGTCTTGATCACAGTGGGGAGTTGTGAAACAAAATGAAAGAAGGAATGAAACATTTAAGATGATCTTTACTAAAAAATGGAATTAATTCTTCATTTCATTATTAATTCACTAATGAGCATAATTAATATATTGGCCATTAACACTGCTATTTGCATTTCCATTAGGTGCTCTGGATAAAAGCAGAATGTGACTTTCCTATTTGCTAATATAACACATTTCAAATGCTGTAACCAGACAGTGAACTGCTCTTCATCAGTGCTATCCAAATTTATGCCACTGGATTATTTGGTCTCTCTAAACTGCTTGCTGAGGCTAGTAATAACTTAAAAGACAGCATGAATTACTTTGAACAGGTCAGATATAGGACAGCAGCAAAAAAGAGCACTTACATTCTAAATACATCCTTTTCTTTATAGGATACCTGAGGCTGTTTCCGTTTTGATTTGCTCTCTTTCCACTGCCCCACTGCTTAGAAGACTAGTACCCTGCATCAAAATACCTCATAAACTCTATTTTCACTATTCAAGAGGTGGACAGATTTGTGGGAGACGTGTGCACATAGGTAAATTTCATACTTAGAAAAGAGAAACACAAACTGCAAATAATGCTGAGAAGTTTGAGAGCCTGCATTTGTTTGGCAACATCTTTTCTCGACACTGCTTTTCCATTTTGTAGTATCAGCATTGTTATGGGATGCCATGTGTTGTCCCAGTGTTAGAAGGATTTCTGTACATGCAGTAGGAGGTGGAAGGAGAGAAATTTCAACTAGACCAAATTTCAGTTTGAAGCTCAAGCATTAACTAGTGCTCCTTCCTTACCCAGCTAGTAATAAAGCATTCTCGAGCCTGTACTGTAGACACTATTGTTGTCTTGATATTGGAGTATGCTAATACTACACCTCTACAGTCTTGTCTAAATGAGCTCACTGAAATGCATAAATAATATTGTCAACGATATGTAAGGAAAAAATTAAATTCAGTCTCTCTAATCAATGCTTGGCAAGTCCAATGAGTCAAACAAACAATGAAAAAGGCTGATCTATGTCACTGCAATCAGGGACAGACTGCATCTGAATCAGAAAGTACAATTTTTACATGGTTACTTTCGAAGGGACAATCTTCACAGATAATCTTGCCTCATGTCTGCAGAGGAAATCAGTGAAGAAATCCAGAGAGTCCAGAATTCCATCATCAGAAAGTTTTACAACATCATTTCCTTGAATTACATTTAAAACCCCTGTCTTTTCCAAGAAACTGTTAAGATCTTTTGAAGGAGGAAATCTAGCTCATTATTTTTAGTTCTGTTAACCATTGCGAAAGAGAGGAAAGGTATTTTTTGCCACAGCCTAGATATTCAAAAATGAGTGCTGATATTTCAGAAAACCTTAGGGTGTGGCACACAGTTTCATAGAACAAGGGCACCAGGCCACAGTAAGATGAAAAATGTGGGGAAAAAAATGAAAATATGTTTAATTTATAAATAGAACGGTGAAATTTTCTTTAAAACTTTGTTGCTGGTGAAAGCTATTCTATAATTGCAGCATAGATCTTTTTACTATGTTGCATCACACACCAAAAGGCAGAGTTAGAGGCCAGATGATAGTTGCCAGGTGAGCTTAATCTGTCTTTCACTGACTGGCTCAACTCTGTTTCTTTACAACATGAAGGCATTTGAAAAATCTGCCTGTAAACATTTGACATAATATCTCAAATGACAGACTAAAATTGCTTGTGCTTGTTTTCCAGCTTCTGTTTGAATGCACAAATCTTTAAGAAATAAGAGTAGACTGCTTTCCCCAAGGATTTTCTTCAAGTGTTGCTGTTCTGCTATGGCAGATTGCAAAAAAATGGAAGTTAAACTGGATTCCTCCCAGGACCAAGACCATTAATGAGACAGGGAAGCATTCGCCTTTAAGTCACTTCTTGAAATACCACACAAGATCAGAGCTCAGGTTTTTCTACAAACTGATGCTCATTCCCTAACCTTTGTGAAATGAGGTGCTGGCTCAGCCCAGCAAGGTGCTTTGACATGCATCACCTAACTTTTGATACAGAGTCTGACTCCCATTGTTCACTTGCCTGCTTTTAGGGGTGCCTTTATCCCCCTTCTAGACTAGAGCTCTGCTGCGCACTGCAGTCACAGGTGACAAGCTCTGTGTAGTCTTTTGAAAGAAATAACGTGTGAAACGTTCATCCAAACCCGAGGCAAATGTAAGTTAGCCCTGAAAGAAATGCAAGGATAGCACACAGCTACAGCTCCAACGCACGATCGTAAATACATCTGATGCCAGTACTGCCCTCATACAGGGCTTTGCCCTTTTGACCCATCCTTTCCTTCACAGTAAATCCATACCTGGATTAGACTAATTGTAGCTCTCTGGAGACTAAGCCTGAGATATTGATGGAATATGTTGTCAGTTCTGCAGATGAACATCAGTTTGGAGATTCTGGACTTCTGCTAGCATACTTTCTCAAGTATTGAATCAAAAGTGTAGTCTAGAAGAATATTTTCATAGGCAGAACTACCAGTCCAGTGTTCCCTGTTATGAAGGCTGTTTTCAGCTGCTTACAAAGTACCAGCTGATATACAATCCTTTTTAAGTAGTGGCGGATCATAGAAAGGACTACAAAAACATGTTTTGCCCATACATGGACAAAGAGGAGGAAAACATGCTTTGCACATATTCCCCACATGAAACAAATGGAAATGTAAAAGGTATAAGAGCATAAGTGGAAAAGGGAGTAGGAAAAATCATGGAGGAAATGAGAATAAATAAGAAGACAATGTAGCAATGGTATAATGAGAAAGGAGAGATAAAGACAAAATGAGGAGCCAGAGGGAGTTGAAATATGAGAAGTTAGCAAGCAAGAGCTAACAAGATGGACAAGAGAAAAAAAGCAGCAACCAGGTGGAAGACAGGACCCCACCAGAAACACAGAAGTGTGTAAAAATTGGATTATTTTAACTTAGAGATACAAACTGAGTTCCAGGCTTTTCTCTTCCCCTGTTCAGCAAGTAGGCATGGAGCCTAACATACAGGCTAACTGTGCATTTCTCCAGTGATGATGATGAGTCCACAAGATCCACTCTGATTATCTTGTGTATTACTGACTTTGTATCGTTAAACTGATAATCATAGCTGTCGAGGTCAATAGAATTTACAGAATTTGGAGCATTTCTTATGTGAGATGAAATTGTAGATAAGTTTAGGAAATCATATTAAAGTACAAGCTGGAAAAGAATGTTAATGCTGCTAAGTCAAGCATTCAGAGGATACCATATATATTCAGCCTGTAAATTATGAAATAGTATTTATTTATATGATCACATAGTGTTTTTCTCTTCCACTTTATCCGCATCTCCTCTAGAAGCCAAGTGTGCTTTTTTCAGCATAATGATAGAATATACAAACAAAACAATGCTCTCCTGTGTCACATGAACAGCCTGTCATGCTGAGCGTTGTACGCGCTACAGTGCTAGTAAGATAAGCAGTGTAAGGAAAGCATGTGAGCCTGGTCACCCTCTGCTCCCTTTCGCTTCATCCTCCCCCAGTTTGTTGGTGCATTAGGGATATTTGTGGGCACATCCCTGCCTTTTCTATTCAATATTCATGTACGGACTTGCTGTCCACAGAGTGGACTAGACATCTGGAAGTCATCTGTCTCTGTCTGAGGACAGGATTAGCTATCCTTGACAGATACATATCCAATGTATTCAAAAAAATCCCCAGTGAGGAGCTCTCCTGTGCCTTTTCTAATATGATCTACCTGGTCTACTTACCTTCAGAAATCTTTCCCTGATATTTAACCTAATCCTCCTTTCTTGTATTTTAAGCCATTATTTCTCAACCTTCACACCATCAACACAGCAGTAAACTTTTCTACCTTTCCCAGCAGTCCCATGGAAGTAATTTGCAGCAAGTTAAATACACTGTCATAACATAATAGTTGAAGTGAGCATCAGCAATAAAAAACTACTGTGCTTTAAGCTGCCTGCACCATGAGTACTCTGGCTATACCTACATGAATACACCAGGGACCATTCTCTGGCACTGGGGCCAACTGGGATGGAATGGCCTGTGTGCGCTAAACACTCACTCTCCAAATTAGGATGGCCATCAACTAAAACCGTACTGTCTACTACTGTAATATCTGATCAGCATAGGTTGTCATCTTCCTTGCCCTGGTATGGTTTAATTTATTAGTATGTAATCTGACCTATGCAAATCAAAATAAGATAAGGAGGCAAGCATTGATACAGCCAGCTGAAGTATTGCAATTCTTTATTTTTTGTTTACTTTATTAATTACAGAAAGGTACTTGTTCACATACTGGGCCTGTAAGTACTTCATGGAATAAAATAGCATTACTGCATATGCACAAATATAAATCTTGATTTGTAAGCTTTCTTTTCTACCCCTCCATTACTCATAACAAAGCTCTTATCTGTGCTTGCAGTCTCCCTTTATTTTTTAACTCCTTGTTTTCTATCACTTTCCAGTTCCAACCTCATAATTTTTATTTATTTTGCAGCATTTCTAAGAATTGATCTTTTATCTGACCTTTCTGCTGAATCCATGCCACACGCCTTTGCCTATATAACTTTCACAATGGACTTCTGACCCTTTGATGTCTTCTGACCATGCTGATGAAATGCAGCAGCATATATGATCTCTCCCCACCCAGCAATGTCACCTCACTCTTTGCACCTGTCATTAGCCTCAATGCCTTGTTTATCCACGCTGAATACTGTTTTCAACCTGTGCATAGTTTTCTTGCTGAACACAGATCCAGTTTCTCCCAGCACGCTCTTTCAGTGTGCCCAGTTCCAGTGACACAACAGTCTTTTTATATAGCTCTTTTCTGTTTGTTTTGTTAAGTATTTCCTCCTCCATGCTCGCAGCAAAGCCCCTTTCCCATTATATCAGTTGGTAGTCCTTTATTTCTTTACTACCCTTTTCCATTCACTTGCTCTACCAAAAGCAATTTCCTTTCCCAATCATCAGATAATATTTATGCATTCAAATCTGTGAACAATAATATAAATATCCCATTTCAGAAGCAGAGAGGTCAAGTAGCTAAAATTAAGCTGTTTCGCTTGATGGGAACTGCTTTCTTTACTGTCTTGTCCTTCAAATGCCATTTCAGCCCTAGTTTAGCTTTTCTCACTGAGCAAAGAGTTTGTCTATCAACTGATAATATGAAAGATTAAAACTTTTCATATCCAGCCTAGATAGTACCTTACAAGCAGTCCCTTGGCTAGGAAGAAAACATCAATAGAAATACAGTTTATCTTCCACTCGTCACCCAGAGGTATTCTCAAGCACTTCGGAAGCAGATCTGCAGTTCACATGCGTGCAGAGCACCAGCAAACAGCCTCACCACTGGGCAGTGCAAGCGTGCCCAGTTAAAGTGTGTGTCTGTACAGGGAGGGATTTGGCAGGCACAGACACTTGTGCAGCTCTGCAGAGCTAGGTACATGTCTCTTCTCTAGTTTAAATCTAAACCTTAAACTCTGGCAGAAAATTTTAATCAGAGTAGAAGTCAAAGGAATTTTTTATTTCCCCCCAGCCTCCCCAGTACCTGAACTATTGTAGTGTTTATAAGCAAAGGTCCCTGAATGGTCTTATTTTATGGACTCTCCTAACCCGTGTTCCCCTCCCCAACACCCTCTGTGCTCAAACCCACTGAGCTCAGGAGCCCAGCTGACACTTAGCACTCTATTTCCTTATCAGACCCGAGGTAGCATCGGCATTTCTTCTCATCACTAACTTACACAGATTTAAGCAAACTGGATCATATTCTGCTTTCATGTTTCCTCCCTAATGCAAGAGTTATTTCATTCACACTCTTGTGTCCACTTTAGAAGATTTCACAGGCCAAAATACTTTTACACATCAAAGCAAAACTCTCCAGGCTGCTCGTAAATAACTCCACAAGCATAAGCAGACAACCATATTATGCCACTATAGGAACGGTTTTTTCTGTACAAAATCTTCAGAAGATGAACATACTTTCAGATTTATTTTATCTTTTGTTTCTTGCAGAAGATGATCTAGGAGCAAAGACAGATTATGATGCGGAAAATGCAGGAAAAGCTTCTCTTGGCTGATTAGGTTACTAAGGCACTATTAGGTATGAGGAGGAGATTGATCCAGAGGAATCAATTGTGCTAGAAAAGGTTATATATGTTTTCAGAAAGAAAAGAGGAGGAGGAGGAGGGGAAATCACAACACAGGCAAAAATAGCTTTCGATAAGCTGCCCTCGGTTGCCATGGTTCCTTACTTGTCCTGTCAATAATAATTATGAATAATAATACCTATATGAGAGTCAGACATAATCACACTGCTTATTGCTACCCTCACAAACATACAGAAATTGTTTCTCCCACACCATATTGAACCTTTCTTTCTCCCTGAATAGAGCATGATGCCACACTGTGGGACCACTTCAAACAGGTCTTGAAGTTCCCAAACACTCTGGGACCTCAGAGTACGATGCTACGGGCTCCCTTTTCCCCTGTACTCAATGATGTTCTTGCTCTTTCCCCCTTGAGAGGCCACATAGTGTCCCCCACCTACTACGTGTCCCCACACAGGACTGCATCCCCAGTCCTCTCACAAGGACTCTCCAGAGACATTCTTTGCAAGGGTGCAGGTCTGGGGTCCCTCGTGCCTTCCTGATGCAGCAAAGGGATAGAAAGAACAAGGAATGAAAATGGTTGAAAATTGTGCCTGTAAGGTATGTCAGGATGAAATTTTCTATGGCAGAAGCAAGGGCCATGGACACAGCAAGTGTTCTTTTTCTGGGACAAGCACCTGAGGTTTTCACATTCGGTCAGACATTGATCTCTACCTGCATTGCAGTGAATCCACATCAAGTCACACACTGGCACTCCTGAGAACAGATACTTAACTGGTAGATTTTAATTGTTTCAGAAATTAATAGACACACCAAAACCACTTGCTTGGTTGTGGGAAACTGTGTTTAAGAGTAATCTAGGGTTCAACTCCTTTCCTTCACACCCCCGCCCCCCTTCAATTTCTCTCAGCTTTCTACACATAGGTTTAGCAGGTGTGACCTCAGAGGCAAGTGTCACTGTTCAGCAGTATCTTGCCTTTGGCATAAGGTCACATTTTCCACTGAGTTCTGAGCTACAAAAGGATCCAGAAGTCGCTGCATTGCAAGCAAGTGGTAGTATCTTGAAGCTTTGAGAAGCAGAGCAGGCAGGTATGTACCTGCCAAAGGTACTGCTTTTTGAATGTCAAATCATCCATTCTTTTTTCACTTGCATTGTATTAAGAAAATAGATATGCACCCATGGACTATGTTTAACTCCTAAAAATATTTAATTTTTAATTATATTTTACATTCAAATAATTAAACATTAAGTTAAAAGTTAATTATGTAGCCATTGTAACATATTAATGGCAAATGAAGAAATACTATAGTCATGCATATTATTTGCATTTTATTCAACAGTCCTCTTATCCAAATCTCATATTGAATCTCCTGGTTTCATAAAAGTTTTTTCAATGATGAAAGTTGTTCTAATAAGAGGTACTGTCTTGATCTGCACGTTTCCTCCATGACATCCTTAGACACTAGCACAGCTGTGGCATTATTGCTACAGACCCTTTCTTCCCCTGTACCAGGGGACCAAAGAATTCCAGACTGTTCTGCAAAGATCTCAAAAAGATTTGTAAGGCAAGATGCCAAGGGAGTACATGGAGACTTGACTACCATGCCCAAACTAGTAAGTGTTTTCTATCGTAATTTTGGATGAGTTTGGGATTTTCCAGAGTAACTTGTGATATTTGGTTGTCTGTTTTCCAATTTCCCTTTTTTGGAAACCTTTAATGATTTTATCCTCTGAAAGCAGTGTGCTTTAAGATAGCTAAAGTTTAGGGAGTTGCAAAATTAAAATGTGCCCCTTTCCAGTTATCTTCTGAAAAAGTAGGCTCTTCACATTTTACACCATATAGAACAAGGAATAATTTTAGTAGACTAGGAAAGCAAAGAGTGAGACAATATCCAAACATTATGGATGCAGCAACTCAAAGCCTTTGATCCTGAACAGATTTTAGACATTGTCACTTGCAGGTTTATGAGAGGAGATGGGAGCAGGAGAGATTAGAAGCAGCAAAATATTGGGATAGAACAAACATGATGTGTTCTGCTTATGTTTTAACAACATAACCACTCTTATGCTGATTTATATACTTCCTTAATTTGCAAGATGTGTTGAAAGTGGCAGCCAGCCACCAAAAAGAAATTGTTTTCAGACAGCACAGGAACATCTACCTCTATAGGAACCTGGATCTATAGCCAGTTCCATTTTTTGCTAATCATTATATTCTCCATGATAGTTTCATTATGATTACTCTAATTACAATACTAATAATTAATAGTTGACTTTATAGCTTGCTTGCAAAGTACTCAGGGGAGTGCAATGTAACATAATAAACACAAACACAACATAGAAGCATATTCTTTGAAATTCATAATCAGAGGGAAATGATGCATAATTTAGTATTTGAAGTTTATTATTAGAAGGATGAGATCACCAACTTGTTTCCAGATCATAGAGCCCTTACTTCAGGAACATAAATGCTAGATATGCACTCAACTAGATGTGAATTTTTTAAGCAACACTGAAGATGATCTTTCCCCACAGCTGATAGGAGAACATCATCCTGTGCACTCGGAGGCAAAAAGAGCTGTTCCTCTTTGTTTTTCCAGATGAAGAACTTGACTTTACCTACCTGTTTTCTAATTGTCAGCAAATGCTGAAAAATAACTTTCTTTCCAATGAGTCTGTTCTAAAAACTCAGCTTCTAAGATATTCTATATAACCTGCTTTTGCAGCACAAGGGTTACTTCCTGTTGAGAAGCTTTTTTATGTTTCATGTATTTTTCTGATTCTAGTAAGTTTTCTTTTCACATATCTGAAAAAAATCACGTCAGGACCACTTGAAAAAGAGAGGGCAACAAAAGCGGGCACCAGATAACCTGTCAATGCCTATATTTCTGCCCTTTGACTTTATCTATTCCAATATAGCATTTTACTGTTCGTATGACACAGGTAGGTTCTTTTACACTGGGAAACAGGATTCTTCACTCTGTCATCTTAAATTGTTACTGTACAGATATGGTTTGTTAAGATATTTAAGGCCTTATTCTACCTAATATTTTATGCTCCACTTACAGCAAAAGAGCTTACTGGAGAACAAGTGGTTGCACAGTACACATCATATATCAAATTGCGTCTACAACTCTGCTTTATCAGATTTTTTTAAAAGCCATAGTCATCTATACTGTAGGCTTCTTGTTGGTTGTTTGTTTCTGACCTTGCACTGGCAGAAGTCTTACAAATAAAAATCTGTCCAATATGTTGTTATTGCCATGTTATTGCTAATATATCACCACTCCACACATCTGATGCCATTGTGTGTGCTCTTTTTGCATTGCAATTGATTGTCAGATGGAAAACTATACAGCCATTAAATGTTTTTCTTGGCAATCAATCTTCAGCAAATAAAAGACTGTGGTATTTCTGCTATAACTGAATTTATAGGAACCCTCAGCTACCACAAGTAGTTGTGACAGCACTGCACAATATACCAGCAATGCTCATTGGTAAACTGGGTAGCCTGATGATGATGTTATTTTTCTCCTGCAGCAGACATTTCAGGTTATGCACTATGAGGAAGAAGTACTTTGAAGGGAGGAGGACAGCACAAGATTACAGCCAGGAAGATTACAGAATGCAAATAGATGTTATTGTAATAATTTTTAATTATAAGTCACATTTCTGTGGTATTCTAGGAAGCCTGCACTGTTTGCTACAAACAACCCTTTCTATTAGCAGGTGTTGATCCTACTGACTCGCCACAGATAGCAATTTTTCCCATACTGCTTGTATGCAACAAATTCAGATCCTAAATAATTTCTTTCTACTAAATCTAGTATTGCAGAAAAATGCTGGGAAAAAAGTGTGTGGGAACTTATTTTCTTTATTTATATAAACTTCAAACTGTGTATACAGGCATCAGACCAAGACAGTAAAACAGCAGCTCACAGATAGCAGAATGAGACACAGGAAAAAATGTAGGGCTCTTCTGCAAGTGATTTGCATGTGTCCCTCATGTAATACTTCAACTTTGTATAAAATATTTAAATACTAAATAGTTAAACTGCACAAAATTTAAATCAGAGACAGACTTCAGAAAAAGTGTGAATAATTTTCCAGTCATGGAGTCAAGATTATGACACTCATACAGCAAAGGGGGCATATTTATTTGTGTCCCTTTGGTAGTGAATGTTTTTCTACTTCTAGAAACTAAAACAGCATTAACAGCAAATGTTGTGCATGCTCTTCCTCAGGACTTTCAGCGTACAGCACGCAGAAAGCAAGCTACCATCTTCTGGCAAATGTATAAATACAGCAAGAAACAAGTGAGAAGAAAATTAAATACAAGAGATATTTTTTGGACATTCAGAAGAAATCCTAAATTCACATTTATGTACGGCCGTAGGCATATGGCTTCAAAACAATCAGCCAATCTGAGCTTTGATCAGGAGAGTCACCCGTTGCAAAACAGCTTCATTTTTGTAGCATGCAGGTTAAACAGGAGCAGAACACTTTTTCAGTAAAATGCTGGTGAATGAGCACCACTATGAAATGCAGCTGGTTGTACTGCATCTCAGCAACAATGAGAGGCATTTACATAAGCAATAAATCCCAAACAACAGAATAATAAAACACACTTATTGCAGAAGACTGGCTTTCTGTCACACCTCACAACATGGGACTTTAGATTCTTGAGGGATCACGCTGCATAGGGAAGCATAAGAAATATGCAGCAGGAATAGTGTGGAAATCTTACTAGATACCACTCTGGTGTCTTATGTCCTGACAGAAGAGGATTAATATCCTTTTCTAAAATGCTATCATCATACCCTTGATACCTATATACATGTACTGATTGCTTCAACAGAGGCTTTGGCCTTAATTTCCTGTGGTAATGGTTCCCCACTCTAGTTGCATACTGCATGGAGATGTGTTTGCTTTTATCATGCTGGAATGTCCTGCTTTTCATCTAACAGTCTTTCACCTTTTTTGTGCATAGCGAGAGCAGAAGAAATGAAGCTCCTACTTTCCTTTCACCACGTCATTTGTCATTTTATATGTATTTTTTCAGGCTTGTTATTGGGGTTTTTTCAAAGTAATCAATTCTAATCTAAAACTCCTCTCTGGCTGTTTTCATTGACTCATTTTTCATTTTCTTTGACATCCACAAACCTACTCCAATTCTGCTATATTATTTTCCAGGTGGAAAAGCAGCAGAGAATACATGCATAAAGACTGCACCACTGATTTATCTAACATGACTGAGTTTATCTAATATGCTCCTTTTTCTTGTACTTAAAGATTTCTCTCTTATATGGCCATTGGAAGAGATACATAGTATTAATGCTTATATAAAGCCCAAGGTCTACAGCTAAACCCCAACACTCAAACACACAGGAAGAGGGAGCTTTTTGCCCAAAAGCTAGGAAGGGGAAAACAAGGCAAAGAACAATCAGTTGGTTTACTAATATTGCCAGGCTAGGTTACAGTACACTATCCATTAGATTTCAATAATGCTTACATATGTTCCATATACCTACATGATTGCTAACATAGCTGCATATTTTGGGGATACAGTAGGTGGAACTAGCAAGCACAACCCTTAGGGTGTTCCTAATGACAACAGATTGAGATTAAACAATGTATTATACCAGACACATAAAAATATATTTATATTGTGTTATACAGTTAAAGCTGTGCCATATTTAATGTCTTATTGTGTAACATCATTAGATATTGATTTTATAGGTACAGTAGCTGCAAGCTTTATTAGCAAGTAGATTGATGAAAATAATTGTTTAAGACTGACTTTGGGCTGTTAGTGCTCAAGATCGTAACAAAATAGGTACATAAAAGTGATCTTGATGAATTCTGTGAGATGTGAAGACATCACAATGAAAAAAAGATTGTCTTTGAATCTGGGGCATTTGATCACCTTACATTCATCATGTTTTCTATGGGAAAAAAGTTAATGTGAAAAAAAAGGAATGCAGAAAACCCAAGAGTGACTGGAAGCAGGGAAACCACTTGATAAGGTAAAAAATCATATCCAATGACATATGCCCAAATTGTAAAGAGGATAAATTAGTAGAAGTAGACAGGAAAGTAAAGTCTGATTATATATTGCAATTTCTAAATTAAGTTATGTAGGATAAATGCAAAGGAAAAGACAAGGCCATCAGGAAGCTTGGATTCCTAGAGCTCCACTGTAAATCCTTGCTATGTTGCAGTTACACAAGCATCAGTGCAGTTCTCTCCTACATTTAGTCAAAATCCTCTCTAAAGGCCAAATTCAGACACAGGTAAATGGCTCTGCCCAAAGCATGTGCACATGTGTCATTATGCTAGCAGTGTGGAGATATTTGGAGGCAGAAACAGAAAGTTAGACAGACTTCTAACAAAGCTGTCCTTCATGTCTTTGAATATCTCTCTCCCAAGATTTTTTCTTAGAGCCAAATAAGTGGCGAGGCTCAGCGTATGAAGCTTATTATATTGTAGTGTTATGAACAGTATTTCAAAGCTTTGCTTCTACTAGTTCAATTTTATAACAGTTAAGATCTTTCTGGGACTTTGATATTAATACCGGTATTCTTGTGTGCTCAAAACAGTATGCAACATGTAAGATACTTCTATCAATTCATCCGTTAAGCTATCATGATTTCAGGTAGTGATGTGGTGGTATAGAAACATTTCCTCAAGGGATGATGAAAAGTTATAGTCTTCTAGAAAGTTACCTAACATATTAACTAACTCAAATAGTGTTCACAACCCAAAACAATTGCTATGAAGAGGTGGCTACTGGTTAAGCCAGGGCTGCCAAAGGGCAGCTGAAAATTTAGTTCCATTGCCTGACAAAACAGAATAATAATAATGCTACCCTAATCCTGATATTCTCATATATAATTTGTAAGGTGATGTGTGACTTTTTAGCCTCAGAAATAGTACTTTAACCATCCTCTCCACATGACAGTTTAACAAATACGTAAAAATCAGCAGATATATTCACTGTACCTATTTCACAAACACTATGTATTTCATGCCCTACATAGAAATTAACAGGTTTCTGTACATTATCAACATAAGCCATCTTTGAATATTGACCTCTTCATCCATCCTCTCCATCCAGACTTACAACAACTCACATACAGTTTTCCGTTTCCCAGTGAAGTGGCAGGGGTCTTGGCTACAGGGGGTGAAGCAGCACCTCTCACCCAGGGAGCCCATGAGTCCATGGGAAGACAAGAGCTGTCACGTGCTGCAGTAGGAGCACGCACAGCTGTGGCATTTGGTGGGTCTAGTCTGTTGGTGCAGTGAGCCCTGTGAAAGTCCTCGCCTATGTGTGTTTCACATCTCACAGGTATGGTACCACTAAGTGGATTATGTCTAGCATCAAGTTTGGAAACACCAGGAAGTCAGTGCACAGACAAAAGCATCCACTGATGGAGAGTTACATGCCATATTTAACATCCACTCTTGGAAAACCAAGCAATTAATGGCTGTGGTGGAAATTCTGCATAGGCATGACTTGCAAACTAGATCTTTGTTCTCATTTCCTTTTATAAATGACAACAAAATAGAGTAATCTCAGAATCCTAAAATAATTCAGGTGGGACAGGCCCCAGGAGGTCAGTGGCACAGCCTCCTGCTCAGGGCAGGCCCAGATCTCATTGGGGCTCACACTCCAAGGAGCCCACAACCTTGCTGGGCAGCCCCCCCCCAGGGGATGCTCCTCCTGAGATCCAGCCTGAACCTCTCAGAGCTAGGGTCTGTGGTCAGCCTCCTCAGTGGTCAACCAAGCAACCCCCTACCAGGTGGGGAAAGGCAGCTGTTGGGGCCCTGCAACCACTCCCTCCCTGGGCTGAGCAAGCCCTTCTCCACCAGCACCTCCTCACAGGGCTGCTGCTCCTGCCCTGACCATCCTGGGGGCTCCCCTAGACTCACTTTGTTCGTGTGCACCTCTCCTCTACTGGGGCCCCAAACTGGATGCAGCAATCTAGATGCTCTCCAACATGAAATGGTGCCCAGCATGCAGGTTATATCAAGATGGTATTGGTTCACAGTTCAGTGAACAAAAGAATATACCAAAAATCTTCGGCTGTGCTATTTTTCCCATGACACTATCACATATACTCATTTGTCATATAGTTCACTAAAGGTTCAAAATGGAAGAAAAACTCAACAATAAAAAACATAACAAGAAAACCAATAAGAAATGACATTAATCCACTCTGAAGCTCAAAGAATTTTTCCTAGACATTTTTAAGCTTCCTGCAGGAGCATGCAACTGTCATGAACAGATTCTTTCTTGCGCACAGCAAAGGCTGCTGGTTATGGCTCCCAGCCCTACTTTTGATGCTGCACTACCCATCTGACTGGTTTAATTTACACTCACTGAGTATGACTGGGAATATATACCTACTAGGGAACATCAGAACACAATACACTGCAACTATTTCTCTCTGCCTCAACTGCAGCTCAAAACAGGTCTTCGAGCAAAGAGAGGCAAAGATCTGACTTAATTCTACTGCTTCCTGGGACTTATGCTAGGTATTAGAAGAAAACTTAATTTTGTCGTCCTTTGGTACTGACAGTCCTTTTAATCGCTTTTATGATATTTGCAGGCACTGTGGACCAGACTTGCAAGTACTTAAGAGATTAACTTCCACTGATTTAGGCATTTAATATGTTTGAGAATCTGGTCTCAACACCGTGTTTGATTGGTATCTCAACAAAATGTATCCAAGATGGTGAAAGCACAAAATAGCAGGCAGAGCTGGCAAGTGTATGCAAAGCCAGACAGAAGGATTGCATAAAGCCTGTAGCATGTCTCATTCAAGCTAAAGCAGACAACTCCTATATCGCTTATTTCAGAAGACTTCACACTTGAATTTTGATTTATATTATCTTATATTTCAATGTAAAGAGAACATAGGGAAATGATCAAACTTATGAAATAGTATTATCTATATCAGAAGCTTTCCATTTCCTTAATCTGTATATTTCTAGGTTATTACAATGATGATGTACAAGTACTTTTAAAAAATTCAGATCTGTAGATTATACAGAATACGTGAGCTTTCCTTTTCTGAACCTCCACATAAGTAGGGTAAGACATGCGAAAGGCCTATAGACCTCTATTCCAGGAGAACAGCACTGCAAGAGACTACTCTGTACCAAGAACTAGGTCAAGATGCAAACTGAGATGCCATATTCATTCATTATCTGTAATTACTTTCAGCGACTTGCTAAGCATTGTAATGTGTTTAGTACAAGGCTTGGTTGGGGTTTTTTTTGAACAAAAGATCATGACAATGGCAAATGCCATGAACATATCCATTAGAAACTAATATTCCATTACTTCCTCACTGTGCTCCATTTCATTTGTTTTGTCAGTGAAGGTTTTCACAGCAAGTATCTACTCTCTCATTTCGAGTTATGGGTTTTTTTGCAAAAATGCAAAAAATTACAGATATCTGACAGACTTGTGGAAGAAACACTTTTAACAAACTTAAAGCCTTAACAAGGCTATGCCTACATTAGCAAATCATCCAGCATAATAGGAATGGATCAGCAGAGAGAAGCTATTGGTGCTGAGAACCCTACATCTTCACTATACCCAGTCTTCCAGATTTTACTTCAGACTAGGTTTAGTCTGGTCACCAGGACTGAACATCCCCTCTCCATGCATGTGACCAAGCAGTCCAAAGTAGCACTCACTGGTTGAAACCTTTATATCTGCAAGAGGACTAGAAGTGCATCGGGATGCACACCTGGAGCAGAATTTGTTTAGTTTCCTCTGAAGAGACTAATTCCCTGACACCAGAAGAGCCCTGCAGAACAAAGCAACCTGTAGGAAGTGGGGACAGCTAGGGAACTTCCTTTAAAGCTGCACTGCCACTTTAAAGAAAAATGTGGATTCAATCAGATATTCTTCTGCCTAGCATGACAAATACTTGAAAATGTTCCAGATTTAAGCATTGAGTAATCACATTGTTTGCAGTTGTACACTACTCTTGGTGACAAGGCTAACTAATGCATGCTCAAGGCCCTGCAGGATCATGCTGTACTATGTTCCTACCTTTAGCAGGATCATACAAGGTGTTTATTCACTCTACCATAGGATGTTTTCATTGACAGCATTGGATTTTTGATCTAGGCATGTCAAAGTCATGTTTACTGTACAGCATCAATATCTGAAATATGATTAAAGAAGCATTTAGGTAAAGATCAGATTCACAATTAAAGAATACAGAATACCAAGAAATCTATGTTAATTTGGAATAGTCCTCAAGCTTTTAAGCCTAAAAGTAGAGGTAACTAATCCAGAGAACCAGCAGAACAAAGACACAATACTACTCAGAACTATTTTCCATTTATATGAGCAATACACACAGCTGCTTCTGTAGCTTCCACTATAAAAACAAAACACTGCCATATTTTAAAGTAATGGTCCAAGATAATATAAGATGATACAAGCACAGAATAGCTTTCTACAGTGTTTCAAGCTATTTCTGTAATATTTTCCTAAGCGATTAAGAGCTGTCTCCTACACCACTCCAGTCAATGAGGAATTTGCATTCAACCAGGATTAGGAACAGAGGCCCTAAATCAAAGCTCTTAAGAATTTCTAGGTCTCATTGAGGTCAATGTAAAGCAAGCTTGCACTCAAGTGGTTTGCTAGGAGGAGGAAAAATGCTCTTTATTTTTTGTTTTGCCTGTTTGTCTAAGTAAACAAAAAAGGAAGTAGAAGCTGATTTTTAATTTTTGCCATCGCAGCTCTGAAACGGAATGGCTCAGCTGAAAGACATGGAAACGTGGCAAGAGGCTATAGAGACACCACAGCAAGTGAGAAGGCAGCACAGCATTTATCTTCCCTATAAGTTAATGTTCTGCTTCTGGTGTCAAGCAGATGTGAACTGACTCCAAGTCTCCATGTTGTCTGATTTATACAGCCAGGGTATTTAAATATACCAGTAGCATGCAGATTTTTATACAACAATAAATAAATACTTTTTACCTGCAAAGTTTTCTTCACACAGAGCTTGATAAATGCTGACACATGTCAGTCTACTCAATGTAACAGAATGGCAGCAAAATGGTAAAATGGCATTATGAACATGAAAAATTTCTATCAGAGAATGAACAGAGACTGTTCAATCTATACAGACACACAAAGATTAGAAAAAACTTTTCTGCAATAGAGTGAAGATACCAATCCCTGATTCTTTTAAGTGAAAGGTCAAAATCATTATAAATCTCCATCCTTTACTGGATGCAGGGGGAAACACAGTGACAAAGGATGAGGAAAAGTCTGAGGTACTTAATGCCTTGTTTGCCTCAGTCTTTAATAGTAAGACCAGTTGTATTTCCAGGTACCCAGCCCCCTGAGCTGGAAGACAGGGATGGGGAGCAGAATGAAGACCCCATAATCCAAGGGGAAATGGTTGGCAACCTGCTACACCACTTAGACACACACAAGCCTATGGGGCCAGATGGGATCCACCCAAGGGTAATGAGGGAGCTGGCAGAAGTGCTCACCAAGCCACTTTCCATCATTTATCAGCAGTCCTGGCTAACCGGGGAGGTCAGCAAATGTGACACCCATCTACAAGAAGGGCCGGAAGGAGGATCTGGGGAACTACAGGCCTGTCAGCCTGACCTTGGTGCTGGGGAAGGTTATGGAGCAGATCATCTTGAGTGCCATCATGCGGCACATACAGGACAACCAGGTGAGCAGGCCCAGTCGGCATGGGTTTATGAAAGGCAGCTCCTGCTTGACTCACCTGGTCTCCTTCTACGACAAGGTGACCCGCTTAGTGGATGAGGGAAAGGCTGTGGACATTGTCTACCTAGACTTTAGTAAAGCCTTTGACACCATTTCCCACAGCATTCTCCTGGAGAAACTGGCTGCTCACGGCTTGGATGGGCGTACACTTTGCTGGGTAAAAAACCGGCTGGATGGCCGAGCCCAAAGAGTTGTGGTGAATGGAGTTAAATCCAGTTGGCAGCCGGTCACAAGTGGTGTTCCCCAGGGCTCAGTACCGGGGCCAGTTCTGTTTAATATCTTTATCAATGATCTCGACAAGGGGATCAAGTGCATCCTCAGTAATTTTGCAGATGACACCAAGTTGGGTGGGAGTGTTGATCTGCTTGAGGGTAGGAAGGCCCTACAGAGGGATCTGGACAGGCTGGATCGATGGGCCGAGGCCAATTGTATGAGGTTCAACAAGGCTAAATGCCAGGTCCTGCACTTGGGTCACAACAACCCCATGCAACGCTGCAGGCTTGGGGAAGAGTGGCTGGAAAGCTGCCCAGTGGAAAAGGACCTGGGGGTGTTGGTCGACAGCCAGCTGAGTATAAGCCAGCAGCGTGCCCAGGTGGCCAAGAAGGCCAACAGCATCCTGGCTTGCATCAGAACTAGTGTGACCAGCAGGACTAGGGGAGTGATTGTCCCCCTGTACTCGGCACTGGTGAGGCCACACTTGAATACTGTGCTCAGTTTTTGGCCCCTCACTACAAGAAAGACATTGAGGTGCTGGAGTGTGTCCAAAGAAGAGCAATGAAGTTGGTGAAGGGTCTAGAGCACAAGTCTTATGAGGAGCAGCTGAGGGAACTGGGGTTGTTTAGCCTGGAGAAAAGGAGGCTGAGGGGAGACCTTATCACTCTCTACAACTACCTGAAAGGAGGTTGTAGCGAGGTGGGTGTTGGTCTGTTCTCCCAAGTAACGAGCAGGAACAAGACAGGACAAGAGGAAATGGCCTCAAGTTGCACCAGGGGAGGTTGAGATTGGATATTAGGAAAAATTTCTTCACCGAAAGGGTTGTCAAGCATTGGAACAGGCTGCCCAGAGAAGTGGTTGAGTCACCATCCCTGGAGGTATTTAAAAGACAGGTAGATGTGGTGCTTAAGGACATGCTTTAGCGGTGGACTTGGCAGTGTTAGGTCAACAGTTGGACTTGATGGTCTTAAAGGTCTTTTCCAACCTAAATGATTCTATGATTATAAAGATTAAAACTGACATTTCACTCTGTATATTACAATGCACAAATATTTTAAGTGGTAGTGTAATGAACTACAATGTGATAACTTAACATACCTGCCTTGGGCTGTACAGTGATCTTTATATTTATCATAAATTCATTCCACATCTTTCCTTGATGAGGGTCTTCTGTCACTGCTAACCTTGGACTCAGAATAAGAATGCTTACACTTTCTTCTGCTGCTTATAATGGAGTCATGAGACAGGCTATACCAAATTTATTATATTTTTCTTTAATGACATAATATTGGAGTATATTGTGGAATATCATTGGAATGATATTGGCACATCATTTTGTTTTGAGTCAGTTTACACTTACAATCTTGTGCACTCGATCTTTAGAGGGTGAAGGTCTTATCAGGAAACTAAATCAAAATCTGATTCCCAGTCTACACTTTCAGCAGAAGATAACAGGCTCCTGAGCAGACACAGGATACTTTTTAAGCTTTGGTAGGAATGGAACAAGTGAGATTGTACACAATTAATTACTGTACTTCAAAGCAATCTGCTATTTAGAGAGTCACCGAGTGACTATGATTTTACTGATTGCAAAACTTCAAACTCTTACTACTACTTACACTTTTACTTGCTGTGTTAATGCCTGTATGCACAACTTAAGCAACTGACCATTGTTCATTGCAGAACACAGCAGTGGTAGGTCATTTCTATTACAAAAAAAAATTGAAAAAATAAAAGGAAATAAAGGAAATAATTTAAATAGGAAATAAAGGCAATAGCAAGAAAAAACAAAGAAAAGGGATTTTTTTCAAAAAGAGAGGGATTGAAAGACACAAAGTCCTGGTTTCAGCTGGGATAGAGTTTATTTTCTTCTTAGTAGCCGGTACAGTGCTGGGTTTTGGATTTAGTGTGAGAATAACGTTGATAACACTCTGATGTTTTAGTTGTTGCTAAGTAGCGCTTATCTTAAGTTAAGGACTTTTCAGTTTCCCATGCTCTGCCAGCAAGCAGGTGCACAAGAAGCTGGGAGGGAGCACAGCCGGGGCAGCTGACCTGAACTAGCCAAAGGGGTATTCCATACCATGGAACATCATGTCCAGTATATAAACAGGGGGGAGTTGGCCAGGAGGCGCAGATCGCAGCTTGGGCATCAGTCAGCAGGTGGTGAGCAATTGCATTGTGCATCACTTGTCTTTTCTTGGGTGGTTTGGGGTTTTTTTTATTCCTTTTCATTACAATTATTATTATTATTCTTAGTTAGTAGTGTATTTTATTTTTACTTTAGTTATTAAACTGTTCTTATCTCAACCCACGAGTTTTACTTTCTTTTCCTTTCCTCCTCCCCACCCCACTGGGAGGGGGGAGGGGAAGCGGCTGTGTGACACTTAGTTGCTGGCTGGGGTTAAACCACAACACACAAGTATTGCTTTTCTTCTGTTTTTTAATTAAATATTTTATCACATGCAAATGTAATGCTTTTAACTAAAAGCAGGTCTTACTTGCTATGAAAAAGCTGGTTGAAACTTCTCTAAAAATTTATGTTCCATGTGAAAGCGAATTTCCTGATCAGTGGATACGCATCAGCAAGGCCATCTTGATCATATGAATCCTAATAACTCTCTCTGACAAGGGAACTGTTGTACAATTAAATTATCTATCTCCTGAAAGATTTTTCAGATATACAAACATTTCAATGCAATTTACATACCTACTGGCCAAGTTATTTTAGGGTACAGGAAAATGATACTTTTGAGGAAATCTGATCTACGCATAGGGTATCGGATTTCTAGCTAAAATTTCACCAAAATAAATGAGGATGGATAACTTGTTGATGACTTCTGATAAACCAGTAGACTAGACTACAGAACTGCATGAATGTGAATAACTAGATTGCACAGAGACAAAATGAAGACTAGCAACAGAATCCAGCACTTCATTTCTCCTTTCTGTACATGAGACCCTTTCATTCATATTTTCCATTACAGCATAAGGAATTCTTTCCGACCACAATTCCAATCCATTTCAGTGAAAAAATAAATATATTCCAAGCCTCTTCAACCAATCTGCTCCAAAAACAGAGTATTGCCCCATTACAGAGCTCAATAGTAAAAATCTCATTCTCCTCTCCATTAACCAACCCATTTCCTAGGGTGGTCATGAAAGCAGTTCCCCAGACAATTTTTTTATAATACTTCTGCTTCCCAAATCCCAATCAATTTTACTCAGCAAGAAGAGGTGGCACATTAAGAAAAATGAACAAGTCCCTCAAACACACAAGCAAAATTGCTGCTTTTTGGTATTAACCTCTCAGGAACTGATTCCCTCAAGCAAAGGCAGAGGATCCAAGACGGATGGAACTGATTCCCTAAAGCAAGGGCAGATGACCCAAGACTACCTCTTGCACCCCAAATAATTCCCAAGATCCTGCAGTACATCCCAAGCCCAGCTCCCACTCCATCTCAACACTGTTATACCTTCTGCCAAAACATTCAGTGTCTGTGACCTTTGTTTTTGATATGTTTAAAGTGACAGTGAATCATCCAGGCAGTATCAAAGGTGGTTTTGGCACGACCTTGGCCTCCTGCTGTGGGGTGCGGGATCTGGACAGCTTTCTCAATGCCTGCCTTCCTCTCTCTTTCATGTCTTCCAGCTGCAGGCTCCCATCCTAGCTCCTCCCAAGCACAAGAGGGATTTGCATCCCCTCCTTTTGGGCAGAAAAACCCGTCCTTAAGGCTATTTTCCCTCTTTGGCACCGTTGCCAGGGATCCAACTGCCCACTGGCTCAAAAAAAACAAAAGCCAAAATCCCCATGGTTTACCCAGTAATGCACTCAGAGGAATAGCCTACAGCAGCCATTCTGAGATGAGTGTAATTGCAAATCCACATAGTGAAAAGTTATCTACTTAAGAGAAGAGAACCTCCCATGTTTACACAGTAAGGACAAAAGTGGACTCGCATGTAGTAGCAGGCACAGAAATTCATGGGGCTGGCCTCCAAGGGATTTGGATTCATCCATATCTCCTTTTAATTGTTAACATAATTTAAGTGAACAAGACGGCTGACAGTAGGTGCTGAATTTCTTAAGAGGATGAATATTTTATTTAACTTTCAAGCAAATGAATCCATCCACCAGCAATTTTTCAGAAAGTTAATTCTGTATTCACCACAAAGATAAACAGCTGGATTCTGCCTTCATATATTTAAATCAAATGAGCTTACAAAGGAAACTGAATAGGCCGCAATGTAAAAATTCCCTTACCAGTGCTTTAAGTTCGATATACATCTCTAGATATGCTGGACTGATGGGAACTCCTATCTTTTGCCAGAGCCATACTATCTGTAACCTTTCAGGAGGCAGATGCTATCTTAATATTGTGGTGTTCAAATCACTGCTTAGGCCAAGTCCAAAGCACAAAAAAGACTACTAGATATGAATCAGATCCAGCTCAATCCCCTCTCCCTGCAGACAATATCACAGCCCAGGAAATTATTGCGTACGTAAGTTAAAATTATTTTCCATCTCCTATTCCCCTCCTCCACTATCTCATACCTTTCCGCCTTTCTTACCTCCTGTTATTTTCACAAGAGTCAATAAATTGCTTCACAGCAATTTTACTATTTCCTCTATTATTCCCTTGTTTCTTTAGCAAGCAGTAAATAACTCTGCCTATTATGAAAGTGTTCTACAGAGGCTGATCGCAGGCACAGGTTAGAGTTTCTTACCTGTCTTAAAATCTAGAGGTCTATAGCCACATTAACTCTGTTCTGGAGAAGAGCGCTGTGCTGCTTCTTTCTCCCATGATTTAGGGAAGCAATATAGGGCAAGATTGTTCAGTAATGAAACTCAGTGGAAAGCTAAAACATTTGTCTTTATAGCAACAAATAGCAAAGAACAAGAATGATATTCACAAGTAACATGCTCTGATTTCAAAGGCATCGCCCCAGATTTGCATCCATACAGAAGAGGCATATTTCTCAGTCTTGTGATTTTCTTTATGGTGCTTATACTTATTACTCATACAATGATTGCAGGTTGAAATATATAGATACTTAAGTAGGATAAATATTTTAATTTCCTTCATTATGCAAGCCAGACATCAGAGCTGTATATAGAGGTATATTTTTTAATAAACAAGATTTGATTGAAAACTTTTACTAAGTTTTGAGCAGCTTTTAAAAATCAGTATTCCATTCACCATAGCTATTACATATAACTGACTCATCAATCTAGTGGTGCCGAAATAGCTTAAGTAACTTTAAAATATAGCAGTAAACGTAGGTTTCAATGTAACGTAAAGCTCCACACAGAAAGCATTTGAGAACTTTGAACATACCTTATTTTGAGCTATTTCCCCCAGTTCTTTGCAGCTATATATTTTACTACCGTTCTTGAACTCAAAGTAGGGGAGATTTCTTAGTTCTGTTTTTATAACATTGCCTCTTAGCGCTCTTGTAGAGGCCAGAAAAAGCAACACCTGTGGACTTTCTGAAGGCTCCTTTGAGCAGATTTAAATGACCATGTGACGAGGGGGAAAAAAAAAAGTGCATGTGGGGGAGGTGCAAAGTGAAGGCCTATTTTTAAGCTTCCCACCTTGCTTAGAAGACTTACAAAATCTCAATGTCTAGCCCACATTTATTGGTGGCTTTATGATGTTTTTTTTCTGTGCTACACAATGAAGTTATTTACTTACGAGAAATACTGCTCTATGTCAGCTCCAGCCTAGGAGACCAACAACTTACACTGTCCTTGGCAATATTACAGGACCTGCCACTACATCAAAATGAACTGTTCTTGAATGTCTCCAGTGTATTATGTGCAAATGTGCCTGTAACCTTTCTTGGCTTCTCTTTTTTTTCCCTGGAACACACATACTATTCTTGTACCAAATAGACAAAAACAAGCCTGTTTTCATAGAAAATGGGATCATTACTTTGACAGCTGACAAAGTTCTGGGCCATATTCTCTCCTGGTAATAACTCTGCAGATACTTTATTTTCTCCTGTTTGCCTACAAAAATGATTTACAGTGGCAGGAGGGATAAGGATAGAAAGTTAACCAAATCCAGCTTCAACCCACTCTTTTGTCTGCTAAGACTTTGGGGACACATAGCTCATGCATTGGTCCCTGAATACCGTTGGTGTTTCTGGGAATAGTAGAGTTGCTAGTGGGTAGGTCCCAGCAATGTCTCAACAGCGCTGAATTTGCAGACATATTTAGAGCACAATCAGAGCCAAGAAATTTCCTGCCTTTCTCTATCCGGTATATTCTGGAGCATTGACCTGGACAGCAGCAAAGGTATCAGGAGATCTTCCAGCACCAAGTGGGACAGACTCTGTAAAGATGGGGAAAACTCCAGAAAAGTAAATTGGTGGACCTGGGAGGGCTTACTGGCCCCTCGGTTTGTGTATATCCCTAGTCACTTCCAGATCCAAAGTGTGGGTGAGAGGTAGGTCTACACTAGCACTCCTTATATTCCCATCTTTCCATACTAACACTTTACTTTCTATCAAATGAAAATATGGGTGCACATGTTTGGAGAGACATGTGGCAAACTTCAGCCATGTCCTGAAGGCAGAAGAAAAGAGATGTAGTGAAGTCTGGAGCACCCAACTGTAATCTACAGATGCAGTTGTATTTCTATTTCTGGTACCCACCTGCTCTGCACTCACAGGCAGATGATTTCACCTCTGTGTGCCCTCTTCTGCAGCTTGCCTTTCTCTGTCATTCAGTTTGAGAACTGGGACAACTGTGCATATATATATATATGTATGTATGCAAGTATGTGTTTATATGTACAGACATACATGTAGAACTTCACACAATGGCAACTAACCTTGTTGAGACTGCTGATTACCACTCCAGTGCAAAAACTCATGATTTGGAGGGGGGAGGGCTATTTTGGGTTTTTTTAATTTTTAAAAGTTTTTAAGAAAACAGTGGTAGCTTTTAAGGATAGCCTATGGCTGCATGCAGTGGTGGCTCTAACACTTTTTTAGCTGGTGGGTGCCCATCTCAGACATAGTGAGGTTTACTGCACGGACACTGCACATTACACCCTGTTTCTGTATGTAATTCTGGGTCCATTTGTGCTTCTGGGCTTGATGCGAGCATATGCACCACCCATGCTCAGTGCAGGAGGAAAATAATATTCTGAAAGAGTTTTCAGGTAGTTTTTAAAGTTCTGGTGGGTCTGGACCCACACTATCCCCAAGGTGTGTATGGAAAGAAGAATAAACAATATGGTGATGTACTTGTAATAGCCAGCAAGCTCAGGGGCGCTTTTCCTGCGTGATTGCATTCCTCTAGCATTCTCCTCTGTAGTTTTTAAACAACAGTTAAAGGAAAGCTTTTTGGAGCAAGGAGACTGTTTAAATGAGCGTTTGTTTAGATCTTTGGGGCCATAGTGCTGAAAGGGAATTTGAAGTGTTATGATTTGGTTAAATAAATGCTGTCGCAATAGCTAAAGCTGCCTGTTATAACTGCCTGTGTTGTATTCCTTGCAGCTTCCTTTCAGGCTGACATTCTTTCATGTATGGCCTTCGCCTAAATATATATGGGTTTTGTGCAAAGGTAACCTATTTTTTAATACACTTTTCCTGCTCTAAACCATTTTTCTGAACAGTTCTCCAGTAACTATAGTTAGCAATAGAAATTTGTCAGGGAGATAAACCCCATGCAGAAATATACTTGAGCTTTCTAGTGAAAAATAGCTGCAGCTGGAAGAAGGAGAAGGCTTAAAATCAGATTTTGAATGATTAACAATAAAAAGGGACAGTCAATATTTTAACAATATTCATAAAAAAGGCAACATTACTGAGGCTGACAACCAAACAGCTTAACTGCACAGTAAGAGTGCGTGCATCTCACTGTGAGAATGGGGAGACGTGCCTTGTTCAGTAGCGCCTCTTTCTCTTTTAATGGAGCGAGTCTGACCTCTGTGTATTGAACAGGATGCACAATGAAAGACAAAAGAGTGTCTGTGGTGAAATTTTTTTCTCTGTTTCAAGGTGACAATGCAGCAGCCATCTCTTGTTTTGTTTGCTTCTTCTTCATGATTATAAAACACTAGAAGTGATTTTTTTTCTTTCTTTCTTTCTTAAATACATTTAAAATTAATATGATGGATTGGAAAAAAAAAATCTTTGATTCCTGAACTGACTCCAATATGAGTACTAGATACGGCTGGACAAAGAGGCAAGACTTCAGCCCTCTGTCAGGTAAAATGTATGGTATTTAATATCTGCTTATTATGATGAACTTCACCCTTGGTTTGCTTCCAAAGCTGGTTGGTGGGAATCTAAGAAGTCATCAGTAATCATGTTGAATTTGCAGAAGATGGGTGAATGCCAGGCACTTAAAGAAGGAAAATGCTGTGCCCATATTTCTGAAAAAAGGAGGGAAAAGGAGGCGTCAGAGAGTTGCAAAGTGTCAGCTTAGTTTCAATTTCAGAAAAATTGTAGGGAAAGAAATCATGAAGCCAACTATTTTTAAGCACCCAGAATTAAAAAAAAAAAGAAAAAAAAGGAATGGAAAAGGAAACATGGATTAGTCTGACAAGTCTTTCTTTTGCCAAATCTAATTGCCTTATGTGACATGGAAACACTGTGATAGAAGGGAAGCAAAAGATGTCATATCTTGGCTTCTAGTAGTGTTTTGAATGACATGTTCATCATCAAACTAAAGGAACCACAAGAGGGTGAGAGCAAAGATAGCTGGAAAACTGTAATCAAACCGTAGTTATTCATGAGCCACTGCCAAAATGAAAGAGTATCCTGAGCAGACTCTCTGGAGTCTGGTAATATTTAATATTTTCTTTACTGTTCTAGATGACTGGACAGGGTATTCAGATTAAATTTGCAGACAACACCAAAAGGGACTAATGGGACTAAACGGGGACCAGCCACTCTGCTGAATGCAAGATTTAAAGCTCAAAATATTCTTGACATTTTTATACGAAAAAGTATGATTCAGGGACAAATATAGAGTTTTACATTTAGGAGAAAATAGCTACATAAATACACATAAGAGAATTGCAAAATGGTATCATTTGGTTATTTTTGACTCTATTCTGTCTGATCTGCAACCTCAGGTTACTGCAATAGCTGACCGGGACGCAGAGACAAAAGTCGAGCCTGCACGTCATGTGAAATGAGTCTCCTGCTATGCATGGTATTGATATGGCCATAGCTCAGGTACTTCTGGTTTTCAGCATCACATTTCTGACCAGTTGTCGAAAGATTAGAGGACAGAATAACCAGAGATCTGAGGAAGGCTGGCTCTGAGGGAAGAGGAATGGCTATTTAGCCTAAAGAAGAAAACACCATGTGAGGGACAGAAGTCTTTAAATATGTAAAAGGCAGCTTCAGAGGAGCAGGGAATCACCTCTTCTCCATGTTCAGAGCGGGGAGGACAAGTAACGAGCTTCAACGGTAAGAGGCTATATTCCCAAGCAGCATTAAGGAAGATTTCTATGGGTGAAAGTCAGAACCAGCTGTCTGAGAAAGTTGTGGAAAGCCCTTTGAAAGAACTGGTGGGACAGCCCCCTGCCAGGAGTGATGGGGGCATAGCTGATCCTCCTTGGGCAGGAGGAAGGACTATAAGCCCCATCACTTTAGGCAGGCCCATTAGGACTGTTAACAACCATCGATCCCTGCCTGGCCCATCCTGGGGGATATACCTGCTCCATGCTCCCTGCCTGGAGCCCAAGCTCTGCCCAGGGGCGGACAGCTGGCTGGTGGTGGGTCTCAGAAGGGCAACCCAGCCAGGGATACCAACATTGCAACTTGGGCATTGCTTTTATTCAGCACGTTTCACTCCAAACAAGCTTTTAGCTGGTAAAACTTTGTGTATGCTCTTAATGTGTCTTCTCCTTTTTCCTTATTCATATTTATTCAACTACTTAAATCAAGTTGTTGGGGTTCTTCCATTCTTAAGATAAACAGCACTTATTGCTTTCTGACTTCAATAGCCAAGCTAATAAAAATCCAGTTGGTAGATTTAATTTTTTTTAAGCTTTTATGAACTGAAACAGGAGAGCAGACGGTTTTATGCTGATGCGCAGACATTGGTGGTATATGAACATAACCTGTATCCCATCCTGCCAGACGATGCTTTATTGTTGTTATTGTCATTTATTGTTTAGACTAACAGGAAGTGCTGCCACTGTTTGTGTAAAATCAAATTAAGTAATTCTGCATTGATCTGGAAGAAAATTGTTTGGAAGAAAACTGTTTAGAAGAAAACAGTGACATTTGCAGCAGCAGTAAAGAACTTTAAAGCTATGCTAATAACCTAGCCTAGACTATGCCACTTTCAATGAATCTGCTGTTATTTAGTTACATTATTTTATTGTAATACACATACAGAAACTATTCTGGAGCTTAGAAGAAAGCTCTGAAGTATCATTGTATATATCTACTCGTATCTAAAAGAAGAAAAAATGTAGATGGTTACCAGAAGCTTAAAATCTAGCAGCTATATAACTTCTTAGATATGCAAAAGTCGATAGCATATGGCTTAGAGTGACAATTCTCAGAAACCAGCACCTTCCCACACCATGAATACAAATTTAAGCTCAGAAGTAATGTTTCTGGTATGAGAATCCCCCATTCAGCCCACTCTTTATTGCCCTTTCTACATTGTGACAAAACTTGTAGGCCATCTACCTTTTGCACGCCTTCCCCAAATGAATTTTCTTTGTAGCCCTAATGCTACACCAAAACTTTGCCCCAACCAAGAAAAGTTTAGTGGGGCTGGGGTAGCCTTGGCTGTCCTGCTGTCTGGACAGACCAAGGTCTCAGACTTTCTTATCTGATGTGTGGGTGGCTTGACTTTAATCTGAGAGGACTGCTCCATCCATTTGAATATGGGATTTAGGGAGTGTGAAGGTGTATAGAGAGAGGAAGGAAAAAAATGCCTACCCTGGTATAGCCACAAGCTCCAATCCCCTTCCCAGTCAGAAAAGCATTAGCAGCTCCACAGCCTCAAATGCCAGAGGGTTTCAGAGTTACAGCAGAGGACTGGAGAGCGTGTTTAATAATATGTGAAATTTGATTTTCTAGCATTACCATGCACCGTCAACAAATGAGTCCTTTAGCCTGTAGCCAATGTGCCTGTGTCTTTTTAGACCTTTGGGGACTGCAAGGTCTTTGGGATAGAAATTTTATCTCCTTGGTAAAATATCCTGCATGCTTTTACATATGATTTAAAAAATAATAATACAGCCAAAGAACTTCAGTGCTTTCTCAGTTGCGCACATTTAGAATAGCTAAGTTTTAACTGGCATAGTTCAAAGCAGAATTTAATCCGCATTTCACATTCTTGTTCTGGGAAAGGCTGCTTAAGGGTTATTGCAGAAAAGTATGGTTAGCTAATTATGATCTTAGTTGTCACATAGGAAAAACAGGCACTACAGACCTTCTGGCTGTTGAAGACAAGCAACACTGCAAGGGAGACCAACAAACTTGTAATAATGGGGAGGGCAATGGGTGCAAGGTTCAGTCTCTAGCAGCCTCTGGTGGCTGTTCAAATATGGATTTGTATTTTTTTTTAAGTTAATGGTTATGCAAACATTCTTTATCTGATTTGTTTTGCGATTTTGATTTCATGCATTAATATGAACAAATTATGTGTTGTGAAAAAAATGTCTCTGCTTTGGTTATCTCTGGAAGTCTTTGTTGCTTTGTTGGAAGCTTTTTAATAGAAGAGGTCACCTAAATACATTGGTTAAGCTAGCAGCATCTAGGTTAGAGATAGTCATGGTAAATGACTAATTACAAAGGCTAATTCAAATGGTTTTGAACACAGAGATTTTTGGGTTGACTATTAGCAATGGAAGCTGTATCAATACACTCACTGCCTTGTAAATGAATAGCCCTGCCTTTTTCTTTTAATTTTATTGAACAATACTGTTTCATAATAGCAATAAAACACTATGGGCAGTAGATTTCTAGAGGATTATTTATCAGCTTTATGTCTTGTGTCACTCCTGGAAAATCCAGTAATTTTTGCTGGGCTGTATTTCTTAATCATTACAGCTGTCACCCATTGCAACTGCTGTAGTTAAGGCTGCAAATCATTATGCATTGCAGCTCCCTGTTTCCACAGACTCATAATTTCCCAGCACAGTCTCCTTTTGGTAGTCAAATGTTCCATGTTTGGTCTATGCATACAGAAGTGAGTGTCTGGAAACAGAACAGCACCCCATTAAGCTATTTTATTCCTAGGAAAAGGCCCGAGAGAAGGTTATAACACTCTTGTGCATGTAAACTGACCCAAGTGTTTAGACACTTTATTGCTTGCACAAAAATCTGCCTGTGAGTCCTATGTACTCCCCCAAGACATTCACACTGGTGCAGTGCTCATTTCAAGGCAAATTAGAGAGCTGGAAGTCTGTTCACCACTAAAATCATGCCTTTCAGTATCTTGAAATGTCATCAAAATCCCACCTTGAGTGGGATATATGCACGTCAAGACAGAGTGTGGCAAGGGTCACGTCCTTTTCATCTTAGCCTGTCATGGTTTAACCCCAGTCAGCAGCCAAGCACCACGCAGCCGCTCCCTCACTCCCCCCTCCCCACCCCCACTCCCAGTGGGATGGGGAGGAGAATCAGGAAAGAAGGTAGAACTCGTGGGTTGAGATAAGAACAGTTTAATAACTAAAGTAAAATATAATACTAACAATAGTAATAATGAAATATAATAATGATAATAATAGTAATGAAAAGGAATATAACAAAAAAAAAGAAGAGGGAAAAAAAAGGAAAAAAAAACCCAGTGATGCACAATGCAATTGCTCACCACCCGCTGACCAATGCCAGAGCCATGATCCACGCCTCCCGGCCAGCTCCCCCCTGTTTATATACTGGGCATGATGTTCCATGGTATGGAATACCCCTTTGGCTAGTTCAGGTCAGCTGCCCCGGCTATGCTCCCTCCTAGCTTCTTGCACACCTGCTTGCTGGCAGAGCATGGGAGACTGAGAAGTCCTTGGCTTAAGAGAAGCGCTACTTAGCAACAACTAAAACATCAGCGTGTTATCAACATCATTCTCACACTAAATCCAAAACACAGCACTGTACTGGCTAAGAAGAGAGTTAACTCTGTCCCATGCCAAAACCAGGGCATAGCCCTAAAACCTAAACCTAACACACAGTCTAATTCCTCTGTCCTCTAAAAGAGGCATCTGTCACTCCTCCATACACTATGAATTTGTTCTGCTTCTGTTTCCTACCCAGATATAGAGAGTGTCCTAGGTTTTGTTGACTAAGTCAACCTGATCTCAAAGTTAGATTTTTGTAATCAAGGTATTTCAATGAACACCTCTCCCTAAAAGTGTACATCAGATAATTGATAAAACAAGGCTTTATGGTCTTCTTAGCAGCATCTTCTGATTTGGTTTTGTTTTTTCTTTGCCTCCAAGGACAGGGTATTTTTAAAAGTGGACAAGCATTTCAAATTGACATTTTTTACATTCACAGCTCACTGAACAGTCAGTCTTTCAGACAATCTTAAAAATACTTGTTTATAAAGCAGTAAAACTGTGAAAGTTAGAAAACATGCCATTGTATTTGCATAGAGGAAAACCACATCACATTTTAAATAGGAACTATAAATAGAGATATACCGGTTGATATCTGTTCTTAGAAATTCTGCTAACATAGATCATATGGGCAAAAATGATCATTAGAACAAGGCAGGAAAATTAGATCTCTGCCACATGGAGCTATAGAGACTCAAGCCCCCAGGGATTTATTTGATGTGAACACCTTTCTGTAACATTGGCCAAGAGGAATCCCACTTAGCAGAGCAGCATGGCATGAGAGCCACTTCTCAGCCATTTCACAAGACTGGAACACTAGGTGGATAACCCACAATGAGACAGAAACAACCCTTAGCATCCCAGGTTAGAAGAAAATAGACCTGGCTGGTTTTAGGTTGGAAGTGTTAAATCTACTGGTATGCCTACAATATGGCTGCAATGGCACATGGAAGAGAAAGCTTGGAGTATTATCCTGTGGCTGACATATCATTTATTAAAGCATCTTTCATTTTTAACAACTGGTGGAGGATTTCCAATGAGAGTCTGTAATGAGTTTTACATACTCAAGGTCACCTTGTATGCCACACAGTGCTGGGACAATTAATGGTAGTTGTATTTGCACAGAGCAGAATGACAGTGAAACGGCAGCAGTGGTCTGGCAGTGGTACCTGCCAGTACCTTGTTTGTCTCAGAGCAGGGATCTTTGGGTCGGACAAAGGTCAGAGATAGCAGTGCCTGTGCACCTGAAAAAAACAATATTTTAAGAGCTACTGAAGTATTCTCTTCCTGCTTACTAATCTAGGTGATATCTTGTAAGTGGGATATATGGTGATCTAGCAGTTACGGCCTTACAAGAAAACCACTAACCCTACACCTTAGTCCTAGTCACACAACTTGTGTGTTATTGTTCAACATCCAATAGCTTTTTTTGTTGTTGCCTATAGCCTGCGCAAAATCATGTTCTGTTTCCTTTTGCTTCTTTAAATCATAGAAGAAAAGGTAGAGGTCACTGACTTCTAAGTCCTATTAATGGCTTGTCTGATGGAGGATATGAAGCCATTCTTTAAACTAAGTATCTACATAGGAGCATGCTGTTTTGAAACAGCTTAATTTTAAGCGTGCTCTGAGAAAAGAGCCTTAGCAATTAAATACCATAGAGCACAACTGCAGGAACAACTAAATTAGTTTTTCTTGACATGAAAAATTTTCAGCAAAAACATGTTTATCTACTCAAAATATAAGCTTGAAGTGCGAAAACCACTCACAGGCAGCTGTGAGTGTTGTAAAGATCTATGCACAAAGGACCTGCTCTCGTTGCAGCGTTGTCCTGCCAGCCAGTAAAATTACTGCTCACGTGAAGCAGCCCCTCCAGAAGACTGTCACAAAAGGCCTCACTGTGCAAGCAAATACAAGCGAGCTTGTCTACTCTGCCATCTGTTACTGAGACCTCCTGTTACTGCTGAATCATTTTCTTCCCTCAGCTTATTTAAGGTTCTTAGCTGGTGTCTTGAGAAATGAGGGTTTGCTCGTCTCTCTGTCTTTGCTTGGGGTGTGAGTGAGCATTAGAAACTGGCATTTTCTATCACAGTCAGGCTGGAAGAGACAGATTCAAGAAGACAAATGTGTCATGCCTTGGTTGTTGAAGGTTTGGGATGGAGAAAGAAGAGGCTGACTTTAATGGGAGTCTTACAGAGAAGCCTTGAAGAAGAGCAGGAACAGGAGCAAGACTTGAAAGCCTCCAGCCTGCTATTTTCCAGGCAGAGGGAGAGGAAAAACAAAGCAGCAGCTGATTGAGACAGCTGAGTAAAGAAGCTACAAGGTAAAAATAGCAGCAGGCTGTCAAATAATCTGCCAGTGTTGGGCATGAGTGAGAAAACGGCATCAGGCTGTGGGGGGAGCCGAGCCAGGGATGCTGTGCAGGGAAGGGGAGGCAGCTGCCAAAGAGCCATGTCGCTGAGAGCCATGTGGCTCTCAAAGGAGGAGCAGGCTTGGGGTTGGTTTTCTACACCCGGATAGAGTTCTGTAGAGACAGCTTCAAGTCCCACTTTATAACAACTTAAAACTGAATATTTCTGTGAATGAGGCCCTTTTATCACCAAGTTATCCACAGCTATTTTATGCACTTCCTTAAAAGGGACACTTGCAGGAGTTTTCTGAAGTGCCCTCTGGAGTACAGTGTGTCTACCCTGAGGAGCAGGGATGTCACCCACCACTTCCTCCCTACAGCAATTGAAACAGGTCACTGCTAAATGGGAGCTGCAGCATAGTAGGTGCTACACCCACTACAGTACTCTTTGTGCCATAGGGTTGGGTGTCATGGATTTTTCTGTGAATGCTTTTGCTCGTTCAGTAATGACTGCAGTGCACAGGTGTCTCTGATGAATGGCCTGCTCAGCGTGCTCATGGGCCAAGGACTGAGGTCTGCCTGGGTTTTGTTTATTCTTTTATGAATGCCAATGCTAGTGAAGGGCATTGCAGTGAGAGTCTCAAGCTGTTTATTTATGCAGTGAGAATAACATAAATATTTTGAAGTGTGGCTTAAACCAGCCTTCAGCAGATAAAGTAGTTAGGCTCAGCAGACAAACCATGGTATGACCAACCAGGGTGTCATCTGTGATTGACTCCAGTTGTGGCTGCTGTGAACTGGGGTGTTTGAACCAGCGATCTTAATTGTGCCGCACACATTCTTGGATAAAGAGTGCTACAAAAATGCCAGGAGTACCTATTCTGTATTTTTAACAATGTTTTGTCTGTATCTTTTCGCTTTCAACTTCTGTCTGTATCTTTTCACTTTCACCTTTGTCCTGGTTTCGGCTAGGACAGAGTTAATTTTCTTCCCAGTAGCTGGTATAGTGCTGTGTTTTGGATTTAGTAGGAAAAGAATGTTGATAACACACTGATGTTTTTAGTTGTTGCTAAGTAGTGTTTATACTAAGTCAAGGATTTTTCAGCTTCTCATGCCCAGCCAGCAAGAAGGCTGGAGGGGCACAAGAAGCTGGGAGGGGACACCGCCAGGACAGCTGACCCAAACTGGCCAAAGGAATATTCCATACCGTATGACATCATGCCCAGTATATAAACTGGGGGAATTGGCTGGGGTGGGTGGATCGCTGCTCAGGAACTAACTGGGCATCGGTCAATGAGCAGTGAGCAATTGCATTGTGCACCACTTGCTTTGTATAGTTTAATTCTTTTAGTATTACTATTGTCATATTATTATTATCATTATCATTTTTTTTCATTCCTTTCTGTCCTATTAAACTGTCTTTATCTCAACTCACGAGGTTTTTTTTTCCTGATTCTCTCCCCCATCCCAGGGGTGGGGGGGCAGTGAGCGAGCGGCTGCGTGGTGCTTAGCTGCCGGCTGGGGTTAAACCATGACAACCTTCTGTCCCTAAACTGCCTGAGGTGAAAAAGTCAGCCTGTGCCTCTTCGGAGGAAAAAAGTACAACTGCAGCTGTTGTTGAGCTAAAGTTTGTAATTTAAGGGCAGGATGCAAGGCTGGAGTGGGCAGGTCACTTCCTAAGCCTGCAGCCCTGCACATGTACTGGCTTTGCGGCTCAGCAACGTCCCTGCTCGCTAATTCACCGCGCTGCAGTTCAGCTCACACTGGCTCCACACCGGCTTCTCAAAACCCCCGGCCCACCCCACGCCTCCCCGGAGCAGTGCTAGCCCAGCACCAGCACTGTTACTTCTAACTTCTGCAGCCTACCCTTGCACCGAGGGCTGGGTTCATAAGGGAATGTGGGTAACCCGCCCCTGGCGCAATGTCCAGAAATCTGAGCTGGGCATTGAAATCCTCCGTGGAGTGCAGGGGCGGAGAGACAGCTCTCAGAAAAGAGGCCCTAACCCCATAGGCAGGGGTGGGTCTGACGGTGCTTTTTTGGGTATGCACCAGGAAAGAAAGCTATCCCAGCGCTGCCGTATGTCCTGCATGAGTGCTGAGGATCAAGCTCAGGAACAAAGCGGCAGTGTCCCCCCAGCATTGCACCTCAGCCTGCAGGTAGGGCGTGTTTAGCTACATGCATGTGGCTCTGCTCCCAGCTTGTCACAGGTCTCCTGGTACCACCAGCTCTGGCATCAGCTCTGCTCTGTCCATGACTTCTGCAGCCAGGAAGCGGGCACCAGCTTAGCAGGGTCTGCTCCTTCCATGGAAACCCACCCATCCTACTCCTTTGATAAATGGGTGAATTTCTGCTCTTTTAAAAGGCAGAAGCAAAAGCTGGTGGTCGGGCCCTGCTGGGCTGTGAAGATGGACAGCTTTTTAGAGTGTATCTATAATAGCAAAATCAGTCTCACTGAAAACAGAGCCTAAGGCACTGCGGCCAAGCGAGAGGCTAGCATGGCTGCATGGTCTCTTTACACCTCCTTCAGAAACCATGCAGCACAGAGCAGGGGAGCACATTTCTCTAGTCCAGAGACTAAAGCAGTTTTCACTCCTCCTCCTCGTGATTTTTTTCATGGCTATTTAAGAGCTGGGCCAAGCGGCCATCTGTTTGGTTGGGCCTGCCTTTGCTATTTAGGGATCCAGCTCAGAGGCGGGGAAAACTTGCCTTGGGCTGGCTGTCAGACTGAGGTACCAAAAACTCTCCCCTCCTGGCCTCTGCCTGGCTGCCTTTGCGGGACAGCTGATCTACTGATGGGGTGCCTCCTGGACAGCCGCACTTGGTAGAGCGACGTCCTGCAGCAGGTGGCAATCAGTGGCCAAGTTACCCCAAAATGTCAAGCTCCGAAACCCGAACACCTTGCAGCACTGAGTGGAGAGCTCACTACATGCGTGCGCTCTGGCTGTCTCATGGGCTGTGTACATAAACTAGAGAGATTTAAGTGTTAAGCATTTCAGTGATTAAAACCAAATCACCATTTTATTCACTTGCCTGTTGCAATAGTCTCAAAAAAGAGTTCTTCACGTCTCTTACTTGTCCTTATGGAGGAGCCATAAGGTGAAAGTTGAGCTATTTCTGTTTCTTTTTAACTACGAGAAGTACCAAACACAGAGATAAAATGCCATGCTCAGAGTTTAGAGATGACTCCCTGTGGCTTCCCCGGGAAGGCGATCATCCCAGACACCCAATTATCTTGATGATACACATCTTGTATGAAAACGCTCATCACCAATGCAGTAGGATTGGTGGCCCTAGTGAACTCTTAACTGTATCATGACCTGTTGTGTCATGGTACATATGAAGTGGCTACTCCACTATTAAAATCTGTGCGGCCATCATGACTTAAATTGGTAGTCTAGGAGCTTTGGGTGCACTTCAGTCCTCAAGATTTGGACTTCTTTCTCTTGAACTTTGAAAACCACAGCCTCCATGATCCTTGTTCAACCCTGCATAAAGACTCATGCAAAGACATGCCAAAAAGACCAGGGCCTCAGCTGGTGTTAAATTACCAGTGCAGAGTGCCCCACCTGCCACTGAAATACAGCTGCATGGTGCAAAGCAGTGACAAGGACTTGGGGGCTGCTTCCTATCGCAAATGTCCACAGGAATTCAATCACAAAAAAATATTTTTCTTGTCCCTAAGGCTATAGTTCATTGGCTAGTAATCTTTCTGGCCAGTGGTCACATGTTCAATCCTCCAGAGCCTAATTGAAGCCTGTTGCTGTCAAGCCACTGCTTTGAGAAAAGAACGAGAATGAGCCTGGGCTCCCCAGGACTCTCTAAATCTGCAGGCAGTAAACAAGTCTAAGGCCTTAAGTCAGACATGCGGTCAAGTCATAGGAACTATGCCATTTTTACCAACTTCCTACAAGTCTGTCTTGACACCCAAAGGGACCCTTACAGCAGTTCTTCCTCTGCTTCACTTGTAGTTGCCACTTAACAGAGATTGAAGTGGAAGAGCCTCCAGCTCTAACGCCATTTATCTCTTTCACACCCAGGCCGTTAACTGAAATACAGGGACCTGCAGTTTTTTCTGATAAGAGGAGAAATTGATGATGAAAAGGGGCATCTGTGACATGAAATCCAATTTCTCTGAAGACAACAGGAGACAGGATCTCAGATCCTCATGCCCTGTTTCAGCCAGGACCCCCATCCCCAAGGACTCACTCCACATTGCCCTGCCAACGAAACTCTTGTATCTGCTTTTGCCATGTCTTGCTTTCCACTCCTCAGGTTGTGCCAGAGAGGGTTTTGATTGAATATTAGGAAAAATTGCTTCACCGAAAGGCTTATCAAGCATTGAAACAGGCTGCCCAGGAAAGTGGTTGAGTCACCGTCCGTGGAGGTATTTAAAAGATATGTAGACATGGCACTTAGGGACATGGTTTAGTGGTGGACTTGGCAGTGTTAGGTTTACGGTTGGACTCGATGATCTTAAAGGTCTTTTCCAACCTAAATGATTCTATGATTCTTCATGCTTTACATGGGTTCTTCTCAGCCAGGTGTGCCTTTAGTGCGAGCAACCCTTTGCGCAGAATAACAGTAACATTGCATATATTGAGTTAAAGTTTTTTTACAGTTACTTCATAAATGAAGGATAATGGTTCTTCCTCTTCTCCCTTGACCTTCAGTTTTAACAGGTCCTAAAGGAACCCGTTTTCCCATTTGCAGTCAGGTGCTGGTCAGCCATTTGAGCTCAGCAGCTGCAGCACAGCTTGCATGCGTGGTAAATTACTTGATAGCAGCCTGTATTGCCTCGTTGTGATTTTATACATGGGAACCACATATGCACAACCCTCTTCTGCCTCCTTGTTTTCAGTACTCTTACACCTTGCTCCTCAACCTCTTTAGAAGTCTAGTATGGTTTTGCTTTCTTTTCTTAATTTAAAATTACAGTCCTTTCAAAATGGAAAGTGTTCAGGGTTTGCCACCACAGCATGACTCCAGGAGGGGGAAAGTGGGCAGAGACCTGTTATGTCTCCCTACTCAGGCCTCGTTTCTTTTTGTTGGTTTCAGTTTGCCAGTTAGTTTTCTAGCTGAGCAATTTTATTTTAGATGCTTGAAAACATATCAAGTTTGCCAGCAGAGTTGAACAGCATGGCCCCAGTGCTGTTCCCAGCAGCAAAAAATCACTTGCTGGTGTAGCTCAGGACCATTCTTAAAACAGAATAGGCTGTGTCACCAAAGGTGTCGTACCAACAAACAAAATGTATTTATCACTTTTCCAGTAAGTTGAGGCAGTTCTTTGGCATCTTGTTCAACCTTCTAATGAAAATAGATATGTTAGTAAATGTTGCATTAGGCCATTACTTTGGAGATAACATGATCTGGAGATACAGGCAAAAGTGTTAAGCACTTGTTGGTAGATGAGAGTAAATTAAGGCAAAGTTACAAATGGTGCCTCTATAGTCTTAGTGTCTATAGTTTTCTACCCAATATTCATGACATTTTATTTTATAATTGAATTGTATGAGGATATAGTGGTATTTATTCTTCTGTGACACTGAGAAATGAATCACTCATCAAATCCTACAGAAATCTGGGGTACTGAATTCTGACAAAGTCCAGGGTGTTTTTTGTTTCTTTCTTCTAGTGTGAAATTGTACCTGTGATCTGCACCCCCTTAAGCAGAAAGTGCTACAAGATGACTCTAGGCGTGCTGACCTCTCTGGCACCTACAGCTGAGGATCATCTCCACTAGGCATGTTAATTAGTTGCTAGAGTAATTAACTGGAAGAGCACGTAATCAATGCCAGATGTTTTGGGGTTGTTTTTTGGATTGCAACCGCTCCTGGGTTCGCAAACTTATAATCCTGGTTGTTTTGCCCTGGCAAGGCCAAACTCTTCTTCATCCGGTCACCAGTTCATCAGCACTTGCTTGTGTTCCTCCAATCCCAAAGCTGTGATTGTATGACCTGACCACGCCACCACCCCCGCCCCCATCACTTCTGGTTCAGTATGCGTTAGTTTTGGGAGAGATTGAAAACTATTGGTTAACTTTCTATTTCGTGTTGTACACCCACATTCTTCTTCCTCAAAGAGATGCTTTTGCCTGGAGGAAGAAGCAAAGCGATGTGTCAGAGTTGTATTTACATGTATTTACATGCTAATGTTTAGATACATGTAATATTTACGTAAAGGAGAATACTGAGGGATGGAAGGTGGTATTTGTGTCAGTAACTGTGAGTGGCATCTGGGGAGAAAGCTCTGCTGCTTCTTCAGGTTTTATTGAACATTGCAGAGTGGAGATTTCTCATTTTTAGTTTATTTAAATGATGATCATTATCTGCTCACAAGTTCAACACCAGTTATTTCTTTATGTTACCTTCACACTATGTTAAAAATAGTACTCTCTTGAATGCTCTGGAACTACATTTCCTAGACACAGTTATATAGTGTGTCAAGATACGGCCTTGCTAAATTTGTCCTGATATGGGCTTCAATTACCTTGTATACTCCCTGGAAATGAACCAAATGCAGTGAAATTTTGTTGGGGAACTGAGTTCTTCTTAACCACCTGACTGTCTTTTGTCCATCAAATGACATTACTAAATCTAAGTTTGTCAGATATAGGTCTGTTTGATTTAAGGGGGGGGGAGTATTTGGGTTTTTAATTGCTCCTCTTCAACATTATGAACGCAGTGTTGTTTCTTTTGAGCTGGTAGCTGGTGGTGTTAGACCGCTAATGTGCTTTTATTCTTGGGAGCCATTCATTCTTGCACCCGCATCCTTACAGACTCTCCCTCCTCACTGGCCTCCTCCCCTCCAAACTCTCTCTCAATCTGTTTTTATGGAACTGTGCCACTGCCACAGTATTACACTGCAGTTAAGGGCTATTCTGTCTTTTCTACTTTACAGCCAGAATAACAATAGTCCTCCTCTCAAGGTGCTGTTCCTTGGCAATATGGTTTTTATTTTGTTTCTTTCTATAAGAGATTTGAACTATGTTTGGTATTTATTTATTTTTATTGTTGGACAATTTCTTTGGCTGATTTTCCTTGATGCACCACTGGCATCTGCACTGTTCCTTCCCCCAGTTTTACCATAATTTTTCTTACTTCTTACATTGTGACAGAGATACTGTCATAGTGTTGACAGTCCTGGCAGATGTCTGTGACTGGCCCAAGTGTTCCTTAACACCTGCTGATTTTTTCCTCCTGTTTCTAGTTTAAATAATCCTCCATAACCTTGTCAGTTTTCTATGCCAGCTGTCTTGTCCTACTTTCTTTAAGGTGGATCTATTCCTCACTTACAAGCTTTCTCTTCCCAAATAATTCCAGTGAGCCCTCCACATTCATATTTTCCCTCTTCATGCTGCTTTTAATTCATTAATTCGCTGATAATCTACCTAGCTGATTCTGTCATTAATCCTCTCTGTTAATAATAATTTATTTTTTTACATTTTGAGAAGTGATAGGAACTGCAGCCAACCGTCATTCTAGATGCACTAGACGATAAGGAAAATCTCCTCCCAAGAGCAACACCACAATTCACTATCATCTATCATTAGTAAGCTAAGTAAGCTAAATGCAGATTTCCTCTTTGTAATTTATTCCTGTTAATACAAACCTGGGGAAGGGGTGCAGAGATCATTTGCAGCATGCTCTGAAAGTTAAGACAAGGATTATATCGGACCATGGATTGATTATATTTAAAGCCATGGGACCCCCAGCGGCAATATCACCCAGCTGTTCCCTCTTATTTACAGCAGCACAGCTCTGGCTTAAACACTGCTACTGATCTTGGCAGCTGTAGCACCACAGCACAACGGGGGAGCAAGGGGGAGGGAACCTCCAGCCAGCTTCATTGCATCCTTTTGGCCTCGAGGGTCCAAGGTAGGAGCACAGATGGGTATCGTAATTCCAGACACCTCCTGCCACTGAACTCAAGGAGTTTGACTTCTGTGACCTGCAAATGACCAAACAGCTCTTACAGATGTTGCACGCTCAACTAATAATATTTTTAATGAGCTAATCTAGTGTTTCTGCAGCCTATTTGTGTCTCAGTACAGTAGCACCATGTCATCTAGCAATTAATCCCTGATGGGGCAATGATCATAGCCACTGTGTTTAGATACTGTTCTCTAAGGGAAAAGAGGTTTCCTAAGAAATAATTTCTATACAATATGATTTCTTTACCATGAAGATTTAATTTTATAGCTGTGAACTTTCTTGTCTGTGTCGCCCCTTCACAACATCTCTTCTATGTAATTTAGATTCAGGTTCACTAAGAACTGTTTCATAATGATGAATAACTGGTAGCTGAGCACAGTAAGACTCAGACCTGGGCAAGGTAGCCTTTTTTTGGGTTGGATTTTTTTTTAAGATAGCAAACAGTAGGGCAGAAATAAGACAATGATAAATGGAATGCAAGTACCAGTTAATGCTAGCCAGGTAGCTGCATGGCTCAGAAAAGCATTTTAAAATCAAAGGTTTTACATTTGATTGCAACAGTTTATGCCAGGAGCAATGCAAGACTGCTGAGTCAGTGCTGTCCATGTATTTACCACATATTCAACCCGCTACCCACGCGTATGCTCTGAATTTTGAAGCACACACCTGACTGCCTGCACATTCAGCTTGACTTTCCAAGTGCACAGTTTTGCAAGTGTGTATTTATTTTACATTTCAAGGAATAAAAATAATCACTATTTTATTCTTACATTAGATGTATATATGTTAACTCCATAATATACCACATATTAGAGAGAACTATTTGTAAATGGACTTTGTATGCTGGCAATACACACTGGTGACCTGCTATCTTTGGGTTTGTTTTCTCCATTGATATTAAGCAGTCAAAAGTGTTTCAGATTGTCGGCAAGGGTGCCCAGTATATTAAATGCTGGATCCCAGGTATCAGTCATGACACTTATTATGAGGGAATTGGCTGATGTAGTTGCCAAGCCACTCTCCATGATATTTGAAAAGTCATGGCTGTCCTGGTTTCGGCTGGGACAGACTTAACTCTCTTCTTAGCCAGTACAGTGCTGTGTTTTGGATTTAGTGTGAGAATGATGTTGATAACACACTGATGTTTTAGTTGTTGCTAAGTAGTGCTTATCTTCAGCCAAGGACTTTTCAGTTTCCCATGCTCTGCCAGCAAGCAGGTGTGCAAGAAGCTGGGAGGGAGCAGAGCCGGGGCAGCTGACCTGAACTAGCCAAAGGGGTATTCCTTTGTCAGGTGAAGTCCCCAGCGACTGGAAAAAGGGAAACATTGCACCCATTTTTAAAAAGGGTAGAAAGGATGACCCTGGGAACTATCGACCTGTCAGCCTCACCTCTGTGCCTGGGAAGATCATGGAACAGATCCTCCTAGAAGCTATGCTAAGGCACATGGAGGACAGGGAGGTGATTCGAGACAGCCATCATGGCTTCACCAAGGGCAAGTCCTGCCTGATCAACCTAGTGGCCTTCTATGATGGAGTGACTACATCAGTGGACAAGGGAAGAGCTACGAATGTCGTCTCTCTGGACACAGCCTTTGACATGGTCCCCCACAACATCCTTCTCTAAATTGGACAGATGTGGATTTGATGGATAGACTGTTCAGTGGATAAGGAATTGGCTAGATGGTCGCATCCAGAGAGTAGTGGTCAACAGCTCAGTGTCCAGATGGAGATCAGTGACGAGTGGTGTCCCTCAGGGGTCCATATTGGGACCAGTACTGTTTAATATCTTCATCAATGACATAGACAGTGGGATCGAGTGCACCCTCAGCAAGTTTGCAGAAGACACCAAGCTGAGTGGTGTGGTTGACACGCCTGAGGGATGGGATGTCATCCAGAGGGACCTGGACAAGCTCGAGAAGCGGGCCCATGTGAACCTCATGAGGGTCAACAAGGCCAAGTGCAAGGTCCTGCACCTGGGTCGGGGCAACCCGCAGTATCAATACAGGCTGCGGGATGAAGGGATTCAGAGCAGCCCTGCGGAGGACTTGGGTATACTGGTGGATGAAAAGCTGGACATGAGCCGTCAATGTGTGCTTGCAGCCCAGAAAGCCAACCATATCCTGGGCTGCATCAAAAGAAGTGTGGCCAGCAGGTCGAGGGAGGTGATTCTGCCCCTCTACTCTGTGCTGGTGAGACACCACCTGGAGTACTGTGTCCAGCTCTGGAGTCCTCAGTACAGGAAAGACATGGACCTGTTGGAGCAGGTCCAGAGGAGGGCCACAAAAATAATCAGAGGAATGGAACACCTCTCCTATGAAGAAAGGCTGAGAGAGTTGGGGTTGTTCAGCCTGGAGAAGAGAAGGCTCCAGGGAAACCTTATTGTGGCCTTTCAATACTTAAACGGGGCTTATAAGAAAGATGGAGAGAGACTTTTTACCAAGGCCTGTTGCAATAGGACAAGGGGTAATGGTTTTAAACTAAAAAAGGGTAGATTCAGACTAGATATAAGGAAGAAATTTTTTACGATGAGGGTGGTGAAACACTGGAACAGGTTGCCCAGAGAGGTGGTAGATGCCCCATGCCTGGATACATTCAAGGTCAGGTTGGACGGGGCTCTGAGCAACCTGATCTAGTTGAAGATGTCCCTGCTTATTGCAGGGGGGTTGGACTGGATGATCTTTAAAGGTCCCTTCCAACGCAAACTATTCTATGATTCTATGATTCCATGATACTTAAACCTAAACAGTACTAGAAAAATGCACCTTATACTCATCAAAGAATATGGAAGTTTCACACCTCACCCTGAAGTCTGTTTATTAACAGGTCATCAGGAATCTTTTTTTTCATAGACTAGTTTCTTCAAAACAAAAACCCATCTTCTGAGATGCTGTTTTTAGAGAAGCTTGTGGGTGGAGGAAGTTGTTTCTTATGTCTTCTTTTGAGAATGACAATTGCAGGTTTTCATTGATTTGCAATGTACGTTTTGCACTTCAGTATTATATAAAGTAACCAGGACTGAGGAGATGTGGAGTCAGGACGCAGCTATCCTTCACGCCTTATATTCACAATATCAGGCCTGTAGGCTACAGCAAACATACCCTGCAAACCTGTTATTATTAATGGAAAAACTGAGCCTTTGATTTTTGTACAGATTGGTAAATTGGATCTCATGTGATGAACACCAACACTATTCATTTAATAAGTGGCAGGATTTTACTTTGTTGTCTTACCCTTCTCTATACATCTGATTTTCTTTTGTCACTTAGACTTGGGCCAAACTGATGTGGTGGCATCTGCTGTGTACTTGTATGGTGGGACGAGCAGGGAGTTACCAGGTTTTCCACTGACAGAATTTTTTTTTTTTTTTTGGCCATGAGAAACTGGAAACTTTGCAGAGAAGAGGTAAATCTGTGAACAAAGAGGAAAAAAAGCTCAAAGATTCTCCTTGCCTCATGTCTTTCACTTTATTTCTCTAGCCACCAAGCAGTGCTTTTTGGACAGACTTCTGTGCAGTGACCTTGGCATCCATGTCCTGCCGTGACCTCACCACATCATTATCATCATGCCATGGTCTCAAAATATAAAATATCCTACTATAGGAAATTTGACACTATCAGCATTACAATAACTGCAGTAAAGTAAACTGCAGAAGAATATGTTTCATGTCAGTGGAAGCAGAAAAGCTAGTAGATGAATTGGATTCCTTTTTAGATGAATCTTCTATGGATCAGCAGGTTTATTCGGAGTTACTTAAAAAGCAGTTAACATTCCATTAGCAACAAACTGTGATCTGTGTCAGCAGTAAAGCACTGTTCAGTCATTTATTTTAGAATGAGCAGTCACTGCGGGAGAAATAAAATTATTAAACTTCTCATAAGCAAATAAATAGTAAGGCAAAGCCAGGGATTTTCTTTCTTATTCTAAATATTAAGCCTTCCTCCTAGGAATATTTATTAATATAGAACAATTTTTTTTTTCTGATGTTTGCTATATGCAGGATGAGTCAGAAGTTTCCATTTCTTCTGACAGTTTGGGTTTGTGATCAAAGAAAAAAAAAAGTGCATGCTCAGATTTGGCTGCTGCCATGTTATTTTATTCAAGTAGGAATATTGTTGGTTCAGCATTATGTCCTCTGCTAACCTGGCTTTGGCACCAAAGAGATGTCTTAAAACAATACCTTTTCTTGCAGCTAGCAGTAGAAATGTATATGGCCCCATGCCCCAACAGGCTCTTTACCTGATCATGATTACTTTCTGTGCTTAAAGCAGTCTTTATGTCTCAATTCTCCGGACTCAGACAAAATCTGCACTGACACAGGAGTTAATGTTAGGCTCTTATTATTCTTGAAGGGCAAGCCTGATACTCTAAAATCTTTTTATAACTAGTGAGATCAGGTATAAAATAGTCTTAGAGTGCCATTGATACCATGGCTAGCCAGACATGAGTAGAACAAGCAATCTTGAAATCTTCTGAGTTAGGCGGCAGCAAAACCCACTCCAAGCTGAGCTGCTAATGGCAGGCATCCTAAAAACATTTCCATGTTATCCTTGTGTCATTCTCCTATGTGGTATTGTGCCAAATAAAGCTCTGCCAAACATCAAACAATTAGAAGTTTGATTGCTTTTGTATTGTTTTGAAGGTAGTGCTCTGACTGTACAGTCCTGCAACCCCCTAGGGCAGATTGCCCCCACTACTGGGCATGTCACATAAAAACAGGAGCTCAATAGTTGCAAAAGCTGCACACTATTTTAGTAATAAATTTAAATGTAGACCCCATTCCCAAAGTAACCAGTTCTACATTACACAATAATGTTGCTTCATAAGGTTTTAATCCTTTTTTAAATTACTCCAAAAGATGAATCATTATAGAAAGACATAAAGAGACAAGGGAGGAAGAAATATAAATAAACAGGTGGTGACTACACTGGTTAGCCACTAGTATTTCTTGTAAGCCAGTAAGAAGCAGATGCACAGCTGGCTCGTGTCATGTAAGACTATGATTAAGACATTGGCCTTAAGTGTCATATTAACTTTGAAAAACTTCTTTTATTTTGTGATTTTGATATTTAGATATATCAAAATATGTAAGTGGGGTCAGTACAGGTAGTTTTAGATCTCTAATCAAAATTAGCAATTAAAAATGAAGAGCTATTATTTACAGTAATAACCAATATCCCCCCATTTCCCTGAGATTCTGCTGTAGCTGCACAGATTAATGTGAAGGGAGATACTCCTTTTTTCATCCTTTTCAGAAGAAAAGGATCCTGAAGGGTGCTCTAATGTGAAGGAACAAAGTTATTTTTTTTTCTCTTCCAGAATGGTGGGTCCAAAAGCTTTGGAGTGAATTCTCCAAGTTTAAATAACAAAAGCAGCATTTTATAATCTTTTCTCATGTCAGTTCTTTACTTCCATGAGTTGAAACTCCAAGATTTTCAATATAGCTCAGTAATTCCAGTAAAAAGGAGGGAGCAAGTAATGAATAAAACTGATCATTCTGGAAATCTTCCAGTGCTGCTGCTTAGAAACAGTTTTTTAAGATATATACTTAGAATTAGCCCTTGCATTATAAAGAATACAGTCACATCACTGACGGAAGTGCAAAGCATCAAGCCAGGAAGTAAAAAGGAATTTATTTTTAATAGACAGTTTATATAGTCAGTGTAATCCATAAATGCATGCAGATAATATGTAAAACATTGTGGATGTTACAACCACACAGATACAATGGTCTTTATTTAAATCACTTTTGCAAGTATGTTCTTAACATCAGAAGAAATATTTTTAGTTCTGTTTAAACTGTAAGAAATAAGAAAAATGCAATACATTTTTAATAGTAGGTACAAATTCAACTGATGATGGCATATCTTGGATAACTCATGAGTGACCTTGTACACACTGAAAAAAAACTGTAATGTGGTCCAGAAAGCATAGATTATGCTTCCCTTTTAAGACAGATAATACAATTAAACTGCACCTTTGAAAATGCTCCTCCGATAATATTTACCTATGGATTTTTTTAATGTTTGAATGTATGACGGAATTTGAAAATCTACTACCTGTAGCAGCAAGTACAGGCAAGCAAATCGTGAAATAAAATTTCTGGAGTGAGCACCATTTAATTGTTGAGTGATTCACCCATATGCCACCTGCTAATCCATCTCTGACAGAATTACAAAGTTTTGAGCATCTTGCAAACAAGTGTCATTTTAAACAGGAAAGCAAAACTTCAAAAAAGCGAAACAAGGCAAACAAAGCTTTTACAGTCGTCACTGAAATATTTCCTGAACACCAATAATCAGTTGTGAAACCATTGCATATTTCTGATCCATAAATTCTGATTTCTTACAGTCAGAGAAACACTTGCTTCATTTATATATGCAGATAGAGCCTTCCTATGAATTCTAGCTGTATTTGTGGTCCCAGTAGCATTTAAGACAAATATTGCAACAGCTTCTTAACGTCTTTTAGATATATACCAGATATCACTATTGACAGTATCTTTCCTGTGTTGTGTACTGAATTTGTAAGGCAGATTTTATTCTTGCTTCAGATTACCTGGTTTCTGACCAAAATGGGGCACACTGCATTTAAAAGGAGACCTTAAACAGTGCCATTGCTGTTTTATATGTTCCCAATGTTTTCTGTAATAGCTTCTCTAAAATGTGTGGCATAAACAAAATCCTCAAGCACATTGCGGTAAAATGGTTTTATTGGTGCTCATTTACACTGACCTACATAGGCTGTTCTCAGGCTCCCCATTCCTGAGCAACGATGCTCATTCTGTATTTGTGCCAAGAATGCACTTAATCTGTGCCAAGCCATTTTTTTGTTAAAATACATTCTGCCATCAAAATAAAGGCACAAATACAATTTACATTCTATTAGTAAAATCAGGAGAAACAATCTCAATGAAGAAAGAAGGCAGGAGTTACCCATCCAGTGATCTTACAAAGCATGTCTGCATAGACCTAATTTTCCACATTACATAAGAGCAAAGAAAGCCTGAATACCCATCTAAAGTCACCTGTGGATGGGAAGAATGGAAATGGAAACAGAATATGAATGGCACCTCTGGTTTGTTTATTTTAGGAAAAAAAGTATAATCTGGCCCCATTCCCCACTGACTTTTCATAGCCTTCTGTATTTCAATACTCTTAAGCACTCTCTAAAATTTACTCAACACAAAAATACTGAGGGAGGACATTTTATTTTCATTCTATGTTATGTATAATTATCTGAGATTTTGCAGTGTTATGGGATGAATAAATCAGGATTCTTATCTTAGACAAAGCAAAGATGTCATAATTAATGCAATTTGCCAAAGCAAGAGAATCTGAAAGGCACTCAAGCTCTGGACATATGACGTAAACATGTTTCATCTTAGCAAAATATTGCAAACTTTGGGTAAGGATTTTATCATGAAAGAGATCAGGGATTGGTTTTGCTTGCTTGGTTTGCATGGATGTAATACGTTGAACATCACACAGAAGGTTCATTAAAGCTTCCTATTAAAGTCTTACTAAACTAATATCCCTTAGAAAGCAAAGCATTTGTTTGAATTCCCCAATTTTCAAGTATATTTTCTCAACTCAAAGTTTTTTCTCATTAGAACTTGCTGACATCTGAATGATATACATAAACTGTTAGGTAAGCATCCAAAATCCCTCACAGAAAAATAAGAATATTACTAGAGCTCAGGCACTCTGAATCTTCCATATAAAGCATACAATCAATGCATATCATATCTGCTTTAAAAAAAACCAAACAAAACATATCCTCTTTTTCATCTGCAGAATTTATTTGACAAAAGTGTCCTCCCCCACCAAAAAAATAACTGATCATAACTTTCTCTGTTTTGTCCTCAGGACCAAAGGTGCCCCCTTGATTGGTGAGGATACTCCAGTGGTTGTAAGTTTCAGATTTTCACGTAAAAAATTGCGCTGTCGAACTGTGGCTGATCTTATGTAACTGCTATTAGAAACGACTTTTGCTGGCCTTGTAGGTGGTATGGTCTGTGGAGGCAGTCCATTGATTTCATACGTCCACTGCATTGACTGTGTCTGAAAATAATGGAGACATAAAAAAAAAAAAAAAATCAGTGATCAAATACCTTGAAAATTTGACAGTGATTTACCATGCTACATCGATTTCAAAAGATATTTATCCTTTTCCATGTAAGCTACTGGAATAACACAGAATGAGAATTGCACTCCTGGAACACAGAGAACTAAAATCCCATTTAACTTTATTCAGGACCAGGCATAACAAAGATGAGAAATTTAGCTTCCTGGCTGATCTACAATTCCTTTTTTATTTAGTAAACCCCATAGCTCTGTATGTTGTTCAAAGGTAATTATTCCATAGTACAATATAAATGCCTCAGGTCTATACTGTAGGATTTAATTGCAGCTCTGGTATTGGTAATAATAGTATTATCAAATGGTGGAATTTTTGTATCAAAATAATGAACAAAACTAAGAGAAAAAGACTCTGAGTATGCACAAGAGAATTGCAGCTTCATGTTGAAATCTCTAGTTTGAAGAATATGTGAATTGAAAATGACACTCTTCATTTGCCTTCTGTTTATAACTGGTCTCTAGGAATGGAGCATATGTTTCTATGTCATGTCTTGTAATGCTTGAGTACTTGATTCTTACTGAGTATGTGATTCTTATTCTTACTACACATCCCATCTATCCATCCTTAAGGAGTATTATTTCTATGCATATGAAGGCTATACTGCTGTCTATCTCCCATGTTTCATTTGTGTCCTGAAGCAGAATTTTGGTTGCTAAAAACTCATGTGTAACTATTGCAGATCTTTCAGTCATTTTTCTTTCAAAATGTATCACTTTAGTTCTTGAAAGCAGGTCTTTATTCCAAGTCATAAGCATTTTCCTGTCATACGAAAATGCACGCATAGGAAAAGGTCTATTCGTGGTTTTCAGTTTTCTGTTCTCCTTTTCTTTTAAAAAAAACCCACAAACAACAGAAATATTACAAAATCCAAAGATTTCAAATGATGTGTCATCATGTCCAGCTTTGTACTATGCAAAAGAAAGACAAAGTATTGCATGCCCACTTTAGGCATGCACTGTCATCTATGCCTTCGCACTCAGCGATTGGAAATCCCAGGTTTTATGTTTGGGGCTTTTTTTGCTTCCAAGGCAAAACTTGTAGGGAAGACTGAGTAAAAAATATGGCATGATGTAGGTCTATTAAAATATATTTATACAAGTGAAATTTTTTTTTATACAGAACACAGAACATAGTGCATGTGCATAGTACCTGCGTACATAGTACACAGTACACAAAACACACCAGACGCTATGACTTTGCAGCCTCAAAGCAGTGGAGTCATGCTTAATAAGTGGTATTTCCAAATTCTCAAGATCCGCCTTTCCACTTTTGGCACAGCACTGCAATCACACAGCCGTGCTGCTGGTGGTTCTAGAGCAGGTTTGTTGGTGCTAGGGTTTTGCATCATGCTGCATTGAACTACAGAGACATGAGCTACAGAGAAAGGATCACCTTTCTCTCCTGCTTCAAGTCATAAAGATTTATCGTTACAACAACAGCTGTGATTTATGTAATTCATCTCCCATTTAAAACTAACTTAATCCTTAGAACAATCATTCGTAGATATAACCATTACACCTAACATCAGTGTCATTTTTCATCCAAGGAAACAAAAGGTCAGAAAGGCTGTGTATACTCTCAAATCGATCTGGAAATCAGTGCAACAGTCAACCTCAAAGCTCACGAGTTTTTCCCTCAAGCATTCAGTTAACAGTCCAGCTTCCGACATGGCTGGCTTTGTGGCCCATTTGCTCATTCCAGTTTGAGAGCTCTGCTTCTGCTTTGCTGCTGGGCATGTCAGTACACCAAGCAGATTTGGCCTATAGAGCAGAGCAACCATATCCACACAAATTGTGACAAATTTTCACATAAATGCTATCAACCATCTCCAAAGCATAGTATGTATATTTGTCTAGTTATTTATTGCATTCTGTCAATTAATTATGGTCTAGGTAAAGCACTACAAGCGCCATAGGGAAGAGCAGTCAACCTTCTCCGTCTCGAACCTTCTCTACAGTCATCCCGTAATTATAACAACATACAGAAGAGAATAAAAAGGATGTTGAAGTGGCTCTCTGAGTTTACTATGTTTTGTTAAATATCAATTTTATATTTGGCACTGAAAAAGTTTGAATCAATGATGTTTGCCTTTGTTATCTTTCACATGGTCCTTCCTATTGCTCTAATTGTTACCCTGTCATTGCTAAAGTATATTTAAGGGATATCATTGCAAGCAGTTTTGCATTCATGTTGCAGCTATTCAACAGGAAGAAGTTTCAGACCATTAACTGTAAACCCTTTGACACAGGCTTTGTTCTCTGCTATGTACTTACACAGCATTTACACTATTTCACATATAGGCTGCATAAACTTACAGCTCTTAAATGTCATCACCATCTGAATCTCTTAATTGTGGTGCTTCTTGTTAGACAACTGGTTTTAACCAGTATTTTGGTAACTGAATATGTACTTTTCTGTGCTAATGTTGAAAGAATAGGTGGCTTTTTTTGCTGTGTATTTTTAAAGAAACATTTTTTAAACCCTCTACTTTAAAATTGGCAGTACTGATTTTACATAGTGTCTTCTGAATGAATTGCCTTATTCAAATAAGATTAGTAAGCGTAAGATCTTAATAGATATTTCACCATGCATGCATAATTTTTTAAACTTTCATTACTATTCTGCTAAAATCAAAATGTAATTTAAATTGAATATTATTCCTGTGTAAAACAGGCAGATTAACTCATCTTTATTCTCAACCTTATTTAATACTGTGAAATGATCTAGTAACTCTACTGACTGTAAAGATAAAATCCAGCAAAAGCAGGTGTGACATGGACCAACATCAGTATCTGATGTCCAAAGATAAAGTTGTCATTTAAGAAAAGTAAATCACTCTCCAGTTAGCTAATTGTTTTATTAACTTCAGTACAAGATGAAATGCTTTATCTTTCTTTAGTATGCCAGATGAACAATTTAGTTTAAAGAAAATTTAACCTCAGGGTCATATTCACTGTGTGCAAGTCTCATTGATCACTTCAAGGCCAAAGATCTGGTAGGTGTTTCAGCCAATGATTTAAACCGAGTATCAAGTTACTAAAAAATCATTTCTGTTCATGAAATCCACACATATTGTAACTTTACTGTCTATAGTGTTAGTAATTGTTTGAAGTGAGATTTAAACAAAAGTGGTGGGCTATGCCACCTCTCAACTTCACTTATCATCAGCATCAAACAATTGATATAGCCTTCTGGGTAATAATAACCTTTTGCTAATTTCCTGTTTGCTATACGAATATCCTAGATTGTATGTTCTGTGAAAAAAAGTTTGTGGCTTGACTTGGTGAAAAAAGCCACCCATTCTGTTGCTGCTGTAGCCTGCGTCAGGTGTCGTTCTGTGGCAGGAGAGATTGCTCTTTCCCTGGTGGAAACTTATTGGGTTCAATGGGGAAAATGTTGTGGGCGTTATCACATGAACCCTTCAGATAGGATCCATCAAGCTAGAAGAAAAAAAAGAACCATAATAACAAAAAAACCCACCCTAATTTATCATCTTGAACTATGGTAGTCCATCTATTGTAAATCATGTGCTATCATCCAAGACAGCTGGAGACAGTCATTGTGAAAAAAATTGTGCATTTATGTACTGATTTACTGAAAGAAAGACTCTTGTTTTAGTTCAGCATTTTCTGCTAAAGGGCAAACAAGTGTTACACAAATGGAAAAGAGTTACTGTAACTGTCAACATAACTGGAGTGCTTTCTTTAGTGCTAGAACCACCTAGAATTCAGTAATTCTCAAGACAACCTAGAATTCAGTAATTTTCAGAAAACCTTAGACACCCACAAATGTCTGTTTTACTAGAATATTTAATTTCCAAGGGCAAAATATTAGGTTTTCAAATGCTGCTGAAGCCATAAGTATTTTCTTCAGGATAAGGCTGTATAGCTTAACTACAACAACAGTTCTAATCAATGTGAAAACTGCAGCAAGAGCAAGTCTGCCAAGTTTAGAATCCGTGCAAGTGCCTCGAAGCTGCTGCTTTGGGTTTCCAGGTCAGACATGTTTCAGCAAAGGAAAAGATGGATCAAGTTTCAGACTTTTCTGGAGTGGTGGAGAGGAGAGAGAGAGACTTCGAAAGGTCATCTATACGTGACCATTTAATTATGACAGAATATTTGCCTTACAAGCTATATTTACTTGCCTAAGAAGTGGGCCAAAATTTCCCAAATCAGAGGAACTCTTCCTATGCTTAAGGCAGTACAATTTATTATATCAAATTTGGAACAATTCTGATACTAGCACTGGTAGTAACAAAGTCTAAAGATGAAGGTATTGAATCACGACAATCCACACAATCTACTAGAACAGAAATATAAAAGAGAGTCTCTGTTAAGAAGATATATCTAATATAAACATAGGTATTTAAGAATCCCAGGCTCCCTGCGATGCATCTCTAGGCCTATTTCAGATGCAATTTAAGAAGAAAGACCAGACCACAGTCTGAATGTCCTTGACAGTCTGAGGGAGGATTTCTTGTTGAAATGAATGACTTCCTGTTATCAAAATCTCAAAATTCCTGATGGATAGAATCTAATTAATTGAAGTGTGACAAGAGTAATAACTTGGCTCACCTGGCTGGAGTAATGGCCATCTGCAGAGCTAAATCTTTCTGAAGAATATTTTGAAGAATTCAAAAAGGAGATGCATGCTGTCACTTTTTATTAAATATCATAAGTTATTCAAGTAAGTTATTTAACCATCTTGATGGCTGACTGAGTAATGTTCATGAAGTAATTTATTCAGCAAATACTGGTAACAGTCACCAAATAATTTATATAAAAGTATATTTTTTGGTATTCAACCCTTTCTTACAGATGGCTCATGATTCATAGGATTAATTTGCAGAACACAGATCACCCGTGTGTATTCCCTGTAGGCTGGAAGTGCTACTGAGTTACATGCTAATTAACTGCCAGAGAAATCTATGTTACGAGGGCGTTAAATGTTGGGAGCAAGTATCAGGAATTTTAAGGTAAATGGTATTCCAATTATCTTCCAGTGTTAACTCAGGAAAGTCCAAATAAAATCTGCAAGACTTCCAAATAAGTTAAAACACCGGAAATTACAGATAGTGAATCCAGTATTCCCTGACCCTTAATTTATACTGCAGTGGTGACAAGAAAAAATGACCGATTATGATCAGTGTATACAGAATGAAATTAAATCAAACCTTTATATGAACTGTGGAAGGGAAGAGCAAAGGCAAGAAAACTCGTGGATCAAGATAAAGACAGTTTAATAAGTGAAGGAAAGGCGGGGGGAGCAACAAAAAACAAGTGATGCAAAGGCAGTCACTCACCGCCTCCCACAAGTAGACCAATGCCCAGCCAGGCTCTGAGCAATTTCTAATGAAGAAGATGGCTAACAATCATTTTCTTAGCTTAGAGGAACATTTCCAGATAGAATTAAAGGTGGCTTAATTGACTTCTGCAGTTCAAATATTAGATGTTTCACAGCATTGCTTAGATGTAGTACAACAATTTCTTCAGGGCTGGCAATGGTCTGAATACCATCATACAGCAACGGTTCCCATATCGTTATCATCTTTTGGCATTATGAGAATTATAGTCTCAATAAGCAAAGTAACCTTTCCTCATGCTCGTGAATCAAAAATTTTGAGTATTGATTCTGCACTCAAAATCTAGTGTTGCTAATTATAGGATGTGCTACATTCACTGCCTGTAATGAACTTTCTGGATCTCTACTTTTAATCATGAAACTCAGGTCAACATCAACCAGCAGCAAGGGACACAGGTGATGTCTTATTTAATGTGAAACTATTTCAGTTATCCTATTATTAACTTTGTTACATTTTTCCTTGCTCATTCTGTTTAAGAGATACAATTTAGAATAATATCAAACTATGGTAATTAACAAATCTACCAGGAACAATGCAGAACGTATTTTCACCAAGCTACTGAATATGTAATAGTACCATTTGCTGTTAAGATATGCAAGTTTGCATAGACAAGCTTAGAAAAGCCACACCTGGGTACTGTGGTTTGCACACTGCATCATTTATTTCCAGAACAGCATGACAAATGGGTTTGATATGCTATCTTCCATAGGCTAAGTTAGTGATTATTCAGTAATAAAGGTGCACAAGCCTGACTTCTGGAGGGCTTGATAATGTTACCTGCAATCTGGTTCACTCTGACATCTATTTTATCATTTAAGACTTATTTTGTGTGCCTTCTGCTTTAGAATATCTCTGAAGTCTCACCCATGAATTACAAAGCAATTGCTCAGGTCTCCAGCTGAATTCAGAACAGTGCAAGCAAATTAGCTTTAAGCCAACTTGAATATGCCCTTTTCCAAGGATTTGCCAGCCTCCAGGCTGCTCCGCCTTGTGCCTGGCAGTGATTCCTGTCCCAGGAAGCCTTCGCAGAGCATCCCCCCCAGCTGCATCTTGCCATCCTTAAGCTCTGTCGGTTTTCTGTTCAGCTTTACTGGCACATCACAGCCTAGCTCTGAGATGTCAGTGCAGTTGAGGAAGTCCTTTTTTTCCTCACAGCACTTTATAGCTTATCTAAGAAGCATGCTGTCCTCGTTTTGGCTAGGATAGAGTTAATTTTCTTCTTAATAGCTGGTACAGTGCTGTGTTTTGGATTTAGTGGGAGAATAATGTTGATAACTCTGATGTTTTAGTTGTTGCTAAGTAGCGCTTATCCTAAGTTAAGGATTTTTCAGTTTCCCATGCTCTGCCAGCAAGCAGGTGCACAAGAAGCTGGGAGGGAGCACAGCCGGGGCAGCTGACCTGAACTAGCCAAAGGGGTATTCCATACCATGGAATGTCATACCCAGTATATAAATGGGGAGGAGTTGGCTGGAAGGGGCGGATTGCTGGTCAGGCATTGGTCAGCGGGTGGTGAGCAATTGCATTGTGCATCACTTGGCTTTTCTTGGGTTTTACTTCTCTCTTTTTTTGTAATATTCCTTTTCATTACAATTATTATTATTATTATTATATTTTTATTAGTTAGTATTGTATTTTATTTTACTTCAGTTATTCAACTGTTCTTAAGTCAACCTGCCAGTTTTACTTTTTTTTCCTGATCCTCCTCCCCACCCCACTGGGAGGGGGAAGGGGTGAGCGGGTGCGTGGTGCTTAGTTGCTGGCTGGGGTTAAACCACGACACATGCTCTCTTCACTGATTTATCATTAGCGGTAATACATTTTTTTTTCAGTTAGAACTGTGCTGTTTATGAAGGCTATTATAAATGTGGAAGTATGGTTATGGAACAATACCTATTTAAAAATGCTCTTCAGGCACCGTGTCACTGTTTCTTACTTGTAGCTCGACTAAATTACGATGTTCTCTTTCACAGCTACAGAAACAAGCATGATTATTTTCTTTATTGGCTTTTTATTACATTTCATTCTTTGATCTACAGAAATTTTTAAAGTAATTTTCTATGTCACTTTTGCAAAATTAAGATTCCTAACAGCTATTCCAATAATTGTCTAACTTCAATTGTTTTGATATGTAGTTGACTGAGAACAAAAGTTTTAATGATAGTTAAAGAACATTTAATTGCTTCAGCAAAGTAATTAAGGTCTGCCATTAATAAACTCTACTGTAAGTTTTCATTAATATTAAAGTCTTAAAGAATCCACAAAAAATCCCACAAAGTACCTGATTTGTGTGCAGAAAATATAAATTAGGCTACATTATTTCAATTACATATATACATTCAGTTAATAAAATGTACACACTAAATTCTGGTAAAGACAAATTGTAATCTCTTAACGCTAATTAGCTCCTCAGGTCTGGGTTCTCAGCAGGGCAACTAAACAAAAAATTTTGCATGTACAATATTTGGATTTAATGTTTACAACAAATGAGAAAAAGATGACTGCAGGATCTTTCTCCATAATCCTAACCTCCCATTTTACTTTACAACACAACAGTAATGACCAACATAAACCAAAAAACTTACACTGTCATCTCTGCTACTTTACAGCCTAATTATCACTGTTCATTGAAGCACACAAAAATGACAGTTCTGCTACTCACTATCCATAGAATTTAATCATAAAAATACGTTAGTGTTAGGACTATGACTTTACCCTCAGAAATGCAAAGGAAATTCTACAGCAAGAGTGCTGTAGTCCTTTACTACAGCAGCAGCAGAAGAGAGGCGACACTGTAAAAGAAAAGAAACTTCCTTGCTGTTTCTAAAAATAGCACAAAGCCTCAGCCAGTATATTGGCTAGAAAGGATATGTGCAAGAGAGGTTCTTCAGTGTTCGGTCAAATATTAATTGCGTTTCGCCATCTCCATTATTATTCCCCAAATAAGAGTGATTTAATACTGGTTTTGCCATCTAACTAAATCTGTCTCCCTCAGGTCACTAATGAAAATTATTTCAACTAACAGGAAAGCCAGAAATGAGTATCTGGTATTCTCAACATGTCATCAAGTCTTATTTCAGGTCAATGTTGAGAGCGCAGCAGCAGAATTACACACAGTCGTAGATGCTCTGGCTTACATTAGAACTACAGGAATGAAAGCTTGTGTGGAGAGGAAAGGGGGAAGTCCAGTGTACACAAAAGGACTATCAATAACAGCAAAGAGAACACAAGCCTCATTAAAACATTACTGAAACAACTTAATACTTCAATTAGAGTAAGAATGTTAGAAATATCTCTAACATACTGTGATGGTGTAATATTGGTCCAAATTGCACTTAGGAGCATTAAGAGTCCTCAATGTATTTTTGAACGTACAGGAATAAGATGTGATCTGACATGTATATGTAATATGTATGAGCGACTTCCTACACCCACACGCAGTACCAAAGGTGGAGATGTAAAGAGCCGTCTGCCTAGATCATAACCAGAGACCGAGGTGTGAGTAGATGCAGGTTAAAAATCCAATTACTCAAAGCCCATCTGTACTGATAAATTCCTAAAAGAAAATTTTGGATTACTGACTGAGTTCTTAGAAAGCTAATAATAATCTTTGACCATCATGTTTATCACATTTCGGACAAATTTATTATGTTAAAGCTCTTTGTTAGTGATGGAAGTTAAGCCAAAGACAAACATGGCTCGTACATTTACATGTGTCATGCCTAAAAACAGGAGTTCAGTTCCAGAACTACATTAGAAGTTTCTGAGCTCTGTCGATGTGTCATATAGCATTATGTAAATATGAAAGAATACAGAATAAATTCAGTCAGTTATTTTCTTTTTCAAATGGAAGAGCGATAAGCATCACTGCTGTTTATGTAAAAAGACTAAATTAATCAAATATCTAATACGGTAAAAGAAAATAAGTAGGAGGGATTAAAGGGCCTTCTTGTTTTTCCAGGATTTGAATTTCTTATTCACTGTTGTACAAGTTGTCACTCAGAGAGATAAAACACTGTAGTCATTTGCCATGCATCTTTTTATCAACTTTGTTTTGAACATTTTATTTTTTAAATCAATATTGCTGTTTCATTTCTAATGTAGTAGCCTGAAAACATTGCCAGCATGCAGTGATTAGATAGAAAGTGCAAACCACGATTTGTAGAGAGTTTGGGGTGTTTCCTGCTGCTGTATGTTTTCGACAAACAGTTTCCTTTTAAAGAATGACTTAAAATTTAAAAATTAATTCGTGCAATAATAAGAACATTTTTACTGCTGAAGGAATAAATGTCTTCAAATGTTTCCTGACCTTCAGACTTACAGAAGCTACTTGGCTACAAATTCATTTTGTTTATTTTGGAGCTTGTTTTTAAATAGTTATTCCTGGCCTTGTGTTTTGAAATTCTGCCTTCTACAGTTTAGTATGTAGCTTCTAGTGCCTTTGATCCTAGGAGATATAATACAAGTAAAATCAATAACCTAAGCCTCACATATTCAATTATTCATATATTCTCCACCAGTTCTTAACATGATTATTTTGATTCTCTGTGAAAAGTCATTCTGTCATGTTGTCTATGGAGTTGGGGCAAATGTATCAAGATAAGTGTCTGTCTCTGGTGATGATGGCAAAGGGATAACATAGAAATTATAATGTGTTTTTCCAGCTTATCATGAGTTAATTTTCAAAATGTTGGTTTTTTTCTTGTCCATTGTGAATAGTAGTAAAATAATCACAGTACATGCATTCGTGTGTTTCAATGCTGCTTTTTTGTATGGGATTTCTTTTTTTCCTTCCACTCCTGAAGGTATATTTGTGTATTGCATTCAGAAAAGCTTACCTGGATTACAAGTGTTGCTGTATGCTTCTTGCCGTACATCCTTGGCTTGAATCCCACTGTTATATGGGTTCCCACAGTGCCTGCTGGAAGAAGTTCTCCAGCTTGCGGCACCACAAGGAACTCAGGATCGCTGCCCGCCAGGAAGTGCGCAGTGAATGGCTCTGGGTACCTATGGAAAAGCACACGAGGCTATTGTGCCTTTTACAGTATCTTAATACAATTTATCTACAATTTAACATTTAGGCCACCATGTGGCATGACTCAGGAAACTTGGCAGCCCATGGAATGTGTATAGAATATTAATAGCATTCTTACTTACAGAATAAATATTCTGTAGTAATTATTTACATTTATTCATAAATATTTATAATCTTTATACACAGGGACCTGCATACTGGTCTTCCATTTCAAACAGACTTACATGCTATTATAAATATTACAATAACTACAGAATAATGATAAAATTTGCCACTAGAAAGAAAAGAATCATCTGACCTGTAAAGATATAATAATAGTGATAGAAATAAATTCCATGTCAGAGTGAAAATCCACTTTTCCTATTAAAAGCCCCTCACTTTTCCAATCTCTAATCAAATAAAACTGACAAGCCACCCATTTTATTAAGTTTTATGACTAGAACTGAATTTGCAATCTGGTGGAGTGTTACTAGATTGGGAGGGAGTTCTGAAAGCCTTGAAATGAACAGATGGAAAATAATAATTTTCTATCACTGTTTTCCACATTTTTCATATCCCATAAGCTACACACTTTAAGATACTGCAATAATAATAATAATTAGATTCCTCTATCGATATTATTGTATATCTCTTATCTCGAAGAATTTCTGTCACAGGTACTGCAGATCTTGTCTAATTGCTAGTTTCATGGCAGTACTGTTGAACCAAAGAAAATGTCTTTTTCCTGGTAAAGACAGTGGCTGAGGACTACAAAACAACCTTGGGCCAATCCCAAACCAAAGCCTATCACAGTTCCTCAGGGAGTCCTTGCCATAAACTCTGTCAGCATGAAAAGAGTACACATTTTTGTATTTTCCGGTCAGGCATTCTCCTTTTAGTCTTTGTATGTGTTGCTGAGGACAACGCTATCACTATCTGGACAGAAAGAGAACAAAAGAAATTGAAACTAGAAATACAACGGCATGGTCAAAAAATAATCCACAACACCCTGCCACAGTACAGCAGGGCAAGTATCATGCATGCTTAGAGGGAACACATTTTCAGTTGATAAAACTTGAAGAATGAAAAACTAACAACATCTCAAAGAAAAGCTGTTCAAATCTGTTTATTCATGGCTTGTCACGCCAGAAATAACACTGCTTTTCAAAGAAAATACTCACAAAGAAGTGAAATTTAATATTTTATGACAATTCCTATCTCTACGGACATGTTGCACATTTCCTGGGTAAGTGCTATTCCGTGGGTGGTACACTGGGTCTCTGTCTTGTTTAAAAATAGCTCTCCTTTGGAATATGTTCTCACGAAAGGTTTTCCTAAATTCAAAATGCTCTCATGAAAAAAAGGACACACTGTAAGTTTGTAGAAACAAGTAGTTCAAGTGCAGAAAACAGAAACCAAAAAGCTTCTGCCTTCTCAAAAAAAAATTAACTGACATTTAGCAGTGCCATCAGACTTGGGTGCATTAGCAGATTTAGCCTAGCTTTTCCTTTAGGTGACAGCAAGGTGGGCAAAACTACTGAATGTCTGAAAAGACATTTCAAGTCTTGTGACATCAAACTCATGCTGACAATCTCTTTTTGTGGTGCCTAAAGTTGTGCAGTTAAGTTTATAGCCCTGGGCCATAAGCACTAACCCCGCTACGGCCTGAGTTCCCATCTATGTGCCATCTAAGCCTTGAATTTTCACATCTGTATTTCCTGCAAGGACTGCTCAGCTGTGAATGCCTAGAGCATACTTACTACACACAAAGGGCAGGCACAGGATGAAAAAGAAGTGCTGCCTCTTAGACTGAGTAGCAGAGTACAGCACTCATCAAAAACATCTGAGATGAATATTCAGGCCCTGGCTCTGCAAATAGAGACCTGAACACAGTTCTTCATTTCCAACATCATTGCTCTATAGACTAGATTTAGGAACATTTTAAGACAACACTTCCTTTATCTCCCGTGTTCAGTCTGTTTTCTCGTAAGTAGTTAGGGATGACGACTCCTAATAAGCACTTTGTGTCTTCGTAACACATACAAGAGCGTGACTTAGACTACAGATGCAATGACGAAATGCTGAGGGAGATGGGACAGGCTGCATGCACAGAAGACACAAGAAAATAAGGACTTTATTCCTGCAGAAATTGCATCTTAGCAGGGTGTGATGCAACAGTAGTTTTTTTCAGAGACCGTAAATGATTCCTCAAAACAGTTAGTCAGAAAACACACAGGAGAAAAAGCTATAGTTTTAGTCCTGACAAGGGGACCAGACAGTTTTAAATGAAACTGTCAAAAAACTGAGCTATAATTGTGCACACAAGATATTACCAAGTCAGAGAAAAAAATCTTATTGCATCAACCTTGTCAGATTTTAATTTTCATAATGAAAAATGGAGAAAAACTAATAAAAAAGCTTTAAAGAAAATCTGCATGCTTCTTGACAGCATTGGCACAAGGTACTAGAGGCAGCTACAATTTTCTTCTGTGTTGAGTAAAATATATACACACATACACACATACTTACATGAACCATATAGTCACACCTAAAACCTCCCCATTCCCTCCCCTTCCCTTCCTCTCCCCTCCCCAAAGCCTGATAGTTTTAAACAAAAGAGTCATGTCAGTTACTGGACGCAAAAGTTCCTCAAAGTGGAAGCTATGTCCAAATAAGGAAAATAGAAATTCTGGCAAATTAAATGTATAGCCGTAACATGATAGGCCAGCAGGGATTCTGATGAAGATATGGCTAACAGTACAAGAACTAGCAATTAAAAACTTATTCACACACAACCAGAAACAGGAACCTTTCACAGTGTCTGTAGTGCTGATAAATCATGAATTTTTGTTTTAAAAAGATATCTAAAGATGGCCTCTCAAGAAAAAACAAGCAGTGTTTTCACTGATGTTCACATGAGAGAGATGATCTGGCATCCTGGCTAGCTCACAAGCGTAAGTAAATTGCTTTCTCATTCTCATCTTCTATAGTACAGAGAAAGCTGGAGACAAAATTCCCAGGATAGCACCTGAATTTCAGACATTATTGTTTTCAGTGTCTGTATATTTCGAGTATAATTAAAAATTAATAATTATGTGGTTTAAAATGATTAAAAATTAATTCCTCCTTTTTGATTACTGCTTCAGGTAAAACAGCTCTGGAGTCAATGTTTGGCTTGTCATTTCTCAGCCATGAAGGACAGTGATGAAGCAGTCTCTATTTTTTCAAGAAGGCTTTTGCTTAACTCAAGGGTGGCAGATACTAACATACTTGATGAAGTTTAATGATGTGTAGACTTTCGAAAACACGTATGAACCAACCACAAATGAATTAGTAAATATAAGGGCAGAGGCCATATAAATCAGAGGAAGCAAATGTGTCTTCCCGCCTGCGTGTTCCCTAACTCCTGTCATAATGGTTTGATATTGCTATCAGTCAATATGAACTCTGCCCTTACTCAAATAATGAACAAGAGTAAATATTAATTTGAATTTAAATAATAATTGGACAATGAAACCATGGCAACAAGGAAGAGTGGAAATTGAGCTAGTATTTAACAGATATATTTATACTTACTCCTTTAATCTTGTTCTTAAATAGCATTGTTCTTAAATAGCAGTCTGTGCTTGTCAGTGTTCTCATGTTAGATAATTTTCAAATTAGTAAACTAAAAAAGAATAGCACCTTATGACTTCAATTAAAGAAAACCTTAAAATTTATATTCCCATAGATCTCACTGCAAAACTTATAAAATACCCAGCAAATCTGAAAATACAAGCCTTTATTAAATGAAAGCCCAAAACAGCTTTAATGTTTACTCCTCTCTTCCTCAAACTAGTGAAGCAGTAAATTATCCTGTAGAAATGTATTTCTTTACAAAACTCAGCATTTTGCAAACTATACATAAAAAACAACACATCGTGCTTTTGATCAAATGTATTTTTTTTCAATAAAAGAAGAATAACAAAATGTCTTAATCTGTAAAGTACATAACTGCTTAAGCAAATAAGGGATATGGTTTGAAAATGTTGCAATGTGCTTCCAAAAATAGTTAATCATAACTAAACTTACTTCTTGTAATTTGTAGTTAACATCTGTTGGATGATACAAGAAATTTCAGTTATTACGTAGTGAAGTTCTTTAAATATATTAACTGTATGCAGTTGTCAAATTCTATAAAATTGTTAGTGATAGTTGGTATGATTTAGATAATTTTTTTTCAACCAAAAAAATGACAACGGAAAAAAATTAGGAAATCCTCATTATTTATCAAAATTGGTTATGTTTCATACCAAAAAAACAACTCCAGTTTAATTGACCACTCTAAATCCTGAACTCTGGACATCAGAAAAGATTTAACTCCAATTATCACTCTATAGCTTTGGAAAGACTGCTTCAGAATTAAAGGACTGTCAAAAAATATGAAGAAACACTGCAGGACAAATGACTGTCAGGGAACGCTTTACCAACTATAACATCACGTGTTGTAAAACCAAAGCAGGAGCTAGGGTTTTTATCTTCACAAAATGTTAAGATTTCTGTCTCTTTCCTGTTCTACCCAGGGGTACTATACTTGCAGCTTGGTAGACTGACTTTTCCTGCTAAAAGCGGTCCAGGTGACATGGCTAGATACAGCTCCTGGCTAAATGTGTGACATGTCAGATATTGTATTATTAGGAAGGGTGATCATAACTTTTTGGAAGCTCTGCCGCATGTGTATCATTATCGATATTTTCCACCAGTCTCCATTCAGACTCCAAAAAATGGAGCTCAGTCAACATTTGTTCTTTGCAGCTGCCACTATGTGGGAGACGCTAAGATAAAGTATTCTAATTGCTTCTTTAGACTAACAGTAGAATTTGGCAGAACTGGTTACAAAGAGATTGGCATAGGAATCCAGGCCTGTAACATGCACAGCGACGTGTGAGAGAGGGTGAGGGAGAGGGTGTGTGTGCTGAGAACTTAATGAATGCATTTTCTTGCAGCATACATAATTCTGGCTCATGGTAATTCTAATGAAATACAGCAGTAATTACAGTGAAATAGAAATATTTTTCAAAGTTGTAACTGTAAACATTTTTTTGTTTTTCCCTTCACAATTAGGGAGGGTACAGAAAAAAAATGGGTTGCTCGCTATTCTTCAGACAGCATTAAAATTAATTTTGTGTCATCAAGGAATGTTTTTAATTGAACATTTATTCCATGCACTAGGGAATGTGCATAGAAAAAATAAGGAAAATATCCACAGTGGTGTTCAAAATACAAAAAGTAGGTTAAGATAACTAAGTCTGCACATGCAGTCATTTTAAAGCCTAATTTCATCTTTCTTCTCATCTCCCCAGTCCACCTGGTTTTGTTCTCTTTTTATTCTAGCTCTGTTTCCATAATTGGGTGGAGTCTTGGATTTTGCAGATACCAGTACATGGAGACCATACTGACACCATGCTGTTTGCTTTTGTGATAGCAGGTGCTGACTAATGTTTTTCTGAAGCATAGTTTGAGTTCATCTGAGAAGTTTCCTCAATGTAACAAATACCCTGTTTGTGACAAACACAGGATTGGAATGAGAGGTTGGGATGGAAGGATGGATAAAATTTTACTGTATATGGAAAGCAATACGTGATTAAAACAATCGCTAACAGGCACATGGAAAGCTAGAATTATATTGGTGAAAGGAGGCTCTGTATATGAGAAATAAGCAGATAGAACGAACAGGAGAGGATTATCCACATTCTTGTCTAAACATTCAAAAGTAATGTAGTTTACAAAAAATTTCCAGGTGAACGTAGTGTTCATATGTATCTATCCACATGTTTCATATTGCCTACTGAAGTATTTGCACTGGAAAACAAATACGGTAACATTCTGCTGTAGCTGGAGATCAATATTTTAAGGTGAAGAAATAAATCCAACCATCAAAATACCTCTGTACTGGAATATATAGTAGTAAATATTCTCCAAAAAACAGTTCTGTATTAATACAAATGTTCTAATCCCAAAACATAATTGATTAAAAATACATTAAGAAGTTATTTTCAGTAAAACAAATATAGAAAGGACTAGTTTTCTTAAGCACAGCATCACTTTCGGAATTTTTATTCTCCATTTCAATTACAGACATCAGCATAAAATAATGGACCAATTCGTTGAGCTGGATATCAAACAAGTTTCTATAATTTTTATTTCCAAGGATAATATTCTATCTGTTCTTTTTGGTTAATACTGCTGTCATTCTGTAAACCATTGGCATTCAATAACGCATTTGGTATTAAAACAAACACTAATGTTAACACAAACATTAGAGGCTTGTACCAAAGCCAATTACCTCAGTGGAAATGTTGCCAATGATTTCAGCTGGTGTTGAATTAAATCTACATTTATGACAAAACCCGAAAAGGTCATCTACGAATGTTAAAAAGGGGCAGATTTTTCTTATTTGACAAGTGAAATCTGCTGATTTGACTCTAACCAATCTTAATGCCATTATAAGAAACCATTCAACAATATGTCCCTTTCGAGTTTTTAAAGCTGAAAGTAAAATGTTGGACTACTCATATATCACAACTGTCCTAGGTGCAGACAGTTTTAAAAAATATATTTGAGTCTTCTTCATACAACAGAACTGTTTGGCTGCATTCTCAGTGTCTTTCATTATTTATGGAAGCAGATATTGGGCTGTTTCTCATTGGGGGCATGTGTGTGTCAATTTTAAATGTATTAAAAGAGAGAGTGCATTACATATTTGCATGGACTCTCAGAGCTTTCATTATTGCAGATCGTTGTGAACAGCGTAGCAACTACCTCCCATTTGTAACTGTTCATCATTCCTGAAGCAACTACATCAGATGTAGTTATGAGTAAATTGGAAAATCATTAATTCAGTCTGAAATATTCCGTACACATTAAGGATTTTGTTGGGGAAGGGCGGGGTGGAATTAAAGGGAGAAGCCCACATTTGAGATGCAGTAGCCATAAAAAAAAAGAAAGCTAAAACCATTGACCTCATAGCTTTGTAGTGGTCACCAAAGGTGCTCTGTGGATCACTGAAGATCCTCATTCAATTTGGTATATATACGAGAATCCTAATCTGTCCTTAATAAGATACTGAGCCTTTTTTTGGGCCTGTGGTTCTCAAATATTTTTTGTTGCATCACTATGCAACCTGCTAGCCCAAAAAGATGTACAGGTCCTCTCAGTGATTCTGTGCAACCATTCTGTCCTGCAAGTAGCAGAGGGAGAAAAAGACACAGCTGCAGAGTCCCTTTCTAGCAGGTTACTCAGAAACACATCTCTGTTTCCCCCCACTACTCTCGAAGTAGCAGTTCCATGAGGTATTATCCAGCATAAGAAAGGAAGACAGAAAGTATCTATATGCAGGGTGAAAAAAATCCCACCTTTCTTTAAGTACCAGAACTCTATGGGATTGTGCTGCTAATTGTTTACTTAAGAAAAACTCCAAAGGGCTGACCGTTTTTTTCAGGGAAGGTCTATAGGATGACAGTCCATATCCCAATTGAAACTTTTAATCCATATTTTAATATTTCATGGTTTTATTTTTAATCTAAGTCATTTGAGTTATTCAAGCATTAAATTACATCTGTAATATATGGGGTTTTTGTGTAATTGCTTTTAAACTGTAGATCCAGTATGCTAAATGTTGGTTGGCTGACTGTTCTATTTCTATAACAAAACCTCTACCACCAAAATCTCCTAAGCAAATCAAAGATAAGATAAAGCAATATAAAAATTACAGAGCAGTTGTTGGCACTATTTATTTACAACACGGAGCTTATTCAGTACATGCAAGCATTAAAATTTGTATTTGAAATGTATGGGGGGAACCCTTGTTATGTAAAATAAAGTTGGAATTTGTTTAAGGGAAAAAGAGAATCTGTCTTCCATCATGGCTCCTTCTTTATATAACTATAATGATTCAGGTCTTATAATACCTTTCTGGAGAACTTTAGGTCTCTTCACTACTATCAAACACCTACCAGGAGATTACAGTATTGCCAGAGCAATTGCTTCACTTTTTTTCCAGAAACAGCCCATTCTATTGAAGCTGTTAACTTGAACACTGTGATAGGAGCCTTTTTCAGAGTCCTCAGTAATTATCATCACTGACAGCTATCTAAAAGCTGGAAAAAACGTCCATCTTAGATGCACAGCTTTTGGAAATAAATCAGTTGGAACCAAGGACACTCTCTGCTGGGGATGCTACAAAAGCATGTATCTACAATTGAGGTTAACTATCAATCAGCATATCTGGCACACTTTCTAGGTATACAGTTTAAAAAAGTCAATTTTAAAGAGAAAAGGAAATTTAAAAACTTCCATAAGCTAATTAGATTGTAAGCGTCATGATTCTTTCAGGTTCACTGTTTACTATTTTAAAACTTAGCTATCAGTACCACACAATTTATTCCTTGACTTTCTGCTGTAGACAAATGACACCATGGGTTTGCTATAACATTATGGAAGTCTGAGAAAATAATGAAAAGTATGTAAAAATACATTAACAGAGATTTCTGCAGGACTTTTAAAAAAGTAAGTAACAAAATACTGAAGAATGACACAATTATTTTATCTAGTGAAAGGGCAGAGTAGAGATTAATTCATAATATGCTTATATAATAAAACAGGAATACTTAAAAAAATGGCACATTTGAAATTTTTTAAAGCACAATGCAAAGGATTGTTTTTAACTCAGTGTAAGTATAAAGTACTTTGAAAAACAATCAATGAGTAAAAACATTAAGGCTTTAATAGTGAGCCTTTAGTATCACAACATACTTGCCTTAACGTTGTATTACACATTGTAACACACAAAAGCATTTTAGGGCAAAACTTTAAAGTCATAACATAAGCATTTGGATCTATTCCACAATTTTCCTCTTGAGTGGCTACAGCCTAAGTAGAATGTTTCTGTTTCCTACAGTACAGCTTCAAAATCACACTTGTTGCCTACACAATGCAGCACTTGAAAGTAATGATGTATTACTGAAATAGCTGCAGCTCAGTTATGTTTCTCTTGCCCAAATCTATCCTATCCGATGTGTTTGAGTGTGACTTCTAGCCTCAGAAAACTGCATAAATACTTTATCATAAGTATTTTTACCTTGTCTGGCTTGTAAGCTTAAAGCCAACTATAGATTCTTTATTCAAGCCAACTGCTTCAATGTTGATGACATCATCCACTTCTGGCTCCGTAGCAATGAACACCATCGGAAACTTCCAAACACCTCCTGTAGTGCACTGTACTATTAGAGTTGCTTCATTCCTTAAAATTTCAGATAAAAACATTCATTACATAGAACAGCATTATCAAACATGAACTCAGTAAATTAATGTCCAAACTAAGCATTGAGTGCGTAGAACTATACTACAGTAAAATGAAAATACAGATGGTTTTAAATTAGAATACATCCTTAATTTTATGTGGCATAGTATGCATCAGTTGCACTTTAGACTGGAATGCAAACTAAATAGCATTTAATATTTACAGCAAAGTACAAGAAAGGGCATAATATGAAAGCAAAATGATGGGCACAGCTATGAGATTTGATTCTTCTGCCTACTCTCTGTTGAGTTAAACAAATTTAACTCAATTTGGTTTACTCATTATTCTTTATTTACTGTGGTGTTAGAGGAGAATTTGGTCCAGAACTTGTTAGCAGTTCAATTTAGAATCAAATAGATCTGACGTAGATCTATGTATTTTAGAAAAATTCCAGACTCTGATGTCTTCAGACTGTCTAAGAAGAGAGTTGGTGCTGTAGATTCTGATGACAAAGAAACTAATTAACTGCAGTCATTGAGTCCTCTACATGAAGCCTGGCAGATCTCATGTACATAAAGATAAAAAACCAAACCAAACCAAAACCAAATAATAATAAAAAAATGGACAGAGCAGAAATAAAAAGGCTTTATGAATTAATCTCCCTTCTGACACAATGACACTGCATGAGGCGGGTGGATAGTCTTTCCTAAAGGTTTGCTCTTTGTTTACTTCAATAACCTTCTGGACTACTGCAAATACAGTTCGCTCCTGCATCCTATAAATACACTCTTTGCATGCAACCCATGCTATTCAGCAGTGACTGCTCCCTAATCTTCCTGGTAATGTTGAGCCTCTGAATTTACCTTGTGCCTGCATCTTACTGAAGCTTCTTTCCAACCTCCCCCCTGTACACATTTGACTGCTTCAAAAGGAAGGCGCAACTTCCCTCTTTCCAAAAGGATCTCCCTTTCAGAGTTTTTTTTTTAAAGAGGTGGGAGGTACTAATGTAAGTCAAAGCAAACCCATCATTTTTCACATCACAGCTATAAAAGAGGGTAATATTTTCCTGTGGACTGCTGTTACTGGGGCACTAGAGACGAATTTCAAATTCAACCATCCCTTCCAGCCAAAGTATATGCACACATGCTCGTCTAGGAAAAGTTTTTCAAGACTGATAGACCATCTTGTCTCTATGCTTTCCGTGAATTTTGAGAACAACTAATTTTCATGGGAAGTCTTTCAATACTCCAATATTTAGAAGTAAATTGATGCACACACAGACTAAGGCAGTAACTCAAGAGAACCATCTCGCAGGCATTAAAAAGAAACACTGTCAGTTTTAATACCAAAGATATCATGCTGAGAAGCAGTGAGAAAATCTAAAATAATAGATCTCAGAGGTGAAAACAAAATGAGGAAAACAATGCAGGGAGGTGCTTACACAGCTAAGAGTGACCAGACAGGATTTTATTGCATGTTCTGTTGGTAATAAAGAACAGGAGCTTACCTCATTGGTTTGTTAGGTGCAAACACTATATTAAAGATCAGTGTTACGATCCCGGATTCTGTATCCTGTTCTCTTTGAACCAGATGCATACCAACCAAAGATTCAAGCTGAGATTTAATTTCATTTGATTGATATTGCAATTCATACAGAAATTCCGCTGTTGTAGAGAAACCTAAATGATACAAGAGAAAAAGATCAGCCTGTGTGCACTCTAACATCACACAGTTGGCTGGCTAGTAGTTACAATTCTTTCATTTGTTACTAAAAATGACAAATAAGTAAAACTAGTAATTATCCAAAACTTGAGTGATTTGCTTCTGACTGCATAGCAAAATCTTCCAGTTTCATATGAGAGGCTACATAGTTTCCAGCAAAATGGAAGCTGGAAAACTTACTTAGGAGATGTGAACAGTAATAGCAATATTGTTCTGGCTACCACTTCTGCATTACAGTGAGATATTTCTAGTTCATCAGCCAAATGAAAATTGCAAGAATGTAATACTATTTTTGAGTAAGGCCATTGGGACAATCTAAAAAAAAAAAAGTCATTAAGGACATCAGTGCCATTGATGGCTGCGAGCCTGAGAAACAGAATACAGAAAAATAGTGAAGATGTCACTAGCAGCCTCTTCTCTTATTCCCGGTAGCAGCTATGAAAAGGCCAAGTAGTAATGACATAAGAATAAACAGCTGAGCTTCTTGAATCAAATGTCTCCTCCAGCTGTAATAAAGAAAACTGTGATATTCAGTATACAATAGTAATTTGTGCACAGAAGGGAATGTTTCTGTGAGGAAAAGAATCTCAAGCTGCTAATCTATTTAAAAGTTTTATGCGTTTTATGGATGAAAAGTCTTTCAACATAACCACTAAATCCTACAGGAGATTTCATTTTGCTATGGCCACATATCTCAGGGCACATTTTGAATTTGCACAGCTTAGTACAATGCGCTGTGCAGAACTCCTATGTATGCATCCCTGTATATATATGCTGGCTATAGAGTGCCAGGCAGCTGCAGAGTTAATTCCCAAGGCCTTCTGACTTGGAATTCTAAAATACAGACTACATATTTTTTTATATAAAAAGTCCAAGAGACAATGCACTGTGAGATAGTTGAACAAAAGCTTACTTTGGTTTTGCCAATCTGTAATGCTACCCAAATTTAAGTGAGTATGGAGATGCCTTCCTATGCTTGTAGTCCTTTCTGCTTTTCTGAATGTACAAATTCCTTCTTCGTACTTCGTTAGCTAACAAGAAGCTTGAACTTTTGTTGCCAATATTTTTGTAACATACAGGTTAACCCTAAGAAATGCAGCAGCTTATATTGAAACATTTCTGACTCTTAAAAATGGATCCTTCACAGAGACATCTGTACAATTTATGTTAGATCAAAGAGTTACACAGACGTAAGCAAAATATTATTACCAACATATGGGATTATCAGTCATAGTAGATACACACTGAGTACCAAATATATAGGATTTCCATGTATTAATCCATGTATTATAAATTTACTTTACTACAATAAATGTACTTTGTTATAATGAAATTAAACATAAACATTTTTCCTACAGTTTATAGAATTCCTAGGATCATCCTACATTGTTCCATGATTTGTTGTTACTCTATGTGAAAAATATAATGTTTATGCCATGCATTCAGGTTCCAACACAGCCCAGGGCTTGTAGCAGTCACCCTAGACAAATGCCAAAACATGAAGATTCAGACATAAAAATTAACTTCTTATGGGAGCGAAAAGATGACATCATTTGGAGCATTCCACAGTGAGAAAATTGCAACTGTTGAGCAGATGTTTCTTTCAGCAGTTATATCACATAATGCTTCTCAGGAAAAGCTTATTTTATAGTTCAGATGCTAGGAAGAAAATGTTGTGAATTGCATGCTGCTTTTAGTATCCAAAGACATTTGGTTTTGGTTTGACATATGTACATAGTACCTTTTAGTCAGAAGCAATTAAATACTTACATTTTTTCTGCTCCAGGCTGTTTTGTAACCTGATCTGTGCTCATATTAAGTATTTAGTTAAAATATTTTAATATTTAGAACACCTAAGCAAAAAATATGCATTTATAAGTGCCAATATTTGAAAGCTTCATTATGCTGGTCCCTTAGCTGATTTTGATCTACACTGCTGATCTAGTTTAGGACTGTTCAAAAAAGAAAAAGGTAATTAGATTTTCGTCACAGCTGCCCTGAAGACTACTATATTCTCATACTATGGGAAGCCTCTGTGAATATGTTAATATTTGATTCTAGACAATACACATGCTGCCTAAACAAACTGGCAGCAGCTAGAGGCAAAAAAAAAGTTGTGAATCATTGCTAGAAATTTGTCCAAATTGTCAAATGTTCAGAGTTCTCTTGACTTTTAGAATTTCCAGTTTCAATTAAAATCATGAAATAAATAAAACATTGGAGACAGAATTAACATCTTCTTTAAAGTAATGCCAAATACAATATAGCATACTATTCAAATATGCCTTGACCCCTTTAGCACAGCTCTTTGTATATTTTCATTCACTAGTTTTATTATTAAAAATCACTATTTTAGTATAGGTAAAATTCTTATTTTATCTAAAACAAATTGTAAAATACACATGCAGATATAAAGTATACCCCAATTAATCCACCTCTGTTCTGTAAATAGAGAGCAGCAGGAAGAGTTTTAACCACATCTGACTCAACACGGAGATATTTACCAATCTAAACACTGTGAAGATATAAGCATGCTATTTATGTACCGCTGGTTACATCTAGGGAATAGAAATTCCAATTACAAAAAATATTACTTCCTCATATTTCCTGAAGAATATTATGCATTATTTAAGTAAGAAAAGGAGTAAGAATATGTTTTCAAGGTAATTATTCCAAGACAAATTTTTTAAAGCATTAAAGGTTTCTTGTTTTGAAAGGCAATTAATCTCAGTCTTTAACTGTTTTCCTTTGTGTAAATAAAGACTTCCAAAAGGTAGTATGCATTTAGGCAACATTTGTGTGTGCAGAATTACTGAAGCAACTATGTTTAAAAACCAATAAGGTTTTTGAGCTATATACTTCTATGATTTGGCTGTCATTTATTTTCGAGTGCTAATAAGGCTACTTCTTAAAAAGCACTAAAATTAAAGTGTTGAGGATTTGTGGGGTTTTTTAAAATAGCCTCTAAGAAGATGAAAGGAAATAGACCACTTTTTTAAAACTTATTTTCTGACTCTTAAGAATGATAGTGTGGAAACTCCAAGGGTTTTACACTCTGAGCATAGGCAAATTAGGCAAATGTGAATTTTTGTGACTGTTAGGATTTACTGTAAAACTAATTAATAAATGTCATACATCTAAAAATAAAAAGACAAGCCTAACAGGTTCACATAATAAGAACCTCAGGAATTTAAATGACTTTTTCGTGGAAAAGAAGCCGTATTCAAGCTTCAAAAGAGTTAATTATAAAGGCATTGATGGGCCTAATGTCTATAGAAGGTACTGTGAAAGGCCCACTGGATATATCTGACCTGGAATGGAGTTTCACACTGTCATTAGAGAAGCTTTTTGTACCTCCCTCATATTTTTGAAAAGCAAGTAAGTGTTTGACTTCACTGAAGACCAGCTCACTACACAATGTGTTTTCTGATGATAAAAATCTAATGGACACTGGCCCGTGAGGCTGCAGTCTCTTGTGGATACCTAAAGGAGATCTAGCTACCTGAGCTCTCTGCAAATAATGCTTAACCTGCAGCGGACTTGGTGACACAAAAACGACAAGGCAGAGGAACTTTCTAAGGGACTCTCCTTACTTTCACACTGTCTCCCATTTCCAAAGAGACAGGAGGAACTTAAAGCTGTGATGGAAAGAGGTTCAGATGGCAAAAATGCTTGTCCTCATTACAGAGGCTTTTCCTTGGATAGATGCAATAAAACAGAGATGCAAGTGAATTCACTCAATTGGCCTTCCTCACCTCCCATTCAGCAGGCTGCAATCTTACTTGTAGTTATTTAATAAAGGAGGTCAGCACAATCACAGAATACAAACACAGAATGAAAGCCCAGCCATTCATAAACTTGCAGCTTTATGTTTTTCAAAAGCTAGATAAATTATTTTATTTGGTGCTGAATATAAACATACTGCACTCTCTCACTGATTTTTTTCGCTGGTTCTGCTGATTCTTCAAGGCTAAGTATCCATTGTGGCCCTGACACCTTAAAAGGATTTCTTCCCCTCTTGATCTAATGGTCTCCAAACTGGTGAAATAGAAACTACAGGACCAGACCTTAACTACTCACTTCTACCAGACAGCTGGCATCTAATGTTGACCTTCCAAACCTTGTGAAATACCTTTCTTCATAGCCCCATTCAGCTCTTATCTGACACTTGTCCTTTTCCTGCTTCTCCACTGTCTTCCAGGAGTCTTCACGCACACTGCTGGAACTCAGTAGGCAGTGGGGAATGAACATTAGGCATGCAGTTATGCCTTACCAGCAAAAGCAGCAGCAGACAGAATACATTACTGTACAGTAGATTAAATCATTTTAATATAGTTTTCAAGTAAATACTCAAGTGAATAGCAAAAGTGAATTACAAAAGTAACAAAGGAAAAAAAATAAAAGGAAGCCTGGTGGTCAAGAACATCCTAACATTTAAGTGGACAGTATCATCTGGGCAGTAAGAAATTTATCTCTTCTGAGAAGTAAATATCTATTTCTCACTGTAAAATGTCGTAACTCCAGGATAATAGCAGCAGAATAAACAAATTGCACAAGAACCTGAAAAGACCTGGTTGTAGCTGAATATGCCTTTCACTAAATTTCTTCATACAGGTACTAAAGTGCTGTATGTAGAGCATTACAAATATCGGCAAAGATAACATCATATACTTCATTACATGCCAGACACCAAATTACCTCAAATACAAAGAAATAAATGGATAATAAAGTGGTCTCCTTCTGCTGATAATATGCTCGTTGATCCTCAATGCAATTCAAGGAAAGTCTCAGTGTAGTTCTGTCTATACATCTTTATATCTCTTCCCTGCAAATTTATTTCTCTTTCCATACCCAGTTAAAGCTTTTCATCCATATCTTCAAGGCTCTGCAAAATTCCACTCTCAGCCACATCTTTTTTTACCCTGCATCCCACTGCCTATTCCCCTAGCAACCAACTTCAACATTCCTTTTCTAAATTTTCTCTTACATTTGATTTTTCTGTTTGCTAATTTTTTCTCTTTCAAAACACTTCTTTAAAACAGATTTCTACTGCTAAACCAGATTTCTACTGTAAAGAAAGCAGTAGAAAGCACTTTCCTCCCTTTTTTTTTTGGATAATGTCTTTCTTCAAAACACTGCATCATTTAGTGAATAAAATGGAAGTTTGTGAATCCATGTATATGAAATACACGGTATGCATCTAGCATCTGCTGTACCGCATACATTTCTGCATTCTTCCTTGCAGCTAGTTTCCATATATTCCCTCTCTCTGAATCCTTTTTGCACTAATTCCCTTTTTATTAAGTCTATCCATACTCCCCTCTTAACACTGTTACTTTCTTTATTTTGATACTATTTGGCATACTAAATTGAAACAAAAACCTCACAAAAACCAAAAGGATCTCTCACATTATCCTCGTTTGATCTGGCATTCTACTTAGATTAGTACATTAATCTGTACATTAATGTTTTAGAGTAACTCATTAAAATGTATTTTTTGAAAAACATTCTATTCCTTCTTCAACATTCTCCTTTTTTATTTAGCATTGTCTTCATTTAGCTAGCAATTCTAGCAAATAAAGATTACATCTGTACCTGGGCACAGGCAATGTTAAACCAGCTTCTTCGTGAACATATGTTATGATGTAGTCTTAATTCACACAGACATTGTTTTTTCCATGGTATCCTGACTCATTTGCCTCACTTTGAATGCCACCCCCTAAAATCAGTAACAACTAAAGATGTCTTTTAACCTAACCATTCAATTTGTATTGGCCCACACAAGTGCTAAACTGAAAACAACATTATTTATCATTTCACGTTTTTTTCCACCACACTCACCATGATGATGTCTGTGTACTTCAAGGCTTAAAGTAGTGTCCTGGTTTGGGCTGGGATGGAGTTAATTTTCTTCTTAGTAGCTGGTGCAGTGCTGTATTTTGGATTTAGTGTGAGAATACTGTTGATAACACTCTGATGTTTTAGTTGTTGCTAAGTAGCGCTTATCCTAAGTTAAGGATTTTTCAGTTTCCCACGCTCTGCCAGCAAGCAGGTGTGCAAGAAGCTGGGAGGGAGCAGAGCCGGGGCAGCTGACCCGAACTAGCCAAAGGGGTATTCCATACCATGGAACGTCACGCCCAGTATATAAACTGGGGGGAGTTGGCCGGGAGGGGCGGATCGCTGCTGGGGCATTGGTCAGCGGGTGGTGAGCAATTGCATTGTGCATCACTTGTCCTTTCTTGGGTTTTATTTCTCTCTCTTTCTTTTGTTAGATTCCTTTTCATTACTATTATTATTATTATTATTGTTAGTATTATATTTTATTCTACTTTAGTTATTAAACTGCTTTTATCTCAACCCATGAGTTTTACTTTTTTTTCCCAATTCTCCTCCCCATCCCACTGGGAGGGGGCAGGGGTGAGCGAGCGGCTGTGTGGTGCTTAGTTGCTGGCTGGTATTAAACCACGACAAGTAGTTACATTAACATCTAAAACAAATTATGCTTGTCATTTGGAAGACCAGCTACCAATGCAAGCAAATTTCTTCAGATTCCTTTGGAGGGGCAGTGTGTTTACAGATAGGCCGCCAGATAACCTGCAGATCATGAAGCAATAGCAAGGCTGTTTTTTCCAGTCTTTTTATATGTCAGCATTATGGGTATTCTTTCCTCCCTCCCAGACACCCTCTCACCCTCAGAAGTATCCTAGTTTTCAGCTTTCCTTTTTATTGTTTGGTGGTTTACTGGAAATACATAACTCACAGGGCATGTTTTATGTTTTGGGGTTTTTTTGACAATGCATCAATGACTGTAATTGCCAGTTTCCTATAGGTGGTTAAGAGGATACCAGTGATTTTGCTCTAATTCCTTTATCACACTCGTGTTCAAAGAATTTTCTAGCTTTTTGTATTATGTTGTATACACTTAATCACTTTCTCTCTGTCTTCAAAATTCATTCTTAAAACCACTTGCTTCAGAAATCTTTCTTACTCCTTGTCTTCCAATGCTGTCAACATGTACTGTGTCAAGTATACTTCTCTGAGACAGAAAACACCCTTTTCCATATTTTGCAACACAACATTTCCATTCATGGAACTTTATCACTTGCCAGTTAAAATATCATTTTACTGCTGAATAAATGTGACCTTCCAAATGAGAAGAACAAATAGATTTAGCCTATCACTAGCTATTTCAGTTCCTTCACAGTTCCTTATTAGGGTTATATGGAAAATACAAACATAATCTGTCCTACTGAATAAGAGTAATTATGTGTTTAGAAATTCAAGCTCCTGCATAGTTACTTATAAAATTCATCATGTTCAGGAATACAATCTTAAAATATTGCAGATCTAAGCATCACTTTGTAAATCAGCTGTGTGTCTGTACAATGTATGGTGGTTTTCCTGCACTAATGGCGATAGAATAAGTAAGTTTAAAATACCTGTTCCAAGAGAAAATAAGTGTTTTCCGACTACCTTTAACTTCTGTCTTGTAACTTGGGTGTAAAATTAGAACCCTTTTGTTTTTATAAAAATAGATCTTTCTGATCAGCCTTGATCAGTCTGAAACAATTTTGAGTGAGAAGGAACACCTTGGCTGATTGCTGCTAAAAATCCGAACGTATTCAACTGCACTGAGATGTGGTTCTTACTCAGCAAGGCCAGTTTCAGTTTTTCAATGAATCATAAAACACTGCTGTTTAAAATGTTCCTATATCCAGTAGCATTTATTTGCCCTTTGAAATTCTGTAGAGCTGACACAAACCAATCCAAGACTTCTTAATCCTAAAACTCTGAAACTCACAATGCTTGAAATAACATAGCACATATGTAGCAAAGAACTTCATGTTAATTTTAAAGGCATTTTTACATCTATCGAGTCTGCCAGCTACAGCATGCACTACTTCAAGAAGCTGAAAAGGCCTTACAATCTGATCTGTTGAGCTACTCCTCGCTTGCAATTACATTGCAAGTAGCTTTTAGAAGAGTAATAATTTAGTGGTTTAAAATCTTTTAAATTAATTAGCAGATATTTCAGGCAGACACATTACTTTTCTTAATAACAATGGAATAACTTCTCTTAACATAAACAGTCCAGACTGATTAGAATCTGGTTGCCTGTTGAACACACTGAAAACTGCATCTTTTTTGTGTGGGATTTCAGGAAGAGAGATGCAGCATGGGAAGGTGTGTATTGTACGATTTTGGGTGTTGTTTTTTCTGTTTTTTGAGGATATATGAGAAGGACATACGCTAGGTCTTGTGATTTGCAATATATCCATTGATTCATGGTCATCATATGAAACGGGGACCTAGGGACCAGGAATTTTTTCTGTTCTGTTTTTTTTTTTTCATAGCTGCATTTGTTAGAAGTTTGGGTGACAAAGATGTCAACTTAGGTTATGCTATTTCCCAGTATTTCAATGTAAATCACTAAGCAAATAAGCATGTGTGACTATAGACTAAAGAACTTCAGCATGAAGATTCTCCCATACAAAACCAGATTTTTGTGTTTTGAAAACATGGCCCCACGTACTGAAAGCTCCCACTCAGTAGCTCTGCAAATTAAAAAACACACTACACGACAAACATAAAGACAGGTAAAAGGGGTAATATAAACTTGCAATCTCAGATGGAGTGATTCTCTGTATTTCCTTCTAACTTGAAAGGGGATATGAAAAGAGAAAAATTTCCTAGCAAGTTTTCCTCATCTGTTCATATAAAAGTATTATTCTTATAAATGAGATAGAAAGAATCTATGTCTTATATCACATCAAAATAACTTTATAATTTTCCTGATATAATTTAAATTCTAATATCTGTGCTATGATTGAATCTTTGATTCAATGATCACATATTAATTTTTAATTGAAAATTAACAAAAATGTAAATTTATGCACATAGAACTCTACTGATGTAGATAAATTGTTTCTGGTACTGTCACTAGAATCTGTAAGCATGTCTTAGTTTTACACTATGTTATGGTCTATTACAAAAGGATGCATTTTTTATCTTTTGACTTTTTTAATATACAAAACAGGCTGAGCCACAGAGACTAGAACACAGGACCTAATCACTAGGGTCACATTCATTTGCCTCCTTTTCCTTATCCAACGAATTGCATTCAGTTATACATAAGGTGGAACATCTATAACACAGGGTAGTGTAAATTCCTCTACTATGAGACAGATGTAATCTCATGGGAGGTTTCCACTTGTGTTATTTTTTGGATAGAAATCAAGTTTCAGAATTAATAAAAATTTTGTGTAGTAAATTTCTGAGGTTTCACTCTGTCTTCCTCAGCTGGCTTGAAGAAAGATTAATGGTTCAAGGTTACAATTTAATTCAATGTTCTGTGGTGATTCTATGCAACTTCTAGTTACTTGTCTTATCATTTTAATAACTAGCTATGTCTTCAAAGCTTCAGATCAACTTATTCTTAAACTGTCAAAACTACAGGCCTGATGTACTAATTTACAAAAACATAAAGTTGTGTACATTCTCCATAACAACTGGGGAAGTTTTGTTTTTTCCTTTTTGCTTCATGTTCTTATTGGAAATGTGCGATGTGGGAGAGATGAAGGAGATCTAGAGTGGACAACTTCATTTCCTCTAAGAACAACAACAATACTTGAATAGTGCAGCTTCAGAGACAGAAAAAAACAAGGACAAAGAATTTTAGTGCAAAAAATGACAACAGGATGTAATAACCTGGAAACAGAAGAGCATTTGGGATAGACTAGTTGTATGTGTGCATGTGTTTGTTACTACAGTGACTGTCAGATACATTGTCTGAGGCAAATTTAGATGTGTAAACCCTCTGCTTGCTTTTCTATGATGAAAAGCATGCAAACAGCTGAGACAGGGAGAGCACTGGTCCATTGTTCTTCTGGAAAACCTATGAAGTCCGCATCTTAAGGGCTTTGATTAGCTATGCTTTGTTGACGGCCCATAATTAACGAGAAAATAATGCAAAAAACCTAGTGCAAATTAATGCAGATAGATCATTGTGAGGTGCTATGATGTTGCGGAAGCATAACTAAGATCCTGGAGAGCTGGGCTGACTATGGTTTTGACTTACAGAAGCTTTCCCAAAATATCTTTACAAACTGAGGTTGTAGTGGTGCTGTTTCTATGGAAGTAACACGTCCTTATCACCCAAACAAAGAAATTACAGGAAATTCTGTGAACAAGAAATGGGAAAAATAGAACTTTGGCAATCACAATCATATAACAATTAAAGTAATTCATAGACTCTTGCAGCAAATTACATTGCCTAGGTTTCCCTTAGCCACTAATTCAAAATACATTTTAAAGAGATATCTGTGTGTGTGTTCTTGTTTCAGAGATACGTTATGTTGGGCTAGCCAATCAGTTCTTTTGGACTTCTCATTTTTCCTAGATGTACATCATACTGAAAAGTAGCACCAGGAAGAATTGAATCATTTCTAGGTTTATAGTAGTTATTTTTTTGGCACTTTTGTGAAGCTGAATAAATAACTTCATATTAGTTTATAATTGATCTGGTTCTCTGTAAGTGTTGAACATTTTAACTGAGCATGATTTTGCATAGGTGTTAGAAAGCAATTTTAATTTACATAATGATGACTCTCATTCTTAAGGCTTGCAGATTTCAACATTTTATAAAATGGCAAAGAAACAGAAATGAGTGAGGGTCCTGTAGTTACAAACTGTGTTTGCTCACAATTCACAAGCTCTTTTTACAGTATTTGTCATTATTGTCCTAGTTATATTAAGAAATGGCGGGGGGGGTACTTGTGAGAGAAAAAATTATGCTAAATTGTTTCTTTTTTTAATGGACCAAGTGGTAACCTTGTATATCATCATCAGGTAAATAAAGTCCTATTTGAAGTTCTTCATTAAAATGCCTGTGCATATTGCAGTTCAATATAGAAAGTAAACAATGCATCAAATCTCTCCTATGTTTCACTTATAAATAAAGAAACAAAGAGCCAGATGTAAACAAAAATTATGTAGCTGACCAAATAATCCATCTAGGCTTTCATTGCTACTCTGATGCTCTATTCTTTGGCTTCTACTATGTTCGCTGTTTTCCAGCAGGAGTTGTCACCCTTAACAACAGGGTAATAATCCATTACGGAATGACCCAATTGGTGGTTCACCCCCTTGTCAACACTTTCATTTTGCCATTTCTAACAGCTTCCACCAACTGTTAATCCAAAACAAACACTTTTTTGTTCTTCCACTTCTCACAGAGTAAAAAAATCACTTAACAATCTTTTATACAGCTATAGATCTCTCATCCTCAAATACCATTTCAAAAATAATTCCACAGTTATTCTGACAATAGAGAGACAGCTTCAGTTAGATATAAGGCCATCTTCATCATTATTATCCTCTTCATATTGCTTTCAATATTAACCTGACACACTTTATCAGCAATTAAATTAAAATCTCTCTGGATGAGAGATAAGTCTATAAGAATATTTTGTCTCCACCTATACTGGCATCTTTCTGCCTCACGCTGATAAGATTTCTTTGGTCATATCCAATTTTATTGACCTCTTTTCTGAAAAGTGAGCTTCCCGATCCAGATCTGTCACATCAAATTGGCATTTAGTGGAATCCATACCACTGGCTAACATGAAATCCTGCTAGGGTGGGGAATAGCTTTTAACATGTGTTTGGACATGTCGTTGTTCTTCCTCTGTTTCAAAGAGCTGCTTTAATGAACTTAAAGAAAATAGAGTTAATTCTGATGAGTGTCAGCACTTCAGGAATTTTTGAATGTTAGGTAATTGCTATAAAATTGTATAGAATATACATGTTTGCTGGTTTTGTGGATGGTGAAACAAAGGGTACAGATACATTTTGCATAATGTATACCAATGTACATTATGGATTAGCATATCTGGAAAATGTTATTTAACCACTAGGTGCAATTGAACTGTCCATCTGTTTAGTCAGAGGTCAGCACAGCTGTGAAACTTGCATATAACATAAAAAACCCTCATACCTGTGCTACCCTACAGAACCTGGACAGCATTATTCTCCCCAAAATTAACTCTCATGAAACCTTCCCCGAAATAAGAACCCAGGAGCAAGGAGCTAAGACCAGCCTTTCGGCTGTGAGAAGAGCTATGAATTAATAAAGATTAGGGAAGTTAATTATAAACGCGCAGCTGTTACAGTTGGTTTATGTGATAAACTGAAGCAATTGAAAGGGATGGGTTACAAAGGACCATTACAAACACAGAGACAGAACAGAACTGATTAGTGTATTTCCTCAACCAGCAGATACTCTGGCTGTGTACTACACATGCTCTCAACATAGTCAAATTTGGTTGCTTAGAAATTTATGAATTTCAGTCAAATATCTATAACTGATAATTTATGAATGTTTGATGTTTTTCTTAGAAGATCATGGAAAATTAAACATATTTGTATTTCCCATTGAATATTTAAAGTAAACTAAAAAAGCTGTTTTATTAGAATAAAAAATAACAATCACAGTTGTTTAGATGAATCCTGGGTCTTAAATTTCATTTAAATGAAAAAAATATCTTTAGAGCCATATGTAAGAAAACAGATAAAAAATACATACAGGTTAAAAATGTGCATTTAAAACAATTAAAAACTATTTTTTAAGGGGCCATATCATAACTGCTATGTCTAAAACATTAAGCTTTAATTATTTGATCTCTGGAACTTTACTGACTTCTGAATAACAAACTATGTCATTTTAGCTGGACAGTATTTAGATTGTCCCCTCTTTCTTAAGAAATTATAACAATTTTCTGTTTCAAATGATATCTTCTGGATTGGATGAAATTGAATCCTTTTAACATAAAAGACATGCTTGAAGATTTTTCACTTCCCAAGAATTTGTACTTGTCCAAATAATTTAAATACTGAAGCACAGTAGTAGCTGTTTAAATCTGATCTGCCAGTAATTATCATCATTTATCTTTGGATATAAAAACTGCTTACTACACATCACACATACACTCTGATGAATCACTCTTTCAGAAGAGAAAAAATGAAAAACAGCTTGCCAGGCTGTTATTTTAGAGGTTTACGCTTTTATTTACGTTACTACTGGTAGACTGCAGAAAGCTGAGATAGATAGTACCATTAAATTTGATTCCTAACAGGCATCAAATTCATCTAGCAATAATGACATTATAATGTCATTGAAAACCATGAAAAGCACCGGAGTTATAAATGATCTTACTATGATGTAAAGCATTTCATTACCAGACTTCTTGCTTGAAAAGATGCAATGTCCCAAATCAATGTCTTGCAGTATGTGCAGAAGCTAGTGTTAATAAATATGAAATATTATTCCTATGAATAAAACAAGCACTACACATCATGAATCTGCAAGTCTTTCAAAATGCCGCCTCAGCTTGCTCAATGCATGTTATTCTTGTCAATTCAGATGCCACCATATTGGAGGGAAATAGCTCAGGTATGTTTAAGGTAGCCTACTCATACGTGACAAGTCAATAAAGAGCTAAGCCTGCTACTCTATAGTAAAAAAAAGGTACCATGTATTTTGATACACAGCAGTTCTTACCAGGCTGAATAAAGTTATATAATAATATTTACAGCTCTCCAAAGAGGCAAGAATGTATGTTGAGATCTTCACATGTTTTTATTTTACTAGGTTGACCACTATCACTTTGTAATACGGGAATGTAAGATAATAATATGCCCAGACAATAAGTTATCTTTGACACCGCAATATGAGCAAATATAAAGTTTAACTAAGTAATTACAAACATTAACTAATCAGTAAGTATATGCTGTGCAAGCTTTTGTTAACAGTTCAATTTCAGATCCCCTCCTGTTTTAAAAGCATTCAAAAAAAAAAAAAATCTGTTTAAAGATCTGGACAGTGATTGCCGATATAAGACCCCATCGGTCAGTGTGCAGGGTGAGGGCATGTTTGCATGAAAATCATTCTTACAGGAAGGATGTAATGCATCTTGATTTACATTTTACAGTTTTTCAGTTTTTCACAGTTCTTTGGCAGGAGAGTTTCTGTAACACGGTATTCCTGCAAAGCCTCTACTGGGCCAGATTCTAAATGCCATAAATGAGACACAAAAGCCAAGTTTCCCTGCCTCTCAAACTGATTGCCTAATTGATTGCAATCATAGCAACTTCTGTAGACTCATCTTTTACCACTATACAATGCATTACACTCTTGACAAAGTTGGAGCATGTGTGAAATCCCGTCCCTTCATTTACAGCTATGTTAAACACACATTAGGATGTCTCATGTCACGTGTCATAGTTTTTAAATAACATTTTTCTTAAAAAGTAGGATGACTTTGAACCCAAAAAGAAATGTAGGTTAAGTCTCAAAGGTGCAACAACTGATGAAGGTAAAATGAAACAATGCATAATTTGTTGTAGTGAGTATGACTGTTAACACACATCTATCAACAGAAATACCGGGCATACAGCAGTAACAAGCATTCTTTTCTTACTACTTATACGTTGTACCATTCTGTTTCAGTGAGACATAATATGAAAAGCTGGTGTATCTCCAAAGAAATTGATTTTCACTGTGTCCTCTGCTGATTAACAGTAAGTGGAAGCTATCTTTTTACAAAGCTTTATTGCTTCTTTCAAACAAGGCCTCCTTCTTCAATCCATTTTGCTGCAGATACTGGCCTGCTGATGGGAGTGCATCTTACAAATAGGGACAACCTGCAGACAGATATTTCCTTGCAATGCTTACACAGACATATTTTTGCTAACTTTAGACTTTGTGGAGGCTATTCTCTTTTAAAGAAGAGACGGTATGTGTGCAAGCCTCACATCCAGGACAGATACAAAAAGAAAGGTTCAGGTTCAAAGGTGCCTATAACTGCAGATGTACTCTTGTATGAATATCCCATATTTGCAACAGGGTAGAAATACGGACTGAGAGAAGGATTTGTCTGAACCTCATCTGTTGTCACGGCAGAGCTACATTTGGTGAAGCACTTACCTTATTTGCAATGTTCCTAAAATAGCATGATATCCAAGCTATTTATTCTTACCATCAGTGACTTGAACTTCTTCTTGGATGTTGGCTGGCTTCTTTTTATTGACCATGGCAGAATTTCTTGTGGCACGCATAGCAGTTGCACCAGGAACTACACCAGTCAGCAGCACTTCTACTCTTCTTTCTACTCTCTGCCTGGCTCGACAGCGTACCACAGCTACAGAAAAGCAAGAACCCATTATTTGTAAAGCATCAGCATCTTGATTTTAACAAAACAATCAAACATAGAAGTTAAATGGGCTTAGAGAATGACAGAATTCCAGTAAGGACCAAGATAAATAAAAGCTTTTCCCCAACCCAGAGTTTCTATTGTTCTGTTTAGGTGAAGTAGTAGAAAATATTGCTAAGCAAATGAAAATCTGTTCCTACAGGTAGTTCACAACAGCACTTGCAAATTTCTCTCTTTTTTTGTAATCATGAAATGTATCTTCATTTTAGTTCATTTGCAAATAGAAATTATGGCATAGTTTGACATACACCAATGAGAAAGGAAGACTGAAAGGAAAACAAAGAAATGAAGGAATGTCAAAGTTAAATGAAAGAATATCAAGTTACTCTTTGATTTCTTAATTTAAGAATACTGTTGTTCGAACTTCAGCTTTTATAGAACTATGCCGGAATAAAAAACATTCTGATACGAGTTTCTCTTTGAAGCATGACAGAGCTTTTTTCAATTCAGTAAGTGACTTTAATTTACTGCTTCTAAAATACGTCTTTTCTCATTACAAGGTAGTTGGGATTTAGCTTATACACTAGATTTTATAAAGCTTACTTCAATAGTTATTGTTTATGGTTCTTTCAATAATTATTGGCACAGAAAGAGGAGAAAATTAGATGCAAGAACTGAAAGAAAATTATGTTTCTCCAAAGAAAACACTTAGAATTTTCTAGTTACAGAAATCAACATGAAAAAGAAGAGCTGATTACATACTTCTCAGTTTCAAGGTGCAAATATTATTTTCATCAGAATTATACCCAATGATTCTTTAAAAATTAACTCTGAACTTAACATCAAGATTTAATGATAAATAATTTAGAACTGTATCTTGGTAAGTAATTATGTAAAGTGTTTTAAGAAAGAGCAATGAAACCCTTACTTCTATACCATGTTTATTCAGCGTCAACTTTCAGTTCTGGAGCTTGATTCACTATCATTATTTGGGAAAATAGATAATTGCACATCAAGTTCAAGTCATTTCCTTTCTCTAAAAAAACCAAACCTTTTTTTTCCTTGGTCTTTTCCTGTTTAACAGGGTTTAAGTAATTTCTGTAGCTCTCTTCTAAGCATTTCCATGAGGGAGAGTTACTGAAATAGTTAAAAACACATCTTTTTTTCGAGATGCATGGCCTTATATTTAAGAATGAATTACATTGTCTGTATTACACCAGCTTACCAAGTATTTCAGATTACTGTGTGCATATGTTGTGTCCGCATGATTTTCTATTCTGCAGCTCATCTTACTACCAGAAATGATTCTACATTTTCTTTTTCCTAAATGGCTAAATAATATTTATGGATAAAAATCAGATCTGTGTGGGATTTGACTGGACAAGTGCCTGAGCAACCTGATCTTATTAGACCTGGCTTTGAGCAGGGGGTTGGATTAGATGACCTCCGGTAGTCCCCTCCAGTCTAAATTATTGTATGCTGCTTCGACTCTACAAGAATTAAAAAAATATTCTGGATGAGTCTCCATTTGTAATCACTTTCATAAGATGATAGCCAAGTTGTAATCTACTTAACATGTACTACATGGGTTGTGACCACTGATCATTTTAATTGGTCTCATGAGATACTAAGCCAAGTGACTTCTGGAAGTTTAAGTATATTAAGACGCAAATAAGAATGACACAAAAGATGAACTGCCTAATACACTAGCAAAGCAGCTTTGGTTTTTGACATAACAGCTTGTAGCCTCCAGGCAATTTTTAAAAATGTCTGCATTAAAAGAAATGACAATACTATTTCGATCATTATTAAAAACAATGATTTAAAAACAAAGTAGCTTTCTTGTAAATTACCTGCTTTGGATTCATATCTTACATCAGGGATTTTTAAAAAGTCTATTTATAACTGAAAACCATAGGCTTTTAGAATCAAGGCAGGAATGGAATCTGTTTCATAAATACACTTAACAAACAGGTATTTTAGTTTTCCAGGTCATTTTTCAATGAAAGATCTAGTACTTCCTTAGAAAAAAAAAATTAGCCCAACATAACATGGTGATGGCCAAAAAGAGATATGTATTCAAAATGAATGCAATGCTCCTTGTATGCATTACAAACATTTACTGAACATAAACTAGTGGATAACACACTTACTTAGTTATAAATATTCTACAGTTTAGTTTTGCTGTTTTAAAGAAGCATTTGGGAATTTAAAATTACTTAAGATTGATATTACTTAAGATTCTGATCATATACAGAAGTGATGTCACTTAAGCAATTTATGAATGCTAACAGTTTTAATTCATAACTTCTAAACCTAATGAAAACAACAGCCCAATAAAAGGGAGATTTATCTCAAAGTCTGACAGTGAATTACATAGCAGCTCTAAATAACATAACAAACATTCACATCAATGTACATAGTTTTAATGCTAATGACACTCGTTAAAACCGTCATTTTGGGCAACAGTTGATTGCATGATAATATTCTGCTTCATTCCTTAAGGTATTAAAGTGGAAATTAAGGAGGTGAAAGCTCTAATTAATACCACATCATTGGCATTTGTCTGCAAGTAAAGGGTCCTTAAGCAAATTAAATTAATGACAGTAGAAATATCTATTTCTATAGTTTTCCAGAAGTTATTCCTGTACCTTAGTCTATTTAGTGTAGAAAGGTATTATATTCATTCATGAAAAGACAAGATGAAAAGACAAGTTGGTGTAAAATTGTCCCTCATCTACACCTGGAGCCGTAGTTTCATCAAGGTTATAGATTTAAACAGCTGTTCACAATTTCTGTTTCACAATTCTGGGATTATATCACACCTTTAAAAAATAGGTGCATCAAATCTATAAACATTTACTATCCCAAAAATAAGCAACAACAAAAACCTTATGAAGGTCAGTCATCTTTTAATGAAAGTTTACTTCTCAGGAGCAAGTAGAAAACTTACTGCTATTCACACTACTCTCTATTCTGGTTTTGACTAAGGAATGAAATTCAAGGCTGAGAGAAACAGCAGACATCTACTCCAGTATTTTGTACCCTGTAAAATCTCCAGAAGGGTGTTCTGGGTACGCAAGCAGATATCTACCCTTGTGTCAGTCTTTCGTTTGATTCACCTTCGGTTCTCTAACTCAGCATTAACTGAGACACTGAAGGGCACAAGGCTTGAGATTTTCAACTGCTCCTGGCTCCTTTTATCCACAATGAGAACAAAATAATAGATCTAGATTTGCTTTGTAGGTTGGGAAGGAGATTTTATTTTCAATATGTGAATTTATCTTTTTTTTTAAGATGTAGCAAAGTACTACTGCGAATTCTCATGATCAAGCAGGTGAGAACAAAATGACTATTTAATTTTCTTAAATTTATTGTTCGAGTTTTTTTCAATCATTACTTACCCGGAACTAATTTCTGCTGTGGTGCTTCAGGTATTCCATGAAGCGGATAGATCCAGAGTATTCCCTGAATTCCCCCATTCTCTGCTACAGTAACACTGCTTGGAAAATAAGTGAAGAGTATCATTATGATAGACTGCTGAGAATTTTTTTCCAAAGTAATCTAGACTTAAGAGTTGTTGGAGAGGTGAGACTCCATTTTACTGTATGCTGTAATGTTAAACATACCTAAGAAAAATACAAAATAAAAACCAAACAAATCAGAACAGCAATAATTGACATCCATTTAGTGTAGTGTCTTTGAATATTATTCTGTCAGGATATGAGAACATTTGGCCCGATCTACTCTCTCTTATGTCATGTCTACACTGAAACAAAGTTTATGCAGTTTATGCATTACATAAACATATCCACAGGAGAATCATTATTAGCCCAAATATACTGAAAAATTAGAGGCATCTAAGAGCTTTCATTTGCTCAATGTCCATAACTGCACTGGCAGCTAGTACTTTACGTTTTCTTTAAAGTCAGAAAAGGTAGGTATTGAAACAGATAAAAGTCTTACCCTAAATCTGCATACTTTGCAGGGTACATTAAAAGCTTATGTTGGATACCTATTGCCCTCAAAATCAGACACTTGATTGCCCTTGGGAGCTAAACACAAATAGCCGAAGGGGAAAATGATGATAGGATTGAGTATTCTCAACTACTTTTTCTTTTCCTATTAGAATAAATTACCTTTTTAAGTCTGTATTTAATTCAGCAGAATCCTCATAAGGCCAGTTTTCACCATTTTCCCTCATTACATGAATTACCACCACAGCCTCATACATTTTCATTGTATCTGGCATGAATAACACTGGGATGTCCAGTTTTTCTTTTGGAGCTAATTGGGTTCCTGTAAGATAGAGCAGATCGTTACGGCGTTTTGAAAGTTTTGGAAATTATTTATATCATTTTACTCACATACTTCCTTTTTTCTTTTTGATACACTATTTAGCATTTTATCACAGTGTACCATTTTCCCTGTGATAACAAATTTCATTTTACCCTGCTTTTGCTACAGCCAAATCTCATCTTATAGTAGCATTTGTGGCCTGTCTTCCTGTAATAAGGTACTTTGTGATTCAACGTCCTGAATAGAGGAGTTCACATAAAGTGTTATTTTAGACTTCTACTTACTGATAAAACTTTGAAATGAGACCCAGGGAGACTCTGAAGGCTCAAAACAAAACAAGCGTGATTAAGTGAATGTCCCACATTTAATATTCAAAGATCACGTGTAATATATGTAAGTCAATTCCATGATTTTCTAGGGCCCAAGTCATGTTTTTTGAGCATCTGTGGGTTGCAACATGAGAGTAACACTGCATAAAAAGGACCAATCCAAAAGTAATTGTTCATGTTCAAGACATAATTGAAATATATTCGAAAGAATCTACATTGTTATTACACAAGCCATGTCTTTTCTGTACAATTTTTCATCTGATTGATTTTGCTGTTTTTTAAAAAAAATAAGCCTATGTTGTCTATAATGAAGGTGGCCTGATACATTGCATTTTTAAGGGCCTTTTTCCAATGACTTGCCAGTCTGCCAAGTGTCAGAACATCTACCTCAGGGTGTGTTCCAGCTACTTCAGAAACAAAGTTATAGAAAAATTACACAAAGTAGAACAAGTAAATCATACAGTCTTTTCACTGTCAAGCTCCTTGCTTTGAAAAGAATTCTTGAAATTTGGTGGAACTGACATCTTGAGGTTAGGGTTTCAGCTTTAATTCTATCATCTGCAGAAAAACCTCTTAGTTATGAGTAACTACTTCTACATTAAGCTTTGAATCCATTTTTGTGATAATTTTTCATGCCTGCTACAATGAATACATGCTAATACAAGTCTATGAGTATTGTTCCCTGAGAATGACTGAATCTGCTCAAGTTAGTATGCATGGGACAAACAGCACTCTCCCTGTGATTGCTTCTTCTGATAATGACAGGCTGCTGTGTGCTCAAAAAATATCAGCAGGGAAACTTTACCTTGTGCTCCAAATGTTCACCTTCCTACAGCCTAAGTGGCTTGAGGGTGAAGACCTCAATGCTGAGAGCTGTAGCAGAGTGGGTGATAAGCAAATTGTAATGGAGTCTTGGGAAGGACAAAATATAAAAAAGAGATGGATCCATGGAAGTTTGGAAATGGAGATGGACATGTAGGGAGACAGAGTGAAATGATGAATGGCCAGAAGCAAAAAAGGTCAAGTAAGTCACAGCAGGGTGGGAGAGAAGGGTTTGAGAGACCATTCTCCAAAGCACAGAACAAAAGTCAGGACTCCTTATCTGCACCAATCCTCTGCTAGCATTTAATTATAAAGTCTACCAGGCATTGCAACTTTTATTGCTACCTCACAATCTGTTATTGCTATCATTTATTCCTTCAACACAAACAGCAACCTTGAATAAAGATATCCAAAGTAGCATGGGCAGATTAACAGCATATGTAAATTAATAAATTGCCCTGTCCAGACTGATTACCTTCATGAAGAATTATCTTGTACTGTGTTCTATAGGTATTTCCTATAGTATATAATCCCACTGGAATCGATGTGGTTCTGTAGCTGTAAAGCTTTTAGCTAGAAACACTCTTAAATTAAAATAAACTAACCAAATTAAGATTGGAAAATCAATCTTAAATTAGGAAGGTTGGGATTATTTAAAGACAAACCACTCTGTCTGCAGGATTTCTGCCTCTTTCAGTAACAATGCCTCAACACCTCAAATGTAGACCACTGCCTCACATTATTATGGTTGCTACAAACAGCAGGGAATTCTTACCTAAATATATCTGGATTTCTGTATGTAAGAGGTTTAACATACAGTAGCTATGGAAATTAACCAACTGCTTTGCACTCGTAATTGCTTAATTTTTGTGTATTTGTAGAAGTCCACCATGGCATGAGCAATTTGTCTTTGAAATAATTACTTGAAAAGCCTTGTATCTTGAAATAGCTTGAAAATATCCTCATTAAAAATTCATTAAAAATGTTAATGTCTAGATGAAAAAATAAACTATATTTCTTCTTTTTTTTCTTTTAATAAAGATTTAAGATTTTTCTTTAGATCTTAATCTGCCTATTTGATGCATTATCTATCAAGTACATACCCAAGATTTAAAAGATATACAATATATACACATATTGTTGGCAATAATGTGGTCAAAGGGTTTTTTGAAAACTTTTAAAAATTAGCAACTGATTTTTTTAATCCAGTATCTGAAATAACTAAGCCGACCACATGCATTGTTGCCATACTTCCAAAAACGTCTGAACTAGGATCCATCCCTCTGGAACAGAAGTCAGCTACAGCACTGATGCACTATTCTCCGTCTGTGAGAGAAGAGGCAGCTCTCTACCGTGATTTGGCCACTTTGGGTCTACTCTGGTGTAGTTACGGCAGAGGCCTGTAATATCTTTAAATTAGAAGTGCATTCTTCAGGATATATTTGCAATTAGATTGCCTTGAATCCAACTACCTGCATACCAAAATAGTGTAATCAACAACAGTACGTAAGCACTTTGCAACACCATTATGGCACATCCATAAGTTTCATTTGCAACTCTTTTAACATATGACAAATAGAACAGACTGTAAAAAAATACCTAGTTATACTAAATATGCATTGCATATACTGTTTGAACTGTAGCTTAATTATGCCTGTTACAGGACATAGTGCCTTGGTTTTTTAAATAAATTTTAATACAGAACCCATATGATAGCATTCTGGGTCATTCTGGCAGAAAATTGGTTATTAAAGATCATGAAAAGACAAATTTTATAATATTGCTGTTGAAACAGAATGTATTCACATTTTTAATACAAAAATCTTCTTAGTAGAAGCTGTTCATAATGACAGTAATTTTTATATCACTGGGCTTGCCTGCAGCTGTCAACTAACCATCTGATCATTAACTGCTAGTACAGATTTATTTCCTTATGATTTTGCCTAGTTAATAAGATAGATGAAATAGGCCTAATTGCAAAAATCACACATTGCTTCATGCTTCTCTTTTCTCTTTCCCATCTAGAGAATGTGGGCCAGCAACTGCTGGCACAACAGACAATATCTATGTGGACAACTTTAATATAAATCAGCATTACCAACCAAGTTGCTCCTATTTGCTTGCAGACCTCAAGTACTCTGCTAGGGATACCAAGAACTGATACCAAGGGCTGATCCCTTATCTTCATGTAAGTATTTATACTGCAATGAGTATCCACAAATTCTTCATAAGAAATCCATAGCGAGGCTCTTTTCAGAATAGGGCTGTATCACATTTGGTAAAAAGCTTTGGGACAGATTTTGATAATATCTTACTTCTCTTTCACTGTCCTACGGGCCATTAGGAAACAGTGATAGTTAGCAGAGTAAGCTCAGCTGGCCCTTTAAAAGACTGAAGACATCTGATTCAAACCAAGGCCTGCAATTAGAGTCAACCGCCTTACAGAGAAGCATGCGGAGATCTGTGTCCTCCCTCATTTCTTTTTTAGGTAACCTGTTGTTAAGCCTTGCCTCAAGCCTCTCCAAAGGCTGGTGGAGAACATTGATTCTGTAAAAGATTCCTTGGGCACCGCATCCTTTGACACTTGAGCCTAGAACTCAGAACTAAATTAGATAATTAAATCGAAATGAGCGTATTTCAAATTCCCTGCTTCACTTCTGTGGGGCATTGCACTGTGGTTAGTTTTGTGTAATTTCTGTGTCAGCTCTAGAAAGCATAGCACTGTGAGAGCTAAAATTAATTAAAGTAATGAAGCAGTGGATCCCATAGCTGGGATGGTATTTGGAAGGAATACAGATGGGTAAAAATGCATTTGTTGCCTCTACAGTAGCTGAGGAAAATGTTTAAGAGCAAGCATCCCAGGCAGTGTTACAGTGATGAAATTGTGATGGCAATGATCAAAATATCCTGCAATATGTTTGAAAAGAATCATCATCCTCTCATCTAACCTGATCTTAAAGCCATGTATTTTTCATATTAGTAAGGTGCTTTGATGGCAGATTTTCTAGATGTTAAAAGGACTATCTCCTTGATGCATTGCACTTAATTCTGTAGCATCTCAGAGTGCCTCCCATTGATTGTACCCAGAAGAACAGCACTCAGTTCTGATTCCTCTAATTGAAAAACAGAGATGAGGCAGAGTTCACTGTGTCTTGTTGAAGTCTGATGGGGAATCATTTAAGAGTGGGCACATTTGTTTGGGTTTTTTTTTTCTTGATAGTTTCCCCATTAAAATTATTAGTATAGAATCATTTCAGTTAAAACCACAGACAGCCCTGCTCAAATTAGCACTGGCTATATAAATGTCAACCGAGTATAATCAGGTCTGTTTTCTACCATTATCCTCAGAATCTGGAAAGGGTAACCTGCAAAATATTCACAGACAGCAGCTGCTGCTGGGGAAGGATTGCTAATTCTTTCTCAAGGAACTCATCCAGAAAAGGAGGACTGATATCAGGTAGTAAAGAGTGAGATATTGCCAACACTCCAGTAAGTATCTGAAATACATAATAAAAGTCAGGCCTAGGTATTCTTCATTTATTTTCACCTGCTAAAAGAGATAAAAGCCTGGCTTACATATGAAGACTAAGATTTTTTATAGCAGCTCTTCCAAAAGTGGTTCAGTGCTAAATTCCAAGAGTTTAATAAAGAACAGACAGCATTTCTGCCTCAACTGTTATTAAGGATGGGTTCATTTTTGTTTGCACTTTTTTCTTTTTTTTTTAGTGCTTCCAATGAGGCTGCTTGAATTTTTTATTTTCTTTCAGTAAAACATGATCACAATCCCTTGTTATGGGTTCTAATTAACAAACTGTGAGAATGTATCAGTCTGTGTTAGTTTTGCTACATCAGTATTATAATTAGTCAGTCTCACTGAGTAAGTATGAATAAAATTTTCTAAATTGACAGCCATAACACAACAGCCAACAGCCTCCATCTGTGGAGAAATTAAAAACTTGACTGGACGTGGTCCTGGACAACCTGCTTTAGATGACCCTGCTTCAGCAAGGGAGGGGTTGGATGGACAAGATGATCTCAAGAGATTCCTTACCACCTAAACTGTTCTGTGATTCTGCAATTCTGTGATCATGATAGATCACTATGCTTTGTCTTGTCTCTGCTTTTAAGAATACATATAAAATACATTCTTGTTTGCTAAGTCAGATGCAGACACTAATCTCAGTGAATTGCAGGTGATACCAAGAACAGTGCACCTCCTACAAAGGGAAAGGGAGAAGGCAGAACAAGAGATCACCCTGGCTTAACAATTAGCTTTTGGGTGTACTTAAAGGCAAAGAAGCAGTATACCGGCTATGGAAAGGTGGCCAAATACCCATCAAGGACTACAAGAACATTGCTAGGGCATGCAGAAATGCAGTCAGGAAGGCTAAGGCTTAGCTAGAACTGAAATTGGCCAAAAATATCAAGAACAACAAGAAAAGGTTCTTCAGATATGTGAGTAGTAAGCAGAAGCACAGGCAATACAGTCCCATTGCTAAACAGGGCAGGGAAACTAGTTACATATAATGCTGACAAGGCAGAGGTTCTCACCAAGTTTGCTGACAACACTAAACTGGTGAGGTGGACAGAAGGGAGAGCCAGCTTACAGAGAAACCTGGACAGGCTGGAAAAGTGGGCTAGCAAGAACTGCATGAAGTTCAACAAAGATAAGCGCAAGGTCCTGCACCTGGGACAACATAACCAAAGAGCCCAGTACAGGCTAGGATCTGATGTGGCTGGGGAGCAGCCTTGCTGAAAGGGACCTGGGGATCCTGGTGGACAGCAAGCTGAACATGACTCGGCAGTGCATTGCTGCAGCAACAAAGACAAATCGGCTCCTGGGCTGCATCCACAGGGGCATTACTAGCAGAGATAGACACGTGATCATCCCACTCTACTCAGCACTTGTCAGGCTGCATGTGGAGTACTGTGTCCAGTTCTAGTTCCCATAATTCAAAAAAGATGTGGACAGACTGGAGAGGGTCCAAAGGAGGGCCACAAAGATGATCAAAGGGCTGGAGAACCTGCCCTATGAGGAAAGACTGAAGGAGTTAGATCTTTTCACCCTAGAGAAGAGAAAGCTCAGGGGGGACCTTATCAGAGTTTTCTAGTACTTAAAGGGCATCTACAAAGAGAATGGAGGCTCTCTCTTCACAAGGAGCCACGTGGAGAGGACAAGGGGCAATGGGTACAAGTTGCATTGGGAGAGGTTTTGTTGTGACCTAAGAAAGAAATTTTTTACAGTGAGAACAATCAATGACTGGAACAACCTCCCCAGGGACATGGTGGAGTTCCTGTCACTGGAGATTTTCAAGACACGACTGGACAGAGTGCTAGATAATCTCATATAGGCTCCCTTTTCCACGGAAGGTTGGACCAGATGATCTTTCAAGGTCCCTTCCATCCTGAGCTGTTCCATGGTTCTATGGTATTTATACAAAACAGTATTCAAAGATGAATGACTTACATCTCCGAGGAAGATATGAAACAAACTACCATCTCAAGCTGAATGTTTGAAGGGCACATATATTACTAAAATGTCAGTTAGTCATGTGTCTTGAACCATATATCAGTGAAGTTCTGAATGTTTTTTTCTATGTCTGAAATTAACCAGGAAGATAATTGGTTGCTCAGTCTTTCATGTCCTCTCAGACATGAAGAGCAAAATCCGTAAACGAAGTACAACTTGATCTAAGTTATGGTTTCTCAGGGCATGTTATGCTAAAACTCCTATTTGCATCTTCTCTGGGACAAAGAAAATGGAATGTAATGCACTTCAAGTTAGTTCAACTTATATACAGTAAAGTAAGTAAAAGAGCTAATACAATAAGGATACAAAATGCTAAAGGTTAAATCAATCTCATCCTGCTTTTTAATGTTTACATCACCATTTTCCTTCCCTCAGTACAGTTTATTTAGGTAGGTGGAATACAAGAGAGAGTCCTTTCACAGATGGTCCACAATGACTGTATTTCTAGGAGGACTCTCTGCTTCCTGAATTATGGATTCTTCCACCAAAAGTTAGAGTTGTCCTTTCCCCTGCCTCTGAAAGCTTCACAAAATCACAGAATGGTTGAAGTTGGAAGGGACCTCTGGCAGACATGTGGTCCAACCCCTCTGCTCAAGCAGGGTCACCTACAGCTGGTTGCCAAGGACTGTGTCCAAGAAGGCTTTTGAACATCTCCAAGGATGGAGACTCCACAACTGTTCTGGGCAACCTGTTCCAGTGCTTGGTCACCCTCACAGTAAAAAAAGTATTCCCTTATGCTCAGATGGACGTTCCTGTGTTTCCTGTCACTGGGCACCACTGAAAAGAGCCTGGCTCCATCCTTTTTGCACCCTCCCTTCAGATATTTATATACATTAATAAGATCCCCCCTGAGCTGCTGAGTTGCTTAGTTGAAAAACTTAAGTCATGAATATGCAGCTCAGATGCCAATAAACAATTTCACAAATGACTGGTTAAAACTTGAGAAGTTGCTTTAAGAAATAAATGGCACAAATAAAGGAATGAATGTTTGAGTCTTTTAACTGAAAGGCTTCACATCATCACTATCATAAGCACACAATAAAATGTATTAGATACAGCATGTTTATAAGATTTGTTTGCCATTTTATGAATCTTGCGTTAATACAATTTTGTATACTTCTGGCAGAGACTTTCTGGCTTATTTCATTAAGAGATTTAATTTAGAAGAATTTCTTTCTGGTACAAAATAATGGATACAAGTTAAACATTTGCTATTTAGATTAAAATAAATGGATTGAGAACAGGGCTCAGTAATTAAATATGTTGTTTCATTTAATGCAATTTATTTTGGTTTTAAATGAAGCATGTCTAAAAGGCCAAGCATAAGTTTCCTTTTCGTTTATAAAATTATCCTTCTTTAACTAATAGCCTATAGTGCAGTTGCAGCCAAAATCAAAACCATTATTTTGACAGAAATACCTATTACATTTATTTATCGTTGAAGTGCAGTAACAACTAAGCTTACAAGGGTTAAGCACACTGAAGAAAAAAATGTTTCCAAGTACAGTAATTCACTTCTTTGGTGATAACCAAAACAAGAAAAAAATACACTTAAGATCTTTAACTCTGAGAAAACTTTAAAAAATACATGTAACAGAGATCATGAAGATCACACTCTCTTATTGAGGATAAATAGACAATAATTTTTTTAACCCCCAGTATAAGATTATTGCCTAATATATTTCAGAACAAGGTTTCCATCACTTCTATATCACATCTGATTATCAAATTTGGTGTAAGAATGTTCTGCAGTAATACAGAAATTACGTAACCTCCTAAACTGGTTTATCACAGAACATCCCTCTTATCTCTGAAACTCTGGTACCTGCAACTTTGACTTTGGGTAGGTGTCACAGACCTGTTAAATCTAAAAAAAAAATTGCCTGACATTCATATACATGCCACATTCAATTATATTTTCCATCTCTGCTGTTATCTTATGCATTTGTCTTGGCAGCATGGGATATCTTTGCAATTTCCCTTCAGAGGTGCTGTGATGATGGAATTTGGGTTCACTTTACAGAAATCCGGTCGGCCAGCCCATTAAGAAAGACACATCTGAATGGTAGGAGATGAGAACAGTAAGAAAGCAAGGTTGAGCAGCAGTACAGAGCAACACGTAAGACACACGTCAGAGAAAGAAAATTGTTGTAAAGACAGGGAATAGCGAGCAATAGGACTGGAAAAACAAACAAACAAAACATCTGAGGGACCAGCAAAAGGGTAATAGGCATAGACAGTAACTTGCAAAATGATGCTACGGCAGAGAGCAGAATGAGTGGAGGAGGCCAGACTGCATTATATGAAAGTCATTTGGCAGAATGAATGCCAAATAGATAAAAGTAAGGAGTGAAGAAGAATAATCAGGAATGAGAGTAGTAAAAGTTTTCTAATTATCCTATGGTCCAACACTTTTTCTAAAACTTTATGATGGACTGGCAGTTTCTCTTGCTTTTTCCTTCCAAATCTATTTTTTCCCTCCAATAATCTGATAGACAGTAGATCTATCCCATCTTCCTTTGACCGTTTTATACATTTGAAAATTGTTTATCATCTTTATTTCCCTGACAACAATTTTATGTTGATAAAATTTTGTGAGATCATCCAGGCATCCAAAATCAAAAGGTTTGCAGCACAGTAATGTCCTAGATCCAAAGTCACAGAAAGCAGAAGGCATACTGCAAAGTCAAAGGAAAAAATGCAAAATCTTTTCTACATCAGCACTGTAAAAGATGTATCAATACATCTTTTTTCTGAATGATTCTATTTGTGACACCTTAAAAAACAGACAAGTAAAAACTCAGCTACATTAGGTCCATTGGTCCTTCCTTAAATAAATTTTCATTTTATTTCTGCACATATTTAAATATAATTCTGATATTCTCAAGAGATTAATTGATAAATAATGACATAGAAGAAAGACCAGAAACACAGTGTGGATGGAGAGGGATTGCTGAGGTGAGTGGAGGGATAGATAGTCATATTTTTTAGAAACAGGATCTTACATGTTCTGCCCTACTGTGGTAACAGGAAAACTATGGCCCGGTCAACCTCTCTCCCTCTCTACTACAGTGAATTAACTGTGTTCTGTATATAACAAAACAGTCTACCAGCACTTAATAACCTGCCTAAAATCTTAACAAAAACTAGAAAATAACCACACAAATATTTTGTGAATCCAAGAGTGTCGTGGTTTAACCCCAGCTGACAACTAAGCACCACACAGCCGCTTACTCACTCCCCACCCCCCAGTGGGATGGGGGAGAGAATAAAAAAAAAAAGTAAGACTCGTGGGTTGAGACAAAGACAGTTTAATAGGACAGAAAAGGACAGCAGGGGGGGATGGGGGCAGAATAGAATATACAAGAAGTGATGCACAATACAATTGCTCACCACCTGCTGACCGATGCCCAGCCAATCCCCAAGCCGCAGTGTCCCCTGGCCAACTTCCCCAGCTTATATACTGGGCATGACATCATACGGTATGGAATACCCCTTCGGCTCGTTTGGGTCAGCTGTCCTTGCTGTGTCCCCTCCCAGCTTCTCGTGCACTCCCAGCCTCTGCTGGCAGGGCAGTATGAGAAGCTGATAAGTCCTTGACTTGGTATAAACACTGCTTAGCAACAACTAAAACTTCAGTGTGCTATCAACATTATTTTCATCCTAAATCGAACACACAGCACTATACCAGCTACTAGGAAGAAAATCAACTTTATTCCAGCCAAAACCAGGACAGAGCGCCACACAAGAAATGTCACATGCTTTGTAAACGTGTGACTTCCTTTTTAGTGCCCAGCCACAAAAAAACCACTAAAATTTACCCTTTCTCTCTTAAAGAAACTTCATGTTACCCTAAGATAAAGTACCAGCAAGTAAATTAAGACTATGACAGCTTCCCCTTCTCTTAATCTTTTTCTAGACCCAAACACATACAAAAACGTCTTGAGTCCATGGTTGAAAGGAAACTGCTTCAGTTCAGGTGTAATTGAATTTTTTTAAATATGTCAAATATCTGATTATTTTTGACAGATATATTTTTATTTTCATTTTAAACTTTTCTTGGATATACGTATCTCTTAGTTCGATCTCTGAAAGCACAGTCAAGTTCTGAAGCTATGGCAGATTTTAATCAAAATCTGCCAAGTGTTGTGGAATTGGTAATGACACTGGTGCTATTACATCCTTCTACTTTTCATATACAACCAAAAATTGTACTGCTTGTTACAAGTTTCCAGGAGACATATCACACTTCATACAGCAGACAGTAACTGGAAACAGACATATATGTCTCCAACTGACTCTTGTAAGTGAATGGGATAGAATGATTACTCAGCACTTTTGCCTTTTCCAAAGTTGTTTCCTTGACATAGTTTATAAACTTTTGAAACAGCCAGTTTAGCTATTATTCTCTGCTGTGAGTCACATATATATATTTCCTGAGTTATGCATTTTCATAGTCTTAATATTTATACTCTTCGTCATTCGAGGTTTACAGGTTTCTGTCGTAAGGCAGAATTGAGCTCTACACTGTTTTTTGGGTTTCTTAGTACTCAAGAAAATAGACAAAGTTGGTAAGAAGAATCCCTCTTGAAAAGTAACTTTTGCCCATTAATTTGACTTGTGTCATAAAACAGTAGTTCTGTGAATGACAGAACCCAAAATATGCTACATGTATTTCATAGCTAAATACTTCCCGTAGTAGGAATATTGTTTCTACTGGAGGGAACACTTCTGTAGCCCAGTAAACATGGTTTCTTTCCATTACTATTGAAAGGCTTTTTAGTGGCCTTACAAGGCAGGGTCTAAGGATTTGATTCACTTTTTTCTTGGCATAAGTTGATCTTAGCTTCTTTTATTTATGATAGTAATTGTTTAGCAGCCAGGTTTGGTTTAGGATATTTTGAGTTTATAGAGATATGAGTAAACATCTGCGCAGACTGAATTATCTACGATACTAGAATAAAAAATGGTTTGCAAAAGTGTAAACACCGGATGGTACCAGACGTCCAGAACTGTAAACACAAACCACGACTGTCACTACAGGAATACAATCTTGTTAAACTAGTTTAGATAAAGCAGAGAATAGAAAATTGAATAACTGAGAACCAGTAAAGAGAAAGTTCATTTATGCAGACCGTGTTAAGATAATGCATAAAAATAAATCCAGCCAGATCCCAAAATTGTTGAGGAACGAACACTTTACTAGCCCTCCATGCAAAGAAGTTGGGGCATTGACAGCTCTCTGACATCCCCATCCAACCTCTGCACCTGGGCAGGACTGATGCTGTCAAGCTTAAGACCCAGAGGGACACCAGAAGGATGAGCATTACACCAGAAGAAAAGGGTAAATAATAGGAAAGTTTTTCTGTGTAACAATTTTAACTATGTTAACAGAGGCTTTTCTGTATTACTGTTGACTATGAATGGTAGTATTATTGCAACTGGACTCACAATAACTTTTATTAGCCTGTCAAATTAGACACACAAGAATTTTTTTGCTCCATTTATGTACCCTTTTGCCCACTGTGTTTTGTGTGCAACATCCTAAAACCCAACATGTGGCAATGCCAGCCTCAATGTTAACCCCTGAAACTTGTCAGCAGATAATCTCTAGATTCGAACATTCTGAAGAAATTAGTTACATCTATTATTCAACCTGAAAATAAAAGAAATCACGCTTAAATGAAAATATATGGTCAAGCTCCTACCTACAAAGCAGAAAAGCAAATAAAATGCAAAAGACAATTCTAGATTACTTGCATTTCACTCAAATCCTTAGGCAGAACAACGGGTTTTAGAGCTAGGGGTTCAGTCTTCACATAAACGATTCTAAAAGTTGTCCCCTTAAATGAAACTTTTCTCCTACTCACAGCTTTGCAGATCCAATTTGTTTGTCCTTGTCTCTATAGGTAAAAATATTCAAAGGTTAGCCAGAATATTGCTGCAATGTAACTGAAGTATTTGGGTTTTGGCTAGGAGCTGATATCTGCAGAGAATATCCTGAAGGCTTGAGACCTCTATCACCCTCAAGTCACATCTCTCTATAGAAGTTTTGTTTCACACTTTTGAGTAGTTTCTTGCTCTCAGACAGCAAAATAAACATTTCAAAACCTTTGTTCTACTGTGTTTTATATGCTACGCATATAAAGTAATATCAGCTGCAAAACAGTTCTGTTTGCTTATTTGGTTTTAGATGCATTGTGGACTTTCCACAGAAATAGCATATGATGCATTAACAACAGCAGCAATAGACAACTTGGTACTTAAACCAAGCAGTCTTCTCTTCCTAATGCTAGCTAGGAGTTCAAGATGTTTCTTGTGGCATAATGCAAGTGAAAAAGTAAAAATAAAAATCATGCACTCTGAAAACAAGGTTTCAGGACTCAATTTATAAAATTTTATGTAGGAAAAGAAAATCCCTCAGAGAAGACAAAGAACCTTCATTTCTTTTACATTTATTAGCAAGTCATTTTGATTACTTCCTTGGTCCAGGAGAAAATGAAGTCAAATAATGGCCTGGATGTCATTGCTGTTGGATTTTACTATAGTTTTAGGAGTGAGCACTGATTTAACTGCAGTGGCCTCATACAGAGGCCAGCAATCATATGTCCAGGATGACAATTTAAAGAATGCATCTTATGTTCTGACTGTTATCATTGTCATGCAAAACCTGCTCCAGAGTTTATCAAGACTATCACAGAACGGTAATTTGTTCCTAGAGGAGGCAAAGAAAAAAACATCAGCAATATCCTCTAGCAAGAAACTATGTTGAGCTGTCAAGTGTCTTTCTACTTCAGAAGCATTTTGGATTTTTATGGCCAAACTGGTAATTCACATCAACTTGTTCTTTTAACAAGTAATGCTTTCTGACAGAACCTATACATACTGTACTTGTCTTAGGTCCATAGGTCTCAAACTACAAAATAATTTATTTTTCAAACTCTGAAAATTCTTATATCTACACAATATCTGCTTTTATTGTCAGTGTGGTCTCACATGCTATTGATCTACATCTTCGCTACTCAGTCATTATACCACATAAGGACACATCAGTTTAGATATATGTATAGAAATATTTTAACCCTACTGCAAAAATCTGGGAGATGTTGGATCAGTCAATGATGTGGCACATAGCTACTCACTTGTCAGACTCAGTTATAGATATAGATCATGTTTAAATTTTATTAAGACCTAATTAAAGTCTCATAATATTTTATCCCCTGAATTCCTGTAGTTAATATGATATTTATTACAATTCTCCTGGTTTCCTGAGGGGTAGTTGAAATGTGGCATGAGTTTCCAGCCATAAAGACAATTAGCAGTTCTTGGTTGGGGATTGTGCATTGCTTTCTGTTGTGTGAACAAGATTAAAATCAACTCTGTAGTCCTAATTTAGAGCAAACCATAGTCAGTATTCCAAAAATCCAATAAATATGTGAGTTGGTGGCCTCTTAAATTGAGAATATAGAGGGATATGCTTGGGGACCTCCAGAAAAAGAGGAAAAGGACAAAATGCTTAGAAGCAGACATGTAGGAAATCAACTGGACTGGAAGGACTTGTTATGGTAGGAGATGAAAAATCAAATAAAGTCCCCCAGTGGAGAGAGAGAAAATGCCACTAAAAGCAGGAATTACTATTAAGATATTCTGGAAATGATCAAGGACCCAAATTACTTGACAGTGTCAGGATGATTCTGAATTGTACTGACACAGAAGACAGGCTTTGGATGACTCAATGGTAAATGGGAGCTGCAGTGTTTCTGAACAGAGGTGGCTGCTGCAGATCCTGTACATCTGTGTGAATCCAGAAATTGAAATCATATGTAATCCACAACTCAGGAGGCAAGATGACTACCAACATCAACATTTTCATATGAAATACAAAACAAATGTCTACAATGTAGCTTTTACTTATTTTTGCACAAACTGCTCATTTTTAGTTCTTAGTAAGAGAGAACTTATTTTTCTTTTGATTCAGGAAGGAAGAAAACAGATCATCATTGCTGATTCTTTTTTAAAACTTAGTTAAAATACAGTAGTGGATAAAACTACGTGAAAACAATATCTTTCTGGAATAGGAAGGAGACATTTTAGGTCAGTAACTGTAACTTCCACTGACAATAACTTGTGGTGAGATAACTGGGAATGAAAATTTTCATGGAAGTGACTTAATCAATTAGGATTATCCATTTTAAATCTGTCAAAATGAGAAGCAGCCAGCCTTCAAATCTAAGGCATTTTCCTTTTCCATATGGTTGAGAACAGTCTCTAAAGCACCACAAGGCATAACTGATTTGCAGTCAAACGTTGAACAAATGTAGGGACAAAAGCTTTTCCCAATAGCTGTTTGTCATAGGTGTCAACTGAAGAAAAGGTGGAGGAAAAAATCCTTGTGTATAAACATGACAGTGAACAGATCTTCACAAACTGTCATTTGGTATCAACTTAATGGAAAAAAAATGAAAAGGTTTATTTTCTGATATATGGCAGCACGGAGTTGGAGAAAAGGTTAGAAAAGAGTTCAAAAAAATTAGTAGTTCATTTTTCCTACAATCTATAGTTTTTTCTGAGGGAATATATTGGATCTCCAAATTTAATTTCATTATTCGATATCTGCCTTTTGTGTAAAGACTAATGACCACAAAACTTAAAAGAAAATGGTGATCCTTTAGAAGCAACAGACTGCAATGGTTATGTGTAAAGAAAAGAAAACTTGTACAGTCCACATCTATTGACAGTACCTGATTTCTTGCCCCTGTTTCCATCCTGAAGTAGTAAAAGAATAAGTAAAATAATATAACGGAAATTCTGAAAATGTTAATTCAGAAATTTCAAAGTATTTTTTGCCATTTTTGATTGAATCAATACAAGCATGTTTAAAGAATGTTTACTTATCCAGAACTCCACAGAGATTTCTTTCATTTCTTCACTGCTAAACATTTCAGTCGTCGTGATCATCTAACTTGACCTAAATACACAGGATTTCTCAGAACTTATTTGAAAAAAGAAGGTTCAGTCTCAACAGCTCTTCTTGAACAAGAGAATTTAATTAGAAAAAACATGTCTGCTTGGTTTAAAATTTGCCAGTGATGGTGAAGCCTCCACATTTCTTTGAGAATTGTTCTGAGAGTTGATTAAGCTCATTGTTAAAAACTTGTTTCATTTTGTATTTGGCTACTGAATAACATTGATCTGGTTTCAGTTCCTGCTTTTTCGTGTGATAGTGAACACTCTTCATTACCAACATTCTGATTTTTAGTGAGGTAGAACAAATGAATCACCACCAAAATTCTCTTTGGTCAACTAAATAATTTGGGATCACTGAATCTCTCACTCTCATCTTGAATCATTTAAACATATTTGTATTGCAAAGATGAACAGCACCTGTAGAAGGCAACACTGGCTAACTAATATTGCATACCAAATGGAGGGACTCTATAAGTAAATAGGCTTCAAGAAGTTTGAAAAAAACCCTGTGTTTCTCTAACCGATAACAGGCAGAGCTACCAAAACGTAGTGAAAAAAAGCATTTGCACTTAATTCAGAGTTGGGAGAATCAGGTAAATCTGTGGATCCAAGAAACAAAAGTAACATAAAAATTCATTCTTGAGTTGGAAAAGGGACAAATCAGTAAGAAGAAAAGACTAATAGGATACAATCGGTGATTTTACACTTGAAGAGATGTAAAGCAAGCTGGAAAGATAAGGATCATCCAAAATTTCCTCAACAGCTACTGACATGCTATTATATTGTGTATTGTGGTCTTTCACTATTGTGTGTGATAAAACTGAATTGCTTGTTTGTGCATGTAGAAAACTTAATGTGTTATTCATAAAGGTCTGAATAACAGCTCTTTTCAACAATCAACTTATTTTCCTATTTAATAGAAAAGACAAAATTGTATACAATGGCTAGAAAAAAGGAACTGTAACAGCCTCTAAC